>NC_142034.1:52000607-52731857 GCF_982192425.1 Myodes glareolus
CTCATTGCTGCCTCCCTTAGGGTTCTGGCAACTGGAAGAATCCAAGGAGAGCAGCGGAACCATCTTAAAGACTGCCTCTTCGGAGTCGGGGAGCACTTTGGAATGCAACACTTTGGACAGAAGCCACTGAGGACTCAAATGAAGTGACAATCTGCAAGGGTGGTCTTTCTTTTTCCAACCCGGTGTGGCTGCCAACAGCAAATAACATCATCTCAGGCCGTGGGAGAACCGCAGCTTTCGGGAACTTTTGTCCTGTCGATGTAAATCTCTCAGCACCGCCTTCTGCCTTGGCAAAAATGTCCTTCTAAATTACATTACTCACACTGGCTCCCACCGTCATCGGTCATACACTTCGTATTTTATCGGCAGGCCATCATCAAATATGCCCTGATTTGATTTGGAACCTTTGGAGTCATTAGGAATCGGTGCTTTCCTTTTGTGTCCCTTGTGGTTCGGCACACCAGGTAAAGAGGATGCTAGGGGTAAAAATAATAATTAATAATAATGATACCCAGGAATCTGAAAATCAAGGTCCACAGCTTGGGGACCTAGTGAAACTCTCTTCTTGGGTCAAGGTTAATTGTCAGAGCCCTTGGCGGGTAATACAAAGCCTGCACTAAGAAGAGATTGCAAAGTTGAGGTGCTGTGAACTTGATTTTGAATAGGCTGGATGCACAATGACCCACTGTAAATACAATAATGGCCATATCCTGAATTTGATCACAGAGCAGAAGGGCATGAGTCGGGGCTCCGAATAAAAGATTCACTAGGCATATTGTAACAATGTTAATGTCTCAGTTCTCATAAATGTACCCGGACAGAGCAAGGTGTAACAGTGGAGAACCTGGACAAAGGCAGTTCTCTCAGTTTTGCTACTCTGTTTCTGGCTTTCAAAGTGCAGTCATCATGAGGGAAATCGAGACAGCATACATAGCCTCTAGTCCTCTAATCACAGTTCAAACTTCAGTGGAAGGCCAATCTGTGCTCTGGACACACGTGATGTGATGATCAATCTGGTCATGCTTGTCCCTTGAAACTGTTGGCCCCAGGAAAAGGAGGGTGAAAGCTTACTTTAAGGTGCATCAGCAGAGAGGAAGCCATCTCCTTCCAGGGGATGGTATTAAACAAAGAGAGCTTCATCTTCTAATCACATTAACTCACCCCAGGGGGTGTTTCCCGGCCCATTATCACATGGAGTGGTTGACTGAGTCTCCATTTGTCACGGCAAACATCAGGCATATGGTAATGGTCCCGTAAAACATGCCCTGTTGGGTCTTAATGTCTATTTAATGACACCTGCTATGAAGGCTCCCATAACTGAACTCATAATGGGAGATGAGGGGATATTAGATTTTGGAGAAGGAGAGTTCTCTGAATGACAGGCTGCCTCTCTCCAGGAGGCCCGTGCTGGGCTGGGTAGGGTGGGGTGGTGGTGCTGGGTTGGGTAGGGTGTGGGCACCTGGCTCTGAAGCCTCAGAATCTAACTGCAGTAAGGATGCTCTAAGTCCTCTGTCCTAATGCAGGCAGGAGCACTGAGGCCCTGAGAGAAAGGCACAGAATGGGTCCAGTGTGGAAACAGGGCTTTGCCTCTCTCCTGTTAACCGTCAATCTGTGATTACAAGTCCCATGCATTCCACCGGGTGCAAAGGAAGATGGAAGTTAGGTGACTGTAGAAAGTATCACGGCTGGGGATTTAGTTCTGGGGAGACTGTCCCGCCTCCCAAACTCTGTTTTATCAAAGTGTATTAATTGCACAACGTAATGTTGCATTATAAGATTCCATGTGTGTACATAATATTCTTTAATCATCTCCAATCGTATTATCACTTGTTGATCCCCCTCCCACTGATCCAACATAGAGAGGCCTACGCCAGGGCTATTCTGTGACAACGGAGAGGATGGAAGTTAAGTAGAGTGTGTACAGGTGCCCAAGAATGCCACTGGGAAGTCAAATTTTCTCCACCCACCTGTTTTGTCAATCAAGGCATATGGCTTGTCCTCACCCTCATACACTGACTAGTTCTTCCATACACAGACTTCTGGAGAGAAGACAGAAGCATCTCATGAAGCCTGTCCTCCATTCGGGAGGCGATTCCCTCACCAAGAGTCCCACCTGCCTCCTGTTGGCCGGAACTGAGATGTGGACACACGGCTGCTCATTGCAGCAAGGGGTCTGGAAAGAACATTTTTCCAAGGTGTAGTACCACTGCAGTGAAATCTGTGGGCGTTGGGTAGCAACTAGCTATATCTACACAGCATCAATTAACTTGTTTGATTCTTACAGTAAGTCCATGCTATACCTACAGCTAATGCACTTTTGTGAATAAGGGACTAGTGGGGCAAAAAAAAAAACTTAAAAAAGTTTATATAGCCATTAATTAGAGTAGCTGGGGATAGCATGCTTGTCTGTGACTCTCATGGGTCCATAAGAAGCCTGAGGGTAGGACTATGTTTTCATCATTTTGCTCATCTTCTTGTATTTGCATCTCTGGGTGTCCTGGTCAGGAGGATGATTGAGTCCTTTCTTGACATCCTAAGGAGAATCTATTCCTGTATGCCCCTATTTCAATACAGAATAGAGGTGAGAAAGACCTCTGTCTTGGCACAATACCACTCTAGGCCCAAGGCATGGGGGACTTGGATGTCTTGGACTCTGGCCATGCTGAGTTGAACACAACCAGACTCCACAGGTCTGCATTGTTTCAGGGAGTGTCTTCAGGAAGTGGTAAGTATGCTGCCCTGGTTCCATCACTGGGTGTGACTGACACAGACGATGAAAGGTTGAGTGATCCCCGAGTCAGCCCTACCCAGTTACAAGTGCGTTTCTCTTGCACCTTCCAGGATGGTGCCCAAAGCACACTTTTATTACAGAAGAATGCACTGGATATTGACATATGGTAAAACTGCCTTTAAATCCACTTCTTTGCTGCCTCATATGATCTGTGAAAGAGGAAAAGGCAAGCTTGTAATTACTATAGATTTTTTAACATATTCACAGATAATTGCTTTTGACTATGAACAAGGGCAGTTGCAAGAATGATTATTTCATCTATAGTTGGTTTGCTTTGGGATAAGAACTATGGATGGCGTCTTGGGATGTAATTATTGCCCTCATTTAACAGGATAGGATAGGCCTCATCCCAGCTTATAGCAATACCTCATGTGTCCTAGTGCGTTTGCTAAGTCTTAGCCCAAGTGTTCTTCATCAAACATATGAGTAAATGAAGGAAGAAAGACCAGAAGTTTCTGAAGGAGATAGTGTTTAAGACCCTGAAGGGAAAGGGTTCCTTGTTTGTGGTTGTTGTCTACAGTTATCTATCAGTCTGAGTTGGCATGTGGACTCAAAAGAATGAGGGTTTAAGCACCTGAAGTAGTCCAGTTGTATTAGTTAGTAGAAGTGTTGGCAATGCTGCATAACAAACATCTCCCAAACTGAGTGATGTAAATAAAACAAGCATATTCTTTAAGAATAGTGGGTCTACAGGTTGATGGAGATGTTGCCTGGTATAGCTGGCTTGGCTAGGTGCATCTGCTTCACGTTATTGATTGGTTGCCTTGGCTCCAGGGTCCAGGGCAGGACCAGGCCTATATTGTGAGTTTCTTCTGGAGTCTAGTGTGAGTGGCAGCATCTCACTGGCAGATGGATTTCTAGTGGATCATTAGAGCATGGTCCAAGAAAGCTCAGCTCTGTCCAGACATTCCACACCTTGGATAGTATTGTATTTGCCAGCTCCTCGCTCGTATAAACAAACTGTACAGACTCTGTGAAAGTCAAGTCAGAAAAAAACTATTCTGTAGATTTCTAGGCTGTGGACTGAGTGTGCCAAGTAAAAGTCTACATGACAGAGAAGAGGCTTGGGAGATGGATCACTTGGAAGAGAGCTTGTCGTCCAAACGTGAAGACCTGAGTCTGATCTCCCTAGAGCCAGTGGAACACCATGTACTTGTAGTCCTGGAAGACGATTGGAGGATTTCTGGGACTTGTTGATCTGCAAGTCTAGCCAAAACTATGAGCTTCAGATTCAGTGAGAGAACTCATCTCAAAAAATAAAGTGGAGAGTGATTGAAGAAGACACCAAACATGGACCACTGGCCTGCACACACACACACACACACACACACACACACACACACACACACACACACAGGCATGCGTACACACATGCACATACACAGAAGAGTTAGACTCTACCACAAAGGAACCCTCAGAGATAAAGAGTAGAGTGTAGAAGAGTGAGATGGCAGAGAGAATAAAGAGGAACTAAGGATGGGGAGGGAGGTGGAGGGAGAAAGCTGCATCTAGGTTACAGGTTATTGAGTTAGGGCTCTTAATAACATGAAAGGTTAGGACTTCCTCCGAGCAGGCCCAGTCTAAACCATCACAAAGATCCCTCATTCATTAAAACATTCAGAGACACAATTTCCCGAGTCACTAGGTCTGCTGATGAGAGCGAGAGCAGAGGAGTGGGTACTGGGCACTACTGAGATACCCACTCCAGCTCTGAGACTCCATGTACCCCAGGCCAGCCTACCCCTCATGCTAATGCTCCTGCCCCAGCCCCAGATCATGCCATCCAACAAAGATTTTCTTTCTGAACACTCATCACACTTTGGCTCTAATTGTCTGTACCTGTGACACCATCAGTCAGTCTCTTTCTGAAATACCCCTGTGTTCTATGATCCTACCTCCCGGTCCGCATCGGTGCCTGCTGTGGGATGGGACAGAGTGACCTCATCTGGACCGACTGCCACATGGAAACAGTGACACTACCCCCGGCCTGAATTACAGCACCGACAGGAGCTCAAGCCAACAGTGGCTTTGGTGCCATCTTCACTTCCTTCAGTTTTGGGGTGGCTTTGTGCCTGATTCATCTAGGTCCCTCCCAAAGACCCAGCCAGGGTCTGGCAAGCTGGGGTGCTGTGCTGATGTTTCCACGCTTTTTTCTTCCCTGCGTCGAGAGGAAGCTCAGTATGATCTCAAGTTGCAAATTTAATCTATGCTTTCTGCTTCCAGGTCAGGACTTCAGTCCTGTCTTTTCTCTCTGTCTCACCTGCCTGCCTCACGCTGAAGTCTCCCAGGTTAGTCTAAGTGAGCCTGTCTCTTAAAGTGGCAGCCTCCCTCCCCACTAGCCCCATCCCTTTCACCATGCAAGGCTCAGCTCAAGGCTACTTTATACAGAAAGTGCCTCTGCTTTCCCCCAGGAGCAGCTCCTTCCTCTGCCTCTTTGGGAGCACTGGTTACTGTCAGCTTGAGCTGACTGCCTGCTTCTTACCTGCTCACTCACTGGATGGGTTTCCAGGTCATGTGGTTGGGATTTGTTTCAAATTCTGATTTCACCCCAGAATTCAGCCAGTGATTGGACTAGGTTTTAATGAACTAGTAAATACTTGGCCTACAAATTGGGATAGACGGTCAGTGGGGGGAGGGGAGTAAACTCCTATCCCAAGCTTGTATTTTTGGAAAACAGAAGGGAGAATCCATGTTTGTTGAATCCAACTCTTTGTAGAATTATTTTGTGGTCTCTTTCATTGGGCCAATTACATTTATGAAGATAAATTATGACAGGCGAGAACCCACTTGCATGGATTACTGTGTGCTAACTACATAATTAGCGGCCTTGTCTAGGAAGGGAGTTTGTTAGATATTTCCGTAAGAAAAAAAAGACATTATGATCCATAAAAACAATGAGCAATGATAATTTCATTTTTATTGGTCATTTAAAAACATTCACTGATAATTCTCCCCATGCTTAATAGGCATATGTTTGCTTCCTTCAGAATACACCCATAAACGCATCGCAAAAAGCACTCTTACATAATCGCTCAGCCTCGCTTCCATCATCAAAGACTTTCAAAGACGGAGAGTGTGGGGTGCAGCAAGGGCATTTGAGCAGGTGGTTCCCATTATCCTGAATCAGAGCCTGGTTCCTGGGCCAGGTCCAGCACTCGCAACCACATTGTTTTCAAGCCAGAGAAGCAGCACACCTGAAAGCTCTGGTCCCCTGGCTTTCATTTCAACTAGCGAACAGCCCGAAGACACGGACTCTCCTCTCTCATGATAGTCTTGAGGCTCAGGAGGTCCTTGCAGGAGACCTGGAACCCTGGGCCAAGCCAAGGGCAGGGGATGATAAGCGTTAACTATAGGACTGAAGGACCAAGGCTGGCAGCGAATGAATGAAAGGTGCTTGAAGGCTACATGGACCAGACTCGACTGGTTGAGACTTCTCAAATCCTATCCCTTGAGATTGTGGCAGAGACTTCAGGCCCAATGCCACTGCTTCTTAGCTCTTCTGGAAACAGAACTGGATTGTTGAACACCCTGGGAGCTAGTTAGCAGCCTCTCATGTTCAGAACAACAGCAACAAAAAAAGGATGCTTTCATGTGTTTCCAGAAACACATGAAAAAAAGAACTGGTTTCTATATTACTAATGAAAATTAGATTCTCCACATGAAGTGTGTGTGTGTGTGTGTGTGTGTGTGTGTGTGTGTGTGTGTGTATGTGTGTGTGTGTGAGAGAGAGAGAGAGAGAGAGAGAGAGAGAGACTGCTGGATTCAAGATACGCTTTCTCACCATTACAAGGCCAGCAAACTATGGAGAATAAGGGGATGGAGTCGCTAATTGGCAGCCTCTCAGAGGGTCTCGCTGATCTTGGGAGCATGCTGATTTCATTCTAGAAATGATAGCTACCCAATGATTATGCTTTGAAATGATTAGATCCCCCCATCTGTGTGTGTAAGGGTATGTGTCCAGGCACCCATGAATGTGTGTGTGTGTGCATGTGCAGAAGTGTCTCATATGTAAATAAATGTATGTGAGTATATGTCTAAGTGAGGCAGAAATTGTATCTATCTTTGTATAGATAATGTATATATAAATGCATGTGTCAGCATTTATATATGAACGTGCATATGTGTGAGACCAAAGGCGTTTGTATGCATATATAAGCGTGTGTGTGAAGGTGTGTGTGTGTTTATGTTGTTTTTCAGCCTCAGTATTTCTTTATTGCTATGTCACCAGAATTCTCCCAGTGCAGAGCAAGTGGGGCAGAGGACACATAGGGGAAACCCCTGAGGTCCTCCTCTGGATATCAGATATTTGGCTCTTGTCTTTTGTTGCTTCTGTATAAGCCCCAGGTCCTGTGTCCACTTCCTGATCTAAATGTGTCTGACATAGTTTTCTGTGTGACTTCTAATTTTACAGATGTTGCCATGGTTTTATCTCCCCAGTTGTTGCATCAATGCCCTGGCTTTCACCAGTGCCCATGGTCCCCGCTGCTCACCATCCACCCCTTCTCTTGTCTGCTGCATCCCATTGACTTCCTGACTGTACTATGGCATCGTGTAGCAGTCTTGGGTGAAGTTTGCACTGGAGGATAGTGTAGCAAAACCTGAAGGAACCCAGGTCATTCGCCTCTGCTGGAGCTGGACACAACTCTACAGTCCATCCTCCCGAGGATATTCATATTCCATGGCATGCTTTTCAAAAGACACTCACTGGAGTGACTGTGACAGTAAGTGCCTCCATGGAATGCTACTAACCAAAGAGAAGGCTCGCTTTCATTGCTTGGATTCTAGAAAATGTCTTCCTATAGTGAGTGGATAGACAGCTTCTCTAGCTGGTGACTTTTGTCTTGTTCCTTACTTGATTGCTCACATATGTCTGATTCATCCAACAGTTAACAGTTAGCACCAAATGGAGCCAGCGGTTACTATGAGAGCTGCCACTTTCAATGGGACCACGGGGAACTCCATTCCTTACCAGTTAAATCAAAGTCAGTATAATATCTGCCTCATGGGATTGTGCTGAGGACCAAGGACAGTCACATCCTAATGCTCCATAAATGCCATCTGTTATTATTGCCGTAGATGCTGTCACTGTGGCTGAGTAACAATGGGGGTGAACAGCGTGGGTCCTGCCCGTGAGGAATTCACAGTCTAGTTGCTAAGGCAGATAAGGAGCGAGAGGCAGAAGGATGGAAATGAGACTGTGGGGATACCACAGACGAGACCCTTCAATTCTGCCGGAGAGAGAAGAGGCTCCCGGGGGAGGCAGGTCCATTCAGTTCAGGCTATGAAGAATGCTTAAGACTTGAATGGTCCAAGAGGGGAAAAAGACATCCTGAGCAGATGGAAGAACTGCCGTCTAAACTGACTAACGAGATGGACTGAAGCATACACGGGAAATTAGAGTCATTAGGCTTGTGTGGCATGTTACAGAAAGTCTCCAGTGCCATGCCAAGTGGGCCTCTGTGTCTTATTCTGCAGGCCATGGAAGTGGTTCTAACATCTTAAGCAAGGGATTCTGGCTACTGCTAATGGTGAAAGTTGTTATTATAAAAAAAAAAAATAAGTACATTTACTCAGTACTGAGAAAGAGTTCCAGAATTAAGAGGCCAGCTTTTCAGTTCTTCAGTGAGGTGGGCTGTTATCTGGCAAGGAACAAATAAATTGACCTTCCAGGGGCTGTGGGACCCTCGTGTCCAGAGCAGGTAGCCATCTTGAGCTTATCACAGACCGTGAAAAAGACAGAATTTAGCATCACTCAAGATTTCTCCTGTTTCTACAGCTCTGGCTGGGTGTGGGGGACAGCGACTCTGGAGGGGGGGTCACATTTAAGAAACTGAGGCACTGAGGTGAATCACAGTGGAAGTGGCAGCCACATGGGCCCGAGTTTCAGTCATTTTCCTGTCGTCTGATTCATTGTGTGAATACCGAGGACAAGCAGCTTCACCTTTCTGAAGCCTTATTTTCTCATCTGTCAAAAGAGAAAGTTTCACAGAGCTACAGGAAGGACTCAGTGAAGGAAGACTTAGGAAGCTTCCATGTGGATGCTGGGCATACCACAAATCCTCGCTAAACGGCAGTTATTACAAAGACTGCTCACATGGGCCTTCTAACCCCCTATGTCCTCATTCTCCCCCAGCTGTGCTCTGAGCAGGGCTTGACTGGCTGCAGGATGTGCTGCTACAGGACAGTGGAAGTGGACCGTGCAGCCCCCTGCCAGGAGCGTGCAGCCCCGACAGAGGAGAGCAAAGCACTGACACCCATCTTTTAGCACTTCCTCTAAGAGGCCAAGAAGTGTATCATGTGTCTTTTCCCTCTCTTGGACCTTTGAAGTATGAGCTATAAATGGTATAAAAAAAAAAAGCAAAAACACATCAACCGCTCTCTCTCTCCATGAATATTTATTGAGATAGCACTTTTAATACAGAGACATTTGAAAAGTGAATCTCTGAGGAAAACCACATCTTTTGCAGCCATTGATATTAAAATATTTCCTATGAATACACTTGCCACTAGAAAGATGACGCCCTGCTTTTTAGTATTTGTTCTGGGTGAAATCATGAATCTGGCCGCGGTGGTTTTTGAAGGCTGAGTAGTATTGACCAAACCATCTTCTGGACCAGATTCAACTTTTATTACAGCCTTTAGTTTGTTATTTCCTGTCAGTTTTCCCCAAGATGTCTCTGGGACTCACAACAGCTAGTAGAGGGGAGACTGAGTACACACTGCTAACGGGTAACCATGAGAATAGGTGGTAAAATCATCTACATGAAAGCTGGAAGGGTTTTGAAAGTCATGTTGTCCGGTACCCATCCTCGCATGTGAGGATGTTTTTAAAGATTCAAATAGGATTCGCTTTGCCACCCTCCCATTGGACAGGCCAAGGTTAAAAGAGTAAGAACTATGAGGTCTGTGTGGGGCTATGAATGCCAATGGAATCCATATCTCCACTGATAGCAGAAATATGAATTGTTACAGACCTTTCAGAGAACAGCCACATATTGATTAATATGAAAATAGCACATGCCCTTTGAATCCCTCAGTTTACTTTGGAGACTACAGCATATAAACACTTTGTGGGCTGGCTGTGGCCGCAATTGTAATGAATCTTGTTTCAACATCAAGAATCAGCCTGGATATGTACTCAGACAGAAGAGAGGTGGGCAACCAAATTTTCCCTTGATTCTGTAGATTAGTGGTCTCAAGCCAGTACTTTTTATGTTATTTAATGAGAGTGTACACCTCCAAAAGACAGATAGTTACTTGTATGTATTATCTTATGTGCATGATGAACAAACATAAAGCAGAAATTTTAAAGAGTTGAGACAAAAATAAATAGGGGTCAAAGTTTGAATATGTTTCTCCTTGTGCCAGTGGGGAGGAGCCAACCGTATGAGAAATCTCATCTGCAGAGAGTCATGCTGCATACTAAAGGAATGAGCAAAGCATGTTATTCAACAGAAAAGAAAAAACCAGGGCATCCATCGTGTGTCCATACATCCCCCTAAGTTCTGTCAGTATTTGTAGGTGGAGGTAGATGCAGACAGGGCCACTTGTTATCACACATGTGCTATCTGAATTTATATAAATGCAGAGAACGGAGTGGACGTTATTATGCCTCTTCTCTTGGGGAGCTCATAGGAAAGTGAGAAAAAGACAGATTTGGGGAAATAATTTTGAAAAGTCACTGAAAATGAGAAATATCAATAAAAGGATGCTAGATGAAAAGAATTGGAAGCTATGAATAGACAGATTCAAGCCTATAATCCCAGCACTTGGGAAGCTGAGGCAGGAAGATTACCAATTTCAAGGCCAACCTGATCATCAGACTTTGACCTTGTTACAAAACAAAACAAAACATCTTTGCACCCTTGGGTCATTTTAGCTCATCTTGGTCGAACTAAATCAGCATGAAAAGGAACAAGAGAGTGGCATGGATAAATGAGAGAACTGACTTGGTGAGGTGACAGTGTTTGTCTTGTATTTAGATCGTCATTTTAGGATTATGTGCAATGCCTCCTTCTCTCAGCACAGTGACACCATTTATCCTGCAGAGATCTCAGAATGACCATGTGACGGGCTCCATGGACTCACATTCCCATGTATTCATTTCACACGGCCAGGAAACAGGCCAGGGTCTCTCTGGTCTAAGCTTGAGTCAGCAAAACTAGATTTCAATTACTTCAGCTAGGCGCTAGGGCTCCAGTGGTCCAGGAAGACAAGTCACAAGGTCAAATCCAGTGTCTGCTCATAAGTGGTTATGACAGTGACAGTCCTGAGGAAGGGGAGAGTGTCTTCTAAAGGTTCACAGCCAATGAGTGCTAAAGTGGGTTCTAAAACCCAAGTCTTTGGGACTCCAAGGGGGAAATTTTCCCATTCACTGAAGTTTTATTGTCTACCTCCCAAGGCTGGTGACTTTGACAAAAGATGGTTCATTGATTGATGAGGTCAGGGCAAGCAAGAGGAATCAACAGGAGGCATCTCTGAGAAAATGAGAGGCTAACTCACTGGGCAACTGCATTTTTTTTTTAAAGAGTCAGAGTAGGTGATGTATTGGTTAGTTTTCTCAACTTCTCACAGAATGTCATCTGGGAAAAGGGAAGCTCAGTAGAGGAACTGCCTCTATAAGATCAACCTGTGGGCACCTCTGTGGGATGTTTTATTGATTAGGAAGGCTCAGCTCACTGAGGGTGAGGCCACCTCTTGCACTGTAAGAAGTAAGCTGAACAAGACTTTGAAATCAAGCTACTAAGCAGCATCCCTCTACAGTTCCTGCTTCTGTTCATGCTCAAGTTCCCGCCCTGAATTTCCTCAATAATGAACTATGATTGGAATGTATAAGTCTAATAAACCCTTTCTTTCCCAAGTTCCTTTTGGTGGTGGTGTTCATCAGGGCCACAGAAAGTAAATCGGGGCAGAAATTGGTATGAGGAATGGAACCTATTCCATGTTGCTAAGCTAAGCTGCGCTGTCAGGGCAGGGCTACCTGAGACAAGGACCCTCCCTCCACCAGGTGTAAAGGAAAGAGCAGGAGCCAGTGCGGGCATAGATGCTGCCCTGCCTTAGCTAGGAGTAGGACAGTAAGATAGCTATATGTAAGCCTAGCCACACCAGCACAGCTGGATGGGCTAACACATGATGTCACTGGCTCATTTCCATCTATTGTTCTTCAGCAATTGAAAATACACATAAATTTGCATATGGCATCTCTGGGCCAAGACATTTATTCAGTTAGAAGATTTGCTCTCTGGCATCCCAAGCACAAATTGTCCTTTTCCTGATTCTATACAAAATCACATGGATCTTTATGTAGCTCATGGTTCTGAACCGCAGAGCCAAGTGCAGTCCACCGAGAAGGGGGGAGGCACACGGAGGAGGTCCTGATGGTACCTGTGGAGTGAATATCAGTATCATCATTCTGGGTACTCAGAGGAGCAGAAGGCAGCACCAGGCCCAGGATGCCACCCTTAAGAGAACTCAGCTGTGCCAGAGATGGCCCCACTGCCCCTGGCTATTGGGCTGTTTGAGAGGAAAATTGAATTATAATCTTAACATCCTTTGTACATTTAAAAATTTGTCAGAGCAATTAAATGCTAATAAGGCAAGGGAGATTAAATGGATAGTTTTCCTTAAAGATTACCCTCCACCACCCAAGGTCAGGTAGAAATTGGAAGTAATGTAGTGGTGGAGTCCGATCACTCTGGCTGAATAAATGTCACATGAAAGCAAGGAGTCATTCAGTTTTCTATATTTGAACATCTCATTAGAGTCTGTGTCATTTAAAGATGTATCGGGTGGCAGAAAAGTGACATTTGAGGTCTCTCATGGTAAGCCAAGCCCTTAATTATCTGATGGAGGTTAATGTGGCCATGGTATGGGGGGAGCCTTGGCATATAGCGGACTAATGTATTCCGTTAAGAATAGGTTTCATGGTGGGCCAGTAGCGTGGAATGTCCACTAGGGTGTCTAGCCAGAGTGATTCTTGCTGGTTGCATGACAGGTGGAGGCGGAGACCATGAAAAAAGTGATGGCAGGGATGGGGTACGGTACTTGCTGGGCAAGCATGGGGACCTGAGTTTAGAGTCCCAGAAACTTTGTAAGGACAGGCATACAGCAGCATTTGTAATCCCAGCATTCTTGGCAGTGAGGTGGGAGGCAGAGACGATAGGAACTGGCAGGGAGGCTAGCCTGGCCTCCACAGCAGCAAACGTGAAGAGGTTCTGTCTGAAACAAAGCTGAAGACGTAACTCAATATCTGAAGCTGTCCTCTAATCTTACACACTTACTATGGCATGTAATGCCTGTATACGTGCGCTCTCTCTCTCTCTCTCTCTCTCTCTCTCTCTCTCTCTCACACACACACACACACACACACACACACACATTAAAAACAGTGATGACCGTGGTTTTAAGCGATGAGATGCTAGAAAATCATTCTCATCTCCAACGACAATGAAGACAGGAGCCCAGCAGGATTACTGGTCCAGAGAAATTCAACTGAGGATGCTGAAGGATGTATAAGGTGAGGTGAGGCCCAGGTGCAAGAAGTCTCAGGATGCCACAATGTCAGTGTAGGTCTTGATGTTTACTGTTTACTGTCCTTGGAGGTTTGTGCTCTTCTGAGCTCCTGGACTGGGTTAGGTACAGTAACGATCAGTGATGTGATGCCACTTCCAAGAACCGGTCACAGAAGATGGTGGCGGGTAGCTTGCTCACTGCCTCTTTGGTGTTAGGCATTAAACCCAGGAATTTATGCAAACATTTTTACCAACTGAACTATATCCCAAACCCCAGAAGGGAGCCTTCTATCCAAAGAAGGAAGTTCTGCTGTAAACTTCATGGCGGGTTTTAGGTGAGGAACTATAGAGCCATGAGAGGTGGGGAAGCTGCCACTCTCCACCAGCACAGGCTCTGGTACAGAACCAAGGTGTGGAGCCTGTTGTTAGACTGTCTTTCTGAGCATCCGTGGTCAGGGATTTTGCCAATTTGTATCCTGTTCTTCTCCAAGAGTTAGGAACAGATGGTTGGCCACAAACTAATGTGGTGGCTCAAAACAGCACTCCAACAGAATTTGGTGTGTGCCATGTTTCTCTCCTCCTCACACCTGCCACTCTGGGCAGTTTCAACCCAGGCCAGTCTCTGAACTATTTAACAAATTGCTGGTAGCAACACTCCACCAACTGTCTTCCTCAGCATCTCCCAAATGGCAAAGGCACAGTTGTGTTTCCCAGGACAATAATATTTTCTTAGGAAACTCCTAAAACCTAGGTGATCTTAGGTTTCCATTAGTTCCTCTTTATATTCTACTGAGAGTTTCCGGGCCTGCTGTGCAAACCAAGTTCTCTGCTAGTGGCAGAGGTGGCAAAGGTAAGTACAAAATGCATGCTGTCCTTGGCTCCAGCGGCTTAAAATTCTAATGATGGTAATATATAAATACAGCTTTTCAAGAGAATGAGAAGTGTTGGAGAACATTTTCATTGGATTAAAAGAAGCAGATAAAAAATAAAGAATGAGAGAGCTAAAGAAAAATTATCATTACTATTATCGTTACCATAAAGTGATTATTAGACACTGTCCATTTGAGGGAATGTGATCAAACTTGAGAAACCAAGCAAGTGTAAGTCCATCTGCTATGATGTCATTGGTGAGGCCCTGTGCTTTGGGTGGGATACAAGACGACTCATTTTTTTCACATGATTATGTGGATGAATTAAGCCAGATTTTAGAATCCATAAGCTAGATGAGACCTTAGATTATTCTTTTTTATATTATTTATTTATTCATTTATTTATAAAAAATTTCCACTTCCTCCCCTCCTCCCAATACCCTCCTATTCCCCCCACTCCCTCTCCTCCTCCCTCTCCAGTCCCAAGAGCAGTCAGGGCTTCCTGCCCCATGGGAAGTCCAAGTTCCTCCCCTTCTCCCAATACCCTCCCACTCCCCCCACTCCCTCTCCTCCTCCCTCTCCAGTCCCAAGAGCAGTCAGGGCCTCCTGCCCCATGGGAAGTTCAAGTTCCTCCCCCCTCCCTCCAGGTCCAGGAAGGTGAGCATCCAAACAGACCAGGATCCCAGAAAGCCAGCACATGCAGACAAAACAAGATCCAGCACCATTGTCAATGGCCTCCCAATCAGCCCCCATGTCAGCCACATTCAGAGAATCCGGCCTGATCACAAGCTCGTTCAGTCCCAGTCCATATGGCCCTGGTGAGCTCCCACCAGACCAGTCCCCTTGTATCAGTGGGTGAATGCACCCCTCGCGGTCCTGACTTCCTTTTTCATGTTCTCCCTCCTTTTGCTCCTCATTTGGACCTTGAGGGCTCAACCCAGTGCTCCAATGTGGGTCTCTGTCTCTATCTCTATCCATCATTGGATGAAGGTTCCCTCTGATCCTGCCTTCCTTGCTCATGCTCTCCCTCCATCTGCTTCTCTTTTGGACCTAGGGAGTTAAGTCCAGTGTTCCAATGTGTGTCTCTGTCTCTATCTCCATCCATCGAGAGATGAAGGTTCTATGGTGATATGCAAAATATTCATCAGTATGGTTATGGTCTAAGGCCAGTTCAGGCACCCTCTCCTCCGCTGCCCAGGGAACAATCTGGGAACCTCTCCTTGGGCCTGGGAACCCCTCCAGAATCAAGTCTCTTGCAAACCCCAAAATGGCTCCCTTAGTTGAGATACACACCTCTCCGCTCCCACATCCATCCTTCCTCCCTCCCCCATCCCATTCCCCCAAGCCATCCCCAATCCTCCCCCTCTCCCTTCTCTCCAACTATCTCCCCTTACTTTCACCCCCCCACGCCCCGTGCACCCAAGTTTGCCTGGCAATCTTGTCTAATTCCAATATCCAGGAGGATAACTATATAATTTTCTTCAGGTTCACCTTCTTATTTAGCTTCTCTAGGACTTGAGATAATTCTTAAGCTTTAATTGTTTTTAAAAAAGATATTGAGATTCAGAGAGGGGACATACTTGCCCAAGGCCATGTAACAGGCAAATTATCCTCCCAGATGGGAGCCCAGGTCTTCTTGGTCCGAGTCAGCATCTGTGTGAGGCTCTTAGGATATCTGAGAGTTTCAAAGGCCTGATGTTTTAGGACTGGCAATAGACTGATCATCAAGTATCTCTTTCTCATATATATATATATATATATATATATATATATATATATATATTATGTATTTATATAAAATAATAGATGAACTATCAGGTAGTAGGCCAAGGAAGCACATGCTTCATTCCAACAGTCACTGGTGCTTTGGCATTAGCTCACTTGATTACTCTTCCTCCAGCAGGCAGAGCTGCCATCCCCACTTGATACAGTGGTTCACTCCCACTTTGGAAGGAAGGGCACATATCTAGCGTGTGTCTGGAGGTGGCCCAGCATACTTCCTCTGAGCAGCTTTCCAAGTACCAGGGATGCTTGATCGATGGCCTTAAGGAGGGAACTCGAGCACTCACTGTAAAGTGTCTTGGCAAAGGATTAGCAGTGAAATAAACAGTGTCACTTCCAAATGAGCTGATAAGCACATTTAATTTCCATTGAGTTATTGGAATTTTTTTATATTTTATATGGAGGGAAATCTAGTTTCAACCACAAAGTGGTAACTATGGACAAGCATACTCACATTAACCTCCTGAGATCCTTGCCTTTCTCTACACATCAAAAAGACCTCCACCCTGGTGTTCAGGACGTTCACTCTAGGCAGTTCAGACTTTCCAAGAAGAGCTAAAAGGAAGAGACAAATCACATCTTTTGTCCCTCCAATTTCTAGTCCACAATGGGATTACAGGGGCAGGGCAGAAGAGAGGCATCGATTGGCTCTACCCCTCCTCCCCTCCAATGACGCTACTCCTGTTCTACCCAATATTTCATTTGGAGAAAAACCAAAGCTGGATGGTTCACCACACCTGGTGCATTAGGCATTTCTGTTTGCTGTGACAACACACCTGTCACAAGTACTTTAAGGAAGGAAGTGTGTACTTTGGTTCACAGTTTGAAGACACACTCCATCACTGAAAGGAAAACAGCTAGAGGAGGAGACAGCTGGACACACTACGTCAGCAGCCAGGAATCAAAGAAAGACCACTGCTGGTGCTCAGCTTGCCTTTTCCCCTTCACTCGATCTGAGGTCCCAGCCCGTGGAACGGTACTGCTCACAGTCAGCCTGGGTCTTCCCGCCCAGCAAACCCAATCTAGAACCTTCCTCCTAGACACGCCCTAAAGTTTGTCTCCTAGGTGATTCTGGATCATGTCTACTTGACGCTCAATATTAACCATCATACCTGCCTTCCTTTGGGAGGCAGTTTACAGCACACGCTGTGGATCTGTTATTGCTTGAAGTGGGCCTCACCTGCAATCTGAGTCCATTACCAAGAATATCTCCCAACACCACAGATTTTCTCCACAAAAGTGTTATGAGAAACATAACAGGGCCATGCTTTTACACTCATTATAGTTGTTACCTTGATCTTCTTTTCTGTCAAGCAGAGACAGTAATCAAGTAGTAACAACATCAGAGGACTGAGGTGGACCGAGACAATGGACAGTGTAGTTCAAGTGTCCAGTAGGAATTCTTTCCTAAGGGCATCCAGGTCACCTTCATGGACTGACTTACATGTCACGTGTCTTGGCACAGCTTTCTACTAAGTCTCTCACATCCAGGCTCACACTGAAGAAGACCAATCTTCTTCAATCCCAGAAACTTTCTTCTTTACCGAAGTGAGACTGACTCCATCGTGGTCTCAAGTCATTTGGCCACTTTGGAGACCCAGCATTACCTGTCTCCTCTTATACATCTAGTTGGGGCTTATGAGTGTTACCCAATGTTCCCATAAAAGTCTATGAACTTGGCTCACATGGTTGTACAAGGACCAGTCACTGTAGACATAGAGGTGTGTTGACTGAAGTTTCTGTCCTGCCCCATTCCCACAGTTGCCAAGTCCCCAAGAAATCACACAGAGGTCTATATTAGTTATAAACTGATTGACCCATTAGCTCAGGCTTCTTATTAACTCTTATAACTTATATTAGCCCATTATTAGCCATTATTCTTATCAGTGTTAGCGATATGGCTCAGTACCTTTTTCAGCAAGGCAGTCACATCTTGCTTAGTCTGTGGCAGGCTCACAGCTGCCGAGGAATGGGGTTTCCTCTTCCCAGAATTCTCCTGTTCTCATTGACCCGCCTCTACTTCCTGTCTGGTTGTCCTACCTATACTTCCTGCTGGCTACTGGCCAATCAGCGTTTATTTAAAATATAATTGACCAATATAGACCAATGTCCCACAGCAGAGGTGGACCATGTTATTCACATAAGTGCAGACCAAGAGTTCTACCTGATGATGGTGAAACTCACACTACGTGAAAATCAAGAAGGAATGAGGTGCTGTGACGACAGAAGCAGACAATGACAATGGAACCAATGGCCACAATACCTCTCATTTTTTTTGGATGAGAGACTGAGAACAAATCAATCTGACCATCACACTCCCCATGACTCAAGAACCCCTCTACTCATCCTTGTTCAGATCAACACACCCCACACCAATGACAATCAACACGCGATCAGAGCAACCAACTCCTCCTTAGCTCTCCATGGGCTGCTTTGGATACACTGGATTTTAACATCCCCATTTCCTCAGTCTAAAAGAAAGCTGGGCCCTAAGGATTTTTGCAGCCTCAAGAAGAACCTTCAGTTCTTCCTCCCTGCCTCCCTGTTCTTGGGGCCGCCATGAGAACCAAGGAGCTCTTGCTACTTTTAAGAAGAAAAACTGCATTCTGATGTGCAAACACGCTCGCATATTCATGCACTCAAAATCTAATTTTAGCTGCAAGAAGCTTCATTATAAGATGTTCACATAATTAAGCAGTTTTCTTCCCAGGGCCTGGGAGCCTGTCTATTCTTCTCTCTCATTTACACATCACTGAGATTATCAGAATGTGTTTTAGTTCTTTAAAATTATATATTTTGGTTTTTCCAAATTGATCCACAACAGGAGATAAAATCCATGAAAATTGCATGTTTTAAACACAGGTTTGTGCCACTTCACAGCCTTGCTACTGGAGTTGGAATCTGTAGACGGTTAGGGCTTTGCTGTTCTCTTCTAATTGGGTCCCGACGCAGTTGTCACACGCCTGCTTTCCAGACAGATTGGCTTTTATGATTTGGCGAGTGGGCATAGGAGCATCCTCTCTAGTGAGAAGCTCAGAGTCAAGGATAAGTCAAATGGACTTCTCTAAAAGGGTGGGCAGATGCCCCCTCCTAATGAAGCTGGTTGGGTTGACCTGTGGAGGGTCAGCCGTCACCACAGGGCCTTTACACTCATTTATTCATGCAACAGAGTGAGCCATATGAATTGGCAGCACTCCAGCTGACAGGAGGCGAGGGCTTTGGGTACCTGGCAGCTGTGAACGTATCACCCCAACTTCCCAGATAAACTCTCTGGAACTGCTATTCTCCCAGACTCCTGGGATGGCAGGGGAAGACCCTGCCAGGTCTCTCTCCACACTTTGCCCTCTCAAGCCTTCCTTTGGGGATCTATTGGGCGGCCAGCAGAAGGCTGCGGATTATCTCAGGAAGACTCAAGCTCTTTGCTCTCCAAAGTCTGACATCATGTCTGCTGTATATTTGAGACTCTGGGACGCCAGTTTTTCCTGGCTTCCCTTCAGGATATCATAGACTCTCCTAGGGAACTGCCTCAATTGCTCTTTCAGATTGAATGGTGGAGATATCCCAAGCCTGAATAGATTGATGGAGACTCCAGCCTTTCCAGGTTTATGCTGAACTGAGTGATCCTAAGAGAGGGCCAAGAACAGGTTTCTTAGATTTGGTTTTTGCATAGTGCCTTAAATATCCTGCATGTTCCATTTGTGTGATTTCAAAAAGCTATTATTTCCTTTGAGTAATTCATTCCTCTACCCTGTCTTCAAACTCCAGAACTCTGCCTTCCATGTGATCAATTTTGTTGGCAAGGCTTTCCATTGAGTTTCTTATTTGATTTATTGACTTTTTTTTCATTTCCAGTTTAATTTAAGTTTGGGTTTTCTTTAGAATTTCTACCTATTCATTGAATTCTACTTCCATATCCTAAATTTCATTCAGCTGCTTGCTCTCTTTCCACACTTCAGAGGCTTAATTCCCATCCTCTCTGAGTTCATTCCGGTGTCTGTCTGTGTCCTATTTGAAGTTTTTGAACATGTTTATAATAGTTCTTTTGAACTCTTTGCCTTGCGGCTTTTTCCTAAGTTGTTCTCACGAGGGGCACTTACTATGGAACTGGCAATTCTTATCGGGGACAGGCTGTCTTCTTGTATTGCTTATGTTACTCCAGCGAGACATGGGCATCTGAAGTTAGTTTGAAGGGTGATTGCCTGCATGACTGAATAATGCTGAGTCCAATAGCCAGGGATTCTCAAACAAAAATTTTAGTGCCAGATATGGGACACCTCCCTGAGTTGTTGGCCATTGTCTTCTTAGTTAGGGTTTCTATTGATGTAACAAAACACCATGACCAAAAGCAACTTGGGGAGGAAAGGGTTATTTCACAGCTTATTAAATCCATCACTTAGGGATGTGAGGACAGGAACCCAGAGCAACAACCAGGAGGTAGGAACTGAAGCAGAAGCCGCAGAGAAGTGTTCCTTATTGTCTCAATCCTCATGGCCTCCTCAGCCTGCCTTATTAAACTATTTAGGACCCTCTACCCAGGGATGGCACCGCTCCTGATGGCCTGAGTTCACTAATGACAATCATTCATCAAGACAATGCACTGCAGAGTTGCCCACAGGAATATGATTGGGGCATTTTTTCAGGTCTGACCCTCTTTTTTAAAGTGACTTGAGTTTGTGTCAAGTTGACAGAAAACTAAGGCAGCCATGGAGGCCTCGGAGTCATGGGAAACCAAAACAACATGCGTTATTCTTCTTGAATGGCCACCAGAAGTAGCTGATAAGACACTATTGTGAAGAGGTCACACATTTTGTGTGTAATACACAGAAAAATAAAGCTGTAGCTGAGCTGGCATCCTCTTGCCTGATGGCCAGCTTTCACAGTACTGAAAGGTGTAAGGCAAACTACTGGGGACCAGGGAGAAAGACTTTGTCATAGTTAGCTCTCATTGTCAACTTGAACCTCCTGGGAAGAGGGAACTTTAATTAAGTTTTCCCCATAAGATTAGCCTATAGCCACATTTGTGGGCATTTTCTTGATTGGTAATTAATGTGAGAGTGCTCAGGTCATGGTGGGTGGTGCTACCCATAGGCAGGTGGTCCTGGGCTATAAAAGGGAGGTAACTGAGCAAGTCCAGGAAAGCAAGTCAGTAAATGACTCTACTCCTCACTGCTGAACAACAAGATACTGATGGATTCTGGGCATGGGGCAGATACTGTCTTCCTCACTGATGCTGTGTCCTCACTGATGATGTTGTGTCCTCACTGATGATGTTGTGTCCTCACTGATGATGCTGTGTCCTCACTGATGATGCTGTGTCCTCACTGTTGATGCTGTGTCCTTACTGATGCTGTGTCCTCACTGATGATGCTGTGTCCTCACTGATGGTGTTATGTCCTCACTGATGATGCTGTGTCCTCACTGATGATGTTATGTCCTCACTGATGATGTGTCCTCACTGATGATGTTGTGTCCTCACTGATGATGCTGTGTCCTCACTGATGCTGTGTCCTCACTGATGATGCTGTGTCCTCACTGATGGTGTTATGTCCTCACTGATGATGTTGTGTCCTCACTGATGATGTTATGTCCTCACTGATGATGCTGTGTCCTCACTGATGATGCTGTGTCCTCACTGATGATGTTGTGTCCTCACTGATGCTGTGTCCTTACTGATGTTGTGTCCTCACGGATGATGTTGTGTCCTCACTGATGATGTCATGTCCTCATTAATGATGTCATGTCCTCACTAATGATGCTGTGCCCTCACTGATGATTCTGTGTCCTCACTGATGTTGTATCCTCACTGATGTTGTATCCTCACCGATGATGTCATGTCCTCACTAATGATGTCATGTCCCCACTGATGATGTTGTGTCCTCACTGATGAGCTCGCCATGCCCCAACAAATAGTTTCAAACCTGTGGTTTCACAGATGGCTGATTAAACTTAGTGGGTTACAAAACAAAATAAAAAGACATGGGTGTGGGAAGAGGACTTGTAGGCAGGAGGCGGGGTGTGATTAAAAAAGGATAGATAGACTCTATAGGAAGGATTTGTAAGCTTAGGAGCAGATATGCAGCTAGGGGAGGCGTTCTGTGGTATGTATTACCACCCTATATTCCCAGATAGGAATTGCTATCTAGACAGGGAGCAGGATGGGACCTTTCCATGACCTTCCTCTCAACTATCCACACTGCTTCTCCTTCTATAAGCTTTGCTTGGGTTAAGGGATGTCTCCCCAAGGGCATTCCAAGGACAAGACCCTATGCCTTGCCAGGGTCACCTCTCATGGAGAAGCTCTATGGAGTTGAGGCCCAACCTGTTCTTCACCCTTGCCAGGGCCCATTAATCCCAACCTCTTACTCCCTCTCTTGTCCCTTGCTCCCAAACTACATCCATTTCTGAGCACAAGACATGCTGCAAAGGTGACCTAACAAGGCTTGTAAGCATAAGCAGTTATTCTGGTCTCAGGCTGGCAGGCTAGACTGAAAGCTAAAAGGCTATGAGAGCCGAGTCCATTTCTATGTCCCTCCTCTGTCCTCTCCTACCCACTCCCTCCTCCTACTGCAGAGGTAGAGGGACCAGTACTGAGCTTAGGGCTATCCTGTTGCTTTACAAGCACCCCAGGGGTTCTAGGCCTCTGAGCCTCTGCACATGCGCACATCCTGTTCTCCATCCCACAGTCTTTCCTTTCTTAGCAGGGCCCATTCTCATTCAAAACCACCTCTAGGCTGCCATGAAGCATTCCCTGAAGATCCTGGGGATGTAGCTTAGTCCTTCTGAGATCACATAACACATATGTTCCTCTGTAATTGGTTTCCCACGCCCACTGGGACAATCCTACACTGGTGAGACTGGCAGGAAGGGAGTCCCATTCATCATCTCCCTGTGAGTAGCACAGAGGGCAGAGTGGGGGTGACCGAGGAAGACTATATCCCTATTTTACTGTCTTTTGATGAAGACATGGACCAAGGATGGAAACAAGGTTAGCTACAGAAATAAAGCCTGAAGTGTGGTAGAGGCAGTGTCATGCTAGCAGTGACAGGCAGTGTCAGAGTGAACGTGGTATCAGGGAGGGCTCTGCACAGGGGGCGGGCAGAGGCTTTGTCAAGCCTCTTCAAGGAACACATAGCACTCTGTGCTCTTTTGTGTAGCCCAGGCTAGCTTCAGATTCACTATACGAAGCTGATGATGAGCCTGAGTCTACTGCTTTCACCTCCAAAGTGCTGAGAAGGAAGGTAGATGTCTCTATACTTGGCTTGCATAGAATGTTCTGTGTGACCTCCACAGGGCATGGGCTTGCTAATGTGTGAGGCAACTGCTCCTAGTGGTCCCTGAGACGACTTATCATCTAGGGCCTCTTTTTCTCACCACAAACCCCTCCTGCGGGCATGTGGTCACCTGTCTGGAGGTCCCCTGTAGGCCAAGCCGCCATCCTAACCTCTGGCCCTCACTCCTTACGGACAGGGTTTGATGCTGCAGTTTTCCAAAACAGTTGAGTAGAGAAGCAAGTTGACTACTCTCAGATGCCCTAGTGTTGTTAGCTAATAGAGGGTAACAGCGCTGTGTTGAATAGCAGTGGCTGTTCTAAGGCCAGCACGTGTATGCTTGCAGGGGTGGGGGGTGGGGGCAGCAGCGGGCTCCATGCTGCCACAGTGTTTCCAGTCCGCATCCATGGAGAAGAGAGAGGCAGAGACACAGTGGTTTGCAGTGCCAGGATGTCACAGCACACACATTTATGGGATGTCAGACAAGCAGCCAGGGCCATAGAGTACCCATCAGTTACAGTCTGTCTGTGTACCTCCATCCCCCCAGTCCCCACTGTACTGCCCGGAGCAATACCGCCAGCCCAGTATGATATTCCAGAGCCAAGGGCCCCAAAAGTCCAGTTTGTGCCCAGCTGGACCCAGGAAGCCAAAGTGTGTGCACGTATGTCTATATGAGGCAGACAGCCAGTCTCTATAAGCATACACCCTGGCACCTGTATGTATGTGTCCATATCTGGCTGTGTGTGCAAAGCTGGGAGTGTCTGGCCCACCCTACTCAAATGCTTAGGCACATTAACACGGGCACTGTGAGTGGTGGATGATGTCGAAGTGTGTCTGAGGATGTGTAAGTGTCTGGCAAGGAGTGTCCTGCGAAGCACATCTGTCTGGGCAGGCTTGGTGAATCCCCTGCTCATGAAGTTGCACCCGCGAGAACACCTTGCTGACTGTGCGCCAGCAGCCATGCAGCTCAGGGGTCCACAGATCAGTGCGCTAGAGCAGTGTTCAGCCCGTTAGTGCAGCTGCATCTCAGCAGGACCAGGTAGCCAGGGTGGCCTATCATCTGGGCACATACTCCCTGGGCAGGCCAGCCCAGTTGTGGTCACGCAAAGCCTGGTCCACGGTCCGGATATAACCATTGATCAGGTCCTTCATCTCCGGGGTGAAGGGCTCCGGGTCATGAGGGCGCCGGCCGCGCCGCCTGAAGCTGCCCTCTTTGTTGTTCTCCACACAGAGAAGCCGTTCCTCGCTCACAGAGACGTTGAGGAAGGCCACCATCTCCCGCAGCGTGGGCACCAGACTGCGCCGCAGCTCTTCGTAGTGCACGACCAGCAGCCGCTTCCCGTACTTGAGCCAATCTAGGACGTGCGAGGACCACCAGGAGGCGTAGCTATTCACAAAGTCCGGCCACTCTGAAACAGGGAGAGGAGTCCTGAAGTCAGGGTTGCCCCCTGGGGCTATTGGCTCTGCAGAGCCTATCGAGAAGGGCGCTGCCTGTTTTTGACCTCTCTACCCGAGGCTGACCCACTTGGGTGTCCAGTGTGAATGAAGGGTTCCTGTCAAGTTCAACTTGGCAGAGGCCTAGGTCTGCCTGAAGGACAGTGATCTTGGGTACTAATTTAAGATAGATACAGCCTGCCATGTGCCAAGCGAAAACTGGCCTCTCTTGTGTGCTGTGAGTTCTTTGACCTTTGGGACTATCCTGGACATGGAGGAGTGTGTTTGGGCCTGTGGGCTTCAGGGCATGATGCCATAGCAAGTAAAAAAGGGTCAAAATCAAGAGGAAGCTCAAGCAATCTGTCTCTGTGCAGATGACCCCATAAGTATCTTGACCTTGTCCCTTGGGCACATCAAATTTTAAGGAGAGGGTGACCCTCAGGGTTCTACTGCCTGCCATCTGGACCAATCTGCCTGCATTCTCAAGGGCAGTGGTTCCCAACATGTGGGTCACGACCCTTTTTGGAAGGCTGAACGACCCTTTCACAGGGATTGCCTACGACTACTAGAAAACATGGATATTTACATTATGGTTCATAACGGTAACAAAATTACAGTTATGAAGTAGTAATGAAAATAAGTTTATGGCTGGGGGTCACCACAACACGAGGAACTGTATTAAAAGGTGGCAGCATTGGGAAGGGTGAGGACCCCCACTCTGTGAACGGCAAGTGGTTAATGTGCGCCATCAGCTTCTGGGCCCCAGGAAGATGAGGGTGCTGAGTAGCTCTGTCCGTCGTGCTAAGAGAATGTGGTATGTGAAGTATGCGTGCCAATTTGAACCCGTGACATTGCTGGGAGGTAGGATGCAGGATGGAGACACAGGAAAGGGGGCAGATTCAAAGCTTTTGCAGATAGATACCACGACATGCCCTTTTTTTACAATATAAAGAAATTATTTTTGGAGTGAGAAGATTGTGGAAACAAAGATGGTCCCAAGAAAGAGTTTCCAATGATGGGCAGCAGATCTACTACACACCTAGAACCCCAGTGCTCCAGAGGCTGAAATAGAGAATTAGGAGTCAAAGCCAGCCTGGGGTACATAGAAATTTCCAGAACAGTCTAAGCTGAATAATATTTTGTCTAAAATATTTCCATATTGTTTAAAAGTTTCCATAGTTGAGCTACTGATATGCCTGGCATATTATGGCTTCCTTTCTGTCATCTTCAAAATAATCCTATGAGATGAGACGATCCTGGTCTTGAAGATGGAAAAACAGACAAACAAACAAACAAACTGATCTCCTGGGAAAAGGCTGAAGCTTGCTCAGGGTTCTAAGGCTTGTTAGCGCCAGTGGAGGGACCTGAGTTCAGCATGAGTATTGCAGGCTGATGGGGCTGATCTCTTGCCACTGTCCCTGCGTGCCTAAAAGCAGAGGATGGCTGTTGGGGTCTGGCCTAGGCAGAAGGTACTACGGAGGGAAATGACTGAAAACATCGGGTCACGGGTTAGCTCTGGAAGCACAGATTCAGCTGGTTTTGGCCCTGTAGCATCTCCACCCATGCTGCCCTGGGTAGAGCTTTGCTCGTGACGTAACTGACATTGTCACATCCAGATGTACACCTCCATCAAATATCATCATAATGGGGACTATAGGGTTCAATCTATGAGTGGTGGGGCAAAGACCAGACCACAGTACTTCAAGGGCAGCGTCTTCAGCCAGGGCCTGGCAAATGGTAGAATTTCAGGAGCTGAGGTCAACAGGATCACTTCATAAAGAGAGCATCTGTGCCATATCAGGAAACGAGGGTGTTATGACTGAATGACTGTAACATATATTGACGTCCCTAGACCTGAATATGATAGTGTGTATAGAAGAGGCGTTGGGAAGACAATCTAGGTTAGATGAGGTCATGAGGGGGTGGCCCTTGAATCGATGGGATTAGTGTCCCTACAAGAAGAGGGTCTCTGCCATACAGCCGTGGAGTACTGTCTGAAAGCTGGGAGAAGGGCCTCACTGGACATTAAGAATAAAGAACTATTATTTGAGTCCCCATCTCCACTGTCTTGTTACGGTTGTCCAAGCTGACTAGGAAGCAGGATTAAGATCCAGCCCTGCACACCACCACCCAGGTACCCTGGACAAATCAAGTTACCCTCTGGGCTCATCTGAAGAGTTACTTGGACAAACCACAGAAAAGTCAGTGGGGGCAGCTTAGGAAGGACCATCACGCTAAATCCTGGACACAGACCAGGTGTGCACACTCCCTTCCCACTTCCGAATGGCAGGTGAACATGGCCTCCTTTTCTAAAGGAGGACCTTATTGATTCAGGCTGAGGGGCAGACAGGGCCATGTGCACCTAGGGTTGTCTCAGTTCTATGCAAGTCCTAGGTCCATGTGACCTCATCACCCACCACTGGGGGTGGATAGAGGAGGATTTTGGCTTGCCATCTGCATGGCAGTCATATAAAGTGCCATACTGTGTGGAGAGAGCAAGCTTGGAGAAGATGGGGAGAAATGAGTGCGACCAGGCCTTCCCACAGCCAGGAGCGTGTATTCTGATCTTGCACCATCCTGCCACACCTGTCAGTCCCCTGCCCAGGCCATCCGCCCCTCACCTTTGCTCTTCCAGTTGCGGTCAGGGGCATAGCCCAGGTGTCCAGCGCATTTCCTATTAAATTCGGCAACTAGAGATCTGTAGGGGTTCCGGATCAGCAGAATGGCGGAGTCAAACATCTCGATCTCCCTCCGGCCACTCTCATGTGTCTTCACACAGATGGTGCGCCGGCTCCGCCAATGGTCTTTCTCACCCTTGAACCCTGCTCAGGAGGAATCAGAGGACCTCTGTGGGGGAAGGTGTCCTCACCCGCACTTGGGGTGACCCTACTTCCACAATAACACAAGGACTGATGAGGGGGTACTGGGGGTTCTATGAATGGGGACAGGAGAGGCCTTCACAGGAGTGAAGAGGATGCTCACATCGGCATGAGGCAAGTTACTTCCTGCAGTCCCCAGGGTCTGATTATAGACACACATGTTGGACTTTCCAGGGAGATAATTCCAGAGGAGCACTGTAAAGAATTTTGGCCCAGACGAAGACAGAGGCTCAGAGTGAGTATGTGACCTACACTGTGTCACACAGCAGCCTAACAACTGTGCTAGAGCTCTGTCTGTGTGCCCTTGAGTATTCCTGTGAAGCCCCTATCTTCTAGCCACCTCTCCAGGAGAGACAAGACAGCCATCATCGGCCCGTGACTGTAAACAATAGTAGCCTCCCTATGGCCTCATGCCATAGCCTATCACAGGTCCCTGGACTATCACACGGGTAAAGATTCTCTACTACAGGACCCAGGGCAAGTCTGGCCAAGGTCTCACTCATGACATTTGAGGACCCATAACCCCACTCCCATGAATGGAGAGTTGTCTCCCAGACCAGTATCTCTGCTACCCACATCCTCCCTTGGATCCGTGGTAAAGCACTGTGCACTTAGAATCTCAGTGACAGCCGATGGAAAAGAAAGGTCAGACTGGACTCATTGGTCCCCAGAGTCACGGGATTCCACAAAGCTCTCGTGGCTCCTTGTGTTAGACTTTGGATCAGTTGGTGGATAGTGCTATAACTTGATAAGATTGGACTCAGCTAGGAGATAAGGCTCTGGGCACACCTGTGAAGGATATGGCACTGGCCATGTCCATGGGGGACAATCTTGATTGGGTTAATTGAAGGAGCCAGATCCACCCTAAAGGAAAGTAACACCCTTCCCCTGAGCCAGGTCCTATGACACAAAAGAGGAGGACGCTGGCTGAGTACAAGCATCCATTGCTTTTCTTTTTCCTGACTGCAGACACCGCCACCTCAGTCTTCTGCTCCCTTGACTTCCCCAATGGACTCCATCCCAAACTGTGATCCAAATAAACCTGCCCTTCTTTGAGTTACTTTCAACAGCATTATTTTGGCACAGCAACGGGACGAATAATTATGACAGCAATAAGGAACAAGAGCAGACCCCAACTTTAAGGCTGTGGACCAGAAGGTGGTATGGTCCAAGTGTGGATTACAGGGGCTTAAGGGAGCAGAGCAGGAGAACCCACAAAGTGGGATGCTCTGGAGGCTTTCTGGATAATTCCCTGAGTTCCTAGCCCATAGGTCAGCCTCACCCAGGATACCCAGCTCAGAGAATAGGCTCCCCTTCATAAACTTGTTTTGGGGTTTTGAAAACACAGATGCCTCCCTTCGGTAGTGGTTTCAAAGCTTCCAGATCTATGGTGGCATCAGAGCTTTCCTGGTGCCTAGAAAATGCAACTCTCAAACCCAGAACTGGAGGTTACCCACCAAAGCTTGTTAATGTCATGGGTCAAACACCAGAAGCATTTGCCTTGATTGATTTTTATCAAACAGGCTAGGATGCCATTAAAAGGAAGATTCCAACTATAGCCAAATGAATGCTAGGTCACGCCTGAGAGCCCACAGCCCAGGTGCCTCTTGGCAGCCCTGAAGCTGGCAATTCCCCTCTTTGGCCACCTGTCTACATGTGAATCCAGGCACCTGGTACAGGCCTCCTAGGCAAATATTGTAGGTCACTACAGCCTGGGCACAGGGGTCAGTGAGAGAAAGCAGGACCGTGTGTTTATCTGGCAACTGTCTCCTGCATCTGTAGGTGCCCTTAGCATCTACGGGAAGATGGGCTAGGCTACACATGCACAACCAGTTTAAGAACTTGCTGCCAAGAACACTAGGTTTGGTTTCCGACCGTATCAGCTTTTTTTGCAAACCAAACTCTGGTACAGAAGCCCAGCGCAAATGCTGCACCCCTTGACAACTGAGAAATACATTTTGCCAAATTTAGACGCCACTTGACTTGTCTGAGGGTCTGCGTTCTTGAGCAGCACACAAACTTGAGCTGTTTAAGTTCATTTTCTCAGCATAATGAGACCTCTTATTTTTACAAGGGAAAGATTAGAAACCATAAAGTTCTTGAGCATTTCTGGACCGTTTTTTTTAAAAAAAAAATAAAGAAAAACCCATGACATTTCGAGGAGTTACCATTTGCCAGGAAAAAAGAGGAATGGGCAGATTAACTTTTACTCTTATTGTCTGGGGAACTTTGGGGAAATTCTCGTGCTCTGAGGAGGGCTGGTTGGTGAGAGGACCTTATGGGGCTGCCTCTTCCTCCCCAGCACCCCTGGCTTACCCTTGTTGTACAGGGTTCCATCGAAGTAGTAGCTCCCTGTGTAGAAGCCAGTGGCATGCTCGATCAGGTGTCTTGCCCATGTGTTCCCAGCTCCCGGGAAGCTTGACAGAGCCACAAACACTTTAGACTTGTTGGGCAGGAACCTCCTGTCTGTGCACCGGGTGTCTGAAAGCCCAGAAGTCACCATGGAGTCAGTCACCCGCACTGTGACCTCAGAGCTGTTGCTGAAGTCCTCTGGACAGGAACTGGTGATTAAGCAATTTATCACCTGTACCTTGAGTGGCTGGTGATATGATAAAGCTTTCTAACCCTAGTGGCTGGGAGTTGGGTGTTCTGGGGACACTCACCCCACTCTATCACTTTGGGACAGCCAAAGTCTCTTGGCATAACACAGAGAACTCCAGATTCTGCTAGGGGGAGATGAGCAGAACTCTGTCTGGACCCAGCCATGTTCACTGCAGCGCAATGAACTGAAGCTGGGCTGATCTCAGGCCAACAGCTGTGCTTCTTATGGTCTCTCCCCAGGGCTGCAGGAAGATGTACAAGTCACTAGGGGGCAATCCCTGGAGGCACCGGACAACAGCGGGGATGCTTCTCTCTATGAGCTAGTCTTCCCCATCAGTCCCTAGGATCAGCAGAGCCCAACTGTGACGATGCTCACCCTAGGGGACTGCAAGCACATGGAGGCTTCTGAGACCTAAGTGCCCTTCCTGTGCCTCTGAGTCTTGCGTTATTCCCTGAGTCTCCTTCTCATTGCTTTTCCTCTCCGCCTCTTACACTACCATCCCCAATAGTTCATATTTTCAAAAGAAGCCTGGCCTCACCCGACCTTTCCTCTCCCTTATCCACTGAGAAGAGATACAGGAAACTCTACATATCCTGTACCCTGTGACTTCACAGTCAGGCATGCCTAGTCTTTCTAGCCTTGGGAGCTCTTTGGGCCCAGACCAGCAGCTCTCAACCCTTTGCGGTTAGAACGACCCTTCCATAGGTGTCACTTAAGACTGCCAGAAACATCAAATATTTACGTTAAAATTTATAACGGTTGCAAAATTACAGTTATGAAGCAGCAATGAAAATAATGTCATGGTTGGGGATCACCACAGCTGTATTAAAGGGTCACGGCATTAGGAAGGTTGAGAACCACTGTTCTAGACCAACGCCACAGTCCAGGAGGGTATGCAGAGCTCACCTTGTACAGGTGTCTGGTAAACCTCACAGTAGCCAGGTAGCCCCTGAGCCTCAGGGGCCTGGCTGCACAATGCTCCATCCACAGCATCCCGCAGGCTGAACTCGGGGGTAGGGTAGGTACAGTAGCAGTCCCAGCCCCGGAGGATGGCCAGAGGAAACTCCTGTAGGGAAGAAGAGGAGGAGCATGAGGTCAGGGAGGGAGTGGCTTGTACCTGCGGTTCAGGTGTTAGCTGCACACTCACACAGGCTCAGCAGGGATGGCCACCAGGCTCTGTGTCCAAACCGGAGGTAGTCACAGAAGTGAGGTGTGACTTCTGTACTGCAGGAGCTCAGAGCAAACGGGTGACAGACCAACTGTCGCCACACTGCGTGAGTGTCTGGGCACAGGCGAACAAAGCACAGAACGCTGGGCAGGTCCTGGAACAGGGTCCAGGCTGTGGCCGGGCATCTGGCAGGAGTAGTAGAATGGGAACATCAGGGAAGAGATTCACATAAGTGAAGCTGTGAGGACAGGAAGCCAGCTCTGCTGACACGGGCAGCTTGGGACATGGAGTGCCGCATCATTAGACAACAGACCCTTGGCCTAGAGAGGTCTCACAGCCGAATGGGGACAGATCCTATAGTCTTTTTTCCAAAGACTGAAGAGCAGAGAAACACAAATCTTGTTCCTTCCTGACACGCTCAGAAGATGGATGGGACCTTTCTGAGAATGAAAAGTCTCCACCAGGCAGAGACTGGACACACCTCTTTCTGAGGGCTCGACCAGCTCTCAAGTGGGCTTTTGTTCTGCTTTGGAGTGTCCACATCATACAGCAGAAAGAGAATCCTGAAGGCCTGGATGTGAATTCTGGCTCACGTGTACAACAATGGGCAAGATGCTCAACCACCCAGACTCTCACCATTGATAAAAGACAATAAAATATACCATGTAGGCTGATGGCTAGATAAGCTGGGCCCCAGTGGTTATTCCTGACATCCAGTAGGCATTTCACATAGGCACGGGACATATTTCGTTTCCTTACCCTTCTGAGTGTTTGTCACAGTTCATTCAAGAAATGCATTCAGTCACCTCCCCAACACATGTCTGTGAGCACCCACTATGTGCCAGGCAGTAGGTGGGACATTCAGCCCCACTCCCATGTCTCCCATGGGGCACAGCAGATCTCTTAGGCTCAGTGCCTGTGTGACAGAGGGAGGCAGTGGGTGGAGGATGGTGTTTGTTGCGAAGGGAGCCACTGCACAAACCTTTTTATTTTTTTGCCCACAGCAAGAAATCTCATAAATAAATAAGGAAAATCAATAGCGTTTTCTGTGCATGGCTTGGTAAAGCTGAGGAGCTATGCACTCATGTTAGACAAGAGATAGTGTCGCAGCCAGGGGAGGTGAAGCGGAGCCTGGGGGACACAGCCAAGAAGAAATGCTAATCACCGACTCCTACGGCACTGTAGAGCCTCTCCTCTGAGCCCAGAAATCCCTGTCCCCCACCTCCCCATCCTTCTTCATGCTAGGATGCCGCTGTGCTCATTGATACAAGGGACTGACAGGCCCCACTGTGTCTTTAAGTAGATTCCATACAGGGGCCCCACACTGCTTTACAAATAAGCCCCTTTGGTAGCCTGACTAGGGACATTCCTAGAAGTCAGTCCCTGTGGATGCGAACTGGTGAAAAGTGGTGTATGGTCCCTGCAGTTTCACCCCCTTCCTTCACCGTACCAGTGTCCTGCCTTGTCCTTCAGTAGAACCTTCACCCCAGCGGGGGCTTCTAGACCCCTGTGTTACCCTTAGGGAGCACACAGTGGCTAGGCGGTGCCTTGCTCATTCCCACACAGCCTGTGACTATAGAGTTTCAGAGTGGACCTTACTTAGAAACAAAGTCTCCATAGAGTTAACCAAAATGAAGCCGTTAGGTTGGGATGGGCCTTCATTGTGACTGGTGTCCTCACAGGAAGAGCAGGCCAATGTAAGCCTCTAACAACCCTGGGAGATACAGGTCAGGAGAGAGGCTTTAGGAGAAACCAAGGCTGCTACTTCCTCCAAGTTATGATTCCAGCTTTAGCCTCCAGGGCTATGTGAAGATTAATACCCACTGTTTAATCTGCCCAGTCTGTGGTGCTGAGGCAGCAGCCTGAGTCAGCTAAGACACCAGCTCTTTCTGTTCCTTGGCTACTGAGCCAGGCTCCCACCCCAGGGTCTTTGCACCTGTTATTTCAATGGCCCGGAATGTTCCTCCCACACACCGCTCTCACATGCTTCTAGCCCCCATTTCAGTGAGGCCTCCTCTGTCCACCCCTTTCCAAACTGAGTGCTCTCCCACCTCCTCCTTCGTGGTGTGTGCATACTGCTTCTTAAATTCCTAATGGAGTGCTCTGACCCCGCATCTAGCGCTTGGTCAGCTCTGATGAACACACATGGAGGCAGGCAGCACTTCCACCCACTGAGAGGTCCCACTGTCCTCCCTCCTACATCTCTCCCTGCCTGAACCTAAGCAACCGCCATCCCTCTTTCCATCACTGCACATCAGCAGTATCCGTTCTAGAGTGTCACATAAATAGAATCGCAGAGTGTGTGTTTTCATGAGCGTGGCTTCTTTCATTCAGAAAACCATTCGTTTAATCCTTCCACGCCGATTCACACATCGGGAGCCTGTTCCTTCTTACTGTCACATAGAATTCCATGTGTGGCTGGACGTGTTGACCAACTCACTTTTTGACGGCTGTCCGAGCTGTTTCCGGGTGGCTTTGAGACACCTAAGGAGGAATGCCTCCTGTGTAAACACCCACGAACTTTCCTGCCTTTCTCTTCACCGCTGCTCTCACCACCGCACACCATACCCTAGATTTTATTTCTTTTCCTGGTTTGTTGTCTTGCCCTGTTCACAAGGATGTAAACAGGAAAGGGATTTCTGTGTCCTGTGTGTTGCCACCCTCTCAGGGTCTAAAACAGTCTACTAATGTGTGGCAGATTTTTAGTAAGTGTTTGATAAATCAACAAATGAATGAATGAATGAATGAACATCCTTTTTATATTCCACCACCATCAAAACCTGTTGACAACAAACCATGCCGTATTCCTGCCAGCTAAGATCAAGAGTATCAAAGGCTGTAAGGGAGGGGAAAGCGGCTACCTCTGAGTCAGCCATCCCACACCTAGGGCCCTGCTATCTTGGGATTTCTGCTGAGGCCAACAGTGTCCCCAGCCAGTGCTCTGCTGAGGCTGAAGGGCTCCTAGCTCTCCCCAGTGGCACTGATGCTGCGGAGGTAGAGCCTTCCATTCTCATACCCCAGGGCTGCCCATTTCATGAGCATGTCACTGCTCCCACCAGTGACCCAAACCCCTTTGCCTCCCTGAGTGGATTAAACTGTCAAGTTTCCGGGTGTTTGCAGAGCGGCGGGAGAGCTGCACATAGTGATGCAGTTTTATTTACAACATAACCGCCTCCGCGACATCACTGGATCCTGAAAACACAGAACAATTTTCAGTCCCATGGGATTTCGAGGACACGATTTCCATAAAAATTAAATATTGATGAATCTTATCGCTCTTCCAACTTTCAGTTCTCCCATGCCCCTGCCCCCACTCCAACCTTCAGTGAGGGAAAAAAAAGACAGAAGGAAGGGGGGGGGGTAGGGAACAAGCTGAAAAAAGCCAGGCAGAAAAAGCAAGCAGAAAGCCCGAGCATGGTGTGGGACTGTTGGAATCCAGCACAGAATGAGGAGAGGCAGTTAGGTCTGCGTCCTGGGGCAGGATGGATGTGTAGTAGTCTTGATCCTGCACCTGCCTGGGATGGAGACCTGGGCAGGATGGGACTGAACCTGACCCAGGAGAAGGCATCAGGCAAGGGCCAGGTCTTGAGACAGAGGGTAGGGCTCTGCATCTCGCAGGGAGCCATGAGCAAAGGCCTGGGCTGTGGCTTTGGATATCTCCATTCATGGGAGTGGGATCTAGGGGCTGAAATGAGCTCCAGGTGCCTTCCAGAAAGTACCCAACAGTTAGGATGGCAGAGATGTGTGGGTGTGGCTCAAAGAATGGTGCTAGAGGCTCCACCCGCAAGACCACCAGCTCCCACTCAGTGTAAAGCTCTCCCTGCAGGCCTTCCACACATCCAGCCTCAAGATGCCAGAGCTCACGCTAAACATGCATCCCACGGGTACAAGAAAAGTGCAAACATGACGACTTGGGGAAACCTATGGGTGTCAGTACACTTGTCATGGCTTTGAGAAGACCCAAGTTCATGGGTAATAGGCAAACTAGACCAACTTCCCAGAGAATATCTTCCATGAAAGCCAAACACTATAAGACAGAATAACTGGTAAAGATCCACCCAACCACCAAGAGCCCAGAGACCTGGCATCCAACCATCAGGGCAAGAACTAGCCCCTCCTGAGTCAGCTTCTCAAACATGTCCCACCAGTGAAGGACTCAGAGGACTCAGATCGCCTGGACAATGAGCTACTCAGGAAGCACAAAACGTAGGTCGTGACATCTCTGGATTCTTGCCACTCTTGTAGGCGGTCTCCCTCCATGCAGCACAAAAGGTGGAGGATGGGAGTGACAGGACCAGCCAGCATCACAAATGAAAAATAGCAGGCAGGGGCTAGGACTTGAACGATCACAAGTTCAAGCCCTTCTCAGGACCAACTTGAGAAAGACAAGACACAGAAAAACATCTCAAAAGTTTGTTATGTACTTCCATGTATATATATGAAACCACGAATCCTTAGCTCCCTTGTTAACGCAGCTCAAGGAAATAAGTATGAATGTGCTCGCAGGTTGGAAAAGAAAGCAAAGAGTACAGAAGTAATAAAGAAGCAAGTCTGAGATAGCTCCAATAGCGAAGTGCTTGCCTTGCAAGCATGGTGGCCAGAGTTCCAGAACCCACATTTAAAAAGGGCGAATGTGGTGGTGCACACTTGTGATTCCAGAGTCAGGTTGATCTCTGGGGCTTGCAGGCCAACAACCCAGCCTACTTAGTGAGTTCCAGGCTAATGAGAGACCCTGCCTTAATAAAACCCAAAGTGGATGGTTTCTGAGGGACAATACCCAAGATTGTCCTCTGGCCACCACATGCACATGTACCTGTGAGCTCTTGCACATGCGTGCTTGCCCGTGTATGTGAACATGCACACATCCACATGCATACACACACATACATATGCATAAAAGAAAGAAGGAGAGAATGGAGCGAGAGAGGGAGAGAAGTGAGAAAGAGAAAGAAGGGAGGCAGACAGAGGGGAGGGAAAGGAAAGGAAGGGAAAGAGAGGGGAGGGAGCAGAGGGAAGAGGAGGCTAGACTCAAACTCATAGTCATCCAGTCTGTGTGCCTCCTGAGTGCTAGGGCGGCAGGTGTGTGCCACCTTATCTGGTCTAAACACCAGTCCTGAGCTGCTCTCGGAAGGCACATACACGGCCCAACAAAAGAAAACCCTGCTATGTCAAGAAACACTGATCTCAGACTTCCACAGACTCCACCGTAGGAAAAGACGGTTGCTGGGGGTCTCCTGGGGTAAGACTCTTTCATCTACTGGGGCTCAGGGGGATTTAGTCAGAGCAGGTAAACGAGGGTGGGGACGTGGGGGGTGGAACACAGGCTCAGGGCCATGCTTCCCTTTCTGGTTCCCAAAGCAATAGGACAGGGATGGGGGCGGGGGGGGGGGCAGTCACACCTTATTAACCTGCTTGCAGACAGTGCCAGACTTCACGCTTGCCCATTTTAGAGTCCTCACTCCCACAATAATCTCTGCTCTTGCACACAAATATCAGTCTTCAAATTAATCACCCTAGTTGGAATCAGCACAATGGACGTATCAAACCTGCCATCCCGGCTGCTTCCCACCTCGCATGGAAGAAAGGAGGCATCAGGATCTTGAAGGTGACTGAAACGAGCAAGCTTCCTTTTATCTCCAAAAAAAAATCAGAAATTAGACAAGACCATTTTAGAGAGCTTTTAAAATGCAATTTTTTGGTGGGAGGGACAGCTGGAGAGTTGGTTGAGTGGTTTAGAGCCCTTGTGGCTGTCCTGGAGGCCCCAAGTTCAGTTCCCAGCTTCCATGTTGGGTGGCTCACAACTGTCCAGCAGGGGATCTGATGCCCTCTTCTGGCTGCTGTGGGTACTGCAATCACTGTACATACTTGACTCACATAATCTTAAAAAAATACATTTTTTTTTCTTCTGTGGCGTAGCCACCAGTAAGAAGCCTATGCTATTGTAAACAACCCTTCAACCAGGATCCTGTAAACAGCCCTAATGAAATTCGCATCAATATTAATAAAGATTTGAAAATACACAATACACTAGGTGGGAAGAGAAAAGGGGTCAACAGAAAGAGGAGGGAGACAGGAGAAGGTGATGGGATGGGTGCCCACGATAAAAATACATTATGTGTACTGTGAAAATGCCAGAATGGAATCCATTATTATATATAATTAACATATGCTAGTAAAAACAGATCATTAGAGGCTGGTTTTTGCTCCCAAATGTTCTTTATTGCTCAGTTACCTTCCCGGAGCTTTTTAAATCTGTGTTATCTAACTAGTTCGTAGAGATCCTTCTCTCTGAGCCCACTAGGGAGCTTCAGCAGGTAGCTCAGAAGTGCTGTAGGGCGGGGGTTCTCTAGCTCCTGCTTCTAAGTGCCACCTCTCACATCTGCTGCCCTAGGCTCACACCCTCAGGCTTAGCTCTGCCCCACTGAACACCCTGCTGGGAGCACCGCCCAGCCCTCCCCCACCAGGTCTGGACATATTTTCGACATCTGTATTACAGTATGGGTCTGGCCATTCCCACTGCATGTGGCATCTGAACTTATTTTCTGGCCCAGTGAAGACGTGACGAGGCTGGCGCTGGTCAGTCCAGCCGTGACACTGGCCTGTCTAGGGGAGGAAGTTTGGACTGGGGACTAGAAAGTACAGCCAAGCATTCCAGCGCTGTTGTCCCACCACACCCACACTCACTGTACAGGAGGGAAGTCAGGAAGGAATCCACTCCCTGCAGAGGCCATGGGCAGGCCAATTGCCAGTGCACTCCCCACCCCGGGCCTTTGTGCAGAGAGTGGAATTCAGAGCCACAGGGAAGGCAGGGCAGGGCAGACATTCAAGTTGGCTCTCCAGGGTTGTGGGTCTCACCTCCACAGAGCTTGGCCAATGTCTGAAGTTTGAGTTGTGACCCTTGAGGGAGAGTTTCTGTTGACATCCCATGAGTAGAATCCGGGGTCCTTGCTAAAATATCCTACAACGTGAAGTTCCTGAAACAATGAATTCTCCAACTCTCAAGGTCCAGTCCAAGGCTGAGACCTTGTTGAGGGGCGAAGTCAAACCCAGAAATCTGCAAGCTGAGGCCTTGAGTCCCATTATACCAGTGTGTAAGGGGAAGACAAGGGGAGACAGGCCGGCCACCTGGAGACCAGAGGTTCACTCTAATGCACCGAGGATATTTTATTGGCTCTGCTCTGGCCACAGCTGGAATCCCATACCCCAGAGCCAGATCATAGGTTCACTTCGGTGGCAGCTTTGCCAAGCATCTCTGAGGCTGACCCTGCAGAATGCTGCCTCCTAGGAGGATTGATGGAGAACTCTACCAGCCAGAGCCACTCTCCACCCACACAGAATTTGCCACCTTCCTCCCAGGTGGGTTCCCCCATCTTCTCAAGAGGATTTGGCTCAGGTAGCACCTCTCAGCTCAAGCCCCTCCTCCATGAGCTCCACTGCTCCCGGTGGTCCAGAGCATCCTGCCTGCAGATGGAGAGTGTCTCGCTACTCACAACACCCCACCCCCCACTACACCATCAGTAGCTTCCTGTTTTCTGCTAGGGACAAGTAAAACAAAACAAAAAAGTAAACGAAGGTCCACTGAACACTAAGGCAGACACCCAAGGCTCTTTGTAACGTTCTCCCACCCTGCCTTTCACCCCGACTTCCAGCTGCCTCTTCTTGCAGTGTTGCGGTCATCACATGGTGGTTACCACACAAGGACCATCAATGTCCATTTTCCCTATCCATCTGCTCACACCGCTCCAGGTGCTCCAGCTCCTCCTCCCCCTAAGTTACCTACCTCTCCTCCAGCCACTAGCCTTACTCAGCCAAGCATCTTGGCTCCTCCCCAGCCATTAAACCCAACCTTGCAGTGTGCTGAGTCTCACCCATCCCTGGCTCCGCAGGCACCCAACATGCGATTTTAGCGCGGTAAACATTCGCCTAGGCAACTCAGCCAAATCCTGCTAAATGTGCTTTGCTAAAAGTCACTTTCAATTTGATCACTGTAAAGGGGGACTCTTTCACAGCTGCAAACCCCTGCAGCTCTCCACAATAGGACTCAAGGAAATGTCCTCTCCTGCTCCATCCGGGGCTGGGACAAGAGAGGAGTGAAATGATTCCCACACTTGATGCTCTGAGGGCACGGGCACCGTCTCCATGGGGCTCTGACGAGCTGTGCTGCTGCAAATGCTAGAACTAAGCCAGCCACTCACCCCTGAGATGCATCCGCAGGGGAGTCAGACAAGGTGCTAAGGTGCCAAACGGCTTATGATACCGAGAGCCTGCGGGGATCTTCTGGCACACGTCACTGTAAAACTGGAACGATGTGGATTTGTGCCAGTACATATGAAGGAGAGCTGAAAATAGCAAGGGGTTTCTCATTTTTAAATTATTGTCTGCAGCCACCAGGCAGAGCTCCCTGGGCTCTAGAAGACTGCCCAGCGGGGAGACACATCCAGAATACTGGGACGTTTTCCTAGGAGGTCTCCTCCCCAAAGAACGAGAACCCTTTGCAGTGGCTATATTCCCTCCCTCGGCTCTGCAAAGAGGTGCAAAGTTAGTACAACCTCTGCCAAGGGCAATCTGGCAGCAGAGACTGAACAACAAAGACACCTCCTGAACCCACAGTGCTTATTTTTTTATTCTCTCTTCTTTTCCTTACAGACTCACTCGTACAAAATGACCTAAACATAGTCACTGCAGCACTGTTTGTAAAAGCAAATGACTAGACACAATCTAAACGCTGAACGGCAGGGGATCGGTTAAATAAATTATAGGACATCTGTGAGGCTGGGAAAGACTGGAGTTCACTTTCCCAACCCATACGGAGTGATCTCTAAGGTGGATGGTCTGGCAGAGCAGGGCCAGTTCAGCGGAGTGCAGGCCCTGTGTTACCCATAGCTGTGGGATTGTAATGGACTGTCTAGGATGCAACCGACTGGATATTCAGTTTCTGAACGTGGTCACAGGCAGCCAGGGCAATGAGCTGACTCCAAAGGAGGAGGCTAGGTGGGAGGGAGGCAGGAGCAGCCAGCCTTGGTATCTCTTTACTGTGTTCTACATAAACACATCACTTACTCAAAGCTAACCAGAGGGGTCCAGGCCTGTAGTCCCGGTGACTGCACTTTCTCCCCCGCCCACTCCTTTTCTCATCTCTCCCTTACCTTCTGTCACAAGAGGCTGCAGTGTCTAAAAGCACAGATGGTGGAGTCAGGAGCCCTGGCTGTGCCTGTGTCCAGACTTAGCCCTCTGCAAACCTGAGCTGAATCCTACAGCCACCAGGGATATGAGGGGTCCCCTGCTGAGATTAAAGCAGCCTTTCTTTGCAAAGGCCTGGCCCCTCCAAAGCTGCTGGGAAGTCTGCCTTTATCCAGCTCTAGACCAGTGGCATGCTACATTCTGAAGGAAGTTGGGGTTTGGGGGCCCTATGGGGAAATGGCTCAAAACTTCAGGGGCATTATCTTCTCGTAGCCCCAGGCAGGTCTGGTAGTTGTGTGGGTGCTCTTATTCCCTCCCCCACTGAATTCAGTTCCCACCACGAGGATGAGAAGAGACGTGATTTCTCAGGCCAGATGTCTGTGAGTTGTCAAACTGGGTGACTGCTCTGTGACTTATGGGCCCTGACGGCAGCGGCTTTGCAAATGCTAGTGATGCAAAGCTGGGGAAGTACGTCAGCACTGCACCCGGGTGAGAGGAAAATGCCTATAAAAGCTTTGTTCTCCCTCCACCTTGCCAGAGAAGCATTTCCAGAGAGCTGAGGAAACAGGAAGAGGGCAGCACCCACTGGGGCTGTAGGGTCTGGGTGAGACAGAGGACGGATGTCAGGACCGCTTCACTGCGGCTGCCCCTGCTCCATCCAACCCCCATAATGGGCCACACCGCTGCCAGGTCCCAGCTCCACCAGACAGCTCGAGCGTCCTGCCTTAGCTGCCTCAGTTTCCTCACCTGCCAAATGCAGGTCATCATCCCAGCCATCCCTGTAGGCCTCAGGAAGGTTGAATGCGTTAACGGGTGCCTGAAATGATTAGTACTTTACATGTATGTGTGATCGGTGTTAGTTTCTGCTCAGGGTCACTGTCATCATCAGCACAGGCAATGCCCTCTCCTCCCCTTAGCTCTGCTCTGTTACGCTGTCCAGTGCCACAGAGCCTCGAAGCTACTGCATCAGCCCCAGACCCCCCCCCCCCCAGATCACTGTCACCTAGGGTCACGTGCAGAGAGGCACATCCACTACCGTCTGAGATGGCTGAGTCTCAGCCTAATACCTCTGTGCTCTGTGGACACAGAGCTCCCCACCGCACCTCATACACTTCTGACTTTGAACTTTGCAGCCCCACCAGCCTTTGCCCACAGCTCTTCCTGCCATCGGGAAAGGACAGCGTGGGGACAGCGGCTTTGGTGCCTTGCCCAGCTTAGCCCCAGCAGAGTTCCACTCCCCTCCAAAACCTGCATTGAACAACAGGAGTGGTTGTGACATGGTCCCTGCAGCCAGTCACAGCCCTTAGCACAGAAAAATGGAAAATCCATCAGCTATCCCTAAGGATTGAGCTAGCATCTCTTGAGTCCAAACAAGGTCAATTTAACATGTGACACTTGTGCCAAGAGCTTCCATGCAGAAAGGCATGCAGGCACATTCTTTCTAGCTTTACAGCCTTCCCTATGCAGCCTCAAATCATAGGGAGTGTTACCTGTGAATTACCCAACACACCCTGTGTGACCCTGGCTACATAGCCTGACCCTGCCCTCTACTCCTTGGCTGCCTCCTGAGCTGTCAGAGTGGATGTGTGTGGCCCAGCATGGGCTCTGCCCCTGCTCTGAAGCCCACCATGCACATTGTATGACTGACGCACCACACAATGGTAATAGTTCTTACTTTCTGGGAACAAAATCCAGAGCATATCTCCACAGTCATGTTGGCCTGTGTCAGGGAGGAGGAGAAGGTGTGGGTGACGTTCTCTGGCAGCGGGAAGCACCCTCGGTAGGTAGCAGTCCGTCCTGCAGGGAAGGAAATGGGAAATGGAGTTTGGGTGAGAATATCTGTGGTTGGCTCTGGGTCCTAAGACCTATGTGAATAGACTCAGGAGGGGCAGATATCGAGAGAGAGAGAGAGAGAGAGAGAGAAAGAGAGAGAGAGAAAGAGAGAGAGAGAGAGAGAGAGAGAGAGAAAAGGGTCCAGATGGGCTTGAGCCAAGCACCTGAGAAACATCCACCATGGGAATCATGGTCACCCAGGGTCTCTGACAAAGGTCAGAGTTAAGGAGTCGCCTTTCCTGCCAAATCTTTGGGGGTGGGGGTGAAGGTGAGGGGTCTGGGTATCTGTTTTTCTTTCCTTCATTTTGCATTTTACTTCACGCTAGCTTTTACAGTAGTGATTTGGCAGGCTGGTAGTCTAGAAAGTTCTATGACTCCCGAGAATATGTATGGAGAAATCAGTGGACTTGGGCATCTGGACTGCCTGCTGCCTCTTGCTGTGTTGGGGCAGACAAAGTCACTCCTGGGCCTTCTAACAAGGTGCCTTCACTCTGGTCTTGAACTCTTGCCTGGGTTCTAGGGATACTCCTCAATCCTGTGCCACAAAGGAGTTTTCTTGCCAAGTTGTTCTTCAACCTTCTGGTGGATAAGCTCAGCTCACTATTTGGTTCCCTTGGTACTGAGCAAACCTTCTGGAATGTTCCAGCACCAGCTGCTTGGGGATAAGTTTCTTGAGCTGGCGTCTGATTCGCATCCCACACTCCTCTTCATATCCGGTCTCCTGAGGCTTGACATCTTCACTTAGGCTTGCCCTCCCTGCCACATCTGGCCAGCAGCACAAGCTCTCGCCAGGCTCCATCAGGGAAAGAATTTTTCCGAATAAACTGTTAAGTCATGCCAAGTTCTGGACCTGGAAGCCCATCTTGATTGACCACAGAACCAGGGGTCTGGGAATCAGTGTACAGAGCCAAGAAGGCTACCTGCTACAGAGAAAATAGTCAGCTTCCAGTCCTCAGGACTTGGGCTGTCCAGTCTGTGACTAGCCCTGTGTCACAGACTCGAGGACTCTTCCTCACTGACAGACATCTTTCAAGCTCTGAGGACTGTTATGGAGGAATTGCATGTCCCAGTGCCAGCTCCTGACAGCTGTATCCTACCCGTTCCCCCTCCCCCCACCTGCACAGGATTGTGGTACAATAGCTCTAACTAATGACATATACCACACAAAAGACTCTGTGCCATCCCGTGGCAAGGCCAGGCCACAAAGAACAAAGACTTAGCTCAGGCCTCAGAGCTCAGTCACTGGCATGGGACAGACGCTGAGGGTACAGGCTGAGAAGTACAAGGGAAGGGAGGGCCACCAAGGTAGGCAAAACACAGGAGAAGGAAAGTAACTAGTATCTCAGGGAATCCAAGCCGTGACAGGGTTGGGGGCAATGGGGAGTCATGAGACTCCAGAATGAGCTCCCAGAAGGAGGCTGTGCGTGGTTCCCTAGGCTCCCTGCAACAGCCTCAACTCTGAAACAAGAGATGCCAAGGGGCGCTGAGTGAATGAATGAACAGAGTGAAGCACAGAAACCTGGTGGGGGTGGAGTTCAGTATGACTGACAACAGGGAAGTGACCCATGTGGCTTGGGTGGTCACAGAAATGATCTGTGCACATCGCTGATGTGACCGTTTGTGGCTAATGCCATTAAGTGTAGACTGTTCTATAGCCCTCACTGTAGATCCCCAGATGAGAGCCCTGGGGCCACGCAGGGCAGATGAACATTGTTAAGGGAAGACACTGATGAAGTGTCAGGACTGACCCTCATCCCAACTCGAAGGCAAGGGCATACTTGTGATTGTGTCCTAGCAGCCGCAGGCTGCACTTTACAAAGGATGGTCACCTGATCACCTCTGACAGCCTGTTAGCACAGCTCCTGGAGAGTGGAGTGGAATGCAAAGGTCAGCCACACAGCTGGCTGCAGAAACGGCACTGACACCATGGCCAACATGAACCACGACAGCAGCTCTGGCCCACTCAAGATCAGAGGTTGACCTCAATGACCGGACCATCTGTCCCTCAGTCGATCGAAAGCAGAGAGGCAAAACAACAACAACAAAACCTAAAACCAAACAACAACAAAAATAAAAACAAAAAAACAAATCAAACCAAACCAACCAACCAACCAACCAACCAAAAAACCTGGCTGTCTCTAAGTCTGCTGGAAGCTGGTAGGGTGGCCCAGAGTCTACCTCAGGCCTGATCCTGCTAGATCTCAGGAGTAAGAGACCAGGGATCAAGATAAGGGATCAGAGATCAGACTAATCATCTAAGGCCAAAGAAATAAAAGATCCAAGAAGTGAGCATGGCCAGTCCAGTCCTCAGAAAGCCTATGGAGGTGTCCAAGGGAAGACAAGGTAAAGCACCCACTAGGTGTCAGTGGGGCTCTGCTGAGTAAATGGACTCACTAGCAAATCCTTGAGCACGTCTGTATTGTCAGTGTCTTCATTCCAAGCCACTGCCCCATCTAGGCCTCCTGGCTCCCAGGCACATCAGTCCGAAGCAAGAAGCACCTGAGCATCTCTAGCAGCCAGGAAGGAGTCAATCTCCCTGTACTTTGGCCTTATGTGCAGCGGCTGTGGCCCGCCATGGTCCTCAGGGCTGGGCTATTTCTTTTCAAGCTGTAAAATTTTGAATTGTATGCTCATGTTTGGTGAGAATTTATCATGAAAACCCTTGATGCCTAAGTTTGTTTGCATAGCTCTCCAGAGAGAGATTTTGTACTTTCTCCTCCAAGATCCTCCAAAAAACTCCAGAACCAACTTTTATGTTAGAGCTTGCAGGCCCAGGAAGATGGTATAAGTTAAACTCCCAACACACACACACACACCCACACACACACACACACACACACACACACAAATGTGGGGCTGTAGATACACATTCTCAAGACTTATTTTATCTCTTCAAACCAGTTTCAGCCCCTCAAGGTCACCACCCAAGGGCTAGAGACCTAGCTCTATCCAAAGAAGTTAGAGAACAGACTGGAACCCAGCAAAGAGAACTGAGCTATCTGTGACCACACCATCAACCCAGGCTTCCTACTTAGCTTCTTCTGCCAGGGACAAGGGAAAGTGTGCCCAGTCATGAACCCAGGCAGTTATTGTTTTTGATGGCCCTTACTCTCTCTCTGCAGCATGCCAGGAACCAGTCTGGTGTGGGTGACAGGGAAGGGGGCTCCAATTCTGGTGTATGGGCTGTGGGACATAGGTAACATAGAAATCTCCGGACGAGGTTGACACACTCACGCTTCTTGGAGCCCGACTGCTGCAGCCCCACGCTGTACACAGAGAGCCGACGAACAGCACCACAAAAGGCGCCCTTCTCCCCCTTGCACTCCTGGTTACACTCCTTCAGGCTGACGCGAGTGACTGGCAGCCGGTTCCCACAGTAGCACTCTGCACCCGCCTCCAAGCCGGCATAGACATAGGACCTGCAGGGACACAGTGTGAGTCAGTCCAAGCTGGGCCTACAGCTCAGGCTGGAATCCAAACTATGGTTAAGGTCATAAAATATGGTCTCAGGTGATGACAGCTGAGTCTTAGGAATGGACTTGAAGTTGCAATGAGGTTTAGGTGAGTAGGGAGGGGCATGGCCATCAGACTGGCTTAGGGCAGTGGTTCTCAACCTGTGGGTGCTGACTCCTTTGCGGGGATAAATGACCCTTTCATGGGGGTCAAAAATATATAATGCATATCAGATATTTACATTACAATTCATAGCATTAGCAAAATTACAGTTATGAAGTAGAAATGAAATAATGTTATGGTTGGGGATCACCACAACATGAGGAACTGTTTTTTTTTTTTTCTCTGTAGCTTTAGAGCCTGTCCTGGAACAACTAGTTCTTGTAGACCAGGCTGGCCTCGAACCCACAGAGATCTGCCTGCCTCTGCCTCCCGAGTGCTGGAATTAAAGACGTGCACCACCATCGCCCAACGAGGAACTGTATTAAATGGTCACGGCATTAAGAAGGTTGGGAACCACTGGCCTAGGGAATCAGGTTCCACCCAGAATTAATTGTCATCTAAGTACAGGGAATAATAATGTTTTCTTTGGGATAAACTATTAAGTCCCATGGAGCTTTCTTGTCAGCTTTGAGACTGAACTTCAATTTCATCTACGGCCTCAAGTTACAAGGAATTCCATCAGCGATGCATGGGAATGCAGTTCTCAGGAGATGTGCAGAGCTCTGGTGAGCAGCGTTTGCCAATTGCTGTGGTGTAAACTCTCAACAGATGACCCTGAGCTGCCTAATCACGGGGTCACAGGTGGAGATTAAGGTGTGCCTAGCATTAGCACAGCACTGGCCTAAAGCCCATGCAAGAGATACTCCAGGGCCCTGCTGCCCAGGCCCTTCTCCTCCTCCTTACCCCCAGGTCCCACCACAGCAAGCAAGAGCAACACAGGAGAAACAGAACCTACAGAGCATCTCACAAGGCCACAGCTATAAAAAGTGAACCCTGAGTTCATATTTCCTTTCTGGTGTGAAAAGCAAAGACTGCAAACTCCACAGAGCGACGAAGTTCCATTTGTTTGCTCATGAGATGGTAGACACTGTCACTCGATACCTGTGAGCCTCAGTTTCCTTAAACATGAAAAGGTGTCCACTGAAATATGAACGAGACATTGGCATCCTCATGTCCAGCCTCACCCTCCTTTGAGTTTCTAGGCATGGAGAAGGTAGGGCCTGTCTTTGTTTTCTCTAGGTATAAAATGGGGGGTAATTCATGACTGCCTAGAAGAACGGGGTGGGACTTGACTTAGAGAGACAAGTGTAAAAGAATCTAAGGTGATAGAAGCAGGTCAAGATGCTGAGTGTTCACGCTGCTCTTCCTGTCTTCTGACAAGAGCGTGAGCACGGGTGAGCTGTGACTGTCCTGGTGGTAGGGGCTACATGACAAATGTCTGATGGCCACAGGAAAGCTGACAGTATCTGAAAAAGCAAATTGTGTTGTACACACAAGTAGAAAGGGTTGCTCTAACCGCTGAACTGGTCCTCGATATCCCTTTATTTGACTTTTTAAAACAGATGAGCAAACTGAGGCCAGGGACCTGAGTAACTTAAGTTTTTGATGGGGCCCTTACACTTTCATAGGCTACTCCTAGAACTCCCATGGGTCACCGGGGGAGTCCCTAGCACAGCAGGAATGGAAGCTAAGTCTCCAGATACTTTCCAGCACCTTGGTCATATGCTGACCAACTTTCTCCTGGGATTAGAATCTGATGAATGGGGGTGTAATGACATCAGGGCAGTCAACCAGCAACCACGATGTCCCTTGGTTCCGAGCCTGGCTTCCGACCTTATTCTGGTGTAGTCAAGAGCCCAGCTCAACACTCACCGCTCAGCACAGGCATCCTGGCAGTGTGACACGGTCATTTTTCTCAAGTCATAAAACACTGCCCCCTTCAGAGTTCTTTCCTGGCCCTCCTCACTGAAGCATCCCAGGTAAGTGCCTGCAAGGAGGGAGCACAACAGAGATCATCGGCCCAGGAGTCAGGGAGCACCTCCAGCCATGGGAAAGTCTGCCTGCCTGCAGTCAGTAAGGAAAAGGAGGGATCGTCAGCCCTGCCTGACCCACAAGCTTCTCTAGAAAGTAGAGGGGATGAAAACTGTTCTTCAACTTCTCCCAGCACGAGAGCCAAGTGGGTAGCTGGGAAGCTTTTTGGCTTCTTTGCTTAGTTAATGGCCTGCTATGCACCCAGTTATTGGCCTACTATGCACCCAGTTAATGGCCTACTGTGCACCCAAAGGTAGTGCCAGGAAACTGGAGCCAGACTGCAGCTTTTCTCCACCACTCCTCTTCCCTGTGCTTGGATATGAGTTTTACACACACACACACACACACACACACACAGTATTAATTGTATATACTGATGGGCTACAGTGCAATTATTCAACATATGTGTGCAATGGTCAAATCAGGGTAGTTGGCATTTTTATACAGTTGAGTCCTTGTAAACATTGATGACTTAATGGCCTTACTCTCTCTTCCATTCCTAGGCTCAGAGAGGCCCTTTGCCTCTACTGTGGTCCCAAGACACTGTTCTGTCACATTCACTCCAGAGGGAGGACAGGATCCAGGGACAGTCTGGAATTAGCTAACCTAAGACTTATAAGCAGGGGTCTCTTTAAAACAATCCATCTGCGGTGTGTTGCTAGCATATGTAAACAGTCTGTAAGTTTGAGACAGGTGCCCCTGTAGAACTGATGTAACCAAGTGATCGTGGAGCCCTCTGCCACACCCTCAGCACTTTCCCAGTCAGCGACACTTGGGGACGACTCCACAGGGTAGTAGCACGATAGATCCAAGCATGCACACACAGGTGGGAGCTGCTGATAGCCCTGCCCTGTCACGGATAGGAAGGAGCTGTCTCCCAGACTTACAGAGGAACTTGGAGAATGCAAGCGCAGCTCCAGGCTTGTAAATGTCACATGCATCACAGTATTTTGAAGAAGTGGCATTTGGGAATTTGCAAACACACTCTCACATGGTCCCCAAACTGGAGCGGCACATCCACAAGCGCTATGTTGGGAACTGGAGAGGACACCTGTGCTGATGCTGCACACAGTCTGAGAGGGGCAAGCTCTGCTGCGCAGGACCTCTTAAATGTCACCTGGAGCGTGCACCAGAGACACGGGTCAGGTTTCCTAACAGCCTCATGGCTTCATAGGGCTGGCCAGAGAAGAGGGAGGTCATGGGCCCTCACAAGAAATGGTGACTTCTGCTGAGCGCTGTGGGGAAGGGTTCCATGTCCATTCCTTGCTGAAGCAGGGAGGGGCTCTTCAGTCTGTGAGTGCTGCCAGGGTAAAGGCGACTCCAGACTCTGCTGGGTCATCTCGATTGTTCATGTCTTAGTCTCCCCAGCTGTCAGGTAGATGCATGCCCACCTTTGCTCTGGACCAGTTCCCTCTTCCCTTCTAGCCAGAGCCTCTCACCTATCCTAAGGTCGGGGTCCTTCCCCTGTCACTCCTGCTCTCCACAGGATCTCAGCACTCAAAGATGTTATCTTAAAAATACAGGCAAAGTCAGCCAAGTCCCAGTCGTTAACTTGTTGATAAAAATCTAAACTGGAAGCCTGCCTCTTGGAGGGTAGGGACAGCATCTTTACCCCAAGGGACTTGCCAGGGTCAGGAACAATGCCACTGCTATCACTTAACTGGAAACAGGGGGTCGCAGCTCCAACAAACCACACTGGTAGTCCCAAAGCCTCAGGGTAAAGAGTCCCAGTACAGAAAGGTGGCCCAGCTGACCACACCTGGCTCTAAATTCCAGGGGCCTAAACTCCCAGAGCAGATGACAGTCATGACAGCATGAAGCTGTCCAGGGCTCCAGGGAATCTCAGGTCAGAAGATGCCAGGAAGAGAGGAAGCCAAAGCCACCTTCTTCAGTATGGCCTCTTATAAATTCTATGCCTCCTGAGGCCACCTCCATGGAGGACTGAGCATCAACACATGTGGCCACAGTCAGCATGCCAACCACAGGTACCTACTCCCTTTGGGGGTTATTTCCCTGGTGCGGATCCCTGTAAACTTCTCTCTCTCTCTCTCTCTCTCTCTCTCTCTCTCTCTCTCTCTCTCTCTCTCTCTCTCGCCGCAGGACTCCCAAATCCATCATACATATAGGCTGAGGAAAACACCCAGCCAGAACAGCGGGCATGAATTATTCTCTGCTTGCCTACTTAGTAAAAGAAAAGCAGTATCTGAGAGATTTCCAATGTGTTGGTTGGCACAGCAAAGAAGTCCATTGCAGCTTTTGATTAAACATTCCAAACACAAGTTCTGTCGCTGAAAACGAAGCACGAAGCTCGAGAGGCACCCGGTCAAGACTTGCCGGTGCTGGAATGGCGCATCCCTGTTTCTGAGAATGGGATGGTGGAGGCTTGAATTGCTGCTCTGCCAGGACGGGGCTGTGTGACCTGGGATGTGACCTCCCCACACACTCTAAGATATAAATTCCCTATCCCGTCCAGTGGGATAAAAACGGGTGATCCCTGAAAAACCTAGAGGGGAGGAATGGAGGGACAAGAGATACGAGAAATGACGGCAAGATAGGATTTCTGATCAAGCTGCCTCGTTTATTTCCTCAGAAGCTGTTATATAGCAAATGGGCAAAGGGGGTAAGGGAAGGGTGTCAAAGGGAAGGCAAGGGTGTCAGGAAACTCAGGTCTGCTGGAATTCAGGTCTGGAGACATTCCCAGCTGATAAGTAAATACTGAGGGTCTGTGATTGTTGACTAACAAAGGAAAATGCTAACTGATTCCGGAGCCTGGTGCCTGCAGGTCTCTGCTAGGAGATAAGATGCCAGGTTGATTTCCTGGACCCTGCAGAGGGGATAGAGGTCAATATTTTTCTTAACTTGTGAGCTTAAGATGGCTGTAAACAAAATGCAGACCTCAAAATCCATGCCTTTGCTTCCGGCAGTTCCCTATCTACAAAACTGGGACATGGTACCAATCCAGAAGCTGGTTGAGAGGATTCCACAAGATAACACAGGTCCAGTGTCTAACACAAGCCTCGGAGTGCCAGGGACCCAGGAGTGACTATTTTATTTTTAATAGTTCATTCTGAAGAACGAAGAGTTCTCAATGAGTTCCCTGGGACTCACACTCTTCGTTGCTCAGTGGCGAGAGCGCCGCTTGCACCAGGAGGCTCTTTGAAGATTACATTAAACGAGATGACAGATGGAGATCTCTGCAAAGCGATGCTCCATACATAACAGATGCTCAAATAAATACTGTCTATTATTATTCTGATCCTATAGTCTAACCTGGGACCTAGCGGGACAATGGATCAGTAAATATTAGTGGAATAATTAGCGCATTGGTAGACGAGAGGAAGGCAATGGTTTCCACAGCCAGACGGCGGAAACTAGAAGTGGCTGGGTACTGAGCAGCTGGACTCCGTGACCACATGAGGAGGAAGCCCCCCACCCACTGCCTCTCCGCCCAGCAGCCCTGTCTTGGGGTAAAGCCAGGGTTGGAGACACAGAGGGCCCCTTTGGGTTGTGGGGGAGCAAAGGAGCCCTTTGTCACTTAACATAACAAATGGCTTTTCTAAATCCCTGACAGAGGCAAGAATGTGCAGAAAAGCAAGAACTTTCGAGGGACACAGGGATTCACTGGGACAATCCTGAGGCGGATTTATTACTTTGGGCTGAAACGAAGACAATGCATTACCGCCTGTGACTCTGCATCTGTTCATTTGCACATCAGAATGGACAAGTCGTGAGGCTATTAACGATGGCTTTGGAGATATTGGAATGTCTTTGAAAATTACTATCAATAAAAAACAAACTGGCTATGGAGAAGTTACTATTTTTCCCCTAGTAAACTTACTGACATTTTATTCCATTATGGATGTTGTCCAAGGTATAATGAAATGCTCAGTGATTGATGGAGACTCCTGCAGCTTCCGTGGCTTGTAGGATCCCTTTCAGGGGATGGCGGGATGCCCAGGCTGCAAAGAGATGCTTGCTTTGTCTGCCGCCCCAGCAGCTGGGCGAGGGCTACACTGTGGGCCACTTTCTAGACCAAGGAGACCTGCTTGGCCATGCAGGGCCAGAGAGTCCTACCAGAGGAAGGGACAGCGACTCCCAGGCCAGCGGTCGGTCTGCTTTCCTCTGCAATCTCTGAAGACTTCCACCTCCCTCAGACACTGCTTTTTAAGAGTCTGCAGGGAGACCAATTTTATCTTTAAAGTCCTGCAGAAGATTCAGAATATTTAATCACCCATGGAGGGATGGTGCTCATTGATCATTCTGAGTTCTCACTGTCAAGCCCTGGGACTGGACCTTGGATGCCCCATTGTACCCTGGTGTGGTCAGAGTTAACTCTTTTTCTGTTTGGTAATGGGGGCACTCTGGAGATCAGGGACAGGGATTATCAACAGATGAGGTATACCATCTTTTTCCACACCCAAAACCAGATTGTTGGACAGCAGTTGATCACTGTCTTGCTTGCATCCTACTGCGATCTCTCTTGCTTTCATCACTACTGTGTCTCTAGGGGTAACTAAATGGTTCTCTTAGATATGTCTACGACCAGAACCAGATCACCAGGCCCTTTAGTATGCTCCTCATACGCAGAGCAGATATAAAATGTCTGCTCTGCCCCAAGCTCCAAGCCATGGCTTCATCATCCTTCAGTAGGTTTGTACAGTGATTATTTGGATATATAGCTGACTCCACTCCAGAGCACTCAAGAGCCCAAGGCAAAACACATATGGGAACTAATGCGCTAGGTCTTCAGTAAAAGAGGATGGAAAGAAATGAAGAGAAGACTTCAGGTCAATTTGTTGAAGGTCACAGAGCCATGAAGTGACAATAGCAAGAGAGGAACTCAGCTCTGTCTTCAGCAAGCATGTACTTCGCAAAACTTCCTCTCAAGAAACCCATGGGGCCTTCTCCTGGTCACCTGCATTTTAGTCTAAATTAATTGACCTGGTAATGCCTGCTTAGAGACCCAGCTTCTTGGTGCATTGGAGAGATTACAGAAGGCACACATGTATAAAATGGGCTGCACCACTAGTTCCTCTGTCTCCTCTTACTTGGAGGCCATGCTAAAGAACCCTCTGTGACGAACATCAGCTGGATGATGTCTGAAAAACACCCTTTCCTAGAGACAAGAGCCCACAGCCTTCTAGTCCTCACTTAGTTGGGCCCACTTGGAGAGAGGCCCTCTCTCCAAGGAAGAGAAGCTGGGCTCTTTTTATGCCTTGGAATCTTCCCATTCTCAGAATAAATCAAGGGCTGGGGTGTGACTCAACAGTGGAGTGTGTGCCTTACTAGGCACATGGCCTGGGATCTGAGTTTCAGCAACACAAAATGGACTAATCAATCTATTCATCCTTCATCTATCCATCCACCCTTCATCTATTTATCCATCCATCCATCATCCATCCTTCATCTATCCATTCATCCATCCATTCATCTATCCATCCACCCTTCATCTATTTATCCATCCATCCATCCATCCATCCTTCATCTATTCAACCATCCATCTATCCTTCCATCCATCCAGCCATCCATCCTTCCTTCATCCATCCATCCTCTCAAATGTTAGTTGGGCCTGACACTTTCTCTTAGTCCTTAAGCTTGACGCCCCACTTGCCTTATATCCTCCTACAGTCTTCCACTTAAAACTCTAGGCTAAGAAATCTGTACACTATGTTTAATATTCTATGTGCTGTGCTTAATATTCTATGCTAAGTACTCTATGCACTATGCTAATTACTTATGCTAGGCACTCTACAGACTATGCTTAAAAATCTATGTTTAGCAATCCATGAACTTTATTTTAGGGACAAGAGAACCTGGCGATTTGGGGCACAGGACTGAATAAGGTGACAACAGGATGATCAGAGCTAACCAAGTTCAGTTTCATTCAGGCACAACCTCAGCACTTACTGTATGCTCCCCAGGCACCCAGCATGTTCCTGGGCCCTGTACAGAGAATCTACAGTACTCTGTGTACAGAGTACCAGTGGGCCATCTTGAGACTTAGAGCAGTGTGAAGGTGAGCCCACCATCGCCCACTCCTAGGCCTGCCACTCCAGGCTGCCTGAGATGTGTTCTGCTTTGTCTCCCATCCCAAGCAGGCTCCATCAACTTGCACCTGCTCCATGGTACACTTTTCCTGGCTGCCTTCTTTCCTGGTCTCCCTGCCACTCCCCAGGTCTTTCCTGCCCAGATCTACTTACATCTGAGTTCTGGCTTTGGGACTAAACACCCCAAACTACGAGAATAACCTTGACCATTCACTAAACATCCCCATACCTCAATGTCTTCCCTGTGAACTGGGGAAATGATAGTGCCAGATACAGTGGTTTCACAGAAGAGCAACACTGAAGAGATGAGCCACTTTTACTAAAGTAATAACAGTTTCCAGTTAGAAGGCCAAGTAATTTATAAGGTACCCCTGACAAGTGGCTCTTGGCTTAGGAGTGCACCAGGATGGCCTAGAACAGCAGTTCTCAACCTGTGGGTCACGACCCCCTCTCAAGGGTTCTATGTCAGATATCTTAATATCAGTTATTTACATCACGGTTCAAAATAGTAGCAAAACTACAGGTACAAAGCAGCAATGGAAATTAATTTTATGGTCGGGGGTCACCACAACATGAGGAACTCGGGTTGCAGAGTAGGAAGGTTGAGAAACACTGGTCTAGAGAGTAGGTAAGGGGATTTCTGGTGGCAACCAAAGCAGGAGATTCCGCTTCGTTTGATGTATGACAACCCGAGACTGTGCTGGCCACCAGTTCCTAAGGACAGCAGTTGCTCCGGCTCTGAGACCCATGGCATACTGCTCCATGAGGCCCCTGACATACACCCCATGACATACTGCTCCAGGCCACCCCAATACATAACGGTAGAGTCAATGACTCTATCTCCACCTGAGAGAACCCAGAAACAAATGATGTAATCAAGGTCACCCAGCAGGGTGTGACTGAGTCGAGATCAAAGCCTGAGCTCTGGATGACAGTATCACATCCCTTAGTTGCCACAGGGCCAAGAAGAGGGGCAATGCATGGAAGCCTGGGTAGGGTTCTTGGCAGCAGCAGAGCACCTACCTTGGCTGCGGCTCACTGGTCCAGGGGCCTCAGGGCCCAGGGTGGGTGGTCCCTGGGGGTCACTGGTGAGGTGGTGGAGCCAGCGCCGCCGCAGTGAGCTGCGGTTCCTCCGGGGCCAGCGGATTCCAGGTGGTAGTCGGGCCAGAGGACTCCTCAGTGTGTCCACATCAAGTATTAGGTCAGGGCTACTGTGGGGGTCATGGAGGCTCCTGCCATCCAGAAGGCCCATACCCAGAGCCACAGTGGCCACTGGCAAGGCCTGCAGGCTGCCAGGAGCCCGGAGGGCCTGTGGGAGGGCCACTCTGGCCCTCTGCAAGAGCAGCAGACTACCGGTCATCAGGTAGGCGGCTGTGAGGAAGAGCAGCAGGAACTGTGTTCTGCGGAGAAACTTCTGGAGTCTGAAGAAAGGTTTGGCCATGCCCTTGGGCAGCAGGGCTCCCAGCCAGAGCCTGGGGACGGCTCCTAACACCTGGGCAGGAGGAACGCCAGGGCCTCCAGAGGTGTCATCCCAGCATCTTGGCTCTGGACGCCTGTCAGTACACTCCTGCGCTGCTGTCCCTGTGTGTTTCAAATGTCACCATCGCTTTTCTCCAGCAGCCACAAGCCCCGTGTTGGTAGTTTCTGCCCAAGAGTCACCGTCTCCCCCATCCCTCAGCTCTCCTGGCCCTCGTAAGTCTCAGGAACCTAGGAAAGTGAAGAAATGATATTAAGATGCAATAGGGTCCACTGCCCCCCTTCCTGGGCCAGGGTACTCCCCAGCCCTATGGCTGACTTAACAAAGGGGTAAGCTTTGTGTCAGGAACACTAGAACGAATGTTCAGATCCCAGCTCTTCTGCTGGCCAGCTGTGTGACACTGGAAAAGTTGTGGAACCTCTCTGGGCTTCAACTTCCTCATGTGTGACATGAGGTTAACACTGTTCTGGACAGTGGCAATGAAGGCCCAATAATGACTATAGCAGTAAGTAGGAGGAAGGCAAGCAACCACAACTTCATCTCATTTGTCTCTCCCCGATCTAGTGAGCTAGATAATGTCCCCACTATACAGATGAGAAAAACAAAGGCACAGCAATTTCCTGAAGCTGCACATCTGGGAAGCATGGGAACCAATGCTCCAAAGTCTCCAGACATGTTTTCTAAACTGCTTCCCATCCCAGTCTGAAACATAGCTTTACTAAAACACAGGTGTGCCCCACACAGGCAGGGGTATACTGAAAAGACAGGGGTACTCAACAAATACACACAGGGACCCGGCTCCCTGGGATGCAGTGAAGCTGCCATCTGTATTCTGGGAGCAGTTTCTACAGAGGTTGGCCATTAACCCTCACTAAGACAGAGACCCGAGGGAGGGAGAGGATTTTTGGTGGACTCCTTGCTAGGGTGCCAAGGGACAGGATAATGCCAAGAGGCCGGGGAAGCTGTGTGTGGAGGAGGGAGAGTCCACTGGGTAAGCCTGCCTAGGCTACAGTGTTCATGTTAAGCTGTGGTTCTCATTGGCGGCATCTCTAAAGTGGCTATTAGGGTTGGTGGGGGGCCCTGCAGCTGCCACGAGGTGGGCTGCTGTGTGAGAAGGGCCCTGAGCACAAGGACAGGCCTGTCCCAGAAGAAAGAACCCTGGAAGCATGACTAAGCCGCTGGCCGTAACTAACATGGTGAGGGCAGCGCTTCAATGGCTGTTCTGTGCACAGACACGGCCTGCTGGGTGTGGGAAGAAAGACAATGTTTTGGCTCTGGGGCCCAGCATTCCAGGCTGCAAGGAGGCTGGGGACCCAGGAGACCATCCAAAGGGACCCGGACCAGCCTGAGCCTTCCGGATTAAGTTCTGAGAGCCTCCAGGATGACAGAGGTATGGGAACACAGGTCCTCATCAGCAAATGACAGCGGAATCCAGCTGAGTGGGGCAAACCTTTGCAGATGGTCTCCTAGTCTTTCCTTTCTGTCTAAGCTGGTGAGTCGCCAGACCCACCCCTGCCAGCTTCAGATTTGTAAAACCACAGAGAAAATCCCATGAAATCCGGACTGATCTGTCTGCCCCCAGCCTGGGCTTCTCCAATCCACAGTGCACAGGCTGCCTGGGTGAGCCTCCTTAACATGCGAATCTGATCATGGCTGGTGTTCCCCTGCTTAAAAACCTCTTTTCAATAGCTCCCCAGAGCTTAGGGATAAACTGCAAGCTCCTTAGCATGGCACACAAGGTCTCCCTGTGATCCAGTCCTTTCAGGGCAATTCTTCGTGTCTCAGGGTCTCCACCATGCAGACACATACATACAATATGATTGCAGCAGGGTTTCCTGCAATCATAGTGTGTCAGCCCCTATCTCCTCCATTTGCCTGGTCAGTCTCTGTACGACCCCCAGGCTTAGCATAAAGGTCACTTCCTTCAAGTTTTCCCTGATCACATCCATTCACAGAGATAGATAGATAGACAGACAGACAGACAGACAGACCGAACGACCCCCAGGTCCCCAACAACCTGTGCCGAGCCCTCCCAGAAAGCATCACTTTGATGCAATTAGCATTGTCTACCCACTTTTCAACCACACCAAAGGACTCTGATCAATTCTAGTGGACGCCATCCCCTATTCATTTTGTCACTGTCCCCCAGCATGAAGCCTGGCACAAAGTGACACCTCAGTAGTCTTTGCCAGTGAAGACTGTGGTTTTTTTTCCCCTTATGAATGAAAGGGTGGCTAAGTGGACAGGAGAAGTCTGCTCCTGAAGAGTTTGACAGCAGCCAAACTTCAAACTCCATTCACCCATAGCTGGGAGGAAGCCTGAACTAAAAAGATGCTGACCAACATGTGGGCAAGCAGAGGTCTCAGCGCCACAGAGTTGAGGTGTAAGACACACATGGATTATCAAGAACACCTAAACACCTAAACGCTGGACCTTTAGTGTGCTATAGGAAGGTTCCCAGGTAATGTTTGCAGAAGGGTTCTGGATGCAGACAGTTAGGGTCCTACTGGCGTGAACTCCTGAAAACCACAATAACAGGCATAAGGTGGCACATCTGCTGTGGGAAGAAAGTTCCTGGTGTGATGGAACAAACAGGTGGATGATGCCCCTACCCCTGCACCCCCAGGTGTGCTGGGACTTCATCTTATGCTACAGATAGGATGTGATATACGAGACAAGTAGGGCAGGGGGTAGGGGAGAGATTTCAGCATGAACCCACCAGGCTTCAAACTCACTCCGGCTCTCCAAGACCTGGCAAGTTCTCCTAGAGTCCCCTCGACCAGTCCCTGGTGCGGTCTCTCTAATGCAGGTAGTGTTGAAAGTCACATGCAGGCCAGAGTTCCACAGCCCAGGACCCCAGAAAACAGGCTTTCATTCTCAAGTCTTAAAATGGCAAAGCTGATTCCCAGGCCGGAACCCTGAATGAGGGCTACACAATCAAAGCACCTGGAACTTGCCACGTCCTGAACCCTCCACCACACTCTACCACTGCAATTGCTAGCGTGCAGCCCCACTCATCTGTCAGGCAGACGAGGCCCTTTCAGGTCACAGATCTTCCTGGCCTGTCTCCATAGCCCCAGAGGCCAGCAAACAGCTGGGTGAGTAGCAACAGCAAGAACTTGTTAACTCAAGAGTGGCCGAGCAGAGACTGGGAGACTTGCAGCATGCATAGAGCTCACAGTCAAGCTTAGAGGTGTAAGACAGCAGAGCCAGCTGAGACCTGGCAGCAATCTGGCCACTTTTCATCTGCACTGGACCTAGTAGGCCACTTGTTGACCTGTTGTACCTGAAGGTCAGTCGACCTTTATTAGAGCCAACCCAATCCCAGGGCAGAGCCTCAGGCTTCTTGTCTGTGAATGGGAAAATAGGTGTGGCTGTCGATCCACACTCTAGTTGCCTAGACTGTGGCGCACACTGGCTCTGAATACCAAAGAGGTGCACAGGAGCTGCTGGACGACAAGCCCACAGCAGGTGCTTCCGGGAAACTGTCTCCTTCTGTCCTGGCCTCCTCCTCCCAGGACGGGCCCAACAACTTCCTCTTGCTTGAAGTTGATCTAACTGCTGTTGGCAACTGCTTAATTTTCAGCGACACCATTTATTAAGCTCCTGCAGTGTGAATAAATAGATTAGATGACCTATGTATCTCATGGGCCCCGAGATCCTCAAGGGAGGCAGAAGGCCTGCTTCCCGTCAGTTGAGAACTGTCCCCGTACCTGCCTAGATCTGAGTCAGTATTCACACCCAGACATCTGCTCCTGGAACATGTGGCCAATAAGCTCCTTGCCCCTTTCCTCACTTCAGTTCTGGTTCTGCAAGTGGCAAGACGTATTCTTTAACACGGAGTGTGTCTCCTTCACAGGGCTAAAACTATGCCAGGCAGAAACTCCTCCTGCTCTGGACTTTCTAGAGCCAAACCTAACAGGCACTGCCATGGGCAGGCTGGAAAGCTGCCTCTGAACCCTTCCCCCTTTTCTGGAAGTCCCCCACATCTCCCGAGGCTTGCTTCACTGCTGCCTTTCCTTATCTAGAGCCCACAAAGTACTTGGGGTGAGGGACCCCCCACTTGAGGCTCATTTAGACTGGACAAATGCCCATCCGCCACCTTGCTCAGTGCTCTATATATCCTTGGAATTATTTTAGGGCTTAGGGAAGGAGCAGCTGAGGTTCCCCAGGAATGAGAGGGGAATAATTGGACCCAGAGGCTTCAAGGAGTCCTAGAGAAGAAAAGCAGACTCCTAGAGCTAGGGGTACTCAGAAAACTGGGCTCCTGGAAGAGGTAAGGTGGCACCTACCTGTGGGCCAGGTTGGGGTTGGAGTCCTAGGAGTGGCGGCAGAAACAGGAGGGGAACAGACCAGAGAGGAGAGAATCACCAAGGCTAGCCAGTGCTGGCCCCTGGGATTCAGTCATGTGACTCCACCTCCCGTCTATCTTCTGGCTAGAGAGGAGAATCATTAGTGGAGAACAAATGCCCCCCACCCCACATGGCTCTTAGCCACTGTGGCCACCAATAAAGGGTGATTCGAGCTGTGTGCACATAGGGCACCATCGTAAAGACAAAGCACAGGGTTTGACAGGCTGCTCCCCAGTCAAGATGCGGACCTATGCCCCAGCTGCTCAGAGTTTCGGGTCACTGATAGCCAGAAGCTAGTGGCTCTGTACTTTGGGAACCTCAGTGAAGCTGTAAATGGGGCTGGGCTCCAGTGTCCTCCCACCTCTAATTTTCTGTTCTCCACCTTCTGCTGCCCTATTCAATGTCTATCTACTGAACTCCATCTTTCTCCCAGAGATTCTGTCCTCCCAGCATCCCAAGAAAGCAGTTATACCGGTGTACAGCATTTGTGATACTAGAGCTTTCAGAAGGAGCTTGGAGGAACTGATCCAAACTCCTCCACTGCCACTCAGTGTCCTGTCTTGGTTCACTCCCAGGCCCCTCCCTCCGACTATTCCTTACAGAACCCAGTGTCCCAGTGTTTCTGGCCAGCATCAGATGTTTCAAGCCTCCTTATGGTGCATGTTCTTCAGACAGCCATGGATGCTCTGCCCAACTCACAGGCCTGAAATACTTTCCTGCCCTCAAGGCTCAGCCCAATAACACTTTCTCCATAAAACCTCTTCACCCCCAGAGCAGAGTGTCTCCACAGCACTGACAGAGAGGCTGGACACACAGTGAGCTGTGGCTGCAATCTGGGTCTACTTGGAGTGTGGCTGCTTGTCAATATCCCTACATCCCCTCCCAGCCTGCAAGTCACTCCCAGGTACAGTCAATATCTCTTCCCACTTCTGTGAATACCACCCTCATTCCAGGGTCCTGAATTCCTGGTCTGAGGCTGCAAAGGGAGGTAAGGCACCCACAAAACACAAACCTGCTGGGCCCTTGCAGGAGTGGGGTAAAGACTGCATCTTTGAAGAAGCAAAACTCTTTGAACTTCAGCACTCCAGAGAAAGAATTCAAATAAAAATGTTTCTAGGGGCTTGGGGAGATAGCTCAGTGAGATCCTGAGTTCAGATCCCCAGCATCCAGGCAGAAGCCAGACACCAGGCATGACTGTGCTTCTTAACCCCAGTGTTGGTGAGGTGGAGATAGGCAGATTCCAGAGACTTGCTAACCAGACAGAAGAGCAGAAGTAGCAAGCTCTAGGTTCAGTGACACACTTTGGCTTGTAAAATAATGTGGAGGCCAGACGTGGTGGTACACGCCTTTAATCTCAGCATTTGAGAGGCAGAGGTTAGCCTGGTCTGCAAAATGAGTTCCATCTAGCTGGAGTTAGATAGCAAGACCCTGTCTCAAACAAAACCAACCAAACAAAACGAAACCCAAACAACAATAATACTGTGGAGAACAATAGAGAAAACCACTGGACATTGACTTCTAGCCTCTGCAGGTGCTTGCACACACAGATGTGCACACACACAGACTCCACACCAACATACAACGTTTCTTTACAAGTATAGAATATAATAGCTAATTAGCTTAATTAGTTCATAGTATGCACATAGGTCCAATGTCACATGGTATCCCATTAAAATATACAATTATGATTTGTCAGTCACAAATAGTTAAAAACTAGTCTTACTAAGGTCAAACTCCACTCCATGCAAGTGAGGTATATTACCTTCGGTGAACTTATGACTGGAGTTCATACGAACAGTAAAGTTTAGATGTCACATTAGAGTTACAAGTGTGTGACATGAATAAGTAGATAAAGAAATGAATGAGTAATCATCTCACAGGCTCATGACATTATTTTACAAGTCATTATCCCTGTTACATAGAGGCAGAATGTGAAACATTGGGGGCCAATTAATTCAAAGAGAGATAAACAGCTAATGCTAGACAGAACTCCAGCTTTCTGATTCCAAGTGTGTGGCATCCCTTGTCCTGTCCCATGGCCTTCATCTACCTAGTATCAGATGGGAACCCTTCTATGCTGTGCTGGAGTGCCACATGCGGCTGGGGGTTCCCCTTTTTATTTGTTTGACCCAGGGCCCATACCCACATGGCACAGCCAATCACAACCCCTCCTAAGTTAGCACCCTCACCCTAATTCCTTTATCTGTTCCTGTGCCTCCCCTGATGGTGAGTCCCTAGGGATGGTCTTGGACCTCACATAGAATGTGACAAACCTGGGTGTTACAACACCTTTGAGGGACTTGGATAAATCTGACCAGGAGAGTCAGTCAGCTCTGTCTTTCTCTGACTCCATTTCTGCCAAAGGACGGGGACTCAAGCTATGGAAGATGGCCCAAGACACCTTTCGCATTCCTGTCCTTACACATGGTCCCTTCATACCAAGGTGATGATCTTTTGGAAGGGAGCTCACATCCAAGAAGAGAGGAGGGGTCTTAATGCCTACAAAAGGGCACACAGATACAGAGATACACAAATAGTGTATCAGATACAGCTCAACATAGTGGTTATTAAAGTTAAGATGCAGAGAAATTAGGGATGAGAGGGAGATAGTAAGTCCAGAGGAAGATTAGGTCATGTTCCCTAAATAAGCAGGGCTGACCTCCAGATCAGCTTGGGACCAGAAATCAGGAGTACTCATACTCTGTGAGTATGAGTACCATTCATGTCATGTAAATACAGATCCCCAAGTTTTAAATGCTGAGCTGCAACCAAGTCCTTGGTCTTGACTTCACAGAGAGCTGGTCTCAGGAAGACTGGCCAGGATGGAGGCAGATGGGAGTACAAGCTGGGAGTGTCTGCAAAGAGAAGTGGATCTGTCCCAATAGGCCCTGCACACATATGTCTCAATCTGGGCCTGGAGGCTGTGGGTCCCGAGGTTCTACTCAGTGACTTTACAAGAACTACCCATGATATTCACTTGTGCTGCAGTTTCCGGGCTGAACTGGCTGAACTGAGATGTGCCCTCTGCTGGGGGAGGCACAAAGGAGAAAGGGACAGGGGTCCTCTCTTAGGTCTAAATCCAAGTTGTTCTCCACTTCTGGTCAGGACACAGTGCAGAACTGTCTATACCAGAACTTCAGTGCCCACGGAAAAGAGGGATTCCTTCACCCCAAGACAAGTTTCTTCCAAAGCTCTATGGAAACAACAATTTTGGGATGGAGGGGAACACGAGGTCAGAGAGACAAGGAGATAAAGGGACAGTTGCCCTGCTACCCCCAGTCCAGCATCTGGCCAAGTCGCCTTCTATCACTACGTCACTGAACCTGTGGACTTGGCAGTCTCTCGCCACAGACATTTTATGGGATTTCAGCTAAGACTATATGTGTGGAGGGAGAGGTCATGCTTGGGAGAAACGAAAGCTGCTCCTACACCAGGAAGCTCTCCCCAGCCCATGTATCCATTAAGTGGGCTAGCGGTCAAGAGGGGATACTGTAGACAGATCGGGGCCACCCAGCTCGAGCCTCCTCTACTTTCATCCCCTACCGCCCACACTTCCTGTGCCTGATGGGATCCTGATCCAAACCATGGGTCCCCACACAGGCTGACGAAGGTCTCCCTAAACAGAAGTATGCTATACTGGTAAAAGGAGAGATGAGGTGACAAAAGTACAGTGGTGTCCCGAGTGTGTCCATTCTATCTGGAAAGTAGCCTGCGATGGAGAGTGAGGGCCGTGTCCCAGGGTAAGGCTGTGGGGCTGGAAACTGCCTATTTACCAATAAGGAGATGAAGCATAGGGCCTTTTCCCACTCTGACCTGCCGTCAGCTAGCTGGTAGGACTAAGTACCACCCGCGGAGCACAGACACCAGGAAAGCTGTTAGACGGGCTACCCTGAAGCAACTGACCCAGCCAGAGCCGCTTCTGACTAGCAACGAAAAATGCCACACACAGCATCATGCCACGAGTCTCCATCCATACCTTAGGAAGATGTAAAGAGCAAGACTGGGTAATTTTCCCAACAAAATACATACGTTTCGGTTTTGTCTCTGCCTGTGTTCAAGTTCACCGAGAGACTGGAGAAAACCCTGCGCTGACCGGAAGCCTGGCTTGGGAACGGAACGCGAGAGGGGGGAGCAGATTCTGGCGAATATTTCCACCTAGGAGGGAAACAGTGCGCACCTCAAATCCTGCTCTCAGCCCCGCCGGGGACTCAGACCCGGTGTACACTGGCTCCTGGCGGAGTCGCGGCTGGTGCAACTGCCTGTGCACCCCCAGCCAGGACCAGACGTGGCGAGGCGCTCCCCACGCATCCGCCACGGTCCTGGCGCGCCGAGCGCCGGCCCGGGGAAGGCGCCCCGCCAGTGCGCCCCATGCCCCAGCAGGTGCAGCCCCGCGCGCTCCCAGTCGTGTCTACACAAACTTGTTTGCCCGCGACTGGGTAGATCCAGCTCGCAGCCTGCACCAGGGTCCTGGGTGAGGGACCCCGGATACAGGACTCACCCCGCGATCGTGGCCGGCTGGGGCGCCCGCCTTCCAGGGCGCCGAGCCCGCAGCCCCGCAGTGCCCGAAGCCCAGACGCCCGCACGCCCGCGGCGCCCGTAGCTAGCACACCAACGCGCCCAGGCCCACTCTGCACAGCTCCCCCGGGTTGCGGACTTCCGCGCTGAGCAGTGGCAGAGCCGGCGGGCGCCGAGCTGAGCCGCGGGCGCGGAGTGGAGCGAGCGGCGGGCGCGGAGCGGACGAACGGGCGCCCGGTCTGCACATGCTCACTCGCGCGGCCCGGGGACAGCGGCCGGCCTCCGCCGGGTCCTAGAGGCTCCGGCGTAAGCCCGCTGTTAGGCTTCCAAGAAGGGTCAGGGCTTCGTAGCTGGGGTAAGGGGCGGGGGTGTGATCTGTCCTGACCTGCGAGACAACGTTCGCACCGTGGGTCACACGCGCCACTCGCTACTGCCAAGCCAAGACACTGACAGCAGTCTGATGCACCCGCCCAGCCTAGCACTGCAGCCTGACTGGCTCTAGCAGGCACCATGGTGCTCGCACCAGACGCACACATGAACACACTGGGCATTGCCACTCACAGCAGTACGCCACCACACTCACATGCAGACGTGGTGGCAGACGCACAGTGGCTGATACAAATACACACTGAATCACCAGACACCCACACTCACACACTCTGTGGGTTCTGCTCCACTCACTCAGAAACAGGGTAGAACACCGGCAGGTGCACACACACACACACATGAGCATGCAGTTTGTACCACTCTAATACAAACACACAGACACACACCGGATCACTGTCCCATGCAGAGGGAGGCACAGTCACCTCATCCACTGTGTCACACATCCATTTAGAAACACGCACGCACACGCAGACACACACATTTAATACACAAATTTGAATCACAAACCCAATGACAAGAGTGCTTGCACTATCTCCATACACACCTGGGGTTCTTCCAGCAGCTTACTACTCTGCCCACCCCACACATAGTGACAGACCTTCAGAGGAACATTGCCTCACAGGTACAACACACACACACACAGAGAGAGAGAGAGAGAGAGAGAGAGAGAGAGAGAGAGAGAGAGAGAGAGAGAGAGAGAGAGAATGGACACACAGGTTTATACACTGCCTCTTTAAATGAAAGCTGGACCCAGTCTCAAAGGCTTACCCCACTGAGAAGTCCCACTCCTCCTCTCCAAGCCCCCAAGTCACAGTGTCTACCCTGCTCTGCCAGGAACAACCATGGGCCCAGGTCTCACCCAGGACTGACAGCAAAGATGCTGCTGGAGGCAGAGGACAGGATGAGAGAAGACAGCAGGAGCAGGTGGCAGTGGCTCTAACCGACTTCCTGAATGGAAGTTTCATGCTTCCAACTTCCGCTAGGGGCAGAGCTGCTCGGCCACTCAGAGAAGTGAGATTTCAACAGGTGCAGGGCAGCCGTGGGGCTTCTAAGGGGACGAGGGGAAAGCTTCTGGAAGGTCAAGGCACCCAGATGAAGAGCGGATGGACTCACTGAAGTTTGCGTAGAGGAATCTTGGGTCTAGGGATGATGACTGAGCTCTCTGGAGCCCCGGGAATCTTGGATGAGAACACAGGGAGGGAGGAATTCTGGGCTATGTCAGCATTCCAGACCTGAAAAAGAGTAACCTCTTCACAGCCTTTAATAATCGTTATCAGCAATAACTCGCCGCGCCCTTTTACAATACTCTTTTGTGTTTAAACCCTCTCCGGGACTGGCTACATAATTTATAGAGTCCAGCGCAAAAGGAAAATGTGGGCTATGTGCTAAAAAATTATTGAAATGTCAAGACATGTAGGTATGATTTAAAAACACAATTCAGGGGTCACCGGGAAGCACAGACTCTTGTGTCTTGCACAGGCCTTAAGCCCATGAAGGCACCCACGACCCGCTTAATACTTAGGACAGACTAACTTCATATGCATCCACTTCAAAGACGGTGTTCTTGAGGCACAAAGGGAGTTGATTGTCCAAGGGTTGAGGCAAGGACAGCCCAGGGGATGTTCAAACCAGCTCCTCAGGATTCCAGACACTCCCTTGCAGTTGCTACTCGGGAGAAGATGCCACCTCAAGCAGCAGCAAGCTGAAACAAGGGAGCTGAGTTGTCTATGTGAAGGATGGGATGGATATTAAGGGGAGAGTTCGGTGTCTGACGGCACCTGTGATGCTCAGCACTCCAGGAAGGGCTTCCTGGTCTCCGTGTGTAGAGATGCTTGTGTAGGCATGCTCGCTGACCCTAGCAAGAGGTGATGAGAAAGGGGGTGTGACCCATCGAACCCATCGGACAGGTAGTTGAAGAGGGCTGAGAAAAGTCAGCTTGGGTGTTTCTGTTCTGGGTTGAAGTCCTCCTCTCTAGTGTTGGTCGCAGATAAGGGTTTGAGAAGCTACTTGCATAGTCACCTTCAAACCATGCCAGCCTTCTCCCTGTGCCTAGATCCCTTTCTGCATAGCCAAGATCCACTGCTAACCATCTCCATATCACCTGTTCTGTTCCCATGTGGCAACGGCATCCGAGTGTCTCAGGGACTTCTACGGTGGTCCTCACCATGGTGTTGCCTCAGGTACAGCTACTCCTGAGTAATGCAGCTGCCCCTTCCCCTCTTGTAAGTCTCAGACTAACAATTATCTGAGATATTTATCTTAATATCTGAGAATTAAGATAGTCTCAGCTCACCCTAGCCCTGTCTCTGTGTTTGCTTCTTTATTCCATCGGCTCCACTTTATGGACTTAATCACTTGATCCCAAGACTATGCATTGCCTCCTAACTTAATGCTGTCTCCTGGACTTTCCATCTTCCCGCTCCTCTCCTGTCCTGCCCCTCCCCCTCTCTTCCTTTCCCTCCTTCCTTTCATGTTTTGTGTTCTTTTCCTCACTGAGAAAGACGCCCTTCCTGTGTTAGATTCCTGTTGATTACTGGAGACTGTTGAGCCAGCTCCCTAAAGAAGCATCCGGCATGGACAGCTGGACAAGAAAACAAACCCCAAAGCTGGGCCAATATGTCTGTAAGTAAAACAGCACCGGACACAGGGTGTAATCTATTGTTGTAAATATCCCATACGGGGTTTTTTTTTTCCTGGTAACCATACACTGTTGAGTGTTCTCCAGGCCCACCAGGGTTTTAGTGTTTGCTCCTTCTCCAAATGGCCTGTTGCCCAGAAGGCCTGTCCTGCATGGGAGTCCAGCTAGAGCACCCGCCCACTGTCCACTTCCCAGTCCTCATAAGATTGATCACTACCTTCACCTTGCATCTTTACTGGTTCTTCGTCCTTTTTTTAACCTTCACAGGCTACACAACAAGAATTTGGGCCCTGGATAGCTAGGGGGATTTTGTTCCTAAAGAGCCATTCAGTGCACAATCCTTGGTACATACACATGCTCACTAAATATTCATTAATTTTTATTTATTCATTCACTCGTTCATTCATTTGGCTTTTGAAACAGCTTTACTTCACATGCCAGACTAGATAGGAACTCACTCTACAATCCAAGAGAGACTTGAACTCATTAGCAATCCTCTTCCCTCAGATTCCCGGGTGCTAAGGTGGTGGTTCTCCACTTGTGGGGGTGAAACGACCCTTTCACAGGAGTTACACATCAGTTATCCTGCATATAAGATATTTACAGTGCCGTTCATAACAATCAAAACAATAACAAAATTACAGTTATGAAACAGCAGCAACATAATTTTAGGGTTGAGGGTCACTAAAGGATGAGGAAGTGTATTAAAGGGTTGCAACATTAGAAAGATCAAGAACCACTGTGCTAAGGTTACAGGTGTCAACCAATTTGATGGTTAACACCGTAAATTTGATGAGTTTCAAAGTCACCTAGAAGAGAAGTCTCTGGGCATATCTGTGAGGAATTATCTAGATTAGCTTAGTCTCTGGAGCCGGCTATGAAGAATTATTAGGATTGGGATAAGAAGACACATACTTAATACGGGTAATATCATTCTACCAGTTAGAACAGGCGTGCAGAAAGGAGTAGTGACCGAAGCACTGTGTTCAGTGTTCTCTGGTACCTAAAGTAGATACAATGGATCCATCTGCCTCGGGCTCCCGCTGCCAGGGCTTCACCATCATGAAGAATTGTGCCCTCATACTGTGAGCCAAAACAAACCCCTTCTTTCCCGAGTTGCTTTAGTTCGATATTTTGTCTTAGCAGCAAGATAAGCCACCATGACTGGCTTAAGCATAATCAATTTCTAATGTGCAATGTGTCTTACATGACATTTCCCGTGAACCCAGGTAGGGCAGTGTCAGTTTCTAATGAATGCTGTGTTTCCTCTGAGAAATGCAAGACCCTGTTTACTAATGTTCTGTTTGCAGACATCCCTGTTGGTTTCCAGTCATCTCGTGATTGGCTACCAAAGTCAACCAGCCACCAGGAAGATCCTGGATGAAAGGGAATGGCTCACTTTGTGGTATCTATGGTTGGGGAGGAGGCTGTGCCAAAATGAGGAAGCCAGTAACATTTTGACTGCCTGTGTTTGAGTGTTCCCCTCTTTACCCACACAGATGTTGCTCCACTGTCCTGTACTTCAGGGTCACAGGGACTTGACAGTCCCTAGGTAACCTGTGAAGGCTGTTTTCCACTCCTGTCCCTTTCCCTAGGATGTGACCTTTAAAGAGAGAGAGAACCTTCAACAGCGTCTCCAAAGAGAACACACAGTTTCCTTTCTCTTTCACCTGATGCTGTGGATACTTCCTGTCTGTGTGCACAGTGAGACTCGAGGCTGGGTTAGGCGCTTCGCTGGGCTGGACATATTTATTTCCTTTCTCCTGTGAGCGCTGCAGTGACTTAAATGTGCCTCTGTGAAGATGCCAGGTACACAGATGGTAATTGTACCCCCTGCTGTGCCAGGTCTGCAGAACACAAGACTGTGGGGGTGTGGAACAGGGCAGCAAGCCTGGGACTGCCTGGGACTGGGTAGCCTCCCTGAGTGCTGGTCTGGATAGGAGAAGTTGCATTCTCCAGGCATGGGCCAGAAACACCCAGAAAGTTGCAAAAATTCAGAAGGAGCAAAAAGGCACAGTGTGAAAGACTTGTTTCGGTGGCAAGACCTGAGAAGGCTGTGCTGCCTGGTAAAAACCTATGCCTCTGAATCCCCATGTCTAGCTGAGGAAAGCATATTACTTCCCTCAGAGATAATATCTTAGTTCAGTTTAGTTTTAATTTTACACTTACTAGCGCAGTATCTGCAGCTCATAGATCTATGAGAAATTTCAACATAGTCTGACTATTTAAGAATACTTTTTAGGAGGCTATGACCTCTCTAGCTACTGTTGCCTCTGATGGATCTGGGAAAAGTCAGCTGGGAACCTTCTGAAAAGAATTAGTCACTCTAGACCCCATTGACAATGTTAATGATCCACAGAAGAGGTCAGCATAGTAACATTAGCTGGTGTTTGGAAGGAGCTGATCTATACTCATGGAGGAGTTCAAGACATCAGTAGCTATCACTGTGGTGGGAAAAGCCAGAGCCAGGCAACAAGAGCTTGACACGGACCTGGAGGAGGGGGGAGAATTGCTCCAGAACCATGACGAACAAAGCAGTTTCTGGAGATGGAATCTGCTCTGGTGAAGATGCTGTGAACGCTGCTGAAATGGCCAAGGGTCTAGAATGTCACATCACCTTGGCAGACAAGCAGAGGTAGCATTAGAGAGGACTCACTGATTTGGGAGGAATTTCTACCATGGGGAAAACACTACAGTATCTTGGTTCAGCCTGCAAAATGGGAGAACGTTTGATGCCCAGATTGTGCATCTAGAAGAGTACAAAAGTAATACATCATGTCTCTGATGATCCAACTCTGACACCCAGTCCTGACATTGAGCCTAACGGTATGGCATGTCCTGGAATGAGGGTCCTTGGATGGGGAATGATAGTTGTCTGGTTCCATCTCCCATATGTACAAAGGCAGCAATTGGGTTATTCAGAGGAAGAGAAAACCATGAAAAATCTCAACATATCTGTGTGGGCTGCAATAGGCATGAAGGCCATGGTTTTGGTTGTCAGCTGGAAGGTATATGACTAGCAAGTAAGCCACGGTACAAGAGGATGGTGGAGTGTTGGTGCAGGAAAATTGTCTGTAATATGTCAATCATGTTTTAAATAAATGCTGATTGACTAGGCAGGAAGTATAGGCGGGTCAACCAGACAGGAAGTAGAGGCGGGGCGATGAGAACAGGAGAATTCTGGGAAGAAGGAAACTCATTCCTCCCATTCCTGCCTAGATCACCGAAGAAGTAGGATGTGACCTGCTCCACTGAGAAAGATACTGATCCTTGTGGCTAACATAGATAAGAATAATGGGTTACTATATGTTATAAGAGCTAATATGAAGCCTGAGCTAATGGGCCAATCAGTTTTATAACTTATGGAGATCTCTGTGTGATTTTCTCTGGGACTAAATGGCTGGGGGACTGGGCGGGACAGAAACCCTAATGAGCCCAGCCCTCATGTTACAGAAAAGCAGGCCCTCATGTTACAGAATGGTGCCCAACCTAATGTTACAGAGTGTAGTAGCATTTCAAATGTATTTTAACAAATAAGGACTGTCTGAAGATCTAAGAGTAAAACAGTCCCACTGGTCAGCCTTACAGACTAGGTTATGGTAACACACACTTTTTATCCCAGTAGCCATAATGACACACACCTTTAATCCCAGTAGCCATATTAGTTGCCACAGAAACCTGGCAGTGCATGCTTTTAATCACATTGGTACACACCTTTAATCCCAGCCCTGGAGAGGATTATAAAACATAAAATGGGAGGAGACAACAACTTTCAACATACAGTCTCATTCTGAGATTCTGGGAGGCAGGATTGCCATTTCATACTGAGGTTGAGGTAAGAGCCAGTTGCTGGCTGTTTTGTTTTTCAGATCTTCAGGTTGAACCCCAATTTCTCTCTCTGAGTTTTTATTAATCGTGCTTCAGTGGAGGCTCCTCCACCTTGCTTTACTCTCTCTGCCTATCTGGTCTGTGCCCAACCAGACACTGATGCTTAAAGAAGCAGCAGCTCAGCTTCTCCCCACTTTTATAAATCTCCCTGTAAGTCTGCCACCAAAGGTCATGAACTTGCAAATGATCTAAATTAAGCAACTGGCATACTTTATGCATATAGCATCGACATAAAAGATCACTTTCATTTTAGAATAAGTTAAAGCTCACAGTCAAGTTTCAAAGAGAATGGGGGTTCTCCTACACCCCCATTCATTTTCCCTGTGGTCTGCATCTTATATTTCTAAAATAATTTTGTCAAAATTAAGACCTTGACTGACATTGGCTCATGGCTGGTAGCTAAACTCCAGACTTAATTTGGATCTCACCAGTTTCCCCATTAACATCCTTTCTTTGCTCCAGGGTGCCATGCAGGGTTGCAGAGTTCACTGAGTTGTCTTGTCTGCCCAGTGTCCTCTGGGCTGTGATGGTTTATCATGGTGCCTGGGCTTTAGATGACCTTGACAGTCTCAAGAGCACTGTCCTGGCAGAATATCCTTCAATCTCATCTCAAATTCCTGGGCATCTCCACCTAGAGTGGTTGTTGCAGCTCCTGACACCACATGTCTATAGACACTTTCTCCTGGACATGTGGCTCACTGTCCAGGAAGGGCAGAGTCTTGAGGAAAGGCAGGAGAGAGATGCTTCCATGGAAGAGGTGCTTACAGAAGCAGGCCTGGCAGATGGCTGGAGGATGGAATAATATTTTGGAGGCAAGCTCTAAGTATGCCACTGGCAGATATCCAGAAATACACCCACAACACAGGGATCACTTCTTCCTTTCCTGTGCCTCCTGCATTCTAGGCAACTCTAGGGCACAGAAGGGGATATTCATGAATTCCTGGTGTCATCTGAATCCTAGGCGACCAAGGGGTGCTGATGGGGCCTTCTGAGAGGAAGAGAAGCTCTTCCCAGCTTCCATGTCCAGCTCTGACCTTCACTCCCCATGGACAGATCTATCCATTTCCTCAGCGACTGGGGCTCTTCCTGTGTCTCCAGCCCTCCCTCATCAGATACTCCTTCCTTAAGTCTCCTCCCTACTCCCTATGAAAGACATCCCCCAGCAGACCAGTGAGGAACCCTCCCCACTTCCTCCTCTTTTCAAACATCTAATCAAATATAAAAGAAATTGCTCCCTTATTCCCCCAGAGGCTAGCCACTCCTTCCTGATGCTGGTCTAGGGATGGCTTCCCCATCCCTCCCCATACTCTTCAGTGGGCTCACTTCCCATTCTGAAGGCACATGGGGCTCCAGTATCCTCCACTCCCACCTTGTCCCCTGTCTCATACATAGGTTTCTTTTCTCTTTCTCATTTGTAAAGATGACCCTGAAATTTCTGTCCCCAGTGGTCTTCCCTGTTTGCTCGTCTCCACTAGACCTGCTCTCTCCTCCACTTTAACCTCTACCCTCAGCCACAGCTGTCTCATCCTCAGCCACAGCTGTCTACCCAGGGTCTCTTTAATGACTGACTGGCTCCTAACACCCCTCATCTTTAACCTGGCAGTGGTCCTCCCTTTCCTGTCCCTGATCCTCTTCTGCTCCCTGAACATCTTCTCCTGATTCATGGCTCTAGCATCCTACAATGAGTTGAGCTTCCACATTCCCTTCCCTTTTGCCCATCTCACTGAGAACTCTCATTCACCCCACACACCTATATCCTGTTCTGATGGATCTTAACTTCTCAGACTTTCTGGATTGAGACTTGGCAATTCTCATGTCCTTTTGTGATGTTCTCATTGTGTACAGAGTAAACCCAGGCTCTGGGGTTAGGTATCTAAGGTATTTCAGTCCCCAGCCCATCTTAAGCCCACACCACACGTGGAGTCCTGTGTTCTTTTCCATTTTTTTTCAATCAGCTCATGACACTGATTCTATACCTGCAATTAAATTTCTGCCTTTCTGTTGGGGTTCCCATAGCTTTATGCTCAGACTAAAAGCCAAGATGGAGAGACCCATGCTGTTGGAACTCCTTTTTGCAGCTCAGGGAGGGTTAAGTGATTAAGCCAAAGTCACACACCTAGAAAGTACAAATGCTAGGACTAGAGATCCCTTCCCCAAGTGCTCAACCTTAGTTGCCATGTTTACCCACCTGCTTACTCCCAAGCCAACCACCTCTGTGGCACACAGAGATAGTAATGGAAATTCCAGAGGAGCCTCAGTGTGTAGTTAACTTCCTGGCAACACAAACACACCCACCCCTCCCCTCACAACCAATCTCTTAAATTGGGAAAGAACTTTAAGAGAAAGGGGTTTCTGAGTTGTTACTAACCAGGAACATGGCAATGCCACTGTCAGAGCACAGGAGACCTGAAACAGGGAGCTCCTGGTCACTTAGAGGTCACTGAGGCAGACGGAGATGCCCTCTGGGAAGAAGGAGAGAGGATGACTTGCACACAGTTCCTTCTTCATACCCACTGGGTGCCTGACTCCAGGCAAGGGAAAGCTACCTCTGAACTAAACTTAAAGATGCTCACCTAAGGGAAGAGCCTGCCCCTTCTTCATTGTCCCTCTGTCTCCTCTGTGCCCAGGAGAACAAAGGGGAAAGGCACTAAGAATGAATAGAGAGGAGCCAGCTCAAAGAGCAGCCTTTGCAGTACAGCAGACAAGGTGACCGCTACTCTAGGACCCCATGACTGTGTCTTCTGCAAGTCCCTTCTCCTAGAACAGTGGTTCTCAACCTGTGGGTCACACCCTCCTCCTGGGGCTCACAGGGACCACCTAAGACCATTGGAAAACACAGACACTTACATTGCAATTCGGAGCAGCAGCAAAACTAGTTACAAAATAGCAAGGAAAACAATTTTTGGGGGTTGGGGGAATCACCACAACACGAGGAACTGTACTAAGGGGTTGCAGCATTAGGAAGGCTGAGAACCACTGGCCTAGAGGCTCTTGTCTCCTCACTTGAAAGACGAGGAGCAGAATGATTAAAGGAGAGGAGGCTGGGTGATCCTCGACACTCACTGTATCCCCGCCATACATAAGTGACTTTCCTTCTTTCTTACCTTGTCATGCTCCATAGCTCTATTTTCATTTGGAAATCTACTGGTTAACATCTAGTTCTGACTTTAGGCATGCCTTCTCAGATGCTGGGGTTCACTACGCTGCTCCCTCAGAAACTAGGGCTGCATCCGCACAGGTGGAACACAGGGGAGACATGTCTGCCCTTGGCTGGTGCTGCATGGATCATCTCTCTATTCCTGCCCATACAGGATTATGTGTGGGGCACCCCCTGGGTATAAAACACTGAGGGGTAGTGGGTAAGAGCTGGTGGCAGGCAAAGGACCTGGGGACACAGAAGGTATCTGTAATTCAAAAGAGCCTTCTGACCTTGCTTTCATTGACCTGGGCAGTTCAGAAGAGAAAGAAGCACATTTTTAAAGGAAAAGCGGACTTTGAGAACATTCAAAATAAAAATTGTATGGAAAACAATTACTTTTTTTGTATTTTTATTGGGTGTGTGTGTAGGCATGTATCTCTGTGTGTATATGTATGTGTGTAAGTCTGTAAGTCAGAAGACAATTTGTAGGAGTCAATTCTACTGCATGGGTCCTGGGCACTGAAGTCTATTCATAATGCTTGGTGGCAAGGGTCCTTACTGCTGAGCCATCTCCCTGGTCCATGAACAACACTATATAATGATGAGAGGAAGATATGGTTGAGGGAAGTCTAAAGTGGAACTGATTCCTATTCTCAGGGGACCACAGGGCAGTCTCGAGACAGACTAGGAAATGCTAGGGGATTAGCCTTTCTCCTGGAGTCCAGAGCCTCAGTGAGCCTTTTGGTAGTGGACAGGAGTCATGATCTGGTGAAGGGAAGGATGGTAGGTCCTGACCATCATCTCTGGGCCTGCCTGACTGTTGCTATGGCAACCAGTGGTGGGTCACATGGCGAAATGTCTCTAGTTCTTATATGAGGGTGATTCTCAGTCTCAGGCTGAGTTTAGGACCAATATCTGAGACACCTGCTTTCCCCTTTGACGGTCCCCTGGGTTAGAAGCAGTTTCAACATCCCAGCAACAAAGCCCAGGGCTCCAAATGATCCCTCATACCTGAGGAACGACAGGACTCAGGTGTGGGTCAGGCTCTCTGGCCAACCTCCACCCAGTTCCATCTGCCCAGCAAGGAGCAGGGAAATAAGAGATGACAGGAAGTGCCAGGAATCACTAAGACGGTGTCACCTCGATTTGCAGGCAGACGGAACTGCTCCTAGTGAATAGGGCACTTCAGAGACACTGCATCCCTGAGCAGTCCACCCGAGACAAGCAAGCCCTCGGTGCAAGTCTCTGCTCTGCTCCTGTCCCGTCACCTGTCGCTGCCACACTCTTCTTCTCCGGGCCACGGCCTCCTATCTTCAGAACTCCTCTTTTAAGGCCCATCAGAACCATCTTTTATTGTCCATAAAGACATGCGGCTTCTCCGCGGCAAACCCCACGTACCCTTTTACCCATCTTGAGTAACAGTCTCCTAGGAATAAATAACTCTTCATTGTTTTTTTTTTTTTTTTTTTTTTTTTTTAAAGATAACCTTTACAGAGCTCGCTTATAATAACATCCATCAACTGTGGGGTCAGACTCCTGGGAATAATGAATTACTCCATCTGTGTTCCACGTCTTTGCTGCCTTTTATTGTCACCGACAGATTGAGAGGTTTTCGGGCTGCAGCGTCTATCCCCGAACAGCACTGTGTTGCTCTCGGAAACCGTCTAGACAGAGCCCTGCTTGTTACATGACAGACCTGGGAAGGAAATGTTCCAGAGGGAGACATTGCAGAAAAAGAATTTCATCTCATAAGCAGGCATTTACAATATTTCCTTCCCGGTACAGGCCACCTCACCTCCCGCCCCAATGTTTTTACCACCTTTACTCAAGGCATGACTCACAGCCCTATATTAAATTTGTTGAAACCTTAGATTGGATTGAGATGGTTCCCAATCTATCATATATAGATTTAAGTGTATAGAGACATAGGTATGCATGAATGCTGCATCATGCATACACATGCATGCATTCAATTCATAAGCATACAGGCATGTGCACACAAGCACATATAAACAATACGCATACACATGATGAAGGTGCTTGGTGGTTGAACAGGCACACCCAAGCTCATGCACACCACACACACACACACACACACACACACACACACACACACATACACACACAAAGTGCATGGTATAAAAGAGTACAAGAGCACATGTACCCCCACAGGCTTGCACACGTGCATGTACATGCTCCTTCACGTATGTGCTCATTTTTATCCCAATACTATTGTTAGAAATGTGTATATATTTTGCTCTAGTGTCTTGCTCTCCTGGTTTTAGCCTTTCCCTCCTCAACGCAAGTCCTGGCCCTCAGAGTGGAGGCAGTCACCACACCTAGTTGAGACACTAGTGGGCACTGTAATCAGGGAGGAAGCAAGACCTAATACTGGCTCTGCCATTGCAGTACCACAGGGCATGTTCACCTTCTGCTCCTCAGTGGGTGTGAACAAGCAAAGACAGGTGCTGTCATCTCTCAGCCCTTAAGATCCTTGCAGGGAGTGGGCTCTGCGCCTCCATGGAGGCAGACACAGACCACTCTAATTCCCTTCACGGCCAGCATATCTCTGTCTCCCAACCTAGCTTATTTACGATGCTTTTAACTCCAAGCAGACCCACTTCCAAACTCCTGCCCCTGACATAAATTACCTTAAAGGCCCGATTTGTATCACTGTGGTTGGATGGCGCCTAACCAGAAAGCACTCTGGCTTCTCAACAGCTTCAATCCAGGCAGCACTATGGATTTTTTTTTTTTTCACCCTAATTGAGCACTTCATAAAGGGGGGTTGAAAATCTTCAATAGGTTTCATTTTTAGGGAAAGCAATTTTGACTTATTAGGCACTGTTGGCTTCAAAAATGTGCTCGCTAATGACTTCTATTTAAATATTTTCCTCCAGCTGAGACACTTTTAAAAAAAAAAAACATGGTGTTAATGGATTCAACATTCCCTAAATGAGGATTTTTCCCACTGTGGCCTCTGAACTTTCTTGGCCAGATATTCTCCAGGGATAAGGAGGTGCCAAGTGCGCCTTGGGAAGACCCTGGAGATTGGGTGATGGCCACTTTCCCCTCTCCGTAGCACTTACAGACATGATGATTTGCTTCCTGGAAGTGTAAGTTGAGACAGGATTCCTAGGCTGCTCATCCCTACAGGATTAAATCCAAGCCATTGAGCCCATTGGAGAAAGTCCCAGCGCCCTTTACCTTAGATCTCTCTCCTCACTATAGGCCCTCTTGAATCCCAGATAAGAATATATGACATTGAAATGCTCCATCCAAACCCATGCCTGTCTTCATGGATGTGGGACCTTTGCGGATTCATGGGACCTGGCACCAAGAGGCCCACAGGCAATTTTTGACTTGGTGTTTCCATCTTGAAATTTTCACTTGTCGGTGAATGCTGTCCCACATTTTCAATCTGCACTGGGTTCTGTCTGTTACACATCTGCTCATGGCTGGGTTCAGGGCTCTCCACATACACACACACACACACACACACACACACACACACACACACCCTGCCCCCAACTTCCACTATTTGTATATGCAAAGCCCAGGCCTACTACTTCTAGTTCACACAAGAAATTTTGGGAAGGGTATAGTGGACAGGGCAAAAGGCTCGGCCCAGGGCCTGACTGACATCAGAGGCCAGAACCTTGGCTTAAGTATGGACAACCAAAATAATCCATCTGAAAAATGCAGACATCCTGTCCCTACTTCCTAAGTTGTTGTGAACTCCAAGGGACAATATACGAGCACCGGGACGTGCCTGGTACCAGAGGACTGGTTGACACTGTCTGGCACTGTTGCCATCCCTTCAGGACCGATTTCATACCGACCCTTTATGAGGCCTTTCCTAGCTGTCTGAACTCCTTCCCTTCCAGGTAGCTGGTGCCTGTCTGTGCTCTCCAGCTTCCTTTCCTGTCAGTACTGCAATTACACTGGTGTGTCACAACTGTCTGTCAGGAGAGCTTAGGATCACTTTCCTTTGCTGGTGCCAAGAGCCCGCTCAGGCTTGGGCAAAGATATCTGCTAGAAGAAGGATATCTGCTAGAACATAGGGCAAGAATACTACCTGAGCCCCGAAATGAAGCGCCAGAAGCCTCCAGAAATGCAGGCTCACCCCTCTTACTTCTAATAGTATTTAAGCGTTGGTTCTTGCACTCAATCATCTTCCCCCTCCGTGTCCTTTTTCTTCTCTCCTATCTTTCCCTCCATGACCTCCTCCCCTTGTCCTTGTCCCTCTCATCGGTTTCTTCTTCATGGACTTTCTGATTTCACCTCCTCAGTCTATGTGCTGCAATGATGAATACTTCCTGACCCAGCCTTCTGCAAAGGCCTAAAGAGTCCCCTTGGCTTCCATCTCATCAATAGGCCAGCCTGCCAATTCCTTTACAGCTGCTGCTCACTCCCCCCCCCCCCCCCGTCTACCTTGGCTTACAGGGCCACGAAGCCTCATCTTTGCCCCTTACAGTCTCCAGTCCATGCTTAGACTATAAATTGTCGTTGAATACAGGAGGAAGGCATGAACTATGGAGGAGGTTTTACCTTCCAACCTGGACATAATGCGAGCTCCTAGCTATTGTGCTCCTTGTAGAAACCCAGTGGATGAGGCTGTGCCAGAATAAAAGCCTCTGAGGCAGCAGGTCACCCAGGGGTCACTAGAGGATTTTGCCTGGTTCCTCAGCTCCCGTCAAAGAGAATCCTGCTGACCTTTCCTGCCCACCACTAAAATCAAATCTGGGCCTGGTCTCCCTGAATATGCAGCGTGCTGCTTGAGGATTTAAGTTGATTTCCACAGGAGGGAACCTGCTCACTCAACAGAATCTATACTCTCAGAAATTATTAAAAGAGCAGAATTACATTCACTGGGGTCAGAGGGCCAGAAACACTAGAAACGCAATCCCAGCAGAACTGTAGTTAATTGGCACCCTGGAACACATTGGGAGGCCAGAAATGCAGCTGAACTGTGTGCTCTTAGACCAAAGCCAGCACCAGGGACCCTGGTCCACTGGTATGGTCCCTGAGCTCTAGCACTGGCGGCTCCAGGACAATCTGCTCTTCCCTGATCGAACAGAACAGGAGCAGGTGCGAAGAGGAGAAAATGGCATGCCTGAATATGACTCCTTCGACTAATCCATTCAGATGTGAATTTGAAACGCTCTTACTGAGTCCCATTATCAATGGCATCAAGAATGGACTAGGAGGAAAGTTCCTCTACCCTCTCCTGGTTTCCACGTGGAAGACTTTTCTAAGACACTCTCCGGTCCCTCTCCGTCTCATTGTCCTCTCAGGAGAGAGCTGGCTGAAGGCAGTCGGTACACCCAAATAAGATCGTACAGCTTGGCTCAGTACAATAGTGCAAGACCTTTGTCTTTGTTCTTCATTCAACTTGTTCGGACACAAGGGTGCACATGAGGATGCAATTAATTGAGGTGGGCTGCTCAGAGTCCCCAGTTTTTGCAGCAGAAGTCAAAAGCTACAGATATCTTCTAAAGTCAAGGTTTCACGTGGCCTAAGTCACAACCTTCTGGTCTTTAGTGCAAGAACCATTAAAGAATATCACAAAACTGCACAACTGGTCTAACTCAAACTTTTAGAAACCAAGGTAAAAATGCTTTTAAGGTGGCTGTAGTTGAATTCTGAATGTCCGCAAAGACCCATGTCTTCTCTATAGGTTTCATCTGCAGCCCATGCCACCGCTGGGAGGTGACAAAGCCTTTAAGACGTGGACCCTAGTAAGAGGTTTTCTGGTCATGATGGAGTGCGTCCTTGAAGCTGAGGGATGCTCCATCCTCCTTTTTCTGCTTCTTGATCACCATGTGTGAGCAGCTAGTTCTGCTATGTGTTCCTTCCATCCTTACTACCTTGCTGCAGGCCAGAAAGCAACAACACCTTCAAAACCTCAGAAATCATGAGCCAAAACAAGTGTTTTTCTTTTTAAGTTGCTCATCGCAGATACTTTGTTATATTGACAAAAGACTGATGAACATAGAGGCGTCACAGCCACGGGCTCTTTCCTGTCTTTCCAAACACAGATTTGACTTCTTAAATCCCAGTTTTGTTTATGTCTCTTAGTAAACCAAAGTTTTGGAACCTGTGGGTAAATCCTTAATAAATTGTACCTTCGCCCCTGTTTTGGGTTTTGAATAAACTGGGAAGAAAAATGAAAAAAATAAAAATAGAGGCCAAAATGTCAGGCTATGACTGCTAGAGACCAGGTGGAGAATGTGGCATCGTGCCTCTCAGGCAACTGTGTTGCTAGCACTAAGCCCTGAAGCTGGCAGACATCCCCACCATTACAGGGACAAGCCAGATTGCAGCAAGCTTCCCACGTGGAGGGAGGGTCAGAGCTGAAGGAGACGTAACTGGGAGAAGTTGAGAATAGCTATTGTTCTTCTTTTTTCCCAGTGTGTGTGTGTGTGTGTGTGTGTGTGTGTGTGTGTGTGTTCATGGGTATGCACATATGTCGGCACACATATGTACATGTGTGCAGGTGGTGCAGGAGAATTGTCTGTATTTTGTCAATCATGTTTTAAATAAACGCTGATTGGCCAGGCAGGAGGTGTAGGTGGGAAAACCAGACAGGAAGTGGAAATGATGCAAGGAGAGCAGGAGAATTCTGGGGAGGAGGAAGTTGATTCCTCCCACTCCTGCCCAGGTCACTGAAGCAGCAGGATGTGAGCTGCCCCACTGAAAAAGGTACTGAGCCACATGGCTAACATAGATCAGAAAAATGGATTAATCAAGATGTGAGCGTTAGTTAATAAGTAGCCTGACCTAAAAGGCCAATCAGCTTTATAACTTAGAGAGTTATAAGTTTTATATATAAACTTTATATAATTTTATAACTCTTGTGTGATTTTTCTCTGGGATTAAACAGCTGGGGGGCTGGGCAGAACAGAAAAACCCCCAACAAACAAGCCCCCTCATGTTACAGAATGGCGCCCAACGTGGATAACTGAATCCACAGAAAGCCTGGGAATGCTTGAGAAAGACTAGAGTAAAGCATTTCAGTTTTCAGCTGTGGCAGGAAAAAAGCTACGCTGTTTTAAAATGCCGGCTTTCTGGGCCGACCTGCCAGGAGGAAACCTGCAAGGAGGAAACCAGCCAACATTAGATGTCTTTCTCCACTGCTTACCACCATATTTTTGAGATATGTCCTTCATGGGACCTAGGGCTCCCTAACTGGGCTGTACTGGCTGCAGCGAACACCAGGGATCCTCTTGTCTGCACCTCCTGACACTAAGATGGCCACACCCAGATTTTTCTGTGGGTGCTGGGGATCTAAACTCAGGTCCTTAGGATCTAAACTCAGGTCCTTACACTTACTGCCTGAGCCATCTTCCCAGACTCAGCTTTTGTCTTTTGTGGTTAGTCTTGACCACCAGTAGAGGGGCAAAGAACATGCTGTCATTCAAGGTGGGGAGGGGGGAAGGAAAGAGAGAGAGAGAGAGAGAGAGAGAGAGAGAGAGAGAGAGAGAGAGAGAAGAGTTTTCTTGGGGGGCCAGAGTTTTCCACTCTTCACCCCATCCCCCAAACTGTGTTCCAGGCATCATTCCTTCCTCGCCCTTGCTCACTTCATACACAGGAACAGTCACCACTAAGTCCTGTTGACTTCAAATTTGCTTTCCACACAAACTTGCCATCTGTCTTCTCTGTCACATGCAATCGACACTGGTCCATGCCTTCTCTCTCTCTCCTGGGAAACATTTGCTTGTTTTTGTTTTTGCTTTTTCACTTCCAAGTCAAATCTTCATCTTGACAATAATCCTTCTAGAATAAAGTCTGGTTGAATCAATTCCCTTCTTAGGAACTCCTGCTTTCTCCAGCTCTGCCTTCGTCTCCAGGCTCACCTTGCCCCTGTTACTCGACCTATGTTCCCATGACAGGGGCCTTCTGGACTTTTAATGTGTACCGTTTTCCATTCCCTAGGGACTTTAATATGTATAGTTTGTTCCTTTGGTTTATTTTCTTGGTTTTCTTTTACTTTTTCACCTGGAATATTTTAATCATCTTTCAAGGCAAAACAAAGCAAACAAAGAAACCAAACAACAACCACCAAACAGCGACACTGTAGGAAGTACTACTAGTGTATGGTTTAAATTAAGAATGTCACCCACAGACTTCTGTTGGGGCCCCTTAGTTCCAAGCTGGTAACACAATTTTGAGAGGTCGTGGCATCTTTAGGATTATGACCTAGATAGCAGAAATGATAGCAAAACGCCGGCCCAACTCCTATGAATTGTATGTTAAGTGGATGAAATAAATATTTTAAGCACAGGTGAAAGGATGCAGGTGTCTACAGTGAGAGACGAGGGCGTCTGTAGTCCCGTCAGACAAGATGGGGTTGGAGCTCCCCCAAGAATTGGGTTCACAGGTTGAGAGCCAGCACAGGGCTGCCACTGTGCAGATTCCTGGAAACGTCAAGGGAACTGGAAAAGATGTGATACTCTGTCTTCACGTATGTCTTAAATGGCTGCCAGGCTGTCATGAGAAGGAGGAAAAAGACATACTTTGGCATCCCCAAGTAGCCCACGGACCAGTATGCTGTAAGGCAAATTTTGTCACATTTTAAAAATTAAAACCGCTATGCTTTTCACTAGGTTTTCACACAAGCTGTACACGAGGAATCCAGTGAGCTTTCAATTATCCGTTCAGTTGTGTCGCATATCTATCTGCCTGACGGGGGCATGGCCCTTCTCCCTGACACAGCTGATAGGAAAGGACAGATGTGCTTTACTTGGGGTCAGGTAGGAGAGGATGAGCCCGGATGAACACTCAGGACCTGCTCATTCCAGAGCCTATACTGTTGAGAAATGGCCCCAGAGGGTGGAAGCTAGTGGTGAATTCCTGTCCTGATAGGTATCCAGGAAAAGACTTGATCCATCACTTAGCTGAGAATAGAGAATAGACAGTGCACAGGAGACAGCAGGAGGGACACAGTGAACTGAAGGCCCTCTGATCCCTGAACTGTGAGCCCATCCACTCTTACCATTCCTAGTATCATGAAGGTTATTACAGCAATGGCTTTGGCCTAATAAGCCTACTTTAAAGAAGATCTACCTGCACTTGGGGGCTAAATGATTAAAGTACTTGCCAAGGTTCAAATTCCCAGAACTCGTGTAAATACCTGGAGATCCTGGTGGTTCACCTGTAATTCCAACCTCTGAAGAAGGGCCCAGAGCAAGCTGGGTATCTAGACTAACCATATCGGTGGGTTCTGGGTTTGACTGAAAGACCTTTCTCAAGCAATATGGAAGTGAGTTTGAGGCTGATTCCTGGCATCAATCTCAGTTCTTCACAGGTATGGGCTTATATTTGTAAATGTAACTCCAAATAAGCACAGACCTACATGCAGGAAAACATGAATACATACACATATGCAGTACACACACACACACACACACACACACACACACACACACACACACACTTAGAAAGGGGGTAGGGTTCTACCTGTCCTCTAGGCTGCCCCTACAAAGCTCATAGGCCACATCTGAATGCCTACTCTACAAAATATTCCAAAAATTCTTCTCTAGAAAAATGGTGCTCTGATTGATTAGTGATGTCTGTCAAGGGCACAGAATAGTAGCTGGTAGATACTTGCCACCCATTTGTCACCATTGTTTTCTCTAGAACATACATTTAAGCTCTAAAGAGGCATAATTGGATAATAGCTATAAAGCCACATGCATGGAAGACGAGACCAGAGAACATCCTCTTAGAGCCAGAAAATGGATTAATTTCAACATGGAGATTCGCAGCCATCCAGATTCCAATTCCCTATATTACTCAGCTTGCTTCCTTGTGGTCCTGTCCTTTAATTAGGAGGCTCTGCAAACACTTCAAAGCTGAGCAGCTCCCCAGCCCAATGCCTGTCCCTGCCAACTCCCAACCTCCCCCCAGCAGCACCCCAGAGCGCCAGACTGGATTTTGATCACGCAAATCAGGATGTATGTTTCCCACTGTGAAATAAATAGCCATCCCCCAACCACATCTTTATCCCTGAAGCCAATTAGAGGCACAGCTGGTTTCCCAAGCAGAACTGGGAGGGAGCCACTCTGTCTCATCTCTGCCTTGGTGCCATAGGGATGCTGTGATCCTGTATCTTAGCTGCCCTGGCCTCCAGAAAATCATGAAGCTTTTCATGAACAAACGACCTATTGAGTGTTCTGTGACACCTTTGCCAGCCCAGTGACACACATCCTCTTACTGGTGCCTCAGATTTAAGATGGTAGGGCTTGGAGCCTGGTAGACCCTGTTTCAAATGCTAATTCTACCGTGAACTTGCTATGTTGCTTTGGGTAAGTGGCTTAACCCATCTGAGCTCACTGTGTTCATTTCTGAAATAGGATTGATGTGACAAACCTCATGGTCCTTCCATCAAGGTGCTTTCTCTTCCTTCATCCTTCCCACTTGCCTAACAAATCCCTATTCTGTGCATCCATTTCCTGCCCCTGTGATTTTTTTTATTGAAATCTCTTCAGCTCTTCTCCATCTAAGTCTTCTACCTGGGTACATAGAACTCAATCTTGCACTGGTCGTGTTTTAAGACAGACAGGCTGCTGTCCAGAGCTGTCACAGTCTCTCCCTGTGGAGGGACATTAAGTTAGTATGGGGGAAGATTTCCTCCTTCTAGGGAAAACCCTTTGAAAGAGGGAGAGAAACAGTTTGCTGTCCCCAAAGGAAGGATAAAAGGTTTTCCCAGTCGTACCTTTGTAGAGCAGAGCTGATAACTGGGAGGAAATGGGCAAGTTAGAGGCCTCTTAAAAGGAGAAAAAAATCATGAACTCAACTTCTTCTTAACTGTATTTCAGGGACACATTCTGAAGGGTCTACTGGAAGCCGGGGAGGGAAGGTTCACTGAGAGGAAGGTGGGAGCTGAATTGCAGTCCTAGCACGAGGGACCGTAGTAGGAAGCTTTTTCTTCAGGGAGATGTTCCCTGGAGACACTCTCGCGGTTGGAAGTGAGGTTTGTCTTCAGGAACCAAGAAAGATGCTCTGCAGCCTGCTGAGAACAGAACTGGTCCACACAGTTGCCATCATCCAGCTGCATGCAGCTATTCAAGGTTAAAATCAAATTAATTAAAATGAAATAAACTTGAAAATTTAGTTCTTCAGTCACAACTGGCCACATTTCAGAGGCTCAATTGCCACATGTGGTTACTGGCTAGAGAAGTGTGGGATGACAGCGTGCCCACTGCCGTGGAAGGTCCTACTGCTCACACAAGGTCCAGGTGTGCTGGGGGCTGCTTTACCATGCTTAGCGCCATCTCTGGGCTTCTGCCTACAAGTTATCACTGGTGAGTGGTACTGGTGCCTGTATTCCAACCCCTAGCTGAACAACCCAAACCTCTCAAGATAGTGCCGATGTCTTTTTAGTTAGTGCAAAACCACTCCAGAGAAGTGCTGTTATGTGGACAAATCCACAACTGGCTGGATCAGTTTCCTTCAGAATCCCAAGGGAGGAAAAACTTAGCATGCAGCTGCCCCATGCAAGAGACGGAGCCAATGTCCAGGGGAGTTCACAGGCAATTAAATCAATTCGTCGGTGATGAAGTCAGAGCCCTTGCAATCTATTCGTTTTCTCCATACCCTCTCTGAACCCCATTGCATGGATCCTAAGCCTCCAACACATGAGTCATGCAGTTAGAACACCAGATCCACTGTTCTGTCTGAGCTCTGCCGAAAATCTCAGGTGCCCTGAGCCTCAGTGTGCCATCTGCAACATAGACATGTTACCTCCCTCATGAGGCTATTGTTAAGGAAATGGACACATGAAACATCTACCTGGCAGTGGTCTGTCCAGAACTCCTCATCTGCAGCTGGCTGTGGTCCCTGAATGACTACCACTGGCATCTGAGGTCAGTTTGCCATGGTTCCTTCAACTTGTAGGTAGAAAGTGCTCCCTCTGGAGCATCAAACTGTCCCTGGAGTGGACTGTCCTTTGGGCACTGACTCTAGCTGTCACAGGGCCATATGACCCAAGTCCTGGACGCACCATGTTCCTCGAGCCATCATGGTCCACTCAGCTCACCTTGGAAAAATATCTACTACCTCTTACCAAATGAAAAACAGCCCCAGAGACTTTGGAGGTAACCATGGCAACTGTCTTCTAAACTGGATTATTGTTACTTTATCAGAAAGTTCTCTTTTCCTTCAGCTTTCTGATGCCCCGAAGTTGGATAAATTTTTAAATGTGGTTTTATTGTATCTTGGAGCGAAATCTTTCCTGTGTGCAGCAGAGGCCTGTCCTCAAATCAGGATGAAAGCGGACGGGAGACTAGGATGCTTTCCAAAGCCGACCTTTCTTCTCTGCCGCAGCCCACAACCACTGCTACTATCTACCAGATCACGGCACCTTCTGTGCCAAAGGGGTAATGTCACACTTTCCACTAGCCACTCACTGGCTGAGGAGAACCGATGTGGACCACCTACGGTTCTGGAACAAATCAAAGTGGGGGATGCAATAACAGCAGTTCATATAAGCAGGGCCAGCCCCACCCTCTTCCTGTGGCTCACCCGGTACCATCTCCCAGATTCCTTTAAGCTGCTGCACCTGCTGGTCCAGGAGGATCAGAAGACTGTGGGACCCTGACAGAGACTTGGCACACTGGCCCTGCAGCTGATGACTTAGGACTCTGAGCAGAGTTGAGTACGTGAGTGGTTGAAGCCCTTCTGGGTTGTTTTAGCAGTGGACGGTAGGTGAAGCCTCTTCCTCTTCGGTTCTAGGGTTCCCAAGTATGACCAAGCTAACAATACTGAGCTAAGAGTCCATGGACTGGCTTGGGTCTTACAAGTGCTTCATGACTGAGCGAATGCATTGACTCTACTAATTAATTCCTTGCTGTGTCTCTTTCAAGTTTTAGACGACAGAATGATTATTGGAGTTCATTATCAGCTACAAAATGCTCCTAAGTGCATGGGAGTGTTGTGAGGGTCGTGCTGCCTGATAATAAGAAGATCACTAGTGGCTTGCCTGGCCCACCAGCTCAATGGTGTCAAACCAGACCTGGCTCAGGCCAGCTCCTTTAGGTCAGCCCTGCCACAAAACTGAAATAAACTCTTCCACACTCTAGCTAATTTTGTCGTATTCTTTTGTACCAACAATAAGGAAAGTAACTAATACTGAGTCCATTCATGAAATAACCTGCCCCAAGGAAAATGGCCAGGCTGGCGTGAATCAATCCTAACCCTCAACCCCAAGATTAACCCTAACCCTAAGACCTAGCGCTATAACCCCAAGCCTTGATTCTAACGCTAATCCCAGTTTTAACCCCTAACCCTAAACCAAGCCCCATTCACTCCTAAGTTCAGAGTCTTTATGGGAGACATAGCTTTCTACTGCTGAAAGTTAAATCAAGTCAGTTAGACAGCTGAAGAGAATGAAGTGGCTCCCTCCACTAAGACAGGCGCCCTGGAAGGTCCTAGGACTTGAGCTACTGGGAGAGCTGCGTCACACGCTCCATAGGTTGCTCATGGTGGGGACATCTTATGTCTGTGAAGATGGAGGCACTCAGTCTAGACTCAGTACTGAGGAAAGTGAGCTGGCACATTGACTGTACCTCTATTTAAGGGTCTCTTCGCAGCAAAGGCAGAGCTAGTTCCTGGTGTACCTCTCTGAAGCTCTCATGGCTTTATCTGGTAACTCCTCAGACTCCATTCTTGGGTACTGGGACCCCACTTCTGTCTCTTTTTTTTTTTCTCCAGAAATCCTTTCTTAGTCCTCAAGCCCAAGTTTATGAGACTTGGAGAAGGGGTAGTTGAGAACAAGGCTGGGACACTGGGGGGCGGTGTAGAAAGCTGTTGAAGGGTCTGGAGAAGACAAAAGAGATGGTAGCATCATTTAGAGAGTCGACGACCAGCTAGAAGAAGACCTGGATGCAAAACTCAAGGGCTACTCCTTTTTAAGAAGAATCATGCTGGCATAACAAGGTCAGGCTACTGGTATATGCACTATCAGTGCCCACGTTGGCCCCAAGTTTGCACCCAGTGAGCAATTTCTTCATTTATGAATGACAGTATTTGGGGGAACAACTCACTGGATTAAAGGGGTGGCCTTTTGTCTTCCTATCCTGGTCTCTGAGGGCCTAAGCTTAGCTGGCCCATACTGTAAATACTGCTGAAAGGCCAGGCCTCGTGGAGCCTGCAGCAGGGACATCTTAGCACTAACTTTGACCAAAGGAAGGAACAAAGCTGTTCGAAGGTTTCAAGTTGCTAGATTGTTCAAAATTTCTGCTTTTTTCTACCACCAAATGACCAATGTTACCAATCCTGTTCTACCCCAAGAGCAGCCCCTTATGCCGTCTGACTGCCTCCTGCCTTAGCTCTGACTACACATTCTCACTTGTGTAGTTACTCAGCCTCCTCCCTGGCCTCTAAATAACCCCTCCCCCGCTTAAACTGGACCCTCCGGAGTCTGCCTGAAGAACACAATGTTGGTGATTATGAAAATGAGGATGATGCTGAGGAGGAGGAGGAGGACAATGACAAGGACAAGGATGACAAAAGCCACCTTCGCATAAACTGGGGCACTAATACACACCAATCTGACGCCATGCACTTCTTGTGTATGACTCGCTTACTCCTTATGACAACCCTAGGGAAAAGCTAGCATTATGAGCCGTGTTATAGTTTGAATTCACCCTTAAACTCACATATGGAAACTTAATTAGCTACACAACTGTGCAGGGGTCAGTGTTCAGTTGCTCTGACAAAATACGTAAGACCTCTAAACAAAAATATTTATTTGGTCTCATGGTTTTCAAAGTTTCAGTCCATAGTTGTTGGCGCTGCTGTTTGGGGGACTGAAGTGAGGCAGGTCACCATGGCAAGAAGCGTATGTGGAACAAAGTCATTCATCCCATGGGGGTCACTAAGTAAAAAGAGATAGGAAGAGTCAGGGTCCTCAGCCCCAGTGTCGGCGAGCCTATGTGACTTCCTTCCGCTAGGCCTGTCCTAGTTTCTTTCTGTCGCTGTGGTAAAATACCCCAGCCAAAAACAGCTTAGGGGAGAAATGGTTTGGTTTAGATCATGACGCCAGGTTACAAACGTTGGCAGAAGGGAGGTCAAACTTGCAGGCACTTAAAACAATCACTGCTCACCCAGAGTCAAGGGCAAGACAGAATGTACACGTGCTTGCTGGTATTCATTCCCTCTCTCTACTTGTTTGGCACGGGATCCCTTGCCTAGGGGATGGTGAAGTGGGTTGGGTCTTTCCACAGCAATTAACATAATCAAGACAGTCCTCCACAGACATGATCTACGAGACTCTACCCAGATGATTCTAGATTGGGTTAAGTTGACAATTAAAATTAGTCGCTACAACCTCCTAAACTTTCCACTACTTCTCAGGCCAACAGCCAGGGTTTCAACACAGAGGACTCTAGGGGACACTAAGGACATTGGGAGGTGGAACCTTCTGGCCCTGTGAGACTCTGGCCTCAGGAGTGGGTTAGCGCAACTACAGAAAGGGCTTGTGGAAACTGTGTTGCCCTTTTCTGCCTTCTGCACCTGAGTGTGCATAAAAGGCCATTCCCAGACACCAGCACCTTGGTCTTGGCCTTTCCACTTTCAGAACTGTGAGAGAATGTATTTGTGTTGTCTGTGTTAGCTGGCCTCTGATACTCTAGCACAGCAGAACCAAAGGAACAAAGGCAATCCCTCCCTTTGCATGGGGGACTTGAGTCTCACAGCAGTTTAATCAACTGACCAAGAAGCACATCTGGTTTCCGACTGGTACCTATGTGACTCTGCAGTCTTTAACCTTAACACCCACAGGTGTTTCAGTCCTTATGTCGCTGATAAATTAGGTTTGCTGTGAGACACAAGCAGCTTTCAGAGAATGGAGACATTGGTGAGGCAGGGCTGTGGAGAACGAATGAAGTCTGTGGGAGAGAGCCCACTTGCCTGACTGTGGCAGCTGGAGGCGGATCCACGGCGAGTGTGGCCTGTGAGCAGGGGAGGCTGGGAGGGCAAGACAACCTGATGCAGGAGAGCATCATGTTGGCAATTCTGGTGGACCCATGCACTAGCAGAGGCAAACAGGATGACCTCTATGGTTAGTTAGTATGTACCCGCCATGATGTGCCTCAAGCCTGTGTGTCATCCTGAGTTCAGTCAATGATAGCAGCGTGCTCCAGATGCTCTGTTGTCTTTCTTGATACTTCTTTTTTTTCATATATCTTACACTCAGGCCATCAGCAAACCCATTCAACATGAATTCTAAACTATGGCTGGAAACTGGTCTTTCTCACCACCCCTCTGCCCTGAGACTTGCTCCCGCCTTCTCCAGCCCTTAGAAAGCCACAAGAGACTGAATTGTCCTTGGGCTGCAGGTCATGTCTCACAGCAAGCAGAAGGTGACTTTTAAACAGTCAGAGGGGAGATGGCTCAGTGGGTAAAGGGGGCTGCTGCTCAAACATGGCGACCTGAGTTCCATCCCTGGAACACATGTAAAAGTGAAAGAAGAGAAATGATTCTGAAAAATTGTCCTTTGACCTCCATACGTGTGCACACACACCTGCACACACACAGACACCCATACATCATGTACACACACAATAGTAATAGCAATGGTGATGATGATAATAATCTGAGTCAGGCTGTGGTGACTCCTATGCCATGCACTTTGTGTGGACGAGTTTGTCATAAGAACTAGATGCATATGAGGCTGGTGACGGGCATTTTCACAAACAAATTTGTGCAACATGGAAGACTGCACCCTTCACCAATTTCCTGCATTTTTCTGAGCACATGCTTTTCCTTCACACCTTCACACCCTTAGGTCTTTTTGTTTGTTTGGACTTATTTCATTTTTTGAGACAGGGTTTCATACTGTACCCCACACTATCCCCAAACTCATGGCAGTCTCCTGTCTCCGCCCACCCACTGCTGAGTCACATCTGAACCACTGTGCCTGGCTACACCGGATTTGGCCAAGCTCTACTCTTTGACTGGAAGTCTCACTCCCAAGATCATGCTGCCCAGGTCTGGGCACCCATGGCCCAGCTCTTATTCTCTCTTCAATGCCAATTTCTCCCAGAGCTCTTCCTCAGAGCCCCCATCCGTGAACTTAGTCTTTCTGGACCCAAGGCTGTGGACCAGCTCCTTGGCTCACTCCCAGCTCCCTGCTGGGTATATGGCACAGAGGGGTTCCTCACACTCGGGGTCTGGAGCTCCCTGCCCCAACTGTATTCATGTTGGGACCTTGATAGATACTGATTTAATTGGATCATAGTGGCAGAATCCAGGGAACAGCCGTCTCCCTCTCAATTGTTCTTCCAATCAGATGTCTAACTGCTTCTCCATGATAGAAATTAATTGATTGAAGAGCCATTTTCCTAAAGAAAAGAAACCAATTTAGGATTTTAAAAATAATTGCAGCTCTGTTAAGTCCCATTTGGGAGACATAGGGGACTCAAAGCCACAGACTCTCAGCATGCAGGCAGAGGCAGCACCATTTCTCCCAATAAATGATGTAGTTAGTGTCTTAAGATCACTGACAAAGTGCCCTCCCACCAGCTGAGGCTCCTTCAAATGCCTGAGCATCCCATCCCACCATACTGGGGCTGCAGGGAGGCAAGCCCTGAGCCTGCTAACTCTGCTCCAAGTTCTAGTAGCCTGTGCCACCTTCAGGTTGGCATTTGCCAGTCTCTGCTAAACTCTCACAACAGGTTTCCAACACCGCCTTCCAAATTTCATGTGTCTTCATCCTGGACTGTCAAGTGGGCCACGGTGACACCAAATAATTTCTCGAGACTTCCCGACCCTGTCACTCTTCGTCCCAGCTAATGTAGAGTTTCCTGGAATACATATTTAGACATGCTCTTTACATTTTTTTTCCAACTTGAAAAAAACCTTACAATCTGTCTTCGTGTTCTGCTCTGTGACCTCTTTCCTACCTACCTAAACTTCAGGCTCCTTCCTGAACTACTGCAATCTCTTTCTTTCTCTCTCTCTCTCTCTCTCTCTCTCTCTCTCTCTCTCTCTCTCTCCTCCTTATACACTTTTATTTTAAAGATAGAGAAAATCTCTTAACATTTAAACACTCTTTCATTTTTTTATCTTTTGAAATTAAAGCACAATTACACAATTCCCCTTTCCTTTCCTCCTTCCAATGCCTCTCATATATACCCCTTCCCACTCTGTCTCAAATTCATGACCTCCTTTTATTTAGTTGTTATCATGACAGACAGAGACCATTACAAAAAAACAGTCCATCAAAATGCAGAGAGCAGCCCAGCCCCAACTAACACACTTATGACACAACTCCTGAACCTGTGGCTCCAGGACCATTGGAGGGCGTGGAGAGATACAGGGAGCTAAAGATGCTGAACAGGGGAAAGGAAAAGGGAGAGGGAGAGAGAGGGGGTTCTCCCCAGGGAAGAGTCTCTATTTGGTTAACTAATAACAATTGGTCAGCCCTGAAATCATATACATACATGTAACATTATACAGAATGAACATGTTGCATTTATACATTTAGTAATGTCTCTTTATAACACTTTGTTGTGTCCAGGCTTGCTTTGAACTATCATCCTATGTCCCTACCATAAACTTTTCAGAACCTTGACAGTGTCTGAGGAATCCTTCACGGTTCTGGTGACAGCTATAAGAGGGCAGAGGAAAGGAGGAGTGGCTCCTCTCTGTATCTTAAGCGTGAACAGAACTGGCTATAGTCAGTCTGTCAATCTGCAGTACCCTTACCTGGGAGCACCAGTGGTATGGAACAGATGGGGCAGAGTTCAGGGCAAGCGACTCTCTTCTCATGATTAGGAATCTGGATGCCGTGCTGAAACTCTGGAGAAGGCAGTTCCTCAGGGCTTGCCTTCAAGAGAAGGTAAGACGCCACGGCAATGTAGATGCTCCTGATGGTAGGTGTGAGCCTGGTAGAAATGATGGCTTTGCACTTAGCAGGCTGGAGGCTCTTCAAGGCTAGGACTACCTGGTTCTGTGTCCTCTACATTGCTCAACACAGAGCAGAGTCTGATGGATACTGCATTGGATTCCTGATTGCTGCCTATGGTTGACACAGGGAGCAGAAAGCAGCAAGTCTGCAGGTTGAAAGAGTCTATGCTTGGAGAAGAAAATGACTTACGTCACATACACACACACACACACACACACACACACACACACACACCTCAAGTGTAGCCTTCTTTACCTCCTCTACGCTCCAACAATTAACAGTCTCTGTACTTTACTCTACATCAATCTCTAGGTTCTTTTGTAGGTGCAACATGGTAGCCTTTATGTCTCCAAGAGGTCCAGATCTTGACTCCACGAGTTTCATCTGAGTCCTGCTTTCCCTAGTTCCAGTCTGAAGTAGCCAGCCCCACCCAGAGGTGGGTTTTCAGCATTTGTCTTTGAGAAGTAGCAACACTTACTCAACATGGATTATTTCTGGGATAGGGGCTTTCAGGGGAACTTTGCTTAATTCTTTATTCTTTTCAGTGTCTTTTTAACATTGGCAGTATACTACTTTACCAGCCAGAAAACACAACAAATGCTGTCTTTTCACGTGAGAAGAGACACCCATGAAAATACTATAGAGTAGCAGGAAGGATATGTGATTGGGGATCTGGTAAAGAGGAAGGAAGATGGCTAAAATTATGGGGACTGGTGTCGGAGAATTAGGTGGGCTTGCTCGTATCCTCAGGAAGTTCTTCTGGGATGGAAGGCGGGATGGACATGTGGCTGTCCATGAAGGATGGGCTACCACTGTCAAAAGCTCCCAGGGCTAGGGCAGACACGCAAATGTGGTCTTCAAGGAGAGTTAGGAGTCATCGGGGGCCATGAGCTGTGGTGTTTGAGGCTCAGGCTGTGATGGACGTCTCTGGCTGTGGCAATCAATTGGAAGGTGGTGGTCACAGTCATAAGGAGAAAGGGTGAGGGACTGAGCTGCAGTGGCAGGGAACTGGGGAGAAAGACAGCCATGAGAAATACTGATGTTGTCTGTTGGTACCAAGTTCTGAGCTTGAGAGAGATGGGGCTCCCAGTTGAAGAGATGAAGTGTTGGGAGGGCAGAGGTGGAGGAGGCTTGTGGAGCAGCAAGTGTTATGCTTAGAGTCCTCTGAGAGGATCTGTTTAACTCTTATCTCAGGCACTGTGTGTTCCCATTATTTTCTCCAAATCTCCAGAGCAGATTTCTTACTGCGTCTGTGTGTTCACTTCTGGCCCACTCCTAACCAATAGTTGAGAGTGGCCTCAAAGAACAAATCAGGCCTATTCACAGCAGTCAGTGCGTGAGATCTTGGAATCATTAACACACAGACTCTGGGATGTGAGTCCAGGTGAGGTTGGGGAACCTGCATTCCTATAAGCCCCCAGGTGGGACCAAGTCCACCTGACTTAACCACGCTCCAAAGCCCAGCTGGTACAGTCCAAGGTTCACCATAACTCCATAGTTATGGTGAACCATAACTCCATACTCCATAACTTCTTAGGACCTCACTCAATCCAGCTTTCCACCCTCACTCAGCCTGTTTCTTCTTTCACTCTCTCCTTTCTCCATCCACATAGAACCTCCTTTCTTCATTTGTGAGCCATTGAGAAGTCTTCACGGCCTCCTCTTGATCTTGCTAGCTGCGATCCCAATTCTCTCTCCTCATGGAAGTCTTCACATCCCCACCCGCTAAGACATGCTTCACCCTTGTGAATATGGTTCTCCTGTCTTCACATACACTCTGTCTTTCCCCCAGCAGGTTCTTGTGGGTACCCAGTACATTTTCCCAGAATTAGTCTGCATTCAATATTCAAACTGAGTTGGTGCAACTCTCAGACCAATAATCAAGAAATTCAGAGGCTCTCACAGAACCGCTGGCTCATCCATGACTATTGCTGTCCTATTCAGGATAACTGGGACCAGCCTAGATGTCCATCAACACATGAGCAGATAAAGAAAACATGACATATACGCAGGGGAATTTTATTCAGCCATAAAAACACAAAGTCATAACATTAATGGTTGTTTGAAGTAAACAGAAATATAGCAGATTTTAAACAGCTGAAGACAAGGGTCCAGCTGCCACAATGATGAACGGAGGAAAAACTTGCATACTTGCATCACCAAATTTAACAGTGCATACAATAGAATTTATTATCTATTTATGATTAAAGACAAATAGAAAGCCAAGTGCTGAAAAGGACGTTCTTATTCTGAAGGCATGGAGCAAGTGTTGTTCTTAGTGGAAGAACACTCGCCTTTCCTGTGGTAGGAAGGATTTACTGAGAGCAATCTGTTCTGCGTTGCGCTAAAGGTCCTGACCTATACAATAAGGCCATCTCAAAGTGTCTAGAGTCAGAGAGAAAACATTGAGCTGTCAGTTTCACTAATTAAGAACACAAATATAAGCTCAAGAAACTCTACAGGGAAATGATAGAGTAAATACTCATCTATCTAGGCCACTGAACACTAGACCCGTCAAGTCAGATATCTTTTCTTCAGTAGCAACAAACAAGGAAAAAAGTTCACATCTACCTTTTACCGTATCATAAAAAGATCAAATACTTAGAAATAAATGTAACAGGAAGTTATTATGAAAACCATAAGATGGTAAAGAGGTGATTCAAAGAAGCCATAAGCAAATGCAGAGCTATACCACGTTTATAGACCAGATGATAAAACATATTAAGTTGTCAGTTCTTCCCAAATTAATCTATATATTTAAAGTAACACTGACAGAAAACTCCAGAATGTAGAGATTCATCATTCTAAAGTTTCCATGACGTGAAAAGACTTAAGAACATCCATGACAGTCATTTCCAGATGTTGAGACACTCTAAAACTGCAGCAATTGGCCATGCAGTATTAATGCACAGATGAGAAGCTAGACTCGGGAGGAGGATGTGTGTGTGTGTGTGTGTGTGTGTGTGTGTACACATGTGTGTATGAGTATGTATGCATATGTGTAAAAGTGCTTCATGACAAAATGCTGCACAGTAGTGGAGCAGAGGTCTTCTCACTAACCACACAGAGAAGATGAATGTTAATCTTCGCCCTACCTCACACCACACAAAACCTACCAGCTGAGTTTTGTCTCTAAATACAAGGGTCTACTGATAAAGTTTCTAGGAGGCGATAAAGGGGACTGAAACTAAACTAGAAAGGAAGTGATGGGCCACCTGAAGAATGCTACGTTAGCTATCAGATGATAATCCCAAGAGAGTGAAAGACAATGGCAAGACAGCGTGGGGAAAGACTGTCAGCACGTGCAGCTGACAAAAGACTAGTGCGGAATATGCTTAGGACATCTAGGAATAAGGAAAAGAAAAACACATAAAATGAGGCAAAACGCTGTAACAGCATTTAAATGGCCGATATGCTGCAATGATTATGCTCAAAATCATTGGGAATAGGGGACACACGTAAAACCACAATGAGATCTGTGAGGCTGTCTAAAGCGAAACTATTTTCAGTTCTGACAAAGATGTGGAAAGTGCTGTCCTGTTGTTGCTTGTGGGATGACATTTGATAACCCACTTTGGAAAATAACTTTACCTGATATTAGAAAGATGCATGCCTTTGCCCAGACATTCCACTCTAATGCAGGATCAGCAGCAACACTCGGCTATGAAAGACATCCATGGGGTTCTACACAGCAATGCTATAGTCATAGCATGGGGCAAGTCTCAAATAGCCCACTGGCCACTAGAAAAGAGTGGGCTAATGAATGATGGTGATCTGTTTACAGAGTGAAAGGCTGAAGTGCGATGAAAACCAGCAAGTCAGACACAGGAGAGTGCAGACCCGCCATTCCTGCCTATAGCAAACTCAAGGTGCGCAAAGCTAAGGTAAGGTGCAGTCAAGATAATGGGCACCCCTGGGGAAGACTGGCTGGGTGGGTTTAGGGCCAACAATGATACACTTGTTGATCTCAACAGAGCTTAAATAGATGTGTTCTGAAAAATTATTTCAAAGTGTCCCTCTGAAATTTATACATTTCCTGTGAACATAATTTGAATTTTAATAAAACAGTTGTTTTATTAAACAGTTTTTGAGGCAGGGTTTCATATAGCCCAGAACTCTCAAACCTGGAACTCTGAGGAACTGAGGCTAACCTTGAACTCCTGATTCTCTTGCCTCTCCTTCTCCCCTCCCAAATCATAAACGGAGACAAGGGTAATGATTCAGTGCATAATACATTTGCTGTTCAAACATGAGGACCTGAGCTTGGACCCTGCTCATGTAGAAGCTGGCCATGAGGTATGTGCCCAACACTCCACTAATGGCGGAGAGGAATGGGAACTGGAGGATCTTGAAGACTTCACGATCAGCTGAAATTTCAAATTCTGGTGTCAGTGAGAGATCTTGTCTCAGAGAAGAAGGGTGGGTGGATGGGTCCCTAGCCCTCTCTGAGGAACTATTGACTACTGGTGGATGTTGGGAGTGGGAGTCATTGTCTTCATCTGGGGAAACCTTCATGCTTTGGTGAATGGCTCCATACCCATGTGGATGTCCCTGGTTAAACTCAGGGACATACATATGTACATACATATATACACATATAATTTGTGTGCATGTGAGTACATATATATGTATCTATACATATGTATGTAGATATGCATATACATGCATATATATAGGAGAGAGACAGGTGTGGAGGCAAGGGTGTTGACAAGATTAGGTGGAAAATAAGAGAAGGCATGGGGAGACTAACCAGAATGCGTTATTTGCATTCATGAAATTGTTAAAGAATAAATTTAATTTAAAAACTCAAAAAATAAAATTGGGAGGACAGTATTAGAGGAACGTGAAGTCAAGATCCACAGGTGCATGTATAGAAGGGGGAATGCACATGTGCTCACACACATGCTCACAAACAAACAAATGTACTTACTTTTGATCTGGGACCATGTAAGCTAGAAAGGAGAAGGAAGAGAAGGCCTTGAAACATTGCTGCATTGTGGGCCTTATGAAGCTCAGCATCAGGCGAGTAGGACAGCTGCCTGGGCACAGTAAAAGAAAAAGACACAAGAGGGAACTTTTGTTTCTTCTCGTACCTTCAAAATTCCAGTGAAGGACAGCTTCGGCCAGGCTGACATGGTGCCCTGGTGCATTTCCCTAACTCGTTCTTTGGTGAGTTGGTGATGGGTTTATGGCCTTGGGAGTTGGACTGACGTCCTGTTTTCTGCTTCCTTAGCATGTGTTTCCCTACACCTTAGCCACAGCACAGCAACTGCTGAAGAGCAGGAAATCAACAGAGGACTTGAGTTCATTGGGCCAGAACTTATGACTTTCCATCGTGAAATAATTTTAAGAATTGAAATCCAGAAAGTGAGGCAAATCCATGAGTACATATAGGATTTGTAATAATTCTGCAACACTGTTTTCTACTTTCAGTCTGCCTTGCCTGTAATTCTGAATACACACATGTGTATGAGCATGTGTGCATGTGTGCATGCGCCAGCATGCACGTGCGCGCGCGTCTATGCGCGCGCGCGCGCACACACACACACACACAGCCTGATAGCATAAATTCCTGACATGTTCTTGGCCTCAGTTTTCCTTCATGAACAGTGATGGGGTCAGATGAAGTGATTTCTGACACTACCTTTCTCCGCCCTTAGATCTTGGATCCGTGAGTCACTGGGTCTCTTTTGAAAGCAAACATGTAGACTTGAGATAAACAGAGCCCTTGGAGCTGTGGATCTAGAATCAGTTTAGTCCCCAGGATGGTCACGAGGTTTCAGTTTTGTTCTAAATGTAAAGTCAGGTTCTCTTGTAGCTGGGCTGTGGAATGGGCTGGCTGTAGCTCAGAAACATTTGCTTTCTTATCCCCAACTCAAATATCCCCAGGATAGAAACCTTTCTGCCCATAGAGTGCCAACTTTATTCACTCATCCATTCCTCCCTCCCTTCCTATCTCCCTGCCTTACACATTGTTTGTCCACATACTTTAGACTACTCTGGAAGGTCAAAGACTTGAACAGAACCCCTAACACTATCAGACACAAGTCCCTGTTTAGCACTGACATCTAAACACAGACAATAGCAGTTGCAATGCCTTTAGCAGTCTGGTTGGCCAGGGACTGCCTAGCTCTCCTAAGGAGCAACTCCACATGGGAGCATCATGTGGGTCACCAGGAGCTGACCCTGAAGTGTCCATTGCTCATGTCTATCTAACTCAAGCAACCCCCTCTGTAGCTTTGAGGGATCCCCGCAAGGGCCCCTCCCATGTTGATGAGAAACCTGAATATGGAAAGCAAAGCTTTCTGCTGAGGGCTAATGGAGACCCCAGCGGGCAGAGCAGGGAGGGTCTGGGTAGCTGCAATCAGCCTTCATGTGGTCCTCATGAGCAGCTGCATTAAAGCCGCTCTTGGCTCAGAGCATCACATTACCTGGCTTCCTTTCAGCACAGAGGCTGCTCAGCGAAGGGTATAATTTCCTGACTCTAATGCATGACAAGGTTCACTTAAAGGATAAAATAAAATTACCTTGGGAGGCAGACACTGGGAAGTCATAGATATGACTTGGCCCACAGGGAGAGCCAGGGCTGGGCAGACTGAAGAGAGCACGAGGCTCCACTACTAATGAGAGCCAGTATCCCTGGGAGCTGCTTTCTCAGGTCCACTGGCTCAAGGCTTGGTTTGGCCCGAGCAAGGATTCTTTTTGAGACCATGAAGGGGTTGACTTTCAATTGAACTGGATCTTTCCTGTCTGGAATCTATTTCTTTGAGTACATTCACCACCCATGCGCTACCCACTGGCCTGTCAATTCACCTTTTTCTTCCTTGAAGATCCCTTGCAAAGGTTGGGCACTCCACAGTCATGCATCCAGCCCCACTGAGTATTACCCAGTCTACTGCATTATGCAGAAGAACATGGGGCCAGGGCAGAAAGGGCTGGGACATACCCAGGTTATTAGATAAATCATCAATTCCGAACTGAGTTTTTTTGTAATTGGAGACAAGTTTATGACACTAATGAAGAAGAAGCCACTCTTGCCACCTTAAATTGTCCCAGTCTGTAAAATGAAAAGGGACAAAAGTGAGAGGAGTAGGGGAGATGCAACAGGAACGCTCCTGTCTGGAGGTGGGGGCATATAGAACCCAGCTCCTCTTGGCCCAGGACAGATTGCCCTCTATCTACAACTATGGAATAGCGGCAGATCCTCCAGGAAATTCTGTGTTTCCCCACCTCCTCTTTCCCCATCTCTCTTTTGGAAGGATAGTTAAGCAAGGAAAATGTTTGGGAAGATGTGCTTGGGGACTAGATCTCCAGCTCTGGCCTCAAGAGAGGCTCAGCAGCCCATGACTTAGTCATCTACACATGGCTGCACCGCTGTCAGGGTTGGATGAGCCCAGGCCCCTCCACTCTCTCAATCTGGGGCCAGGGTTGGAGTTAACTCTTCAAGCATCTGTCTGTCAGTGTTCTGGGTCAGAATCAGTGGCTCTCATGCTGCAAGAAGAACACAGAGCAGCTGGGCCCAACGCTTAAGATCTTTCTCCATTTCTATCTGGACTTAGGGAATATGGAATTCTAGAACTATCTCCAGCCTGGGAGCAGGGGATTCTTGGTGACTTCTGAGCTCGCTCTGAAGATTGAAATGGAGCCAAAGATTATTAGAGCTGCGTGGAAACCTCTCTTCATAGCTCCATTAAGGGTCCCCTTACCAGGCTGCCATTTCATAGAACCTTGCCTCAACCACCTGACCTTGCTCTTCTGCAAGAGATGAACTTTGGGTAGGGTCAAGTTCTATGGTTAAGTTTTAAGAGTTATCAAATCAGTGACTATTAAAATGGGAGGGGACAGGATCTACATCAGAACAGCAACCAAAGATGGTCTACTTGGATGAAGCGTGGACAAGGGTCAGAAGATCCCAACTTGGCCACAAGATTCTTGAACAAAACTGGCGAAACTGTGTCTCTCTCTAGATTTCTGCTTATGAGCCTCCATTTTCAAGACAGACAACCACTAAGGGCTTGGGAAAGGAGCCAATGAACACAAGGCATGAAGTCAGGTCTGTAGAATGGCAAAGGAGGCCTTCTCTCCCTCCTGTTGGCTCATTCACTCGAATGTAGAGTCCACTTGACACCAATGAGATACGCTTGAGCTAGCCAATCTTACACAGAGGAGGGGATGGGAGTTTGAACTGAGACAGGTTTCAAGGAGGAAATACCAATATTTGAATATTCATGGAGTGAGTTTCATGGTGGGGGGTGAGCACTGAGCATAACAGCTGGACGTGCAGGTTGCAAAGAGACCTAATTTTAGAGTTGTTTTGACATTTTTCCAAGGTTTAGTCACTGGTGCCTGGAATAAGAGGAGTCCTTAAATAGCGAGCGCTGCTTTCTAAAATGCGTGTCTGTCTAGTTACTTCCGAGGCACAGAGAAAGTTCTAGTTAGAAACAGGAGCTGCCATGACTTTCTCACCATAGTCAAAACAGAGAAACCACATAGAATTTCAGAAAAAAAATGGATAAACTCCAATAGAGCCAAACGGTAAGAAATCAGTAATAATGCAGAGAATTGACGCCTGCTGGTACATGCTGTAACATACATGGGTCACCCCAAATTACATGCTGAAGACAGGAAGCCAAAATAGAAAGAAGAGTGCAGGCAAGGGGATCTTGTTTAGATGAAATTCCAGAACAGGTAGATTTGCCTGAGCTAGAAATCAGAACAAAGGTCACTGTGGGGTAAGGAAAACTCACCCAGAATGGGAACAAGGGAAACTTCTAGAGTGTTGACTTTATCTTGACTTGGAAACATTGTGTCTCTTCTCATTTGCGTCTTTGTGTGTCCGTAAAATAGAGTGAGTTCTTGTCTCCTAACTTCCTCCTCTGTTTTGTCTCATGTCTTTCAAATCATCCTGGAACATCTTTTCTCTGTATGTCTAAAACCTTCTACCTTGTAGGAACTGGGCACATATATAGCCTTCCCCAAGAGGTCTCCCATGCTCTATTCCTGCCTAGTTGTTGTTGCCCTGTCCTTGTGATGTGATCCTACACTGATCTCTTCCCCTTCCTTTCTTTCACTGGATCCTAATTACTTTCTGTGTTTTGTGTTTAGAGTTGGTTATATCCATGAATTAACTTCTTTGCCATATTTTGACCAGGCTATACTGTATAGATTCTAGCTACCCATTCCTGCCAGGTACTCAATAAATAAGGACACAATGTCTAATCTTGGTTATCAACTTAACTAGATCTGGAATCAGCTAAAACAAAAGATTCTGGGAATGCCCATGAATGATTTTATTGTTTAGATTGTTTGAAGTAGGAAGACCCAGCCTAAACATGGGCAGCGCCTTCTAGTGACAGTCTAGATACAAGGAAGAGGGAAGAAGAAAACTGTTTAGTCTGCTTGGCTTCACTCTTGCTGGCAAGTTCATCTATTCTGCTGCTGCCTCTGCTACATTACTTTGTTGAAATTAGAACCAGTATCTTTGGGCTTCTGACATAGACCAAAGACCAGCAGTTCTCTAGGAATCCTGCAGGCCTTCCATTCCAGAATGTAACAGCTGAGACGTCTAGCCTCTTGGACTGAGAAAATACAGAATTCTTGCTCTGTGCAGTGTGAGATATCCATTGTTGAACCACTCAGATCCTCTTAATATATACAATGTGCATGTATGCCTGTGTGTGTGTGTGTGTGTGTGTGTGTGTGTGTGTGTGTGTGTGTGTGTGTTTAATTGTGGTTCTGGGTATCAAACCAGCACTTTGAGCATTCCAGGCAAGCACTCTACTGCTAAACTATAACCCTAACCCAAGTCTTCTCTTCTGTGTCTTTAGAAATGCACTGGAAGGTACTCTGGCTTCCTTCGTTTTTCAGCTGTGTAGGATCCCAGCCACATTGATCTTTGCAGGAGCATCCTTTGGGCCTCCAGAGAAGGCCAGGCTGCCAACTTTTCATGGAGTAATTAAATGACAAATTACCTGCAGGCTCTCAACTGGAAAACCTGTAGCAGGGCAGCCTTTCCATATTCATAGGACTTAATCAAATCTGAAAGCACAGAAGGCCCTTCTCAGCCTTTGTCCTAAGGGCTTTTACTAATGGATGGGGAAACCGAGGCTCAAAGTGTCAGCACTGTGACTCATTCAAGGACATAGTGGTCTTGTCCTAAGTAAAGTGCCTATCAGCTTTTCCTTTCTCCTATTTCCAGGGACAGAGGACATGTCTATGCCTCTCTCAGGTAGGACAGAATCAGAGGCATTTCCCATCTTCTCTCCATCCCCTTCCTGCCCCTAGAAGGGGAAGACATCATCAGGTTGGGGGATCAGTGCAAAGCAGAGCCGCTGGGCAGGCATTATCCAGCTTTCCAAAAAGATCACAGCGCCCTCAAATGCGGTAGGTTCAGGGTTAGGATTTCTGCACCCACATTGTGCATGCCAGGGAGATCCCCAATCCCCACACTCTCCAGTTCTTACTGAGAAATACAGGAGAGAAGAGAAAACTGAAGCCATAGTCTGGTTCAGCCCAAGGTGAATTTATCACTGTGCCTTTATTGGTGATAAAGTTGCTAGTGTGTGTGTGTGTGTGTGTGTGTGTGTGTGTGTGTGTGTGTGTCTTAAGGGGATTCCTGTGTGTGTTCTGAGAGTTATGAGCGACAAGCACTTTCATAATGGGAAAAACATCTGGGCAGGGGTTGGGATGATCAGCCTGACTCCTGCTGCCCACATAGGCAGATCCTTTAGGAAGGACGGGGGGAACTGGGGAAGATAGTGTTGTCAGAGGAGCTGTCTCAGTATTTTGTTTGGAGGACCAGATAGATGGGGAGGTTGCTTTAAACAAACTAAGGACAGTGAGACTCAGGGAGAAGGAGGCTTAAGGATAGTGTGGTCTGAAGAGGCTGTAGAGCATCCCAGGAGGAGCCCAGGAGGTAGGTGGGGATATTGCTACACAGAGCTCCTTGGAGAGGCCTGACTTGGTAGGAAGCATTTGGGCATATGGGTATGGACATACATATATAAGGAGGGTTGCAGAAAGATAGAGATACAGGGAGACAGAAAGGCAGAAGGAGAGAAGGAGATGCAGTGAGTTTGAAGACCAGAGTGAGAACTCAGGGCAGGATACACAGGGTCTCTAAAGCTGGGGGATGGATAGAAGAGCTGGGCAGATAAAGGGCAGTGGGGACCAGCAGAGTTGGAGCCAGGATAGTGCCATGTATGGAGAACTGAAGGTGGAACCCACAGGCCAACAATCTCTGACACCTGGGAAATTGTTAGATTTGCAATTTCTGCAGCCCCGCTATAGTTCCCTGCCTTAGAGGCCCAGATATCTCTGCCTGAATCAACACCCAAGTTGAAGATTCCATTGTGTCAGCATGAGCTCTCTTACACATTAGTTAGGTCTATTCCTAGCTACATGTTAGATGAGTTTTAACGCTACAATAAACATCATTTTTAAACTGATATTTCTAGTTGCTTATTGCTAGTTATGTAAATGAGCTGATTTACACTGGGTTTTAATGCTTCAGCCTTGCAAAATTCCCTTGTGCATTCTACTAATCTAGTGATGGATTTGTTCCTTCGGATTTTCTGTGTGACTCCCGGCTCACGTAGGAGGATGACAGAGAAGAGGCCTCAGATTGGGAAGTTTGTCTCTGTGGACTTAGTGAGAGTCAGGCAATTGGAAAGTGGGAATTCTAAGTTAGACTGCAAAGCATTTTGCTGAAGGTTCTGTGTTTTCAAAAGAACTTTCTGTATTTCGTTTAGAAGAAGTGTGAGCTGAATTGCAGACAAGCCTGATTCTCCTATTTGTCCCACCAGGACTGCCATACTTCCACAAGGAACCAAGCCAGAAGTTGGCCTTGTTGACTGACTAAGCATAGCATATTTGCCAAGTAAATAAATGCGGCTTCTCTGATGTGGGCTGGATCCTATTCTAGCTACTGTGGCCAACGATTGTGAGCTCCAGAGATGTAAAACCTTCAATCCTCAAGTGCAGACAAACCAGGATGCTTGGTCCGCCTTCCCTCTAATGTGACTTCATGGAGTTGAGCTGATTGGCTATCCCCCAAATTCAAAGACTATGGCCGAGTACTGCCTGGTGATGAGGCTGGTAAACGCAGGTCTTGAGGACTGTGAAGGTACTGCGGATTCTGTGTTCGGATTATGACCTTTCAGCTTTTCAGAGCTGCAAGCCTGGAGTTCGTACACCAAGATGCCTGCTGCTCTGAGCTGTAGTCTCTACAGCAGTTTGTACGTTAGAGGACTGTGAACATATCTGGGTGTGGGGACATATGACATACTCACAAAGATGGCAGGCCTTGATAATGCTTCCTCTTGACATCCAAGGAAAATTCCTCTATGTACTTTCTATCTCAAAACATACCCAATCGCTTTCTGTGCAAAGAAACACGAGCAAGAGAATCTATTCTAATGATAGCATTGAAGCACCTCTGATTTTCAGTTAATAGTCTGAAATTATTTGAAAATGATCAAAATTTATAACTAGTAAGAGACTCTGGGCTATGTGGCATGTATGTGCCCCCATGTGTGTGTCTATTACTTCCTCGAAGGGCCTTCAAATGTGAAACTAGTTTCTTGAGGGAAAAGGACATCTGTGGGTAAAAAGATGATGGCTGGGACGTTAGAGGTGACCAAAGGTCCCAGCTGTGACGTAGGCTCTGTTCTGACAGCCCAGATGGAGATTCCAAGGTCACAGTGTCCAGACTGCTTGAGTTAGGTATCACTGACTTCCATCCTTTCTCTGTCACAGTCTCTGTGGGAAGCTGAGCCCTCAAAAAGGCAACAGGTCTCAGAGATTACTTCCCATCAGGCTGGGTGCTTGAGGATTCAGGTGTCCTGCCATCTGGTCCAGCAGAGATCCTGCCATACCCCAGCACTCTAGTAACTGGCTTCAGGGCAGTTTGATTGCAGCAGGCGCAATGAGAACAGCTAGGCATCGAGTTGGAAGACCTTGAGTCTGGAGATTTCAGACTGGTTGTGGTGACCCATGCCAGCACTCTGGAGGCAGAAACAGGCAGACATCTGTGAGTTCAAGACTGACCTGGTCCACACAACAAGTACCAGGCCAGTCAGAACTATATAGTGAGACTGTCTTAACAGAAGTCTTAACCTCGGGTCTTAGCTTAACCTCTCTGAGTCTGAACCTCCTCGTCTTTAATTCCTCCTTATAAGCCTGCAAAGCCCACCAGTTCCCAGGCCACAGAGTCATAGTAGACGAAGCAAGGATTCCGAGTGCCAAACCATGCAGTGAAAGGATGCTGGAGGACAGAATGTCCACACTTTCTCCACTATCATCCAACAGACTCCTGTCAATTACAAAAGACTCCATCCCAAAGCCTTGTCTACTGAAGGCCTTGGTGAGAACCTGGCTCTCTAATCCTGGGAAGGTAACAGCCCTTTTGCTTGCCATTGTTGTGGGGTGAAAGCCATCTAGTGCTGAGCAAGGTCTGCATTGTGCGCAAAAGCCTCACACTTGGAGACATCCTTGGAGCAGCTCTCTATGGCAAGGCAGATTGTGCAGCTTGTCCAGCGGCACACGGTGGATGCTGCTGCTGAGGCAGGCAGAGCCTTGGCCTCCTGGGTTGGGGAGAGGATGAAATCCACTAGCCTTTGTGAATTACTAGCTGATGCCGGGACTCATAGATCCTTCTTTCTATTTCCCCTGCGCTCGTGCCTTCTCTTTTCCCGCCTCTATCCTTTTAGCCTGCCACACCTCAGGTCAAAGGCCAAAATTATACCACACCAAGACAGGCAGAAGTCCTACACGCTGAGCCTGTGGCTCAGAATACTGACAAACGGGCAGTGTTGTAAGGTGGTTGGTAGATGGGGGAGAGAAGAGACATTATCAGGTTGTTGTTTTGGGTCAGAGTTCAGGCAGGTTTTACAGCTTCAAAAGAAACCAGTTTCTGAGTTCCAGAGACTAGATAGCACACAGTCTCAACTGCCCTCCGGCAAAGTGATTTTCCCCTTTCTGATTTTCAATTTCTTACCTGGCTGAATGGACAGTGGTTCCCCATCTTAGAAAGTTTCTGTAAAGGTAGATGGTATGCTTGTGGGCTCTGGAAGATAATGGGCAAGGTTAATACAGAATCCTTCATTGTAAATACCCAAAAAAGCCACACAAATGAGAAATAATTGGTTAAAATGTGGAACTCAGCACTAAAGAGAAAATTCTCAGAAACCAAAGCATTAAGAATGTGAGCTGCGAAACAGGATGCTCATGATCACACCCATTATCCAAACCTATGCCATGGCAATGCGGTTTTGTTCTTGTTGTTGCTTGAATAAAGGTTTTGCTATTAGCCTAGAATTTGCTGTGTAGACCAATGGACTCTAGCTCTGCTTGTGTCTGCCTCCCAAGTGCTGAGACTAATTGAAGGTGTGTGCCACCATGGTAGGCTGCAGTAGCATTTTAAAATGTAATTAACATTTTTTTCATATATTTTACTTACCTATCACAGTTTCCCCTCCCTCTTTTCCTTTCGTCCCCCTCACTCCCCAATCCTCCCATCTACTTCCTCCCTTCCACTCCTCCACAGGCTCCATTCAGAAAGGGACAAACCTCCCATGGGCTTGAACAAAGCAAGGCACATCAAGTTGAGGCAGGACAGAGCTCCTCCCCCAGCATCAAGGGTAGAAGAGATAATCCAGCATGGTGGACAAGTTCCCAAAAGCCAGCTAAATGCCAGGGACAGGTCCTGATCTCACTTCTACATAACTGTCACACACATGCAGATGGCCTAGGTTGGTCCCATGCAGGCTCTGTAACTATTGGTCCAGAGTCCAGGAGCTCCCACGAACTCAGGTCAGTACATCAGTATTTTAAAACAGTTCCAACTTGGATGCAGCCCACACATCCACCTTAGAACAAACAGAAATAAGCCCAAGTGATAGAGCATTGAAACAATGACAAGAAAGAAACCAGTTATTCCAAAAAAAAAAAAAGTGGATGAAGTTTGCAAAGTTGAGTAAAGAAGACACAGTGGAGCATTCATGGGCTCTGAGGTTTTCCATAGATTCAAACAGACATGAAGACAGCAATTCTCTGAAATTGGGCATGATATGTGACTGCATGCATTTGTCAGAACCCATGAAAATTCATGTTGAAGAGTGAACTTTAATATATACAAAGCTTTTCTTTATTCCTTTAAAAAATAAATTAGGATGCCTTAATGAAATGTTACCTGTAACAAATATGTTAGAAATGTATTGCCTGACAAAACTGAAGGGTTGGGGGTAGTAGGGGCTGACCTAAAGTGATCTAACACTAAAGACAAAATGATCTCTACTCAAGGACTGACCTATAACTGAGGATTGTACTGTGACCTGTACCAGAGGACTGCCCAGTATCTGAAGACTGGCCTAACCCGAGGACAGAATGGAGCTGATCATTTTGCTTCTCACTGAGATGTAAACTGGCTATTCTTAAGGTACATTAGAAGCATCCTAGGACTGAACAAATAAGTTAATAAGTGAGGCGATTGGGGAAGCCAGATTTCTCCCCATCAGAGAGTTACAAATGCACAGGGCAGGGAGGCTAGAATGAATACACTGACATTGGGCTCAGGCCAGACAGCACGATAGAAACACGGACGGAGACAGAAGTAATTACAAGTCTGGATGTATGCATAGGCTACATACAGGCGCACATTTCTTAGTTTTGTCCATTGACAGTTGGGTGATTTTGCCTAAATGGGGGCTTATGTAAGTGCTCAGAGTACATTTGAGGCAGTCTGGGCATTATAAGCTATCAAGATGAGGTATACTAAATGCATTTCAACTTTCAATGTTCTCAGTGCTTGCTGGGTATATTGGGATGAGCCCTGTTATAAGTTGAGGAGCATCTGCAGGTGACATTCTAGGACAGGCGAATTGAGAGATACACAGTTGCCAGAGGGAGGCAATGTAGGGAGGGTTTAATAGGTGTGACATGAGGAAAACTTCTAAGAGTGATGAATATGTAACTCTTTGTGTTGATTGAAACTCTTGTAACTTCAAACACAAGCAGTGAATCTTAATGCGTACAATTTTTACAAGACCATTTTGAAAGCTGAGCATCTCAGATGGAATGCTGAAGGTACCTACTGACTGTATCACAAATGCATGGAACAATCTCCCTAAAAAGATGAAGGGATGTCAGCCAAAAGAACCTTAGAAATATGTCTGTAAGACTGAAGGCAGCAGAAACTGCATGTAAGCTCTTTGTATTTGACAAAGTTGTTTTCCATGGGGCATGGAGTGCTAATTCTAAAACTTCTTTCTTTAAGTACTCGGTGAAATCAAGTGCAGAGGGCAGACGGTACCAGCCAGCTCTCTCACACTAAGAGTGGAGGCAACCAATAGACAGGAGGAAGAAACTGATAATTCACATTGTGTCTAGTTGGCATTATAGGCACAGAGTGCATTTATCTTTACCTTGTTATAGATACAGAGACTTACAAAGGTTTCTTATTGTCCTGTAAGATGAGAAGGTGAGAAGCAACTACATTTGTATCCATTTATCGTTGGGAATATATCTGCCAACTGTGGATTATCACCAAGCTCTGTGTATAGACTAGGAGTCTTCATGTACAAACCTATCGTGCTCCATACTTTATAAGTTATATACAATATGTCCTCTACTTGTGTATCATGACGTAAGCTCTTGGCTGTTCCTGCCACCATGCCTTTGCTTCACTATCATGAATTCTAACTCTCTGAAACCATATCAAAATATACAACTTTTTAAGATAGTCCAGTCGAATTTGTAAGAAAGTTAAATTACGTGGGTGACTGCACCAGATAACTGAGAGTGGTCTAGGAATAGAAGACATTCTTATTACTGTACCTACTACATCTTCCTGGAAGAAGGAGTCATGTGCTTTGCTGGCTACACTGGGTGGAGTAGAACTCAATGAAGCTGGTAAGGTCTGGTTACAGGAAGAGCTAACATTGCAGTTCTGAGAATCTTCTCTCTCATTACTTTATAGTCAACAAGAATGGGCATTTCCCTATGGGTCTGAATGAAGCAAAACTGCTTTTGCTAATGGAACAAATTATGATTCCAAAGCCTACTGGAAAACTCAGAGAAGCCTACTTAAAGCTAGCCTTGAAGAAAGAAGAAGGAATATGGATGAAAGACTCTTGGGGGAAAAGGTTATTTGGGAAAATTTAAAGATTCCTTGAGAGATGAATGGAAAAAAGAACAAGTAATTAAAAACAACTAGAACAGATCTCAACTACTGACAAAAGCAAACAAACAAACAAAAGCCAAAAACATTGTGGCAAGTTTACGGAAGCTGGAAGGACAACATGGGCAACGTCTCTCTAGTTCTGAAACTCGGGGTTCGTGTGAGCAGTTTTTGTTCCTGGAGAAAAGGAGAAGGCATCCATGAGGTCTAGAGGAGATGTCTACAGAGGGAAGTGGGCAACTACGTGAACGTTGTTCATTTAGTTAAAATGGGAATTTATTCAGGTGATCAAAACACTAGCCGGGTGGTGCTCAGACATTTGAAACATTGTAATGCCAGGTTTAATTTAAATAAACGATGATGGATACAATATGCTTGTAGGCAAAACGACACCCTATAAAATATTACCAAGTAGAAGGATGTGTATATGTAGAACTAATGTTTTACTCCCTGACTACCTCAGGACTAGGGACTGCACTCAGGATATCACGTGTTCTAGACCAGTACCACCACTGAGCTACCTTCTCAGCCCTATAGTGTTGATGTCTGAAGAGAGAGTTTACATCTTGACTGTTGGGTTAGTTCTTTGGAGCAGCCATATTTTAATGGTTGTTTACTTTTTCAGCTTTATCACCTTATTTATAAGAAAGGACTTTAAAGAATACTGTAATGGAAAATGTGCTTGCTCTTTCACTTTTAGACACAGAGTATGGATAAGCTAGCAGAAGGGCAGGTCACACCTAGGCAGGATGACACATGGTGGAACAAGGTTTCACCACACTGGTCAGAACAACCTAGAACTTGAAGCTTATGAACTGTTTACTTCTGGATTTTCTGTTTGGTATTTCCAGATTGGGTAACTGAAATCATGGAACACAACACCTTGGACTGGAGAAATTACTGCACATCGCCACAGCAGTGACCACAGCTACTGTTTACCTATTGGTTTGCACTGTTCTCAGAATGACAGAATGTTGGGCCTCATGAGGTAACTTCCTGAGCTGAACTTGAGTTTGGAGAGGAGTGACTCAGCACAGCCTGACCTAGGCCCGCCTCTGCCCAGTCACCGCTGATGTGGCAAGACACTATTGGCCCTTATTCCCTACTCCACCTCACCCCACCCCACTCCAAGACTCCAGCCCACTACCTCAGCCCTATATAAGTTCCTGCCCTGTTGCAATAAAGTGAGTTCCCATTTCGACAGTCTCCTGGCTCAGTGCGTGTTTCTCCCTGGTGGTCTGGGTGGTCGACACTCACCATCCCACTCAGTCCCAGGGAGAGATAGGTGGGACCAGCTCTGCCTCAGGCTTATCTGCTGGAGAACGCGGCAACAGAAGCGGAACGTAGTGGAGAAATGATTGATTCTAAAATCAAAGTAGAAACTGTACGTGGTGAGTGTGGAGCATGTCGTGCCATAATGTAAAGAAGTTTACATTGTAAACACAGCATAGAAGGTTGAAGAGATATCCTGGTGCTTAAGAGCACTTGCTGCTATTAGAGAGGACCCTACTTTGGTTCCCAGAACTCATGTTGGGCAGCTCATAACTACCTGTAACTCCAGCTCCAGGAACCCAACAGAGTCTTCTGGCTCACATGCTCATAAAACTCCATAGACATCCCTGTATACACATATACATATTAAAACTTATAAAAATCTTTAACAGAATGCACTGCATGCCCACACATAACCCCCCTACACACTCACATATTGAAAAGTCAAAGGAGCCCCCTAAGAGGCTCACAAGGGCTGTTGCTAGCACAGTCGTAACCACAAAGTAAAGTAATACTGGGTTGCAACTCACAATCTGAAATAAATACCCATGGGTCCACACTGGCATAAATAAACAGTTGAATAAATAAGTGGCAGAGCAGAGGCAAATCTCTCATCCAGAATAATTCCAAGTGATTTATGTAGGTGCTTTGCTCTCAAAGAAATGAGCACTATTTCTCATCCCCCTAGACTGCAATCCTGAGGCTTCATGCCAATTAGTACAATTTTGAATGTGAGGGGTTAAAATAAAGTATCTTTACAGAAAAAAAAAAACCTGGCAAGCATCACCCAGCATCAGGACAGTAAAGCTGATAGCAACAGCCGTGTGTTGTGCTGATCTCAGGGGCCTTGCTCTACTGTCAGGATAATGGCTCTCTTTCTGCAATCTTCCTTTCCCCGGTGAGCATCTTTAGTCAAATTATGAGACAAACATTGGAGAAATCCAAATTGAAGGATATCCTACACAGTACTTGACTCTTCAAGACTGCCATGTTCCAAAGCAAAGGCAATCTAAGAAGCTGCTGTAGCTCAGAGGAGCTAAAAGAGACATAGTGACAAAATGCAAGGTGGCATTTAGGGGGGAATCCCACAAGAGAAGAATAGTTGGTGATGAGGTTCTGCTCTTAGCACTGACATCGTGACTCATAACCATCCATAATACAGTTCTGGGAATCCAAAGCTCTCTTCTAATCTCCACAGGCATCAGAGAGGCACATGGTGCACATAAATACACACAGGAAAATTGCTCATATACATACAAATGAAATAAGTCTAAAACAATTGAAAAATGAATAAAGCAGCGATATTGATTTGTGCATTGTAACAAATGCATTAAAACAGTAAAGGCAATACTGATGGCAGAAACCGAGGGGTGGGGAGCATCCAGAGACTCAGTACCATTTCTAGAAGTGTTCTATAAATACAAAAGTATTACACAATGAAGGCCTTACTTTAACTTATATTGAAAGGCTGCTTCTCTGTGCATCAGAGCAGGAGAGACTCATAATGATAAAAAAAAAATATAGTGAACCCTGAAGAGAGAGACCTAGAGGAGAAACTGAGGAGGTCTGAAAGATGAGAAGGAATGCTGGGAATGAGCAGAAGCGAAGATGGGAGGCATTGAAGGGCCAGCTGAACACAGCCTCAGCCACACTCTTCCTTAGTGAGACTCAGAGTTCACTTTCCAAAGGTAAGCCACAGAAAAACCAGGCAGTCCTATCCTCAGGGCAAACCCACACCCCCTACAAATATCAAACCCAGTTATAGATTTTGGTGATCTGTGCCTCTTCTGGCAGTCAGGGGAAGAATCTACTTCATAATGTTATGCAACTTGATGGCAGGTGCCAGGTCCCATTTTCTGAGAGCCTTTTGTTGAAAACTGAGCTGTCTCAGGGACTTGAGATCAAGGAACACCCACAAGTCAGGAGTTTCAGTTTGGCTTGCTAGGGCCTTTGGGGGAAGGAAGGCTGAATTTTCACGGGTGGAAAGTAGAATAGCTAGTCAGTGATGGGCATAAAAGTGCAGACAGCAAAGGGCTGGCTCAGGCAGACAAATTCATAAGGGTAGGCGGCCCTGCCCTTGGTTGTGGTAGACAGTTACCATAAACTGGGAATCACAGTGGAGTCTGATAGCTCTCAGCCTGGGATAGCAGAAGGTAGGTTGATGGAGCTGCTTTATCTGTCATTCATTGCTGGAGAGCCTGAGAACTCCGAGGTCCCAGGGCTGTCCGTGATATCTAGAGTGTCACACCTCCAGCAGGGTAATTAAAACTCAGGAGGACTTGAAAACACATGTTTTTCTTGATTTCTTTACTAACTACACATCAGACAGGATTAATACCCAAGTTAAACAAAGAACTAAAAGAAATAACTACTATCCAACCAAATCATTCAGTGAATGAATGGGCTAACTGACTGAATAGATGGTTCTCAAAATAAGAGATACAAATGGTCAATAAATACTTGAAATGGTATTCAATACCCTCAGTCAGTAAAGAAATACAAAACTTGCACCTCTTCCTCAGACAGAAAGGCTGCCATCAAGTAAGTAAACGGCAAGAAACGTTGCCAATGAGATAAAGAACCCTTATATACTGAGGGCAGAAAGGTAGTTACTATGGAAATCAGTAGGAGGCTCTACAAAAGCAAAGCGAATAAAAATAACAACAAGCAAAGCAGATTATAGAACTACCTGTAAGTCAGTTATATCACACTCAGGTATATATCCAGAGGATTCTAAGTTAATATACTGCAGAGATACTTGCTCATCAGTGCTTTTAGTCACACTGTTCTTAGGAGTTAGCAAATGGAACCGTCCTTAATGTCTATCAACAGACAAATGGGCCAAGTATAGCAACACATATGTGTGGAGGTGTCATGATGAAACCCAGCTCAGTGTACACTAACCTAAAAAGTTAACTTAAAACAAAATCACAAAACCCTGACTGTACCTTAGAGGAGTAATTACCACACTAACAGCAGGGGGACAGCAGTTTACAAAGAAACTAAGAGTCATTGTTCTGTGATCTTACAGAACTTCAGGCTGTTGAATAAAATGTGTTAGAAAAACACAAAGCCACATGTGCAAAACAAAACAAAACAAAACAAAACAAAAAACCCTTGGCAGTGGGTGATGTATCCTGTTGTGTTAAAATCCTGAGGAAAATCCAGAAAATCATATCATAAAAGACAACAGAGTAATTAACTCTGGTGGGAAGGTGATGTGGGAAGTCCTTCTGTATATGTGTTGCTTTTATTGGTTAATGAATAAAGAAGCTGCTTTTGGCCTGTGGTAGGGCAGAGTAGAGCTAGGGAGGGAAAACTAAACTGAATTTTAGGAGTGAGTAGGCGGAGTCAGTGAGACGCCATGTAGCTGCCAGAGGAGACAGACACTGGAACTTTGCCTAGTAGGCAATGACCTTGTGGCGATACACAGATTAATAGAAATGGGTTAATTTAAGCTATAAGAGCTAGCTAGCAATACGCTTAAGTGATTGGCCAAGCAGTGGTTTAATTAATATAGTTTCTGAGTGATTATTTCAGGTCTGGGCAACTGAAAAACGAAGGAGCAGCCTCCACCAAGAGGGAGGGGCTGAAGGACAGCTTCTGGAGAGCTGGCAGTGATAGTCTTTTGGGTGCTGGTTACATGGGTCATACATTTCAAATAATTAGAATCCGGACTTTGGTGTTTTGCAAACTTTTCTATATCTGTGTTATGGTTGGGGAAGAACTCAACACAAAAGAATGTGTGGAGATGTTCAATAATTTATGAAAGTCATGAATATTCAGATTGAAAAATCTTGGAACTGCTAAGGAATCCTTAAATAAGTAAGATCTCCAACTATCTATCTATCTGTCTGTCTATCTGTCTCTCTCTCTCTCTCTCTCTCTCTCTCTATCTATCTATCTACCAGTTTTGTTTGTTTATTCTTTTCTCATACAGTAGATCCTGACTGCAACTCTCCTCCCTCTGCTCCTCACAGTCTCCCTCATCTCCCATTTCGCTCACATCTACTGCTCCTCTGTTTTCTTTCAGAAAAGTTCAGTCCTCCCAGGGATGTCAACATCAATGCTGGATGAGGCAACCAAGAAGGGGGAAAAGGGTTCTAAGATCAGGCAAAAGAGCCAGAGATACCCCCACTCCCAATGTTAAGAGTCACACCAAAAACCCAAGCTAAACAACCACAACATGCATGCAGAAGACCTAGTAGATGTATGCAGACCCATACAGGACCCTAGATTGTTGCTTCAGTCTCTGTAAGACTCTATGAGCCCTGCTTAGTTGATTCTGTAGCCTGGGCCTCTCTTCGTGATTTTTTCCAAGGTCAGGAGTAAAATTAAGTACAGGTTGAATAGCCTCAACCTCAAGCCCAGAATCTGACATGCTTTAGAATATGAATCTTTTGAGTGTCAGGGCACTGAAGATAGGGAGTTTTCTGATTAAGGTTACTCAACTGGATTAAGGATACACAATCAGCAAGGTAAATGACCCCCTCAACATACTAAACAATTCTGAAACAGAAACACCTTTGGGCCCAAGTACTTTGCATAAGGGACACTCAACTTTTGTGACAAAATGTTTGCATTGTATGCAATCTGGAAATTGTATCCACATAGGTTGTACTATTTTCTGAATGAAATATTTTAAATAACTTCTATTAAATTTATTCTTTGACAATTTACACAAGTGTCTAATGCGTTCCAATTAGTCTCATCCCAGTCCCCTTTCATCTCTTTATCTCCTTGACTCTCTCAGTTCCACTTCCTCCCTGCATGTTCTCACATTAATGTTGAATAGAATATTTTTTTATTGAGCTTTTTCTTTCTTTTTTTCCCATTTTTGGTTTTAGTGTAGGATAACCAATGAGAGAATGGAGGGATACTTATTAGGGTCAGTCAGAAGAGCAGCTACTAAGAAGGGCTAGGACTGACCAGGCTACTTAGTTCCAGGGGCTGTTGATTTTGATGTTTCCAACAGACCACTGCTGTGTAAATGTGCACAGAACTTATACAACATCACAGTTAAGATAAATGGACTTTATGTGTGTTACTAGTGTGTGTTAAACACTGATCAAGGAGTTGAATGAACCATAAAAGCAATGCTTTGGGCATATGCCTGCGATACCCTGTAGGTATTTTACAGGATTTTTCTGTAGGGTAAGCAAAGATTTATTGATAACTTGAGTAAAAAGGGAATCTACAGCAGATACAATGCTAAACTCATAACCCATGGGTAGGGAATGCCTAGGCTACAGGGCCCTACAAGAACTGGGGGAAGGTTACCCCAGAACACCATACCTTAGATCTCCTCTCTGTCTACCTTCCTGTTTCTCTCTCTCAGTTTCCCAGTTTCTCTGACTCCCATAACACAAAACAAGGTAAAGGTCTCTGTAGGTGTTTATCAAAGGGGTGAGTTGTCTTCCAAACTTCTAGGGAAGGACTTTGCTTCAATGATCAACCTAGAGCTGGCTACAGGAGTGGGAACTCTGGAACCTGTAGCTGGGGCAGGGTGAGTAGAAGACACATCAGTGGTGGTCAAGGTGACAATGAGGGCTCTAGAAAACAGCTCTGTGAGCAAAGGGAATCATGGGTAGAGGTGGAGCCCACAATCCAGTCGGGGTACTCCATTCAACAGCAATGACCTGTGTACTTCATGTCTAAGTCTGTTCCTTTAGTTCTGTTCCATTAGTTCTGAGTAAAGTTCTGAGTAATGTTTTCTCTCTCTAATAATATTTTCAAGTTTGTGGCTACCTTTCAGCACTCACATATTTGGGGATTTTGATGTTAAATCCACTGTGTGGATGAGATGACAGGTTCCCAGGAAACAAATGACAGTGATAGCTCAGCCAGGACTCAGCTCCAGGTGTGCACAGTGTTGTAGCTCCTACACCTGGGCATCACCACTGATGCCCTTTAATGATAAGCTACAGGTAGAGCTGGATTACTATGGAGCCAGCACCCATGTTCCTATGATGGGGGCTTTTGAAAGACTGAAAACAATTTGCATATTAAAGCAGCGGTTCCTGCGAGGGCATTCACTGCATGTTTCTACAGCAACATCCAACCTGCTCTTCTCTGGTGGCATATGGAGTCTGGATGTCTCATCCCAGAATAGTGGGATCTTCCAAACAGATCTGAGATTGCAGAAAGCTGGGAGGGTGCAGACATAAGCCATTAGCATCCTCTATCTGTGGCTGCTGTTATAAAGGAAATATTTTGGAATATCCTGTTTCAATTGACCACAACTCCCCGGGGCCCATTGCCAGTACACTTGTTCTTCATAACTCTGGGAAGGCTATAAGAGTTCAGGAAACGTAGGCTCGTTTGGGGCCCTATAGTCTAGGCATTCCTGACTCATGAAATTCCAAACCCAAGGATTCCAAACCAGGCCTTCTGACCTCTGCCCATTGCCCTGTTCTGTCCCTTGTGCACAAGGCATCTTCAGGGAGGATAAAACACAGCTGCACAGATAGATTAATATTCCAAGACCTTTGAGAGAATAAAGAGATGCTAACAGCCAGGTTTGTCCAACCTGCTTCATTCAACCTCATGTGACCAAGGATAGCTATGAGTTTGGCCAAACATAAAATAAAAACTTACTTAAAACATTAAGACAAGAGAGAGAGAGAGAGAGAGAGAGAGAGAGAGAGAGAGAGAGAGAGAGAGAGAGATCGAGAGATCTTTTGTAACTCAATTGCGTAGGTTTTGAGCGTGAACTTTGTAGATGACAACATTGTATCACAATGTCAAATCTGGACACTTCTGTAAAAGGAGGGGAGGCTTTCACCAACCAGAGGTACCTTCCACCACAGTTCACTACTTTCCCACTTCTCTACAGCCCCATGAATGAAACAGTGCCATGTTTTTTACTTTTAAAACAAACTTTCCACAAAAACAGAGAGGTGGGTTCAATACTGGAAGGCTGAAGGTCATAAACTCTTTATTATGATGTAGTCTACTTTTGCTATTAACATGTAAGGAATCCTTGGCTTTCAGTGCCTTGGTAATTGTCTCCTAAAGAGTCTCATTAAACATTGCTGGGTACTTTCATTCTCAATAAAAGTGGTAACTTAGAATATTTTGGGGTTTCTCAGTTGCAGGTGCCAAGCTGAAGCATGAGGACAGGTAATCAACCTAAGGAGGAAATATCCAGGGGAAATCTATGATTTTTTTTTTGTCCTCGTCTTTGTTCTTTCCCTCTCTAAGTTAGAGGAAAAAGTGTTTTTCTATGGAGTTGGGGCAGATGTGGTAGTGACTTGAATTCCTGGTTGAGGGTCTACAAGAAGCTTTTCTAACTTCTTTCAACATCTACTTTGTTGTAACTAATAAAGGATGAACTTGCAGGCTCGGACACAGAAAATGCTCACAGACACCACATTCTGTTGTTATAAGGTGAGAAATGTACATTCATAAATTTGTTTTTCGACTAAAAAGCATGCATCTTGATTTGGAGATGTCTATACTGGCCAGCACTGGTGTATCATGCCTCTAGATCAAGAGTTCTCTGTTATTACATATAATTACATATGACTAACATACACTATGCTTTACCTATCTGCCAGGAATGATGCCAAGGCTTTGTGGCATGGATTGACTTGTTGGAGGTGAAGAAAATGAAATATTTAAACTTATCTAAAGTCATCTAAGTCAGAAGTGATGGAGATGGGATTTAAACTCATTCAATCTCTCTCTGATCTCAATATGTTCTACCAACTTTTTACACTAGCCTTCGGGAATTTAAAAACATCTTTATTAAAAGATGAAAGATGAATCTACTCAATCCTATCCTTAATATTTACCCAGATTACCAAACAGGATGCCAGATTTCCCAGTGCATTATCTAGGCAATATCTAGTCCTCATCAGTCTTCATTTACATCCAAATTGTGAGGCAGATCAAGTTTCCATAAATAATCCATCAGTATTTCCAACCCCATATCACTCTTCTTCCCACAGGGAGATGGGTTCCTGCTTTTTCCCATGAGACCTTGGAGGGCTTGTTGTTACAGAATTTCCAAGGGATGGTCATACAAGACAAAACAACCTCCAAGAGATTCTCTTGGGATGCTATCTTTTAGAACTTAAGTCAGGCCAAGAGGCAGAATACTCAAGCAGAGCACCACCAGAAAGGGCATTTCACAGGGACAGAAACTGAGGTACCATTCTTCACTCTCAGACCCAGCTGAGATTCTTGCTGGCAGCTAGGGCCGACTTGCCAGTACTATGAGTAAGTGGGCCACAATAGACATGGACCTCATCCTGGCAGAACCAACTTAGCTGATGCCACATGGAGCATGAACATGGCTTTCTCACCCAGCTCTGTCTAAATTGCAGATTCATGAGCAAAACAAGCCTTGCTTTGGGCCACAGAACATGATTAGCAGTTTGTCATGCCACAAACTGGAACAAGTTCCAATCTCCATTTTCTTCCCAAGCTCATACATTCAACTGTCTCCTACACATGTTCACTCCAGTTCTCCAAATCACTTAGATTTACTATGTTGAACAAGTCTTACTTCTACTTTGGACATAGATATTACACAAAGAAATGCCTTTCCCAACTTTGCTATGAGAACAATGCCATATAATCTAAAAAAACACATCATCTACAAAATGACAAGTTTTCTTAAGGTCATTGAAGGGCTGAGTGGATGAAGTCCTGAAGGCTAGCGTTAGTCATTGTACGTCATGGAGCAGTTTCAAAATGCAGTTTGAAGCAGGGAGAATTTATTTTGGATCATGATTTTGGAGCTTAGTGCATGCCTGGCTCTTGCTTTCAATCCCACAATGAGGCAGAACACCACAGGGGAAGAGAGAGGTGGGGGAAGAGTCATTTACCCTATGGCAGCCAGGAAGCAGGGGGTTAGGGAAGAAGAGAGGAGCTGTTGGAGGAGGTATGAGCACCTGCTGTGAAGGCTTGAGAACTCATCATCCACATGGAAAACCAGGAATTGTCTCATGTCTGTAACCCAGTGCTCTTTGAGTGTCATGGCCTAGTTCCAGGTTCAGGGGGGAGATCCTGTATCAAAAGATAAAACAGGGAGTGATTCAGCAGGACTCCCAGTATCCTCCTCTGGCCTCTACACACACACACACACACACACACACACACACACACACACACACACACACAGATGTTACCAGAGACAAGATACTCTTTAAATGCAAGTCCCAAGTGCCCTACATATTCCAACCGCTCAGATCCTACATCCCCACCAGCTAAAAGTAAGAACATTGAATTTTGACTCCATGGGCAGAGTCCTCTGTTGATTAGGTTGGAGTTCAATAGTTAGATTCATTTTATTTTCTTGCAAATTCCTTTTTAGGGCCTTTAGTTTTGTACTCATGAGAAGCACCAGCAGACAGGAAGGAGCCTGGCAAGCTCAAGTTGGTGAAGGGACCCCCCAAACTTAGCTGCAGCTGTTCACAGTGCTGCTGTTGTGTCACTGTGACAAAAGACCCGAGGTTATCAGCTTGATCTGGTGAACCACCCATTTTGCTGATGGCCACAAAGGTTTTCATGCATAGTTGATTGGCTCTGTTGCTTTGGGGCCTGTGGCAAGCAGTGCACTGTGGCAGGGAGCTGCTTCTCTCACAGGGGCTGAGTATTAACCACATGAACAATAGGTAAAGAAGAAACTGGGGTACTCAAGCCTCCTCGAGGGTGTGTTCTAAGTGACTAAATTCACTCTGCTGACACCACCTCCTGACCTTTCCACCATCTCTCAATAGTGACATAGGCTGGAGACCAAGCCTTCAACACATGGACCTTTGGGAACCATCACGACACAAACTACAGCAGGAGCAGATACAAAACTCCATCGCTAACTGCCTAGTCCTAATCACAGCCGTCTGACGAGCCCAATCTGGTATTTCCAATATCAGAAATACTTTTAAGTCCATTTCTGTTGGTTGCCTATCTCTTGTTAATATCTGGTTCATCTACTCTTTTCATTGGCACCTAACAGCTTGTATTGCATGTCAGACACTGTGCAGAAAAAAGAGAAGTTGAGGTCAATAACCTTTATTCTTAGAATAAAGCATGGGCACACTTCTTTTCCCACCTTAGTGTTGGTGCCGAGCTAATCTAGTGAAGGAGTGATGTAGGCTAGGGTGTTTTGTTGGTATCCTTCTTTACCTGTAGAGGTAAATCCTGTAGAGGTGTTCTGCTGTCATCCCACGTGCAGTTTTGGTCTGGCATGCCATGGTTCTTTCTTGTCGTCCTTCATGTCCAGTTCCTGGCAGCTCCTGTATTCCGGCACTGCAAGACTTGGTTTCCTTCTCTCGTATCTCCAGCATCACATTGCTGTTATGCAATGAGATAAGACTGGGAGGGCCCAGGGCTTTTCCTCCTTGTCCACCATAGCCTTAAGTAGACTGTATATTGCTGGGCTTCAGGGATGGGTCTTGTTCCTTAAGATGTCCTTAAATGATGTCCCTTAAGAATGTAAAACTCTGTGTAACTATAAAAGACATTTTAAAATGGATTTTAAAACTGCTTTAAAATATAATAGACTGCCTGAGATGTTTTAAAGAGTGATAATGTATTTGGGGTTTATAGCATCTGCAGAAGTAAAATATCCATCAGCCATCATACCAAAGTTGGAAAGGAGACATGGAAATGCACTGCTCTTGGATTCTACCACTGCATATGAAGTGGGAGAGAATTATGTCAAGAAAGACTGTGGTAAGTTAAAGAGATATGTCATAAACTCAACAACAGTCATTAAACAGTGAAAAAGAGATATAACAAAAAGCCAACAGTTAAGACAAAGACAAGATATTAAAAATGCCTATCTGAGCCAAAAGAAGTTAGGAAAAGAGAGTAAAATAGAAAACTCTAGCAGATGCAAGCAACAGGGAGTGGGGAGGACGCTGACCTCCAGCTTCAAGGCTCCTGCACCTGCTGCACACTCAAGTGGGTGTGTCCTTCTTCCAGACCTCAGCAGCTGTGATGTGCATTCAGCCTTCTGCCAACTCCTTCTAAAGTGTCAAGGCCACTGGTGGGGAAAATAGGTCTCCTGTCTTTGTTCCTTATTTCACAATCACAGATTGTTTTAAACCCCAAAGAGTCTTTCCAAAGGCTTAATGAATACATCAAAAGGTATCTGGAGATAGGAATGCCCAATAAGTGGAGTACCACTCAAAAGTAATGGAACCTGAGTCTTCCTCCTTCAGACTCAGCACTCAGAGCTCTGTGTGTTTCCCATTCAGTCTGAAATGGAGTCTCCTCCCCTCCTCTGAGGTGTAGTCCAGAATGGCCTTAAATTCAACTTATAGTGGAGGACCCTCCTGCCTCTATTTCCCCTCAGTGCTGAGATTATAGGTGTGCATTTGTCTTGTCTGCTTTTCTGTAGTTCTGGGCATCAAACTCAGGGCCTTGTGCCTGCTGGGAAAGCTTTTCTTGCATCCCAAGTCCTGATTTGGAGTCTCAAGCATAAGACATTTTTAAGACTCAGTGGATTAAATAAATAAATGTTAAAGGACATGAAGTTAGGAGGGAGATGAGATGGAGGGTCTGGGAGGAGTGAGAGGTGAATCTGATCACTGTATATATGTATGAAAAATTTCAAAGAATAAATAAAAATGAAAAATTAAAAATATAAAATCAAGTATTTTTATAAAGTAAAAGAAGAAAAGCAACTAGTATAATATGCAATTAAAATTTATATTTAATTCAGTGACATAATAATTAAATACAAATGGCCCAAGCTACCAATTAAAATAGAAACACTATATTTTACTAACAAAAGGCAAGACCAAATTCTATATCATCTGCAAAATGTATTTTACATATAAATTTATCAATACATTAAAAGGGAAAGAATAGGAAAAGATACATAATTTGAAAACCTGAAAAGAAAGCTGGAGTGGTAATGCCAGTACCAAACCAAGTCAAGCATAAAACACATTACCAGCTAAAAAGCATAGCAAGTCCCTGTGTGCACACATTTACCAGCAGAGCCTCAACATGCATAAAGCAGGAATGTACTGAGATGCAAGGAAGGATGGACAAGCTCACAACTGTACACACCACCATACTTTCAGTAATCAGCACGATGTGGACAGGAGACCAGTAAGGCCATCCACAACCTGAGTGACAGAATGGAGGAAGGGAAAGACTTTCCAGTTCATTTTATGAGGCTAGTTTTATTCTGATATGATCATAGGCACTACAAGAGAACAACTTTTTACATTATTTATTGAGTGGTACATGATATTTTTAAAACATAATTCCAATGGACAAATCATTCCAAGAATAGGAAAAGAATTCTGACAACTCAATAAGAAGGTAATAGCACAGCAATAATGAAGATAAAGCCCATCCTTTTATCAAAGAAGATACAAATGGAAAGGAAGCACATGAAGAGATGTTGGGCATCATCAAGAGGTGCAAGGGTAAACAAAAATGAAATAACATTCTATCTTAGTTGCTTTTCCATTGCAGTGAAGAGACACGATGACACAGACAACTTATAGAATTAAACATTTACTGGGTGAGTCCATGACTGTGATGGCGGGGAGCATGGCAGGAGGCAAGTAGGCATGGCACTGGGGCAGCAGCTGAGAGCTTACATCCTGAGCCACAAGCCCGAAGCAGAGAGAGAGAGAGAGAGAGAGAGAGAGAGAGAGAGAGAGAGAGAGAGAGAGAGAGATAGCTAACTAACTAAGCAGCTTGGGTTTTTGAAACCTCAAAGCCCACCTTTAGTGGTTTACACTCTCTGGGAATGCCACAACCCCTAATCCTTTCCAAAGAGTCACACTAACTGTGGACCAGGTATTGAAACATATGAACCTGTGGGGGCAACTCTCATTCCAGCAACAGCACATTCCATGCCCCCCAAAACAGTCAAAATTAAAAGCAAGCAAACAAAACACAACAAAAAACATTGCATATGAGGAGCAATGGGAATGCTCATATAGTTGAGGCAGCACAATGGTGCAGACGCTTGGTGAACAGCTGGTGACTCTTACAGTAAAACACACATTCACCATGTCCTAGAAATCCTGTTTGTCGAGGAAACTGAACATGTATCTGCACAAAGAGGCATCCATGAATGCCTACAGCTGTTTTGTTTGTAGCAGGCCCACATCAGAAACAATGAGGGTGTCATTCAGCAGGTGACGGGGTAAAAACATTGTAGACCATCCACACAATGAAATCGAAGGTAAAAGAGTCCACAGATGTAGCAATATGGTTGCTGTGCAAAGGTCTCATTCTGGGTGAGAGGAGTGACGGACAGCAGGCTTCATTCTGCCTTACTCATTTGCTATGGTCTGAAAAAGTCATGTGTGATTGTCATGGTTGTGGAGAGCTGTGGGGGTCTGATGACAGAGGAGTGGGAGAGAAGCTTGGGCGACTGATGGAAATGTTCAACACCTTGATTACAGTAGTGACTACATGACTTCACACATGACAAAGATTATGGGACAAAGATGACTTTTACTGTATATAATTCCATTTTCAATAAAGAGAATTTTAACATGCCCAAGTCAAACCCACCAGGTGCCCTGCCCACCAGCCACTTTCTCAATGCATGGCATTTAGTTATCCAAGCTAAAGGGCAATTCACAAGTCCCTTCGTGCCATGTGCAGTTATTAGACCCCATGGATTCCACCATCTGTTTTCTTCCCTCTTCTCTTGTTCTCTCTGTTCTCACTAATTCATCTGACCCTGCAATTTATCTGTCTCCAGATGATGTACAGTGGTACCCAGTGTGGACTTTCTCAGAGCACATCACTGCCTTATTCAGAGCCCTTACTTGGTACTCAGGGCATGATTTGAAGCTTAGAAAGCAACAAAGGACTGGAAAATTCCCTTCCATGCCACACTCTCTCCCCACAGCTTATGTTTCAGGCGCAGTAAGCATCCTCTTCCTATGAGACGCCCATTATTGGATGCTCATCATTTGCCTGATACACCCTGGCTATTCGTTTCTCCAGACTCTGAGAAAACTTAGCTTTCAGAGACCACACACTGGCTCCAGTCTGCCAGCTTTGAATCAAGAGCCAAACATCCATGTTTCATGTATTTTGGAGACTATTTACATAATGTGTTCCGCCCTCATCTCTAACATGGGGATGTTAACTGCCTCTGATATTATGCAGTCATGCATGTTGTCTTGACTTTCTATCCTTGGTTTGTCTTGATTTGGGTGATAGTTGTGTGATGTCCCTCAATGTAGAGGTGGTAGGGGTTTAAGTGAGTTGATCTGTGTTAAGTACTTGAAGAAGTATGACTTCTGGTAAGCACTGTGTGTTTCAGAAAATGCCCAGTGAATGAAGAGATTGAGGAGAGAGAGTGGGGTGGGGATGGGGAAAGAGAGAAAAATGACTAGGGAGGGTAAGAGAAAGGGGAGAGGGGAGGAGTGGGGAAGGCAGGCAGGCAGATGGTGTTTTCGTGACAAGTTGCCTCTCTACAGACCAGGAGGAAGCTGGGCTCTGCCTTCCCACTGACTCTGAGTGTCTAATGTAGTGCCAAGAACAGGATCTGGGCTGGGCTTTACAAAGGCCTTTGCCATGGTCTAGTAAGCCTCACTTCTTCCACAGCTGGACCTATTAGCAAATGAGCCATTTGTTGCCAGGTCCTCAACAACCCTTGACTGGTATTCATGGGTTCTGGGTGAGTGCTGTACCCATCTCCGTCTCCTCAGGATTCACCCTCCCCAGCCAAAGACTCATCTCTGCTTTCCTCATTGACTGTGATTGACCTCAGTACCTTATTGATGAAGTCCAGACCTCTTCCAGACTTGGGTCTTAAATGCCACCATGTGTTAGAAGCCCCTGGCAACCTTGTCAACTGCTGAGCTCCACTCACAGAGTTCTGGTTTGGCAGGTCTGCGGGAGGGCCTAGTGACTCACATTTTTAAGAGACTCCTAAATCCCACTCAGACTGCTAGTGCTGAAACCACAAGCTGGGAACCTGTCTCAGATTGTACATAGGACTTCCCTGCCCAGCCATACCTTAGGGTCAGATCACACTTCAACAGACAGCCATCCTTCACCTACAAACCAGCTTCACTGGGATGCTTGACAATTCAAGTGTCCTTACTGGCTCCCTTTGTGGAAACTAGGTTGTGTGAGAAGTGTCTGGGCCTGGAAAATTTGTAATTTATACAGATGTTTTGTCATTTTGAGATGCAAGCAAAGAAGCTTTTCTGGAAACCTCCAGGGTATAACTGTGGTATGGGTTTAAGAAAAGGGAATGGCAGGATCACTACCACTGCTAACTTTGTGAAGCTGTGGAAGAGGCCAGAGAGAGATTAGCCCTGTCCAAAAGTAATATGATGTGAACCTTGTGTGTCATTTAAAGTATGTTCTTCATTCTATTTATGTGCTTGGAAAAATGAGAACATTTCAGTGATATTCTCACAAATGGTCTTTCTCTTAAGATTAGAAAAGTTAACTTTGTATGTGCGTGTGCATCTACATGTGGCTATATGTGTACGTGGAGTGCAGTTGTTTGTAGAGCTCAGAAGACACTAGCTGCCCTGGAGGTGGAGATACAGGCGGTTGTGAGCTGCCCTCCACGGGCCCCACAGAGAGCAGTCCGTACTCTTGACTGCTGAGCCATTGCTCCAGCCCCAGGAGATGTTCTTTTCATATTATCCTCCTTCTCAAAGGGTGGACACAACAGAGAATCTGAAAACACATCAATGATCTTTGCTTTTTTCAAAAACTCAGTTGCATGAAAGTATTTGGCCTCTCTTGAACTTTGGATTCATCCTTTCTGGTGTAATTTTGCAGGCATGCGTTAGTCATTTGGAAAACATCAGTCCACTGGGTTATGCAGATCTTTTGGGTGTTGACACATTTCATTATCTGATATTATAAATTTACATTTGTTAATATCAGCACAAATCTCATCAAATAGGTCTTTAAATATTGAAAGCTCCTGGGCTCATTACAGAACTTGTGGCATCTACGAATCTCTCATTTTCATTTGGAAATTTGATTAAAAAAAAAAATCACTGACGACAACCAGTACTGTAAGTAATTCCTCTTGAAATGTACACATTTTAATAAGAATTTGAAAGATACCTAAGCTTGGCTAAGCATTGTATGGTTATCAGTTATTCTTTCACCTAAACACACAGCTCCATAAGAAAGATTGATTGAGCTCACAGCCTCCGTGATCACACGAAAGCTTTTCTGGAAATAGCCATTGTATACCTTTTATTTTGTCACAAGGAGTGTTCAAGCAGTGCAACCTCCATCCCAAGTGTGTGTGTGTGTGTGTGTGTGTGTGTGTGTGTGTTCATGTGGTCACACATGTGGAGCTCATGTTCATGTGTGTACTTGTGCTCTGGGAGCCAGAGATGAACACGGGGTGTTGTTCCTTATCACTCACCTTGCTTGTTTTGCTCACCTCTTTATTTGTTTCTCGAAGTGAGATTTCTCACTGAGACCTGAAGCTCACCAATGAAGTTAGGCTGGCTTCCAGCAAGTCCTGGGGACCTGCCTGTCTCTGCCTCCCCACTGCTGGGATTATGAACCTGTGTCACTGTGTCTGCTCTTCACATGGGTTCTGGGGGGCAAACTCAGGTGCAGATGCAAACTCGGATCCAGATGTTGCAAAGACTCTACTGGCTGAACTATCTCCCCAGCCCCCAAAAGATGTTTTCTTAAGAGTCAATCGTTAATGATATGGAAAATGTCTGTTGCTTTATTTAAAACCTCCACGAGTAACCCTGGTGCGTCCTTCTGCGTGGTGCTGAGAAACACATGGCTGCTGCTTTGGTTGCTGCTGCTGTCCTCATTTTCAGCCATGGTGTCAGCAGCATCCATGTAAATAGCTCATAGTGGAAAAGGCAAATAGCATATCATTATTTTTATGAAAATCGCTCTGGCCTTAGGGGGTCCTCTGAAATTTCTCAGACTCCCAAGAGCCCTAGATCTCATTCTGAAACTTGATCCATTTGTAGGAACTATCCTGCCGTCCTGCAGTGTCCATCCATCTTCCTCCACTTAACCTTCCTTCCAGACTACATTGAGCAGTGCCCTGAGAGTTTATGTTCCCTGATGCCTTCTTGGGCCAGGGCCAAAAGGGGGCAGTTTTAGGAGCTATCCAGGGTCCTGATTTTCCATGTGAGGCCAGTGGCGAGAGCTCAGACAGAGGCCTCAGGAGGGCTTGAATAGATGCACAGGTAGCAACTGTGTGTGTTTCTAGATCCATAACCTGAAAGCATTACTCACAGATACAGAAAAATCAAAAGTGTAAGGGAAGAAGAGTCAAAATGGCAACCAGGGGAGAGAGAGAGAGAGAGAGAGAGAGAGAGAGAGAGAGAGAGAGAGAGAGAGAGAGAAACGTGTCAGGGGAAAATGATAGGGCCTAAGTGGAAAGAATTCTTTGACTAGAAGAGAAGTAGCTCAGTGTGGTCAAAAACACAATGTATAAAGCAAGCCTAGTCTTGAGAATGTGGATATATGCTTAATCTTTACAGAGAAATATGAAACAAGGAGCTAGGAGCTGCAGAACACCCATAGCCTGCCTATTTATTTATTTGTGTGTGCATGCATGTGTGTGTGTGTGTGTGTGTGCAGGTGGACACACCTGTGGGCACACATGTAGCAGCCAGAGAAGGATGCCAAGTGTTTTTTCTCTCACTCTTTACCTTGTTTCATTGAGGCAGGGTCTCTCACTAAACCTGAAACTTACAGTTTTTCAGCTAGGCTGGCTGGTAGCCAACTGTGTCTTCCCAGCTCCCCACAGTTTAGCACTGAGGTTACAGGTATGTGCTGTCACATTTGTATTTGCAATTGGGTGCTTGGGATATGAAATCAGATGGCCAAGCTTGCACACCAAGTGTTCTCATTCACTGAGCCATTTCCCCGCTAAGTTCTTTTGATAAAAGCACTAGGTGAGCCAAGAGTATAAGGTTTGATTGAGTGTAGCTAAGAGTTGGCAAAGAGTCACACCATTCCTCTAACACCTCCAGATTGTCTTGTCAGTAGGTCCCTCTCTGGGGCAATGGCGTTATAATAAGGAAGAGTCATGTATAAAGCTCTCCCTGCATGTCTGTGGGAGATTGATGCAGGATCCCCTGTAGACATGAGAATATGTCAGCGTTCAAGTCTCTTCTACTCAGTACTGTAGAATTTTCACAGAACATATGCACACCTTAATCTCCTTATAGTATCTTATTTATAATAACTCCCTATAATAACTCCTTATAATAACTTATAATATCAGCATAATACACATGCTGTGCAATTAATTCCTGTATTGTACTATTTAGGAAATGAAAACAAGGAACCGCATACATGTTCAGCAAGTGCAGTGAGGGGCTGTGGGCAGGCCTGCTTTTCGCCTCACCCGGCTCCCGCACAGCTAGCTTAGTCCCAGAAATAACAACACACAAATTGTATTCATTTAAGCACTGCCTGGCCCATTATCTCTAGAGAGTTAGTTACTGACTAACTCTCATATCTTGATATTAACCCATTTCTAATAATCTGTGTAGCACCACGAGATGGTTGCTTACCGGAAAGGATTCAGCATGTCTGACCTGGTGGCTGACTTCATGGCGTCTGCCTCACAGCCCTCTTCCCAGCATTCTGTTTTGTTTACTCCACCTACCTAATTTTCTGTCCTATCAAAGGGCCAAGGCAGTCTCTTTATTGACCAATGAAAATAACACAAGAGACAGATAACCCTCCACCATCAAGCAAGGCATTGTTTTTCCTCAAATATGGTTCAAGTCATGGATGCTGAACCCTCACACACAGAGTGCCAGCTGTGTACGAGGCTAACAGTAAGTGTCATTGACTTCGCTCCTTCTTTGGAGAAGATGCAGGAAGAGATGTGGAGAGAACAGAGCTGTGAGGTAGATGAATGAAGACGCCATGAAGGAAAGGGTTGTGGACTGCCTAGAAAGGTTAACTGAGCCTAAGGAATCAGACAGGGTTTCTGGAGACACCTGTGGTGTCTGTCTCTGACATTTGATGAAGCCTGCATGGGCTAGATAAGCATATGGCCCCAGATTTAGCTGGGCTGGGTATCACGTGGTTCCAGAGCCATGGTGTTTTGCCTGTTAACTCATCACCAGGTTGCACTTGGAAAGGAGACAAGGTGTTTGATGGAAGCTGGTCCACAATCAAACCACTTCGCTGAGCAGGCTAGCGGCTTGTGTCCATGTCTCTTAGAACTGAAGTGTGTTAAGGAGGATGTGGGTTTGAGTCTATAATTGAGAAAAGGTTGTAAGCTTTCAGATTGTTGTTTGAAGCTCGTTGATAGATGTTAGCTTTTTGTTCGGGGTAATTGGGGAACACTTGTTGACACAGTAACAAAAATCTTGGGGTGGTCTCAAAATATGTTGGTTTAGGACAGGGATTAATGCTGGGGACTCAATTTGGCACCTAGATCTAGAAAGCCCAATGAGGCTCGGCTGGTGATTGGAAAAGAAGAGGAGCTTGTCAGAAGCAGGGAGGTAACAATTTTGGCAGAATTTGATAACCTGTGAACAAGGGTGAGAGAAATCACAAGCTTTTTAAGGACTTGGTGGCCACACTGGCCTTGGATGGGTGTCCTTTGTGGATCATCTAGGAGAAATTTATTTCTTCAAGCTTCTAGAGTTTAGAAGTTCTAACACAAAATATCAGCAAGTTTTGTTCTTTCTGGAAAACTCTGAGGGATTGTTCATGCATGCCAGATGCTTCTCGTAATTTCTGGTGTTGCCTGCAATATCCAGAGTGCCTTGACTTGAAGCCTTTTGTTTCCAACCTCTTCTTATATCATTGTTCTGTGTAACCTATGCGAGGGTTACTTCTGATGATGGCATCTTACTTTGAATACATCTGCAAAAACCTTATTTCCAAACAAGGCCGCATTGACAGACAGGTAAAGCTTTTATATATTTGGCAGGGGAGGGGAGAATGTGACTTACATTAAGCCCCTACCACAAGCAGTTGAGGCATTTCCAAGAGGCAGCTGAACAGGAAGGATGGTCATAAATCCAATCAGGTTTATGTCCCATGTGTGGTGCTCAAACCCAGATTTTTAGGTTATTATGAACAAGACTGGTAAGGCAAAAGCAAGGAAACCCTGAACCTTAATACACAAGGATGGTTAAGGGTGTCGCTCAGAAACAAGGCAAGAGGTCAAGGTACAGATGGGATCAGCAGTGAGGCCATTTCTGACCTGAATCCCCTGCTTGGGGTAATGGAACCCCAAATTCTGCAGTTAGGTTGCAGGTGAGACACAGAGATCCATACTATGAGGAAAGAGCTGGAAGAAGAGGGGCAGGCAGGGGTAGAGATGCAGATAAAGCTGACAGCGCCCCCTAGGGGAAAAGCATTCCCTGTATATTTTACCCTTCTGAGCTCAAGCCTGGCCTGTAAGGCAAGAGCAGGTTCCGTTTATTCTGGACAATTTGTCCTCTGTTGTCTTGATTTTCTTGGGAGATGACTCATTTGTATGAGCATGTTCCTCCTGCATCAGGAATGGGAACCACGGAGAAGTCTGTGGTACATCCCCCTCTAAAGTCATTGGTGACAGTGACGGAAGTAACTGGGGGGTCAGCAGTAAAAGATAGAGGCAAAAATTATTCAAGCTCTTAAAAATGGGATAATAAGGTAACTTTCTTCCTCCCGGTATGAGCTCATATAATTGTAGAGATCTTAATAAATTCAGCCTGATTAACTCCAACCTTGTGGGGGAAGGTTATTCAGTGTCGTGGAATTAATTTCAACAGAAGCCAGAAGAAGAAAAAAGTGGAAGTGTGAAACAAGAAACCTTCAGTGCAGAATAAAGAGGAGGAAGGTATGTGTAAGTGTGTGTGTGTGTGTGTGTCTGTGTGTGTGTCTGTGTGTGTGTGTGTTGGTCCCTTCTGGGGAGCATCTGCTGGTGGATGGTAGACAGTGCCAGGCTGGTTTCTGAAGTCACAACATGGCCTTCTCAAACCTGATGGAACCCCAGACTTTATATATTGGCTTATATGCACCCCCAAATTGAGCTGTAAACTACCCCCAAAGGTCTTCACTAGTATGATCTAGTGCCCCTGTCTTGCCTCAATCCGCCTGTCCCCTATTCAACCCTAACGTTATCTTGCCCCTAAGCAGCTTGGGATCTCGGCTTCTACAGTGCTCTGGAGCCAGGCAGGTGCATTTTTCTTTTTCATCTGGGTCCTTTATTTACCAGTTACTTGAATTTGGAAACATTTACCTTTTTAGACTTCAGTTTGTAATCCTTACTGGGAGGATGAAGATACTTGCAAGCAGAATGTTCAACCCCACCTAAGGAGTAGGAAGGCTTGGGTTTGAGCATCTCCTTGCTGCTGCTGCTGCACCATGCGCTGTGTGATGGTTGGAGGCGTCAGTTTGACAGAATTTCGAACCTCCGGGGAGAAGGACCTCTGGCATGCCTGTGGGGGATTATCTTGATGACGTTAACGAGGAGGAAGACCTTCCCACTATGGGTGGCATCGTTTCCTGGCTGGGATCCTGGACAATATACATGGGGAACAGACGCCAAGCAGTAGAAGCGTTCATTGTTCTCTTCTACATGACGGCAGTGAGGCCAGCTGCTTTAAGCTCCTGACGCCTGACTTCGCTGCTATGACAGACTGTGCTTCCACCTGTGAGCTAAAATGAGCTTTTCCTTCTGTGAGTTGCTTTTGTCGGGGCATTTTATCACAGCAACAGGAGACACTAAGACCCCGTCAATAACGCCAGGTTAGAGGGTAAATGGGGCCTGAAACTGAATCACATTGACCCAGATAAAAGATGTTTTACTCTCTCAAGCCTGCAGGGGGCGCCTGCCTGTGATTAACATTACCCTTTGACCTACTCTGTTTGGTGCCTCGAATCCGTCTTCACAATAGGAGTAACCATAGGGTATTGTCAGTTTGCTGCCTGCTGTCCTTGTCCTTCAGGAGCTTCTCTTTGTCCCCAGCAGAGTCTGAGTCCCCAGGACAGCGCTGCCTGGCTTGTAAGCTTGCCCAGTCTTCCTGCCCTAGCAGGGCTGAACTTGTGGCCTCTCCTTGTATGCTTCTTTCCCCAGAGGACTTGACCCAGCAAGGTCAAAGGAGATTTTTAAAAATCATCACACGTCAGCATTGTTGTTATTGTTTTAACTAGTGGCTTTAACCTATTGGTGATTGTAGAATTAACTTATTGGGCTGTAATCAGCACCTACTAGATCTATGAAATTGAATAAAAGAGAAAACATCAGAATTACTTTTATTCAATAAAGGTGAATATTGTTTGGCAAAATCATTGGAGTCACATGTAGTGTGTGTGTGTGTGTGTGTGTGTGCGCGCGCGCGCGCACGCGCGCACGCGTATGTGTATGTGTTCCTGGTCTATGATATAAAATACATTATTTTGCCATCAAAAATAATTCCAAATTTGAAATACACAGCTGCATGTGCCTCTGCTACCCAGCTAGGCCGAGAATCATGGCTTCATTTTAGGAGCTTTTATAAGCACGGGGTAATGACTGGAGTCGTGTTTAGGAAGGAAGACCCACCACTGTTCTCATTCTTCTGGACTCTGTGGGAGTTACAATGGGTGTTTGTGGCTACACTGTATCTCTCAGGCTTCACCTCCCTAGAATCCATGCCTGGGTTCTCAGCATACTCCCCCTGCCTCTAAGTACTCAACCCCTGCCAGTTGCTGGTGGATAGCAACGGCCCAGATGCCTACTGGCTGTGGGTGTTCTATGTACACTGTAGAGCCCCTGCTTTCCAACACTTGGTTGTCTCTCAGATGGTCGTGAGAGAAGCTGCCAGATCCCACTGTACCAACTGAGAGACTCTTGTGGGATCTACTCTTGGCAGGTGGTAAGGCCTTGGCTTTCCTGCCCCCGTAGCCTGTGGCTGAGGGGAAATGTTGGGGAGCCAACCCGATGTGTACCTTGCTTCTGATCCAGGTCCACGGGCTCCCCAAGAACAGTGCTTAGCTGACTTCTATAAACAAGGACATTCATCTTTGTCAGCCCTAATGAACCACATTTGTCAGACAGGAACCAGGGAGCAGCTGTGTTGGAGGGAGACAAATCACTTAATCCACAGCTCCTGATGTGGCAGCCCCTGGCGCGGTGGAGATCATGGCATTTAAGCATGGAGGGCCTGGAGGATGCATGTGGGGGAAGAACTGGCTGCCCTCAACAGTTCCTGCTGGGAGGGACTGGGAGGGTTGGCAAACCCAGTGTGTGCATTGGCTGGTACTTCCCTCCTGCTGCACCTGCTTCTGGGTTGTGCATCCTGCCAACACCTGGACAGGAAGGGAGGGAGAGCTGGCAGCCCCTGGTCCCAGCATGGAGCAGGCTCAGGAAAAATGACTGTGATCGGAGTTATGCCTTCCAGTCCCACCAGCTTGCTTCTTTTTAAGAGTATTTAGGAAAGGCTATCAAACGAAAAGGACAGAAACCCATCTCAAACGAGCTTCGGCAAGGGGAGGAGTGGGGCTCGACAGCTGTGTAGCCATCATAACAAGGACACAGCTGGGCTTCCTGAAGAAGCCCATCAGAGAACTCAGACAGGATGTGGATGACTCTGCCGCCTCCTTCCCCTGGGCGTTTTCCTAGAGAATGCATTCCTCCATCTACAGAAATGGGGCCGCTGGCAGCTCTTGAGTTTAGGACTTCACCATGGGAAGGTGGGTAGAAATTTCTGTGACCTGAGTGGGGAGGCAGGCTGGGGAGTGCAAGGGAACGGGGAGGGGGCAGGAAGGAAGGGAGCTCCAGGAAACAGCTCTTACTGACTTTCAGATCAGTTCCTGAGACCCTCATCTATAACACGAAAGGTGGTCGTCTCGGGCAGCTGAGATGCTGGGAGCACATAGCTGGCACAGGTACCATCTCAGGGGGACGCGCAGGAGTCAGCAGACAGAAGCTCGCACCTCTTTTTCACCCTCACATCCTTTATCCCCACTTCCCCTCAAATCCACACTCAGCGCAGCTCCTTTGCTAGAAATACTTTTTGATCCAGAAAGAACAAGGCGCTTGGGGTGAGATCGGGGAGGATGGTGGGCTTTTAGGATGCTTCTCTGTGCCCATCCAGTTTTCAGGACAGCATGTGACATCCAGGAGAGATGCCAGGCCAAATGCTATGCTTTCAGGTAGCATGACTTTGCTGGTTTTGACAGACCAGGATCCTAGTGTTCTTTGCACGCTTACTAAGTAGCTCAGCCTCTGAGCCAGCTGGTCTCAGATGCACCCCACACAACAAGGGTCGCCCTACTTTTGAATGGTGGCACCAGCCCAACTGGCAAAGGTCTTTCACACCCATTCTCTCAGCAACATGACTGTGAACCCCAGTAAGATATAAAAGAAACAGATTATTTCACCTCTTGACACGAATGTATTATAAAACATGAATGTATTTATAAAATCAAATTATAGAAAGTGTATCTACCCTTATTGTATGAGCCATGGCTGATTGCTTTTTGTTGTTGCTTTTAGTTTTCTTTCTTTCTTTCTTTTTTTTTTTGCATGGATCAAGGATGAGACTGGCCCCACATTTTGGTAAGCATAGAGTTCTCATATGTTCTTCCCACATTATCATCACATTGAACAGTCCTCTTCATACCAAGAGTTCTGTATACAGTGTCCCTTCTGAATTCCAGGCTCTCGTCTTAGTTTTTAGATGTGTCTTACTTAATCTTCTGTTGCTTTTATTCTTTATAACAGAACTGAGGAGCAGTGATTTGAGACCAGATGGTAACAAAATTCTGAGTAAAATGATTATGAAAGCCCAGGCTGTAAGACTAGGAAACTCTACGAGACCTAAGGTATCCCTAAGGAGAACTACATGCTGACAGAGGTTAAAGGTGATCCCAGCACCTTTGCTGATTCTCCCATGATGCCATCCTCTTAAGTCTGGGCTGGCACCAACAATTGCTTAATTGACAGAAGACATGAAAATGGCATTCTGGGATAAAAGTCTTGTATCATCAGCCTGGGTGTCTCGGATCATCTCTGTGGGTACTCTGGGCCACCAGATAAGAAATCCAACTATCCCAACAGTATTCTAAGGAGCTATGTACAGATCCTGAGGCCAACAAGAGGAGTTCAGCTCCAAACCATGCCCAAGACCCAGACATATGAGCAGAGATCTTGGCCACACCAGACTTACTCATGTGGAATAGAAGAATTCCCCAGCTTAGCTGAGCACTGCCCTAGCCCCAGACTCCCCCCCCATCATAAGACACACTGAATTAATTACCTACCGTAAGCCACTGCACCTTGGATATTTTGCTCTGTAGTTAGACTGTTTGCGCATGACTTTGAGAGCTACAGCTGATCTTTAACCTGTATCAGAGACTCTACAAATATAGTTCAATGTGTCTCAAAGTATTTCATGCTGGTGGCTTGATCCCTAGGGTGGCAGCATTCACATAGGGGAATTTTTAAGAGATAGGGCCTAGTGAAATGAGATTTGGTCAGTGAGGGTACCATCCTTGGAAGAGACCAGTGTAGTTCCCAGGGTACTCTTGGTTGTCAAAAAAGTACCAAAAAGTAAGGTTGGGAGCTGAAAGGATGGGGGTGTGGTCAAGAGTACATTGCGCTTTTGCAGAGGACTTAAGTTCAATTTCAGAACCCATGCTGGGCAGCTCACAACTGCTTGTAACTCCAGCTCAAGAGGGTCCCAGTTCCTCTGGCCTCTGCAAATACTTGCACTCACATACACATGAACCCCATACAGCTTCACACATACTTGTACTTAAAATTAAAGATAAAATGCATATCTAAAATATCTTAAAAGCAGTTTGGCCCCCGAATGCCTCTTATTTCCCTTTGCTCTCTGTGATCTCTTCTGTACATTCTCCCGTCACTGTCCTTCCAGTATTGCGAGGCTCCCACCAGAGCCAAACGCTGGGGCCATTCCCTTGAACCCCTAGACCTGAGAGCTAAACAAACCTCTTTTCGTTATAAAGCACCCTGCCTTGAGTACTTTGTTACAACAACAACCCAAAATGAGACAGTAAAGGCCATCATGGCACACACCTGTAGTCCCAGCGCCTTGGGAGACAGAGATTAGATCACCTGAGCTCACAAATACAAGACCAACTTGGTCAGCATAGTAAAGCTCTATCTTAAAAACAACCAAGACAATCAGATGAAAGCCAAACTAGTACATCCCCTGTGTGGATTCTGTTGAGAATATGTTAAAACCAGCTTGCCTAATCTTCTCCTTCATCCTTCCTGGGCCTGCATGAGTTCAGAACTTGTTAATTCTCTATTCTATGCTCCAGAAGACACACCCAGAGGAGCGTTGGGGGTCTTCCCCAATCCCATCTCATCCAAGCTAATCTGCCCTGCTGATCACTGGCTTCCTATGGCTCTCTTAAAATGGCTACAAATCAGACGGAGACTGCCAGCTAGGAGGGTGAGTAACTCAGGCATGAAAAATGGGCATCAGACAATAGAAAAACATTGTCTTTCACGTGTTTCCAGAAATCTCAGGATACCTGGCTGGAGAAAAAGGGAAATGGCTCTGCAAATAGAGCCCACTTCTTGAAAGCAAGTTTTGAAGAATGGGAGCTCAGCAGCACACAGGGAAGAAAAGAGATGCCCGTGAACCTCCTCCCCAGGAGACTATGCTGTAGGGTGATGCAGAAGGACAGGGAGATGCTGGGAGGGGGGAGGTGTGTGAACTGTTTGTTAATATTTACCCACATTAATAAGATGTTGAGCAACAGACTCCCCATAAAATCCAGAGTTAAAATTAGTAAGCAGTTCGCCCTGTTCTAACAATATGGAATAATTAATTTCCACACTTGGTTTTTTTCTCCTATAAACAGTAATTAAAGAGAAATATTATATAGCTGCACCTGTTTTTCACTTTCAGCTTTCCACAGTGAGTAAACCCAATCTTTTATGGATGAGAGGAGACACGCGCCGGGAAACCTGTAGGAAGAACAGCCTTCCCTTGAGACGTGAAAGAAATCTCAAAGTGTTAAGCCATATGGAAGCCGTGCTGGGAGCGGGCTGTCCCCACAGTGGGGATGAGGCTTCATGTCCCTCTGACTTTCAGCTTCTCAAAGGCTTCAGGGCTGTAGGGGGCAGGAGGGTACTTTTCCAGGAACAAGGAGACCTCAGTGAGTCTATCACCCTAAGGATGGACTGACTTCCACACTGCCTCTGTCTCTCTGCCTGGACTGGATTCTCTGCCTCCAAACGAGGGTATCAGAAGTGGCCCAGAGAGAGCCAGAGAGAGTCAATGTGCAGAGGTTCTCAATGCCCCTCTGGCAGATGTCAGCTATCCCCAGATGCCTAGACCTCCTCAGATGAAGGGCTCCGGCCACATGGTCAAGGGGAAGCGAGAGTAGAAGAGGCAGAGCTAATACTTGCGCCACACTGTACAGTTGACTCTTTGCAGCTTCCCATCATCACTATGCAAAGTTATTCTGCTTTCCAGCTAAATCCCAGCAGGCACTGGGCCACAGCTGCCTCATGGAAATTCTGATGTCTGCCCAAGGTACCTGATGGTTTCTTTGCAACCCAGGAGCTTGGGACAAGCCCTGTTAAGGTGTGACTACGTTCTGTTTCCGGTCCCACCTGGCCTTTCTGTTAGCAGAAGCCTGCCTGTTGGCCTGTTGAGTCCTGAAACTCTAGTCACTTTTATTTCTGGGAAAGGGGTGCTGCATCAAAATAACACGGGGTGACCTTTGGTTTTTCTCTTGGGTAGGAACAAAGCCATAATTGGAGGCCACAGGCCCTGAGGGAGGACTTGGAGTCGAATTCAGAAACATAGATATGGGTCTTGTTTCTTTGGCTTTGATAGACACACACAACTTGGGCTGTGGAGTAAGCAGGCATTACCCTCAGTGTCTTCGAGTCCCTGCCACAATCTCAGAGCAGAAGCCTGTCTTGTTCGATGTCAGATTCCCTGTGGATAGTTTAAGGATTTAATACCTGTGAATCTGATTGGTAGATAGGTTGGCACCAAGCAGGAGACTGTTGTTATGATTACAGCTTGAGTTGGGACCTTGGCGGGTGAGGGCCATGGGCCAGAGATGAATACGCCATGTAGACAGAGTTCGAGTGTGGAGTTTATTGAGAGAAGGGTAAAGGGGAGGGAGGGGAAGAAAGGATGGAGGGAAGGAGAGAGGGAAGGAAAGAGATAGAGAGAGGCTGGCCTCTCTAGAAGAAAAGTGGGAAGAAAGCATGAGTGGGCAGAGCTTGTCTCTTAAAGAGACCTTTGCACCTGCATAGGTGTAGCCAGCCATAGGTCCTTGGGCTGGCTAGGGTTCTGTCCGGGTTCATCCTGCCAGGTGACAGGGACCAATATAATGCTTGAATCCTAACAACTGTCACCTACAGATGAGAACCACAGGGGACTTTTCTCCTGAACTGGAGCACTTTTTACTCCTGTGACATCTACCCTTGCCCTTCTATACCCGCCTCCTGGAAGGCTGGGGTGGTGGAATCTCTCAGGGGTGCCTCAGATTCCTACTGTTTCAAAGTGTCTTTCCCTATATGTTCTCCTCATTGCTTTCTATCTGTTTTGTCCAGTTCTTGGGATTTCAGTTTAAGAAACTAAAGATACAAAGCAGCTAGGCTGCAGCAAGGTTTATGGCCCACCCAATTAGATGAAGGTTGGAGGAGAGCCACCCAGGTCTCTAGTTCCTGAGCAGCGCATCAGGTAAAATGACATGACTTAAATGTTCTCCCTCATTGTAAACCTACCATCTCCATGTCATCTCAAATCTGGGAAACCTCAGTAGTCACGTGACCTCATTGTATTAATTCTGAGCTCATTAGACTAGTCCCATTCTTTCGTCCCAACAGTGCTTACACCCTGTGACTGGCAGAATCATGACCTCTGTCTTGGTTCACTTTCTATGGCTAAAACAAAATACACAAAGCTGGAAACACTCTAAAAAAATGGGGGGCGGAGTTCTCTGGCCTCACTGTTTCAGAGGTGAGGATGTTCAAAAGCCTGATGCCAGCATCAGTTCAGTGTCTTGTGAGAGCTTCGAGACAGAAGGACACCATCTACAAACATAAAAGAAGCAAAAGAAACATGGTACAGCAAGGTTCCTGGTTTGATGTTAATGGCCCATGTTTGCAGTGATCAATCCAGTTTCAAGAAAGCAAGAACTTAGAAAAGCATTAATCCCACTTAACCAAGTACTTCTTTTTTATTTATTATTATTTATTAAATATTTTTATAGTGTTTATTGTGCTATATATTTTTCTCTGTTCCACTCCCTTCTTCCTTTTTCCCTTCTACCCTCTCCCATGACCTCCACACTCCCAGTTTACTCAGGAGATCTTGTCTTTTTTTCTTCCTGTTTAGATTCATGTATGTCTCCCTTAAGGTCCTCTTTGTTGCCTAGGTTCTCTGGGGTTGTAGACTGTAGGCTGGTTTTTCTTTGTTCTATGTTTAAAAGTCACTTATGAGTGAGTACATAATATATTTGTCTTTCGGGTCTGGGTTACCTCACTCAATATTGTTTTTCTAGATCCATCCATTCGTCTGCAGATTTCAAGATGTCATTATTTTTTATTGCTGATTAGTACTCCATTGTGTAAATGTACCACATTTTCTTTATCCATTCTTCAGTTGAATGGAATCTAGGTTGTTTCCAGGTTCTAGATATTACAAATAATGCTGCTACGAAGATAGTTGAGCTCATGTCCTTGTGGTATGACTGAGCATCCTTTGGGTATATACCCAAAAGTAGTATTTCTAGGTCTTAATGTAGACTGTTTCCTAATTTTCTAAGAAATCACCATACTGATTTCCAAAGTGGCTATGCAAGTTTGCACACCCACCACAATAACTGGAGGTCACATGTAGAAGAATGAAAATAGATCCCTAATCACTATGTACAAAACTCAAGTCCAAATGGATCTAAGACCTCAACATAAAACCAACCACACTGAACCCCATAGAAGAGAAAGTGGGGAGTATACTTGAATACATTGGCACAGGATACCACTAAATATAGCCCCAGTGACACAGGCACTGAGAGCAACAATTAATAATGGGACCTCATGAAACTGAAAAAATTCTGTAAAGCAAAGAGCATGGTCAACAAGACAAAATGGCAGCCTACAGAATGGGGAAAGATCTTAACCAACCCCACATCAGACAGAGGACTGATCTCCAATATGTACAAAGAACTCAAGAAACTTGACATCAAAAGAACAAATAATTCAATAAAAAAATGGGGTACAGACCTAAACAGAGAACTCTTGACAAATGAATCTCAAATGGCTGAAAGACACTTAAGGAAATGCTCATCATCCTTAGCCATCAGAGAAATGCAAATCAAAACAACTCTGAGATTCCATCTTACACCTGTCAGAATAGCCAAGATCAAAAACACTGATGACAACTCATGCTGGAGAGGATGCAGAGTAAGGGAAACACTACTCTATTGCTGGTGGGAATGCAAACTTGTATAACCAAGTACCTCTTAAGGTTGTCTCCACCCCTCAGGAGCTTTATATCAGCAATAATTTTAGCAGAGACAAACCATGAACACCATCCTAATCTTCAGAACTTATATGCAAGTTGTTATGTGGCAAAGAGAATTTAAGTATGCTAATCGATTAACCCTGAAATAGTGAGATGGTCCTGGGACCCTGTGTGGTCCTTAAAGGTGGGAGACTGGTCAGAAGAGAGAAGGTGTTTGAGAAAGACTCAACCTTGATGCTGACTAGAAATGTGGAGGAAGGACACTATCTGAGGAGGGCAAGCATCGCTAGAAGTCAAAGCAAATAGATGGAATCAAGAATACAGACTCTCTTCCTGAAGCTCCAGAGGACCGCATTTCTCCAGTGCTTTGACTATGTTCTAGACCTTGACCTGCGCAAATGTGCGATGAACTTCAGTGTGAGTTGAGATAGCACCAGCAGGAAGCACCCACTTCTCTGACATGTCCTTCCCACGCGCACCTTCACTACCGCAGTGGTCCCCACTAAGTCCAAGTCAACGCCACATTTCTTTCCATATGTCACTGTCTAGATTAGAGCATGTCCTCAGTCATCCCTCCCCTTATCTAAGGAGGGGGAGCCCTGGCCATGGATAAAGAACAGTTCCTGCTCAGTCCTGTGACTGAGCAGTTATAACAGATGCCTTCCAGGTCACAGAGTTCAATGCATGCACATCTGTGGTGCTTATGGAAGCAGGACGAAAGGACTAAGTCCATGGGGTCTCCTCCTTTTTTCCAGCAGGCACTCAATCTGGCTTCTCAGCTCACTATTAACAGAGGTAAAGGCAGTGACTGTGGTCCTTGTCTGAGTCTCACAGAGTGGGTCACACAACGGATAGCACTGTTATTTATTTTTTGGCGGGGTGGGGCATAGGCCACAGAACTTTGAGAAGGTAGAACTTTGCTAAAGGAAGTATGCCTTTAGGGGTGGGGTTTGAGGTTTCTATCCAGACTATACTTCTTGCTAGTTCTACCCACCCTACTTCCTGTGTGTAGGCAAAATGTGATACCAATGCTACTTGACTGCCAACTGGCTTCATGTCTTCTTCCCATGATGGATTGTGTCCTACTTCAGTTGTATCCAGAAATTAACCCTTTTAACCCCTTCTCTTCTACAAATTGCTTTTGGTCATATTTTTTTTAACATGAAACTATAAAAATAACCACTACAGACACTAAAGACAGCTATGGTACTCACTGGACTTTTCTCCTTGCCAGCCTTTCCCATAGACCTGTTTTTTAGAACTCATGGCAGCACCAGGGGTCCATATGTCCAGTGCTGAGAATATGCAAAGGTCTTGGGAAGGAGAATCTGGCTGTCTGGCAATGGCTGCTGCTTCCAGAGCATATCACTGGCCTTCAACATTGCAACTCAGGTAAGAGAGTCTGTTTGCAAATCTAACTCAATAGCCTCATTCTCTTCCCGTGGAGCCCAAGAGTGACTGTGGTCCTCTGCACTGGCAGCTATTCAAAGTGTTTGGGGTAGGTATAACTTACACTCAGGGTAGATCTGTGGCATTTCGTGGAAGCAGAGAAGGTTGGAAGAAGGTAAACTGGGATAGATGGGTTCTGGGTCTTATTGGGTATATGGACACCTGAGGCAGCCATAGCACAAAGAGGTACGGGTGATGCTTCAGTGGTGACTGGAGTCTGCAGTCAAGGAAGTAAGTGTGACTAGAAAATCCAAGGCACTTAAGAAACTTTGGAAAATGGTGAGAATGGAAGATGAAGCCTTGGTGGACAACTACGGGGAATCTTGGAGAATGTGGGCTCCTGTCTAGCCTTCGTTTTGAGAGGGAGTCCTTCTGCCTTGTGAACATCCTACAGGTGGACGGTGTGACACTCCAGTCTACTGAGTAAAACAACCTGACGCCACATCAGAGTCAGCACAGCACTGGCCAATGCACCTGGCCACTCAGTGACTCGTCTTGATTCTGATTTCTACTGGTTCATCTACTTCTGACCACAGTCAGAAGCATTTTGGATTTCTCTCCTTTCGTTGTAAGCACTCAGGGAAAGTGTTTTGGAAAAATGATATCCTAAAATGCACAAGGTTATTTTTAATCCGACCATTGTTTTTCTAGGGGTCTCACCTAGGAATACCACCAGCATGCAGAATAAGGCTTTACACCAAGCTGACCCTCCCTGCTCAACTCAGCAGAAGGCAAGAGCCAAGGCCTCCTGTGCATGATCTGCAGTGACTTGGAAGCTGCTGTTCTTTTGTAACAATCGATGAGCTGAACAAACCTAATACCCCTTCTTACCCCACAAAAAGAGCAAGATCACAGGCCTCACTGGTCCCAGACTGGAAGGAGCAGTGGGAGAATACAGAGAAGTACAACTTAGCATACCAGAGACCCATGGGCTGAAACAGGAACCAGTGAGGGTAGAGAGGCCTCAGCTGTAGCAAACATTTTAGCCATCCTGTACCACTTAAGGCTGAGGGGTGGGGGAAGGGAGAAGGAGGCACAAAGGTCACAGGCTAAGGCAGAGGTTCTCAACCTGTAGGTTGTGACTCTTTAGTACAGTTTCTCATGTTGTGGTGACTCTCCCAACCATAAAATTATTTTGTTCCCACTTCATAACTGTAGTTTTGCTACTGTTATGCATCATAATGTAAATATCTGATATGTTTACATTATCACAAAAATGGGTTGTGACCCAAAGTTGTGATTAAGACCCAATCATGATTCTAGGGTATTCTATATCCCAACACCATTGTAAAATGCAAATATCTCCCCCAAATACTTCTGTTTACCCCAAACATCATATTTGGCCACCATAAAGAAACACATACAGCATATACTAAAAAGCAAACAATAACGCAATTGAAAGCAATAAGGAAGCATCAGAACCAAATTCAGATGTGGCAGGAGTTTTGGAATCAATAGGCCAAGGATTCCACAAATAACTGTGATTAATATGCATGGAGTGGACCTTAAGCAAGAACAGGCGGGAAAGATGACTTGAACGAAAAATGTCCTCAGTACATTAAAATTCTGACAGAAATGAAGACTACCAGGACTGTCTTCTCAGTAGATAGGAGGGGACTGAGAAAGGAGCTTTAATGGGGAGGTATCTCAGTAGAATCCTCCAAACCTGAAAGAGCAAAGAGAAACAGTAAAATAAATGATGAAGATGAAGAAGGAAATGCCCAGAACTGTGGACAACTACAGAAGATAATAATGTAAGTGTAATGGGGACACAGAAGAGAAAGGAGAAAGGAGGCAGAAGAAATATTTGAAATAGTGGCACTTAGAATTTCTTCCAGATTGATGATGGACCCCAAACCACATACTCCGAAGCCAAGAGCACACCAAGCAGAAGTAACAAAACATCCAACAGGCACCTTGTCTATCTTCCAAAAGGAAGGGGAAATAAAGACTTTCTCAGCTGAACAGAAGCCACAAATATCCGAAGCTCAGATCCACATTAAGAAAGAGATTTGGAGAATGAATAAGTAAATCTGAAATAGGGACTCTTAGTCTTATTTATAAAGTATCTATTAGGAGCAATTATCTCAAAATAGAGGAAACAGCTTATATATAGTGTATTTTATGCATATATATATGATTATGTTTAAACAAGAATTATGACAACAGCGATATAAATAATGAGCAGGAGAAATCTGGATATTTTATCATTTCAGGGCACCAGCACTACCCACGGCACGGTGCTGCACTGTTTTAAAGTACATGGGTTTGTTGTGCATGTAGACTGCAGATTCTGGGAAGCCAAAAACAGTCTTCTAAGAGAAGCTTAAGTGATACGGTAAGAGAAAAGAACAAGTAGAATTACATAAAAATCAGAAATCGTAAAAGGCAGAAATAGAGTGGAAAAATTTTTAAGTGGAACAAAATTTGAGCCAACAAATAGAAAACAGACAGCTTCATCCATGACCATTTTGCATTCAACGTCCGAATGCACCAGTTAAGATAATTTGTCAGAGTGGATCCAAAGACAAGGCTCTATCCATTGTCTGTAAGAACTCTGCCTTACTTACCAGAAACTACACTATTGGAGAAGTCTGACTCTCCCTCCCCTAGCAGCTAACAATTGTCAACAGCTCTTTGGTAAGGGGTAGGGTTTCATGTCCAGCTCCTCTTTATGTTGGGGCTTGGCCTGGCCTAAACCTATATGGGTTTTATGCGTGTTGTCACAGCTGCTGTGAGTTTCTATGCAGCTTCCCCTCTATGTCTGGATAGCACTCTTCCTTTGTAATGAACCCCATGTCTTATCTGGCTCTTACACTCATTCTGTCTCCTCTGACACAATGATCCCTGAGCATGGGAGTTTGACTTCACTTAGGAAGGTCACATATCCAAAAATATTTAGGCAATACAAACTGGTCTTCATGGGTAACTTTTAAAAAATTAAAAGTAATTAATTTTTTAACAATTAGTTAAGTAATTAATATTTTAACACCCCAACTGATGTTCCCCCTCCTTTCCTCTCAATTCCTTCCCCTCAGCCCACTGCCCTCCCCCATCCTCTCCTCCATTTCTAACCAGAAAAGAGCAGGTCTCCCGAGGACATCACCCAAAATTTGCATATCAAGTTGAAAGCTGGATGAGGTAACCCAGTATGAGGATAAGGGTCCCAGAAGCTGGCACAAGAGTCAGAGACAGCCCCTGCTCCCACTATTAGGCATTCCACAAGAAGACCAAGCTACATAACTGTAAAATATATATATATATATATATATATATATATATATATATATATATATATAGAGAGAGAGAGAGAGAGAGAGAGAGAGAGAGAGAGGGCTTAGATCAGTCCCATGTAGGCTCCCTGGATGTCTCTTAAATCTCTGTGAGCCCTTATGAGCCCAGGTTAATTGATTCTGTGGGTTTTCTTATGGTGTCTTTGACCCCTCTGGCTCCTATAATCCTTCCACCCCATCTTCAGCAGGATTCCCTGAATTCTGCCTAATTTTTATCTGTGGGTCTCTGCATCTGTTTTCATCAGTTGTTGGATGCAGCCCCTCTGATAACGATTGAGCTAGGCCTCAGTCTATAAGTATAGCATAATATTAAGAATCATTTCAAACATGAAATGATTGTCAGTCATGTTCGGTTCTATCCTAGGTCTCTGGGAGATCCAGTCTCTGGATCCTGGTGCTCAAGGGCTCCCTCTTGTAGCATGGGTCTCAAACTGGATGGGTCATTGGTTGGCCACTCCCATAATTTCTGTGTCACCTATACCCCACATCTCCTAGGCAGGACAAAGTATAGGTTGAAGGTTATGAGACTGTTTTGGTGTCCCAGTCCCTCCACTGGAAATCTTGCTTGGTAACAGGAGCTGTCACATTCAGGTTCCATGTCCCCCACTGCTAGGAATCCTCACTAGGGTCACCTTTGTAGATTCCTGGGAATTTCTATTCCCCCAGGTTTCTAGTTCATCCCCAAGATGACCCCCAGTTCCAGTTGTCTCTCCTAGTACTCTCTCCATCCATCCTACCCATACCTGATCTCTCCTCTTCCCATCCTTACCACCTCCTCCTCCTGTGCTAACTATTCCATTTCTCCTTCCTAGGGAGATTCATTGGTGATCTGCCAACCCCCACCTCCCTACTTGAGCTCTCTTTGTTATTTAGTTTCTCTGTGTCTATGGTTGTAGCAAGGTTACTTTTTTAAGGGACATAAATTGAGTGTGTAGCAGAGTGTGGGTGGATGTGGCAAGAGTTGAGAGAGGGTAAATATGATCAAAATGCACTGTACAAAATTTGCAACTAATAAAAGTATTTTTAGAAGTCTATTTTTCAATATAATTATATAGACTAAGAATAAATGGGGGAGAGAAAGATAGACCATTTCAGAAGAAATCAAGGGCAGGAGTGGCTGCGTAAATCCCAGGCAGAACCGATTTGAAAACAAGAACAGCATTGGGGTTAAAAAGGGCTTTACCTAGCAATAAAGGAGTGGATTTTCCCAAAAGTTGCAACAATCCTTAGTGTGTTTTTGTGTAACAGCAAAAAGTAAAAATACATGTAGCAAAAATCTAACAGAACTGTAAGTAGAAATGGATAAATCCACTATTATTGCCGGAGTCCTCAGCACGCTCTATAAGAAATGACACATCTACAGGACAGAAAATCAGTAAGAACACAGCTGAACTCAACAGCACCATCAATCTACGAGATGTATGAAGCATTTATAGACATGCTCATCCAACAGAAGCAGAGGGCATGTTTCTGGCAGGCTAACATGGGAGTGGGGTGTTCACCAAGGCAGACTATGGCACGGGTATGCAAAAGTAGCTTAGCACCTCGAAGAGCAGAAAGTATTGAATGTCTGCTTGCACAGCACAGTGGAAACAAGCTAGAAAGCAATAAGTGAAGGATGCTGGAATCCCCACCCCAACCCCTGCTAATGACAATCAAGCAATAATATTGGTCCAAGAAAAACACTCAAGAGAAAGTTTAAAATACTTTAAACTAAATAAACCCATGGCTTATCTAAGTTTGCAGGATACAGGAAAAGGATGCTTAGAGGCAAGTACACATTATTTTGTGTATTTTGTGTATTAGATAGGAACACGGGTCTAAGACCAATTATTTATGTTTTCACCATAGGAAACTAGAAAAAAAAATACCAAATTAAGGCCAAAGTAAGATAAAATAAGAAATAATGAAGTTAGTACTGAAGTCAATGAAATTAAAAACAGGAAATCAATAGAAGAGATCAATAAAACCAAAACCTTTTTATTTAATAAAATCAGTAAGCCTTTTCCCAGACCCCCCCCCCAAAAAAAAAAAAACAAAACCAGAAGATACAATGAAAAAGGGGAACCCTATACCACATGGGAATTACATATGTGAGACGGGTAATGTGAGAGACTATGGCCTGCAATATGATTGCTCCAACGAAAGAGAATCAGTAACCAAAGGCCATAGTCTGCCAAAACTTCCACCAAGAGAAAGTTGACCTGTGCTCATTACAGAAATTGAGTCAATAAATAATACAGAAAGTACCAGATGCAGGCTTGTTCACTGGTAGCTCTTCCAGACATTAAAGGAGAGGAAGAAATCAAACCTCTGTAGACTTTCAAGAAGATACAAACAGAGGCTACTTCCCAATTTATTCTTTGAGGTTCCCCATCACCCTAATGAACTATTCAAAGAGGTTATGGGAGAAGAAAACTGCAAACCAGTGTCTTAGAAATACGGATGCAAAGGCCAGTAGTACCAACCAATCAACATTAGCACACTGTCTAGGGCAGAGAGACGGCACCAGGACTGATAATGTGTATCTGGAAAGCCTGATGACATGAGCTTGACCTCTGGAACTCACTGCCGAAGGCAAGTACCAAGTCCTGAAAGTGGCTCTCTGGCTTCCACATATGCTCTGTGGCACTTGCACATGAACACAGGAATAATGAATAAAATGAAGTTTAAATTTTGTCAGGTAAATAGAGAGGTGAGAGATGAAAAGAAAATTGCTATGGTCTGGAAAGATTCTCAAAGGTAAAGCGCTTGCTGTACAACCATGAAAGCCGAGCTTGGGTCTCTTTAGGACACATGTAAAAGCCAGCCATGACAACGCATGGCTATGACCTTACACTGGGAGGCCAGAGACAGGCAGACCCTGGGAGTCCACTGGTTAGGCAGCTTAACTGAAAGAGCTAACCTCAGCTTCATTGATGGTGTGCCAAAATAAAAGTGGGGGTGAGGGAGGAGGACACCCAGCATCAACCTCTGGCCTCCACAAGTACTCCCAATTACATCATAAGTGCAATAAGAGGCACCTGGCAAAGCCAACACCAGACCAAATCTCAAAGCAAAGCACAAAAGACTCAACAACATGGAAATGGATAGGGATCCCATTAACTCAAGAAAACTCTTGTTTTCTTATGAGAGTCTGGGGACAACATCACATTTAATGCAGAGAAACTCAGCACTTAGCAAAGTAAGAAAGAAATGGAAAGACGAGAAAGAGACATGGAAAGTATGCAGACGGTGATAAGAAGCATGAAGAGTTCTTTGTTTGGAGAGGTATCTGATTACCTATCTAAAAATTCTAAACAAATGCTAGAGCCCTCTAGTAACTACTCTCATAGTGGGCTATAAGGTTAAAGCTTAGTATCCAAAAGCCAATTAATTTCCAATTCAAGGTAAGTAAACAGGTAAATTTAAAATAGAAAACACCCACAATGCTTTCATAAGGATGCTCCAAACCACTTAAATATAAATGAACTAAAATAATGCAAGGTCTATATGCAGAGAACTCTAGTGAGAGAAATCCAGGAAAAAGCAAGTGGAGAGAGACACCTTGTTCATGGACAGGGAACTCAGTGTTGAGATGTCTGTCAGTCTTCTCATCATGGTAGGAATTCAAGTCCACTCAGTCAAACTCACAGCAGTTCATTTTGTGGATATCAAAAACATAAGTCTAAAGTTAATGTGAGGAGACCAATGGTCCAGGATATTCAAGAGGATATTGAAAAACAAACCTATGTTGGGAGACTTCCCTGACTCCGAGATGTACTATATCATCACAGTATTGGTAAAGGAGCAAACCAGCAGATGAATGGAAAAGAACAAAGGTCCCAGAAATAGGCCTGTGTAAGCCTAATGAAAGGGTCTGTTCTAGTTGCTTCTCTGCTGTTGTGAGAAAAACACAACCAAGAGCAACCTGGGGAGCGAAGGGTTTATTTTAGCTTACAGCTTACAGTCCATCATGGAAGGGAGTCAGGGCAGGAACTCAAGGCAGAAGTCCGGGGGCAGGAACTGAAGCAGGTCCACGGAGGAGTGCAGCAGGAACTCAAGGCAGAAGTGCAGGGGCAGGAACTGAAGCAGGTCTATGGAGGAGTGCAGCGTCCTGGCCTGCCGAGCTTGTTTTCTTATACAGCATTGGTCCCCTGCCTAGGGGTGGAACTGCCTTGATGGGCCCTCCCACAGCAATTAGCAATTAAGAAAAAGGTCTCTCAGACGTTTCCTATGGACAACGTGATGGAGCGAATCCCTCCCTTATCACGTGTCTCTGGTTTATGACAAACTGACAGTAAAAACTAATCAGCACATGGTTTACATTAAAAAAAAACTAAACATGAGTATTTTTAGAATTTTTATACAAATCTGTCCAAATTTAGAAGCAAGCAAGATGTCTATCAGTTGATAACTGGGTAGGTAAGCTGTGGTATATCTAAGTAATGAAATATTGTTTAGCAATGAAAGGTGATGAACTCTCAAGCCATGGAAAGACACAAGAAAAATTTAAATCTGTATTACTAAATAACTGATATGGAAAATCTGTATATTTATTATATGATTTCAATGATATGACATTCTGTAAGGGACAATACTATGAAGATAGTTAAAAAGATTAGCAACTGTCAGGGATTAGGGTGGAGGGAAGGATAAATGGGGAGGATGTTTAGGATAATGAAATCACCCCATAATTCTATAATGGCAGACACACATAAATCTGCCAAATTTAGAGTGATAAGAGTGAACTTTGGCATGAACTTGAGAGACAGTGCCAGATCCAGGCTGAACCTTTAATTGTTAATGAATGTATCACTCTGGTGGAAGAGGTGATTTTTATCTAGGGCTGTGAACAGTTCTGGGGAAGCCGACTCCCTTGTCAGTCACCCTGGGATGCTTGACCTGTGTGTGTAGACTTTCCACCTTCCCTCAGGGAGAAACTCGCTGAGAGTTCTTGGCCAGGGCTGGCCCATTCACAGCAGCGCTGTACCTGCAGGGGCTCTCAGGGCAAGGGTTCCTTTCTCCTTTTGAGCAGGCACCATGTAGAGGGGAGGACAGTGCACTCAGCTGCTGTGGCCCTGAGAGAAGTCAGCCTGGGGACAAAAGAGACCAAGGATGTGACTTTAACATCATGCATTTCTGGGGTGTACCTAGGATCTCTACCTTTTCCTTCAAATTTGCTGTGTACCTCAAACTGCCCTAAAGAACAAAGCCTCCTTTAAACAAAAGAAAAACAACTGACAAATTACTTGAATATTCAACAAAGGAAAAGTCTTTATGCAAAGAAAACCCAACAGCAAAACATTATGCAACCACGGAACTGACTACAAAGATACTATTTTTGAGGGAAAATTGCTCTGACAGAAAATTATACATTTGGAACGCGTGAGGCTAGGCAGATAACAATAGCGAACACCTGAGTGAGGGAATGCAGACGCTCGCTGCTTTTCTTGGTTATACTTTTCTGCACTGTCTGCGACGCTCATATACTACTTTTAATGAGAAGAAAAAGATTTGCTGCCTTCTGCAGGCCCTTGAGGAGTTGATTTCCTGAACTCTGTACCTCTCATTAACCCGGTTGAGCTTTATAAAGCTGGTCCAACATGTTACCTCCCAGTCCTTGCCTGGCAAAGCCCAGCAGGGAAGTTGCCTGACTGAGATTCTAGATCCAATAAAAGCACTATAGCCATGCCTCCTCTTTGGAGATTTTCCCAAGAATTCTCAACACAGCAGATGCACAACCTTCCCCAGCCTTTGACTCCTCTACACAGTCGAGTTCTCTTTTAATGCGAATCTGGATACATTGAAACCAGCCAGACTGTTACTAACCAGGCAGCATCGAATTCTGGATACATTGAAACCAGCCAGACTGTTGCTAACCAGGGCACTCCAGGCATCATCGACTGAGCTCCCAAACTTTGAGTCCAGATCCTCACAGGTTTCCATAAAAGGTGAACACAGATCCAGGGTGGTTTGGAGAAACATCTCAGCTAGAAAGGGAAATTAATGCAACTTGGATTCAGCAGTCAAGGAAAATTCCTGAAGTAGGTAGGCTTCGGGCACAATGTGATCCAATTATTCTGGGTGGCTCAGAGCCCTGGCTTTGTCTTCCCTGCCATGTTCTTGGCTTTATTTTGTCCTCGGGATGGATTCTTTCTGGGCTACAGCAATTGAGTGTGCAGCTGTCTCATCCACACAGCACCCTCTCAGAGAAAGGGAGAAATGTCTTTCTCAAGAGCCCCAGAAGGAACACCTTGCTCTGACTGAGCCAGCTCTGACCTGGCCCTCACTGTGAGCTGTGACCTAAGGGATGGAGGAATGGACAGATCTACACAGGTCAAGTGTCCCATCAGAATGGCAGTATAGTCACTTTCCCCAGAGCCATGTGAGTCCCCACACAGAAATCCCCATCTCCAGTTAGAAGAAACTGGAGCCTGAGGACATCCCGCAAATGTCCACCGTGGCCAGGCTGCTCTGTGAAATTGCTTTTTTTGCAAATGTATCTAAAGAGTTGTTTTTGCAAGCATTAACAACCAGAATTTTTATTCAGAAAATGCTTATCATCAATTTACAGATCTTGTTACATGGAACATTTTAATATTCATAATTGAATTTTTATATAAAAACATTTCTTATTTCATTGTTTCTGGCACTTCAAGGAAATGAATGTCTCAAGCATATTGATTCAAAATACTTCAATGGCCCAAGAAAATAAAGATTAGGAAACTAATTATAGCTTTTCCTTTTGAAAAGGAAAGATGAGTTTAATAAACAGGCCAGTGAAAATCGATGCAAAAAGACGAACTTCCTCCTTGAGGCCACATCAGCTTCTCCTAAGTTCTCTTCTGTGCTCCAAATGTCCTTCCTCTCTCCTCTCTGATGAAACTCACGGCTCATCTCAGCAGCCCCCTTACATGGCCTCTTTTTGGAGCCTCTCCAATGCACTCTGAGTTGCGTGGACCCTCGTGGTCTCTCTTGTGAGTTCCCACTGTGCCCAGCTCCCCCCTGCCCTCAAAGAATGTTCACTTGACATTGTAGTATAGGTGTTGGGTCCTGTGTGAACATTGTTGAACATTGTGATTTCAAGGAGAAAGGATTTAGACAGGAAAGGATGATGTCAAGAGGAAGTCCTGTGAGAACAGGCCAAGGGATTTTCAAACCTAATTTCCAGCAAATCCTAGCACGTCAAATGGTTTCTGGTGAACAACATTCTGCAGAAATTTGAGAATAGGCCCTGTGATCCAAGAGGGAATTGACTGAATAGAAGAGAAAGAAAGAGAGTCAGGGCAGAAAGTAGAACAAAGCAATGAGGAGACCCAGAATTCTGTTAGGAAACTGAGGGTTTAGAGATGGGCTTGGGTTTTCCATACACTATAGGAACCCTGGACAACTAGTCCCTCGCTGTGAAGGGTTGTGGAGAATTTTAACATCTCACTTCCTCCCTCCCTCTCCCTCTCTCTTCTTCCCTCCATCCTTCCATTCCTTCTTCCTTTCCTCCCCCCCTTTAACTCCCCTTCCTTCCCCCCTCCACCTCACTACTAAGCTAGGGAGAGATCTCGTTCCTCTGTTACCCTGGTTCTTCTGCCTCTTCCAGTCCTGTGAAAGTTGCTGACTGTGTGTTGCTGCCTGCCAGCCCAGTGTACCTGCAGCTCCTTGGACATTTATATCAAGGCCCAGCCACACTAACTCACTTGTTTCTGTTTTTCTGCCAGAAAGACAGAACCTGGCTGCTACAACAGACAATATTTGACTCACAAAGTCCCAAATACTTATTCTTACCCATGGCAGAAGTTTGCTAACTCACTTCAGCCTTTAGCTTGGCTTTCTCGGCGGGGGGAGGGGGGCAAGGGGGGTGAGGGGGCGGATGACACCACCTCAGCAACCTTTCTGTCTCTCATTGACATCTCCAGGGATGACTCTACTGTGGTTTCCTGGATTCACCATTCACGCAGTGTTTCTGCTAACCCAGCACCAGTTTAAGAGGCTCTCACCTTGACCTAGTCTCACCTTGGGCTCCAATGCTAACAAGATTCTACCACCCTGGTCCCATGGATTGCTCCATTAACAAAACACAGAACTGACCTTCAGGTACCCTTTCCCCTGGAAGTGTTACCTACTCTTAGCCAACCTGACTCAGCGCTTACAGCTCTTGGACCCCCATCGCACTGACCACCAAAAGAAGCCACTGGCTTTGGGAAACTCATTTGAAAACTGAAAAATGCTAATAGCATCCCCCTCTATTTCTGAGCACTTTCTCTTCTTACAGAATAAGACAGAAAGTTAAAGCTGCTATTCAGACCAGAAAATTCCTTTTTGTAGTTCAAACAAGGAGAAGAGGCAGCATAAAGTGTGCTCTGGGAAGCCAATCAACCCTGCTGCTCAGCCCTGCCACTGGCACTCACGGGAAGAAGGCGGTGGTTTGAAAGGCATCCTGGAGAGCAGCTGGCCAGGCAGTGGCTTTGAAACAATTTTCAAAGCAGGTAAAGGCCGACTAACGGCCTTGAGTCGTGTCCTCAGACCTGAGCTGACTGTACTGCCTGGAAGGCAGTCTTAGGATTAGGGAGGAGGCTGACTGTAGCACCTGTGAGACAGACCAGGCTGTGACCCCCACGTTCAACCATGCAAATTTGGTAAAAAGCATTTCTCTTCTTGGAGGCAGGGGAGATTCTTTAAAGATGTTGCACTGCTAGCACACTGAGCTGGCACATAGAAGAACAGCCACACTGCAAGCACATTGGGCCAACACACAGAACAGCAGCCCCACTGTGGGCACATTGGGCTGGCACATAGAAGAACAGCCACACTGCAAGCACATTGGGCCAACACATAGAACAGCAGCCACACTGTGGGCACACTGAGCTGGCACATAGAACAGCAGCCCCACTGTGGGCACATTGGGCTGGCACATAGAAGAACAGCCACACTGTGAGCACATTGGGCTGGCACATAGAACAGCAGCCCCACTGTGGGCACAATGGGCTAGCACATAGAAGAACAGCCACATTGTGAGCACATTGGGCCAACACACAGAACAGCAGCCACACTGCAAGCACATTGAACCGGCTCATAGAACAACAGCCTCTGGCTCAGGATGGTTCAACACAAGATAATTTTCATCCTTGCAGTGTTGCAGAAGTAATCGTGCCACCAGAAGCCATGTGTGAGCTTGAATTTTAGATTTTTCCAGCCTAGTGATATGTGGTCTGGATATTTCTCAAGATGCTAAGCAACACTAGTAGGCCACAGCTCCCAGGCAGCCATAGTCACCAAGAAAAACAACATACATACTAAAGTGCACTGTGTTGGTAAGCTAGGAATTCCCATCAGTCAAGGGAATCAGATGCACTTCAAACTTACGAACATAGCTCTAATTCGCAATGTGGTTTAGGGACATTAGCCCATCATAGGCATACTGGTTAATTTTTGTCAATGTGACACAAATAAGAGTCACCTGGGAAGAGGGAAGAGAAATTACCTCCAACGTATTCTTGAGTAATGATTGAGGGGAGAGGGCCCAGGACACCGTGAGCAGGGCTACCCCAGGCAGGTAATTCTAGGCTGTATAAAAAATTAGTCTAAGCAGGCCAGGGACAGAAGGGCAGTCAGCAGCTCCAAGGTCTCTGCATTAGTTCCTGCTTCCAGGTTCCTTCCTTGACTTCCTGCTATGACTTCCCTCAGTGATGGACCGTGATTGGGATGTATAAGTAAAATGAATCCTTTCCCCCTCGCGTTGGTTTTCTCAGAGCAACAGAAAGCATGCTGGGACAGCAGGTGACCCGAGGTGTGTCTTTGCACTCTTAGTTGGTACTAAAACAGCAGTGAAAGACAAATCTTGACCCTCTTGGGTCTTCTTGCAACCTTTGTTTGCAACTTTCAAAACCCATCTGCGCATCCCCCAACATCATCACAGACCTTAAACCACAGCACCAGTAATACCAATAAAACAATGCTAATATGCATGAAGTACTGATCATGTGCCACACACAAGTGCATATTATTCAATATAATTATTTCAACAACTCCATTATGGAGGTATTAGTATTTTCTCCTGCCTCACAAATGAGGATCTGAGGTGTGAACAGACTAAGATGGCCGGATAATAAGCTAATAAGACAGGATTAGAATCCACCAATACTGATCTAAAACTCCTAATCTAAACCAAAGACAGATATACAAATAGATGGGTGGGTGATATGTAGAATTACAATCCAACAGATAAATACATTCATTCAAGTTTTACAAACAAGTTGTCTAGGCTAAAAGAATCAGCAGAAGTTTAAAGAGGTAAACTACTAAGAACTATCTCGTTTTTAGTCCAAAGGACGGGGTAGCCAGGAATGGGGGTGATGTCTGATACCTTGTTTGTCCAAGACTCTCTTGACACATTGTCCTAACAGGATTTTAAAAAAGTGAAAGTCTAGGAACCAGAGCAAGATGCAGTGGGGGAGGGATCACCATAGAGATACTGAAGAGACCCCGTAGTTCACACCTGTCTGTGAACATCACTTCAGTCCCAGCCCCATTAGGTCTTGTCAACTATGCCTAAAAGTCATTCTACCTCAGTGAACCCTATAGGAAGAGTTAAAGGAAAACTACTTTGTATTGATTCCTACATAGAATGAAGAACAATTTAAGGCCTTTAGAGAACCGACTGCCCAAAGGCACCAGCAGTGGACAGCTTCAGATTTTCTCTGACCACCAGTGTGAATGTCTGGATGTCCCTCAGAGACCCCAGCTTTCTTCCTGAGTCCCAAGAGCAACAACCGACAAACGCTTGTTTACAAATGCTTTCCCAGTTCAGAACTGCTTGGGTAAAGAAGTAGAACTCTTTGACTTGGGTTTATCTGCTCTGCACACCCAAGAAGGTGTGGCCTCACCTATGATTAGGTGGATTTTTATGAAGGAAGATTGCATGCAGGAATGTGACTACTCCTGGCTATGCTTACCAGGCCACCAACGCGTGTTCTACTCTGAATTCGCAGGATAGAGAGGGAAGTGAGGGAAGGATGTACTTCAGTGATTACTATGAGCAATGGACTTAGCAGCCTTGTGATAGGTGGTGAGGATCAAGGGGCCAGAAAGTCACAACTCTGAGTCCCAGCTTTGTGATTTTGACCAGGTTCTCTTCTCGAGCCTGTTAGTATCCATCATCTGCTGGCTTTAAATTTCAAGGCTTAATGACTTAAGTCAGTGTACTTGTCACTTTCTGTGACTGTAACAAATACTTGAGACAACAGCTTGAAAAATAATGAAGGTTTATTTTGGCTAAAGTTGTTTTGAAGTCCCAGCACAGGTTTGAACCTATGGTGAGATAGTACATCATGCTGGGAGGGAGGGTGTGGTAAAGATGCAAAAGGACAGGAAGAGGAAGGGGTCTCATTGTCCCAGGATCAGGTCCCATTATCCTCTTTGGTAGCGTGGCTCTGATGGTATGGGGACCTCACACAAGACGCCGATCTCTTACAGGAATCACTGTCTTCTACTATGCCACGCTGCAGCCCATGCCTTTACTACATAGACCTTGGTGAGGGTTCAAACTCACATTCAAATAGTAACATAGAATAACCTTTAGTTAATGAATTGGTGATTAGGGCTCAGAAGGGGTGGCTAATCTTTTTCTCATTTAGGTGAAAGACAGAGTCTGTACTTGCAAAAAGGCAAATGCACTCAGCTGGCAAGCTGACAGCTGGTGGCTGGGAGTTCGGGTGGACTGAGGGCCTCTTTATGAACTGCTCTGACTTCTCTGATGAGTTACAAATGAGCTCTAAGCATGAGGTCCCTGACCCAACAAGGAGGGAATGCAGACATTTTGCAACCTGACCCTGAAAAATCCACATCATTATTTCCGTCTCTTGATTGACATAGTCACAAAGAGTCTCTAATTCAAAAACAAAGAAACAGAAACATTTCTGGTTTGGGGTGGTGGTGGTAAGGTCTAGAAGAGATTGTGAAATGGGAGAGACTTAGGTGCCATCTTCAGAAAGCACAATTTTCTACCTTATCTGATCCCCAGTACTTCAAATGTGGCATCAATCCTTTAATTTGTAAGGAAAGCATGGTAGTTTTAGAAATTGAAGCTTATGGCAATGAAGGTGACAGACGAACCTCAACCTGAATTCACCCACATTTATCTTCTGAAACTTGGTGGCATAGTAGAGTTTTATGCTGTCCCCCAATACTAGAATGCTAGCATATTGGAGACAGTAAGGAGCCTTGGATAACAGAACAGAGATGGGAGAGAACAGAATTACACTCTGTGCATGTTAGAGTGGATGAGAGGGTTTAGAGAGAAGGTAGTCCCTGGATAGGGAGACTTGAGACATGGAAAAACTGGCATATGCCCGGAGCCAAAGAATGTGTGTTGTAGGCTTCCTCTGCTACCTCTTTCTCCCTCTCAGGAACATATGCTATAATCTCTCATATGTTTGTGTGAATGGGTGCTAGTGGAGGGATAGAGGAATTCCTGGGAAGGCCCTGAATTTAGACTTTAGATCTGCGTGGAACAGACAGACGAGGGCATGAATAGGAAGGAGGAATGGGGCAGAGTTGGAGATTGAAGTAGAAGGAAGTAAGTCACTCCACCACACCCATGCAGAGGAATTCACAACAGAGGACTTGAACTCATCCAACTCAGATACAGGGAGTCTTCAGTCACGTGTCTGTCAAGGAGTACTCCTCTTAACAGTAGACACGGAACTCGGTGATTGTAAACCTGGAATAAGGGGCTGGTGCCCTTAGGGAAGTAACCACCATTAAACCACCTCAAAGAGAACATTTCTATCCTCTAGGTTCCATTCAGTAGGGAACAAGACTGACATCCCATCATCCCCAGGAGGCCGAGGTCCTACGTGGATCATTCTGGTGTAAGCGCTCTGAATGACACAGCAGTTCTGATACAGAATCAGTGTGTTGGGAGCTCAGGCTTGCAAATGCTTGCAAATGCTTGACTTATTCCTGAACTTAGATAACTTGCAGGGCTTTGTGCCAAAAGACAAAGCTGGAGACCTTTCTTCCTAGGGTACCAGAAAGGCTCATAGACAATCCTAACAGAAGGAAGTGTAACCATCGACATGGGGAAAAAAGCTCTAGCAGGCAGGCTTTGGTGACGATATGGAGGCTGTCTCGTGCAAAGCTTCCAGAAGAGTATCTACTGTGTAAATGACCATGTTGCTTCCCACTTAAAACCTTCCAATTACACTTCACCATAGTTAGGAGGAAATCCACACGCTTCACCATAGTCTGTGGACCCCACCTTAATCTCGTTCCTGCCAACTTCCGCCGACTCACTGACTTACCTCCCCGTCTCTTACTCCTCAGACACAACAACGACATTCCTATACGATGTCTCCCCATGCTTTGATCTTCGTCAGGATTTTCCTCAGTCAGCTCTCTGAAGTATCAGTACGTCAAAGGAGCACAGTATAGATGATGGGATCACTACATAGCTTTATTTTATGATAACTGAATTTTAAAACTGTTTCAGGGGTAGCCATCCCCACCTATCCCTAAATGGAAACAAGAGATGTCCTTGGTTTCCCTGCATGTCCTTGGGCAATGGCCAGTTCTGTAACCATCTTCAGTCATAAGCGAATGTGTCTGACCACAAATATTAAGCAGTACTTTAAGGAGGGAAGACCTCCCCATTCCTTTCACATGTAGAGTTGTACCTAGGGTCCCCATCTTTGAGGAAGGGCACAGTTGGTTCCCCCCAACTCTGCTCAGTTCCCCCTTCATTTGCTGGCTGCTGTTTCAGCTCCTGCAAGAGTAGACGCAGGGGCAGCCAGGTGGCTTGCCTCCCCCTGAACCTGTGACGAGACATAGTGTCATGGCAGGAGGCATGTGGGGCAAACTTACCTACCTCACAGCAGCCAAGAACAAGGGCCAGGGACAATGCATTGCCCTCAAGGTATGCCACACTGGTCTACTCCCTTCAACCAAATACTATTGCCTCAGTTTCCCTCACTTTCCCACAGCCTGTCAAACTATGAATGCATCAAAAGACTAATCCAGCGTTGAGGTTAAAGCCCTCATGATCCAGTTGTTTCTCAGAAGCCCTGCCTCTGAACATCACTACACTGGGGACCTAACTTCCACTACAAGAGTCCTTGTAGGGCACATTTCAGGTCCAACTATAATAAAGAGGCTAAAAAATTAGAGGCCCCCTCTCTTGAAGAGGCACTGTGACACAGGTGTTACTGGTTATATGAACTTGGAGAGGGCATGAGCAGAGATCCCAGCCCGAGCTGGAGTCTTGATCAAAGATTCTCAATTGAGGTCTGATCTAAGGCACCCAGACACTCGAGAGGCATAAAGGGAAATAATAAACATGGCATTTTGTGGTACAAAATGTGTGCTGCCTCATTACTCAGCAATGGAAAACCAAGACCCTTGAATGGTTTTAATGGTCGTTTTAATATCCGCCTCACTCTGCTCTAAACCAGTACACTTGAGTGGTTGCAATGGCCACTTAATACCCACCCAGCTCTGTCCTTGCCTTTCTTGAAGTTATTGTCAAGTTGTGAGCGGTTAAAATTCAGCAACCTTATAGCTAAGCTTCACCACAAAGCCTCCCCACCTCAGTTCTTTCTTCTACAATCCCCATAACTTTCTATCCCAAGCGCTACGATTTTTCATACTCTCAGAAATTTTCCCTGCTCAGAGAGTGTTACTAGAAGACCTGACTGAGCCATTGGTGGGACAGCCCTCTCAGTGGCCCTTCTCTGGACTCTTATCCCTTGACAATATATTTCTCCAAGCATCTAGAGATAACTGCTTCTCTTTCTGTTTCCCCGTAAGCACACTCCCACTTCCCACGCTGTAAGCCTGCCCCCCCTCCACTTCCCACACTGCATTTGAAGTCACTGCTATGGCTTCTGTTTTTCCTGACTGTCTCACTCCTCGTCTTCAGTCAGCCTGAACCTTTGGCCATAATAGGACTTTCATGATTGATTATTGATAGTGACAGATTGTAGCAGAGATTGGAATCCCGGTTTGCACTCCACACTACATCAAGAGAAAACAAATTAAGGTTGGTGGAGTGGGCGAAGGAACGCAATACCAACCACGGGCACTGTGGGCTCTGACCCTCCTCTCTTGGGCCTACAGTGGATTAACCGTTGCCTGGCTGAAGGAGTTTAAATTACCTATCCATCAGCCAAACACCCAGCCATTAGGCTCTTGTCCAAACTCTTCTCACACCTCAGCCTGCAATTTCCTCTGAACAAAGTGATCGCACTACCTTTTCACAGGGGAAGATTAGTCTTCTCAGTCAGGTGACAGGAGCCAAATGGGAGGTGAAATGTTCTGCTTGCTCTCCACCATCTGTGAACATAACCCAAGCCACCCTCAGATTTGTGCTGTCCCTGCTTGGCTTGCTCTGAACAGGGCTGTCGCTGCCTTGATTGCTTTTCTTGCGCTGAGTGCACACTGTGGGTGCGCCCCCCCCCCATTCCCACTTGCTTCTCTTGTCTCTTTGGAGGAAGCATCTGATGCTGTGTGCATCTGTCTGCTGAGCACTGGTCCAGGACGGACCAGAGCGGTGACAGGTGATGGGAATCAGCACCAGGCATGGTGATTGCACATTTAGGATTCTTTGTTTCTTATTGCTTTGTGGGTTTCTGTCCATATGTTATTCTTAGTCTGGGATGTCATGAATCCTGGCCCATTGAGGTTTGAGCTGAATTCGGCAAGACTACCCTTTATTAAAATATGACCTGACAAATTCAGCCTGACTCTCTTTGGAAGATCAGAAGTAACATAAATTTGATACTAGAATAGGGTCTAATGTTCAACCCAAACAATCCCCTTCAAATTCACTTGGAAGAAAGATGCAGGGAAGGACAGTGTCCCATCATTACCATGACACTTACACCATCTTCCTTCGTATGCATGGAGATAAAAATGAAATGGACATCACTACCCATAGCAAATGACTTCTTTGCAAATCACTTTATACCATTAACTTGACAAGAGCCAAGAGAGTCAGGAAATTCAATCCTTTCTGATGTCTGCACAGAAGATGAACCGCCTCGGAGAGATTAGGAAAGCATCTTCCTCCCAGTGACTTAAAGACATAGCTATGCCGTGTGTTAATGAAAACCCCACTGATGTTTGGCTTTTTATCAACTGTCAAAAATTAGATTTAGCCATTCTGTGATTTTAATTAGTGTTAACCTAGTTAAACCAGCAGGTAGCCGCCTGGATTCAAACAACCACCTTCATCTGCATAAGCTTTTATTGGTTGACGCTCAGAGGAAGGCATCGGCGGAGAAAGGATTTCAGGAGAAGGTGATGTTTGAACTGGACTTTGAAGGTGTTTGATAATTGTTCAAAGAGGAGAATCTCCTTCCGGGAAGAATGAACTGCACGCACAAAGCGGGAGACCTTAAAAGAACATGACACCCAGAATAGCAAAGAGTCCAGTTTGTCTAGAGACGAGAGGGAAGAGGCAGGCGGGGCTCCTGTGGCTAAAGGGTCTCAAAGTCAGAGTCAAAGGCATCTTGGGAGAAATGGAGAGTTATTGAAAGTTTTGGGGCAAAATGTAAATTGATTCCATCTGGACTTTAGAATGAGAACTCAGAGAGCAGTGGGTGGAGAGACAGGAGTAAGCTAGGAGGGAAAGATGCAGGGCTGTTCCAGGGACTTCTTACAAGTCTGTGCCCGTAACAGAACAGGGAAAGTCAGAGAGCTGATCGAGCTAATGTGAGGTATCAGAGCACTGTGGAACAATGGAAGGCAAGGGTTTTCTGGTCATAAGATAATGCACGTGAGAGCAGGGTTTAGGTGTCTGTGACCTTTGGTGAAATTCAAGGACAAAGACATAGCATCAGAACTGGAGAAACAAAGGTTGTATAAGAAGACAGAGCGATGGGATAGGGTGACAGTCTGTCCAGAGCTCAGGTAAAACCCCAGGAGAGAAATAAGACTTTGGGGTGGGGTAGGAGTGGGAAAAGTGGGGAAACAGTAGGCAAAAGTTTGCACACTCACTTGTGAGCCACAGCCTAGCCTCCCTGAAAATAACACAAGCTCTAGAAATTGTGTTTGTGTTTTAGTTTTCAAATGTGCGTGCAAATTCTTCAACACTCCTTTTTTCAAAAGGTGGCCACAAACCTCCTTTCCCTTTCCTCACAGAGACTAGATCTCCCCAAATTTATGAGACACAATGAAAACAGTGTTAAGAGGAAAGTTCAAAACACTCAATGTCTACATAAAAAAAAAAAACTGGGAAAATCCCACACCAGTGAGTTAGCAGAACACCTGAAAACTCTAGAACAAAAAGAAGCAAACTCACCCAGGAGGAGAAGATTGCAGGAAATAATTAAATTGAGGGCTGAAATCATCTAAATAGAAACAAAGAAAACAATACAAGGAATCAATGAGACAAAGAGTTGATTCTTTGAGAAAATCAACAAATAAACAAATCTTTATCCAAACTAACCAAAAGGCAGAGAGAAAATATCCAAAATCAGAAATGAAAAGAAGGACATAGCAACAGACACAGAGACAACAGAGAATCATCAGGTCCCACTTTGAAAACCTGTACTCCACAAAATTGGAAAACTTATAGGAAACAAACAATATTCTGGGTAAATATCACTTACCAAAATTAATTCAAAGCGAGATAAGCAAATTAAATAGACCTATAACTGCTAAAGAAATAGAGTCATCAAAAGTCTCCCAACCAAACCAAACCAAAACAAAACAAAAATCACAGAACCAGATGATTTCAGCACAGAAATCTACAAGATTTTCAAAGAACTAATACCAATACTCCTCAAATTGTTTCACATAATAGAAACAGAAGGGACATTGCCAAACTCTTTTTTACGATGCGACAGTTACCCCGATACCCACATCTCATGGCTTACTTCTAATGAGTATAGCAAATAAAGACTGGTGGTGTGTCATCTTCACAATGAGATCACGAAGGCAGGCCTGTGAGCTTTGCTTAAGAGGCTGAGACAGGAGAACAGCAAGTTCAAGGCTTGCTTGGTCTATAAAGTGAGTTCAAGGACAACCTGGGCAGTTTAGTAAGACTGACTCAAAACAAAAAGTAAAAAGAGGTCTGGGCATATAACTCAGAGTGCTTGCCTAGCACTTGACTGTTTTAAATGTAGCTTCATGAAACACCTTAAGCTACAACTCAGCTAAGTTACTCCTGAATTCTCAACCCACGGCAGCATGAGAGTAACACATTGCTACTACGTCTGGGATAATAGAGCCTGGGTTCAGGTGCAGACTCTGTCATATATACATTATGTAAACGGTATTAAACCTCTGCTTACTGAATTGTGAAATATAGTGAGAATCATGGTCCATGTTTGATGTAAGAATTGAGTAAGATGGCCAGGTGGTGGTGGCAGACCCAGCACTTGGGAGGCAAAGACAGGTGGATCTTTGTGAGTTCAAGGCCAGCCTGGTCTACAAGAACTAGTTCCAGGACAGGGCTGTTTCACAGAAAAACCCTATCTAGAAAAACAAAAAACAAAAAACAAACAAACAACAACAACAACAAAAAAGATTGGGGTAAGATGGATAACAGATATGAACCATATTTTCAATCTGTCACCTATTGCTAATAACCGAAACACCTGCCCAGCTGTAGCCACAATGAGAAACTTATCAAGCATAGCTTACTTCTGACGCCCAGTCTGGCCTGAAAGGTCCGAGTGAGGCTTCAGAAATATGATCTGCATGTTTGCGTTGCCACCGTTTCTAGTATCCTCAAGTGGCCTCCCAGGTGACTTCGGTTTACTGGATCTCTGGGAAAATGTACAGCCAGCGGCCTAAAGCATCATGTTGACCTCTCCTTGACTGCCACAGTGGGAGGAGAGAGCTTGACCTCCCTGGACAGGTATGGGGCAGGAGCAAACTTAGAGTTTGTGGACAGGTCTTCTCAGTTTCATTCTGCTTTATTCTCTTTGCCTTCACCATGACAACCGACATCCCACAGGCTGATGGGAGGAGTATCTATATGGAGTTTTATCTAGTAGCTTAAGCTTCTTGTGGCCTCTTGGGCACTTATGTCTTTAACGCTAACAAGATTTGAACACAGGAAACCTGTAGGTCCCCTAACCCCCAAATGACTGAGAAGCACTAATATTATGCAAATTGGAAGGATACAATCTAATTTACAAGAAGAGGATGGATAACCCCTGCAGATTTGAATTGTTCCTCAGTGAAGAGCAGTTCAATGACAGCTCTCAACTCTGTCAATGTTGCTTTGGAAGGTGGTACCATAGCAGGATAGATCCCAGCTCCCTTTGAATACTGTCCTTTACACACACACCAACGATGCAAATGCCAACTCCTTAGCTGAGCTGAGAATTTTATCTAGATGATATGGTTGGAAACCAGAACAGGTCTCAGACCCTGAAAGAGATTAGAGAGAAGGTTTGGATGTCTCCTGATCACATGTAGACCTGGGAAGATGTGTAAAGTGAACAGTGAACTTCTCAAAGAGTTGAGGAAGGACATAAAGTTGGTTCCGAGCTTCTGGGTCTCCCAGCCTCACCTAGTATAAGAAATCCAAGCAGAGGGCTCAGGGGTGGCGAGCCACTCACAGTGCATACAGATATGCTGCCCATGATCGGAGAAAGGCAATGTCTGGTATGTCTACCCTCAGAAGCAGAGCAGAATGACCACTACAGACCTTTGTTGTTGTGTTAGAGTCGGGGTTTTCAGAGACAAACAGCAGGGGCTTTTATAGTTCTGGGCCAGACATCCCTCCACCCACCTCCTTATAGAACTTTAGACATTGATCTTTGCAAGTGGCTTCATCAATCATTCTGTAAACAGGACTGCTCCATGGGGTGGACTGCTCCTGATGCTACTAAAGTGACCACAGATACGTGATGGTCCTCATTAGTGACTGCCTGAAGTCCAATTCACAGCATCCATTCTGCCCCTCTTGCCGTGGAGGCCAGGGAGGGATCACCTTGGTAGTCTAGCTAAGAAGGGAGTGAGATATGGGCAGGTGGAGTCACTCTTTTCTGATGTTTCCCATTTTTTTCAAGAATTGCAAACTGAGACATAAAAAATAATAAGCAAGCAGCTTCTGCAGCGGAGCAAGTTTCAGAGAGATTTTTATCTATGTGCAGAGGCATGGATGGTTTTTTTTTTGGTGTTGTCCTTTTCTAAGAGCAAAGTATGGGAACTGGTTGACTGTCCATAAGAAAGGAGAGGAGCCACCAGCTCTTGGTGCTGCAAGATTCTGTGCAGTATTTCTGTCATGAGCTGGATACATGAGCTGACATTTTCCCAGGAAAAAAGTAAATCAAGCTACACAATTAAACTTATAAATGACTCTCTTTATGAAAAATTCAAAGGCTACCAAATGTTTTCAAAATATGTATTTATATATACAATTACATAGAAAATATTCCACACTATAGAGAATCTGATAGCTCCCACTAGAGAGGAGAGCAGTAATGGCCAGCACATACGAACCTCAACTTTATTGTTAGAACTTTTGCCATGAGGATCAATAAATATATTATTTATGCAATTAAAGTAAATTTACATCAATTCATATGATTTTAAATAAATATTACAGGGCCAGATTTACCCTATTCAATTCAAATGGGCCAAGAAAATACATCAGATTTCTTTCTTTCTCCCCAGTGATTTAATATCTCCATCAGCGAGAGAGCTCCGTGGTTCACTCACCTAAAGACAAGAGGAGGGCAGTGGATCTCGGCATCTGCTTCCATCAGTGACTGGATAAAGCTTCTCTGGTGACAATTAGGGTAAGCACTGGGCTGAGCCCCGGGAGCCCAGTTGAAGAGAGGGAAGAGGGATTGTATGAGCAAAGGGGGAGTCAAGATCATAAAGGGAGAGCTCACAGAGACAATTGACCTGAGCTAGTGGGAGCTCATGGACTCTGGGGGCTGACAGCTAAGGAGGGAATGGAAAAAGAGGAGGGAGGGGAAACTCTGGTTGGTATGTAAAATAAATTAGAATTTTAATTTTTTTAAAAAATAGGAGAGTGTGCATGAAAGTTGAACTTGCCAATCAGCAGTGCTTCTGACTCCAATAATGTGATGTTCTCTTCTGAGTGGCTCAGTCCCTTTCTGACATGGTCTTCATCTCCAGGCTTTCTTCCTCCAGGATCTGCATCTCTCTGGGGTGGTGTCTAAGCATCTGGGAGCCTCCCCACCTTTGTGGCTGAGAACAGAAGGTGCCGTGGGTCTTGGCTCTGTCGCTGGGTACCAGCTGCACTACTCCATCTTCATACGCATCATGCTGATACCTCGTTGGGACCCAGCTTTCTAGTCACGCCACTTTGCATCTTTAGGGATTCTGCTTCAGCAGGGTGTGCAAAAACTAAAGTGGAGGTCAGGTAGCAGGCATGCTGCCAGAGACCTCATCTCTTAGAACTACTCCTCATTCACGTCTTCTCCTACTGCCTAAACCCATAGCGACCTGTCCAGAAGTCAGAGCTGGGTTGCTCGTTGACAATGAGGGCTCCCTTCTTACTGCACCAGAGATGTCTTCCACATCCCTTATCATTTTTTAGAGAACTCTATGATCCTTCTTTTGCTCTCAGCAGGTAAAATGCAGGAGACTAGGGGCATTTCTGCCTCTGGCTCCTTCTCCATCTTTCCCTTGTCTAGGATGGGAAGAGTAGACTTCAGCCTCTTCTCTCATGGCCTAGCTCCTGTTTCCTGTGTGGCCAAGGCCATCAGGGTTCATGCATGCTTTACCTGTATTAAAATGACTTTCTGCAAACTGGAAACTGACTAGCTCCACGTCTTAGCCCAGAGAACCTATGGAGACTGTCTCTTACAAAAGAGAAGGAAGAAACTGTTGTCCCTCAAAACCCACTGGAAAAATTTCTCATACCTCAAACCCTTCCCCACATTGCCCTCACTCCCTTTCCATTCCTGTTCCCAGTCAGAAGTTCAGTCTTGGCAGCATTCAAACCAAATCTTTCTCATATGCTTGAAGTTCAGCAGGAAACTTGGGCACAACCCGTTTCTAAATTTTGAACAGCAATGGGATCCCTTATTTGGATCGGATGATGGTTAGGTGATGAGAGCTTTAGATGTCAGTCTCTAACATTTGTGCAACAACAAACTAAGCCACAGGCAACAAAGAAACCAGGGCAGGTACAGCATGGAGGACCAAGAACATGACCTGACAGCCTCCAAGTTTTCACTTGCTTGCATTCCAGTGATCACCCAGATGCCTAAGCAGCACAATGACAAGGGGGGCTTTGTTTATTTGGGGTGTGATGAGACAGTGACCTGGCATAGCAAGTGGACAGCTGGGCCCCTGCCTGTGGCTCACAAGTGTGGGTTTTCCCTTTGTAACAGAAGCTCTTTCAGTCAAAGGTAATTAATCTCTTCCAGAAGTGACAGGTGGCAGGGGCAGCCTCTTTACTTTCAGAACACTGAGCCTCCAGCACAGAAGGAACTTGTCAAATGCAACAGTTGGGGTCTAATTCCTCAGCAGCCAAATAGGAAGTAGGAAAAGAGACCTGGGATTTTGAAAATTCTCTTTTATAGCTTTTGGGGAAACAGATTTCCAACAAGCCTACAGCTTCCCATTGCCAGTGGCAGAAAACCCAAAATAAGATTACCATATAGCTGAACACCATATAGCTGATGTAGATATAGGTCCATGTTCTCTCTCTCTCTCTCTCTCTCTCTCTCTCTCTCTCTCTCTCTCTCTCTCTTTCCTACTCTCTCTGGTTTGCCCTCTCAATTGATCCTTTTCTCACTGAGGTCTTTCTTCAGGCCTTAAACATGGGCATTGCAGGATAGAGGAACCCTAATTTCTAGATACAAAGACAGTGGAGACAGGAGGCAAAAGACGTCTCCATCCTGATGTTCACAGAAAAAGTGTGACGCTCTCTAAACAGATGTACAGAAGCCAGTCACAGTCGGGTCACCAAGTAGCTTTAGCCTGGCTGCATGCCTCATCGTGGATCATGACTGAGATTAACGGAGGAACAATCCAGAAACAAAATTGGAACCGTTGCCAGGAGACCAGAGGGGCAGTGTGTGAGTGCTGAACAGAAAAACAAGCATTGTTCTTTAAAATCATTGGTATACAATAAGCTCCAGTTGCATACAGAGGGCATTCTGTGCCTTCTCCAATAACCCTCTGTCTTTGTTTTCTTTCCTGTTTCTATGATAAAAATGCTCAGGCCAAAGCAACTTTAGGAAGGAAGGGCTCCTCTGGCCCACAGTTCAAGGTACATAGTCCACCATGGTGGGGAAGTCAAGGCAGCAAGAGCTTGAAGCTGATAGTGCTGCACCCCAAAAATCAGAAGAATAAAGCAATGAAAGCATGCTAGTACTCAATACACTTTTGCCTCTCTTGATGCAGTCCAGGAGCCTAAGCAGGGAATGGCTTCCCAGTTTCTTTAGTGGAATCACGATCATCCCCACAGGCATTCCCAGAGGCCATCTCCCAGGAGAGTCTTGATCCTGTCAACTTGACATTTAACACTAACCATCACACTTTCTCAAACCCCAGTTCAGCTTTACAGATGGGCCCACCTATGTGACCCAGCTCTACGTGGCAGGGGCAGGATTTGAAGCTCTCTATAAACTTATGCTTCTGCTGATGTCAGATTTACCTTGAGCATGATGGTGAAGATTGTCTAAGATGCCCAAAGTCAGTGAAGCCTCTTCTTGGGATCAACCCGGTGTGGTACTTTCTAAAACACTGCAGTTACCTGATTGTAAATTTGTTGTTGTTAAATGAGTTCAGTCTGGGTTTTCTACCATTGAAAAATGGAAAAACACAGAAATCATGTTCAATATATCTGGTCTGCTTTAAGAAAGAGAGGCCATGCTGCTTTCCAGAGATTGGGCTCCTGTAGAGTCAACATTCTTTCTAGTCCGGGAATCTCACCACTACCAGTTATGTACACACCAGCAAGTCCAGGTCCATCCTCCATTCATTTCTTTTCCAGCTGAAATACTTTTGTTCCATCCCCACTACCTTCCTGCTAATCACAACCCAGAATCACTACTGTTTTTATTCCTGCTCTTGTGCTGATTCAGGATGTCCCTTATCTTATCTGGACCAGATACAGCCCTTTCAGGAAGTCATCAGACATCAAAAGGCAGGAGATCTTCATGGAACACCCAAGTCTGGATGCTACTGGAGCATCCATCTTCATGATGTTAGCCGCAGGAAGATGCCTTGGAAGGCTGTAGACATCAATATGGCAGCAAAGATAAGCATTCAAGTGATGGGGCCATAAATGAATGACAGTTGGCATACCTGTTCCTAGTGTCCCGCATTTGGACTGTCAAAACCAAGTTGAGAAATGCAAGCTCTGAATCTAGCGGTTGTGCCTCGAGGTGAAACAAGAAGAAGAACTTGGCGAGGCTATGTTTTGGCTGCCTATTCCTGAACCCTGGGAAACCCAAGCTCCCCATGCCCTGCTCTTACAAAGCACTGAACTCAGTAGGTGGAGAGGAAAGAGGGAAACAGTACAGCCATGCTCTCTCCTCTTTACCCTGTGGTGCAATACATTCCTTCCTCTACCTTCTCTTACCAGCTCATCTCCACCTCCCTCCTCCAACATGGTTATTTAGATAGATAGATAGATGATAGATAGATAGATAGATAGATAGATAGATAGATAGATAGATAGATAGATAGATAGACAAATAGATATATAGATAAGTAGACAGACAGACAGTTCACTACTGGGATGAACATTTTGATATCTGTCCCTCACTAGCTCAGTCTCTGAAACAGAGGTCTTCAGACTCAACTGCATATTAGATTACTTTTAAGTCTCTCTCTGTTTCTCTGTCTCTGTGTGTGTTTCTCTCTCTCTCTCTCTCTCTCTCTCTCTCTCTCTCTCTCTCTCTCCTCCCTCCCTTGTGCTATGTATTTATGTAGGGGAAACAAATGTTTATGCCCTGCTCTAACTCTGCACGGTTCCCTTTAAACAGGGTCTCTTACTAATCCCAGTGGCAGGCTAGTGGCTAGCAAGCACCAGCAGTCTTCCTGTGCCTTCTACACCATGGATGTGAGTGCACAACCACGCCCAGCTTTTTTGTGGGTGCTAGCATCCAAACTCGGGTCCCCATGCTGGGAAATCAAGCAATCTTCTGCACTGAGTCATCTCCTCAGTTCAGAGATTTGCTTTTAATAAGGCGCCTGCCCACCCCTATTGAGTGGGATAGCACACATTTTCAGCTGTGACCCACAGGGAATGTTAATGAAGACTAGGACCGAGAGATCCCTGAGCAGACAGAGCCAGACTCAGGTTGCTCCACCTGATTGATCTCCACACAAAAGCTAAAGGAAACTGCAGTCCTTTGGTAAATGGCTCTGTTTTAGACGAAAACAAACTGTAGTTTTGGTCAATCAAACAAAGGAGAGGAAGAAAGAAAAGAAAAGGAAATAAAAAGAAGGAATGGGAAGGGAAAGGAAAGAAAAGGAAGGAAGGAAGGAAGGAAGAAAGGAAGGAAAGAAGAAAAAGGTTTTGTGTTGAGCTGTCTTGAAGTCTTTACACAAAGCACTGTATATACTGTTTTTCTGTGACTGGAAATGACAAAGCAGGCTCCTATGAGGTGGCAGTGGCCGGACCCTCAGCCTGCATGGCCTGCAGTGAGGCACTATCAGCTGCGTGCTCTGCCTCTGGGAAATGGCCTGCAGGGCTCCTGGACATGACCGTGGTTATCCAGACAGCCTAACCTCTCTTTCTTTCTCTCCTCTCTCTCTCTCTCTCTCTCTCTCTCTCTCTCTCCTTTCTTCCCTCCTTCTCTCTTGCTTCTACCCTTTGTTATTCTTTAGCTACCACGAATGAAACATTTTTGAATATGGGTAGATAAATGTTCTCTCAAGATCCTATTAAATCTTTTGTGTGTTGACCCAAAAATAGAATTGGTGGATTTGATGGCAAATCTATTTTTAATTTTTTGAGGACCTTTCATGCTATTTTCCATAGGGGCTAAGAGGGAATATCTTAGGAAGCTTCTAGTATTTAAAATGATTGGGGAATGAAGCTGACCTTCACCTGCTAGTCTGACTCAAAGATTTATGTCTTAACTTCTGGATGGTGACCAGAACCTGCATAAAACATTAATGCAGAATGTTTCACTCAGCTAAATCACACTCGGCCTGAGTTGGCTGCTGTGAACATGATGCTGGGTTCCATTTGTTTCTCTGGCCTTGGAAATAGGCTTTCCCTTCAACCCTAGTGGATGTCCTGTCCTCTGTACCAAAGCCACAGCACACACACACACACACACACACACACACACACACACACACACACACACGCACACATACATGCACATACACTACATACACACACTGTAACTTTTTAGTAATGTCAGGGTCTTGGGAGAGAGTTCTAAGAGAAATAACAAAGTCATTGATGGAAAAAAGCACAGACTTTCATCTCTCTTTGTGCCATCAGTGACCTCCTAAGGCCATGTCCAGCCTCGCAGTCTAGGATCTTTGGGAAATGCCCCCTTTCCTCGTGTGTTCTGTCATGATGCTTCTGTCTTGACACTCTGCCATCTGTGAGCCCAACAGTGAGTCTAACCCTTGCTCATACACCTTGAAGATATGAATGAGAGGCCATCGTAAGATTCACAGCGATCAAAGATATACATGCAAAAGTTGCAGCCTTTGTTTTTGCCTCCAGCCACAGGACAGCTCATATTTGTCATTCCCCCTTCTCTTAGCTGCTGGTGACTGTGGGGACCTCCCCAGAGCACATCCCTATTGGCCGCTGGGGTTTGCTCTTCTCTGCTTGCTCAAAGTTGGCCAAGCCCACCACTCTCAGACTTCCTGGGGCTTTGACGCCACACTGCTTTTCAGTTCTTTGCGAAGATACTGCATGTAGTTGACTAAGATTGTCCACCTGGTAAATAAACACAAACACTGCACCCTTGGGTGCCTTCCAATACTGATATGTCTACATTGTCTACTGTTTACTCCTTCCCAGCTCCCTTAGAGGAACCCAGACTCCAAACCCTGCTCCCATAGAGCAATCAGCCCTTTCTCCTCAGAGACACTAACTCCTCCTGTAATGACGCCAGGAACTTAAAATAACCGGGGTGACCCTGGTTTCCAACATGACTTCCTGTGGAACCACCCTTTTCTTTCCCAGGGTAACTAAAACTTACAAGCAGGTGCATCAGGAGATCCAGGCACATTATGAATGAGGGTCCATGCAGGGACATAGCTTCTCCACTAAATATCAGGCATGGACTCAGAGAGTTCATTCTGCAGCACCCAGGGCTCTCAGCTGTTACTATCTCACTAGCTGATTTCTCAATAAAGTGTTCAAAGGTTTTTATTTGTTTAAAATTTAGTAGATTTATTTTATGTGTGTGTGAGTGCGCATGCACATATGCACACACATGAGTGCACACGGGTGCACACATGATTCAGGTGACTGTGGTGATCACAGACATCAAATGTTCCTGGAGCTGGGGTTACAGGGGACTGCCAGTCACCCCACATGGGCGCTGGGAACTAATCTTAGGCCCTCTGCAAGAGAAGCATGTGCTTTCAACTGCTGAGCCATCTCTCTAGCCTCCACTCACATGTTTAAGGGCAGCTACTTGCTGAAATAGAGTGTGACATAAAATCAGGGAGACTCGCGGACTTCAGTCGTCTGTGTCTGCTCCTTAAGGGTTCTTGGCATTTTCCATAGACTTGAGATGCGGTATGGCATAAAAGCCCCCAGGTAGCCCATGCAAGGCCATAGCAAATAGAGAAGAGCAAACCTCAATTACCAAAAGGAAAAAGTGCTTTGGGGAGATCTCACCACAGCCCCTTCCACGACAGACACACCCAGGCTACCTCTCCATTGAGAACCCAGGCTTGGGTGCTCCCAGGTTTGCCATGGATGGTTTGTCATCCAGGGCCATCGTGGTCTTCTGCTAAATGGGAATAACAGCAGACTCTGCCAAGGATTAAATAAACCACCGAGTGTAAAGCAGAAATAACAAGGCCTGGGATCTGAAGGCACCATGCCCCTCTGTTCTTATCGCCATAACATGTGGGGAGGCATTTTCTCCAGGTCCCTCTTGTTGCAGATCTTTGGAACAGACAGTTTTTGTGTAGACTCTCAAGGATGTTTGTACAGCAAACAACCTTGGAAGATACATCATCTCCCTCCAGGGAAGAGAGAAGATTTGATTGTTGTCCAGGATAATAAAGAGAAATTTTCCATCTGGGGTAAAGGTTGAAGTGGATTTGTTTTCAGCTGATTCATAAGATGCTGGAGTCTGCTAAGCTGTGACACAAACTCACTTCACAGACAGTATCTTTTTGGCTCCTGAACTTGGGGGTCAGAGGAACCAGTTCAAATAGGGGACTCATAATGCCCACTGTGCTAACCTTCTGTGGTCCAGGAAACCCTGTCTTCTGCTAGCACCCATGACACTGTAGCCAACTATAGTTAGCTTTCAAGCAAGCTCAGGTCACTGCAGACTTCAAATTTCTCAGTGGATACAGGAATAAAGCTAACTGTTCTTTCTGACAAAGTTGACTCAGTCATAGTGGATTCGAGAACAATCTTGATCCACACCCTCCATCCAGGCTTTCATGGACACGTTATTCAAGACCCATTCAAGCAGTTCCCTACCTGTGTATATCGTCACTTTCTTGATGGAGTGCCACAGGGAAAACTGGACTTCATGACCAAGTGAACTGATAACTCCCAGATAGCTGAGCTTTGTGCCTCTGTCCCTCAAGCAGCAATCTGGTATCTATCTCTCTAAAGAATTTCATATGCTAATGTACCAACTTGTAAAGGGCTTCACTGTCATTTTTCTGGTTAGGGCTTATACTGCTTGCAATAGGGTTTCCCAATTTGCTATGACATTTTAAGCATCGTGGACTTTATTTTCTCAAAAGGCCAAGTGACAAAGTAACTTGAACTACAGCTTAGAACAACTGGAGGACAGTGACAGGGAGATTAATGTTCTCTGTATCCACTGCCCAAGGTATCTACACCCCTATCCCCAGAACCTGTGCCTGTGTGATTTGACAAAGGGAATTACAATAGCACACAGAATCAAGGTTGCCAATCAGAAGTGCTGAAATAGAAAACGTGTCCAGTATTCAATTAGAGGGGTCAAAAATCAAGAGACATATTTCTGGTTTATGGAAGGCATCAAGTGGAAATTTCTAGAAAATGAAAAGAGGCCAGAAAATAGATTTCTCAGGAGTTTTCAGAAAGGGACACATCTCTGCTGTCACCTTGATTTTTAGCCCAGTGAGACACAGCCTCTTCCAACTTCCAGCCCCGTGAGATAGTCTGGGTCATTTTTAGCTACTGTGTTCCTTGCAATTTGATACAGCAGTCATAGGACTGAATGCGAGGACTTTGCATTACTCTGATGAAGCTGAAGGCAAGAACCAATAAACAGTCTAGATACAGAACGATGCCTCCAAACTCCAGAGACAGACAAACACACACAATACTTCTCTTCGTGGTGGGTTCACTCCATGGTTCTTCTTCCTATAAGGCTTGGCAAAGTACACCAGCTCAGCAATAGCAATGTTCCCTCTGGGGCTGGTTCTGGTTTAGTAATCCAGACCTTTGGCACAGGTAGAGAGCGTTCTTGTGGTATAGTCGTTATTTTTACACCATTCCTGAGTATCAGTTAACATATGTGAGTGAATAGCTTTAGAAGCTATTCTGTCTTATTCCTGAAGAATCCATCAGAGCGAAACCCAGTGGCAGATAGACCAATGCAGAGTTGAACTGCAGTCCTCTGAGTGGACAAGAATTCCTTGCGTTCTTTGGAATAACACATTAATGCATCTTTCTGATGATTTCTGCTCAACTCACCTTGAGGATTCAATGAGCCCCTGGACACAAGAAGAAAGAATCCAGGAAATGGAGAGGTCTTATTTAGGCTTGGGGAATGCTGCAGAGAAGGAGCCCAAAAGAACATAAGGGCTGGGGGGTGGGGAGAGGGCCGAGAAATGTCATCTTCTGGACATGACACAGATATTGCACCCGTGAGTATTTAACTGCAGCAAAGGCCGGGGGCAAGAGTGAGCTTTGTGCAGTCCCACAGTTGTTAAGCAGGGGGAATAGAATATAAAGCACCAGGAGTGGAAATGAACTATGACAAAATGTAAAGAGATCAAGTAACAGTCTCTTTACAGGAAAGGTTCAATTCAGCTCACAGTCTGGAAAGTTCTCATCCATGATCGCTTGTCCCCATTGTTTTGGGTCTCTGGCAAAACAGACCGTCATGGTGATAGCATGTGGTCGAGGACACTGTTGACCCCACAGCAGATGGAAAACAAAACTAGATAGGAAAATAAATAATAACCCCAATATCCCCTTGAAGGAGATATTCAGGATCTCTCTTTCTCTGACTAGGCCCCACCTTTTGAAGGTTTCATCATTCCCCAATAGTGTCGCAGGCTGGTGACAAGAACACTTGTCCAAAACACAGCTCTCACCAAAAAGGGAGAAAGAGGTGGAGTCAAATATGAGCAACTGTGGCCCAGAGACAGATTTAAGTTACCCTGGAGTCCATGATCCAATGCAGCGACAGTTTCAAAAAGTCTTTGTACCAAAAAAAACAAAGGAAGTCATAAAACAGCACATCTTACAAGTGCATTGGGGATAAAGATCAGGTGGGCCCGTGACAGCAAAGTGAGGGAATCTCCAATATCAGCCTAAGAATAATTAATCTTAGCATTAATTAATCAATTAATGGCATTCTTAGCCTTTGGGTTGATGGAAGCTCCAGCAGTCTATGCAAACATTCCAAAGGATTTACCTATATTCCCCAGAATACAAAGTGGGCAATAAATGTCCATTTGGAGGCCTATGATAGCCCCAAATAATTTGGCTCTGGATGTGTGGTCTTCCTACTGTCCACAACCATTGACATTCTAGATGGTTAATCAGCCTTGGAGAATTCAACAGAGCTTCTTTTCAGGTGAGCTGTTAAGAGTCCAGAACAGTGAGGAAGCACTAGGTCAGGAGACAAGAAACTGGGCTGTGATCCAGGCTCTGCACAGTCGCAGGCAAGTCTTTCCTCATTCGCTGGTTCTTTCAGACTCTGAAAACAAACAAACAAAACCCCAGGCTCCGTGACTCTGTCTGTGGTTCCAGAGTGCCACTGTCATGCCAAGAGCAGCCTTGCATAGGACACAGAAAACTCCATCTTTCCTGGCTGGGCATCAGACAGAAACGATGAATTCCTGCTTCAGGAGGAGACACCTGGCGCCAAGAGGAGCTCCAGGTACTTGCCACCCGCGGAGACAGTAAGAGTTTGTGACTCTGAACTCACCAGAAGGTCAGCTGGGTCAGGGCCGCAGCTCCAGCATTTGCTTAAATCTCTGTCCAAGATTCTTTCAGTTTGCTGCAGGAAGATAATGAGTTCTGAACCACAGCAGAGGCAGGCCCTCGGTGAGTTTGACACTAGCAGCTCTTTGATGAGAAACCCATGCATATTAATCACATAAAGGGGGAAAAAAGACAGAAAACCACCATTGCTCAGTCAGAAAGTAGGTGCTGAGTGTTGCCATGTGTAAGACTCTTCCTGGCACTGGAAACCCCTGTAGGTGAAGGAAGAGGCCAGTCTCTGTCCTTGGAGACAGTATTCTTATGAATGCAGATGAGAAAGTTAGGAGGGGGAGGAGGGCTGGCTGAGATGGGCTGAGGAGGTGATGTTTGAGACAAAGTTTGGTTATGAACAAAGTCGCTGTGCATATAACCATAGAGGAAGCACTATGTGTGGTCCCTGAGGTGGGAAATGGCTTCCATCAATATCTTGCAGAGAGTATTCTCCAGAGACTGTCAAAAGTCCAGAGCTGAGTGTGAGTGATTTAGTAGGAATGGGATCAAAAACTCACCACCACCAGGGTTCCAGAATAAACTGGTTTGGGCAGTCTGACCATAGAGGACTCAGGCTTGAAGAGGAAAGAATGGAGGGGAGGGGCATATGCTGAGAGCAGCCTCAGGAAGGGGCCATTGAGCCTCAAGATCCAGCCTCCCAGACCTAGTCATGCATTATTTTTCTGGAAGGTGGTAGAAACTTGGGAGGCAAGGCATCCTGGAGAATGCAAGATCACCAACAGTGTGCTTAAAATGGTTATACATGGTTGGCTTCCCACCTGCCTCCTCTTCCTGCTGGCTTTGAAGTAACCAACCTGTACGACTCAAGTCTCCTACCATGATACTTTACATCATCAGGGACCTAAAATCAACACAGGCAAGGATCACAGATCTAGACTCTGGAAACCGTGAACTGAAACAAATCCCCTCTAAGCTGTTTATGTTCTCTGTGTTGTCACAGAGCATGACCAACACAGGAAAGAGCAGGACTGTCTAGAAAATGACAGCTATGGAGATGGAGACTTCTGCCTGCTCTTCGGGCTCCTGGGGAGGAACTGAATTAAACAACGTGGCCCAAAAGTTTTAGAAAATACCAAGAGCACAAGGAATCCACCTGTTCCTACCTCAGCAAGATCTCCCTTCATATGGTCAAGAGACTCCATGACCCCAAGCATCTGCTTAGAGACAGTCATGATGTGGAATATTAAAGATATGTTGCATTTGTTTATGCTGTGCAACATTTGTTTAACGATGCAAAGATGTGTTGCATCCTTTTATGTTGCATTTGTTTAACTCTGTGAAGTTGTGTTACTTTGCTTGTCTAAAACACCTTATTGGTCTAATAAAGAGCTGAGTGATCAATAGCTAGGCAGGAGAAAGAATAGGCAGGGCTGTCAGGCAGAGAGGATAGATAGGAAAAATCTGGGAAGAGACTCGAGGGGTGAAAATGGAGGAGGAGGAGGAGGAAGAGGAAGAGAGAGGGAGTGTTAGGGGGCAGCCACCATCTTCACAGCAAGCCATACAGTAAGAAGTAAAGAAAGGTATATAGAATAGAGAAAGATAAAAGTACAGAGGCAAAAAGTGGGTGGGATAATTTAAGAGAAGCTGGCTAGAAGCAAACCAAGCTAAGGATGATCATTAATAAGAAAAGATAAGTCTCTGTGTGATTGATTTATTTGGGAGCTGGGTGCCAGGCCTCCAACGAGCAAAGAGTCAAGAGTGAAAAAGCAGCCAACAACAGGTCAGGGCTATTCTGTACTGCTGGGAGGAGTCTTGTTGCAGTCCCGGGCCTTCTGAGGTTTTAGGATCACTTGCTTCTGCCCTTTGCAGATTAGGTGCTTTTTAGGGATCATGAGGGTCAGTCTTGGTAAAGGGAAGGAACATTGTCCTCTTCCTGTACTTGGAGCTTCTCCTTCTGATAGCAGTAAAGGACGAGTCTCCTGGTCCAGGTATCCTAGCCCACCAGGGCTTACTGTTTCCTTTATCTTCAAGTCTTGTTTCAAAGCAACCTTGATCAAGACACAAAGGCCACCAGCACACCAGCTTCCTTCCTTCTCCTCTCCCGGAACCCACACCACAGCCTGTATTTACTGTGACCATCAACTCCTACCTGCTTAAATCCCAACTGCTTCAAAGACTCTCCCCTCCAGAAAGTCTTTCAGGATGCTTTCATACTTATAGTCCTGAAGATTTCTGCCCCGTTCTTGGGAGCTTACTGTCTGCCTCATCCTCCTACTCTCGAGCCCTGGGATGGCCTCTATACATCAGCCTAAGGTCGAATCTGGATGCCCTTCTCTAGTCCACGATAGGGTGCAGAGCAGTCTTTTTTTTTTTCAGATACAATGCAGAGCAGTCTTTATTTTGGTATTTTTTTCTGTATTGAAGAATGAATGTAGGGCCTCACATATGCCACACAGGAGATTGAGCAAGAATGCACTCCCAGCACAGAACAACCTCTAGATAAAGGGCAATTACTACTGACCAAACCCAGGACAGCAAAGCGATTTGAGAGTCCTGCCATCTCCCTCATCTGCTTAACATGTCTTAACAAATCACATAAAATTTTATCAGTCATATAAATTAGATTTTTATGGAGTGTGCAGATCACCTACAAGACACCTGTGGAACTTCCAGGGAGAGAGAGGAGCTTCTGAAGCAGATAAGCATTTACCACAGCCTGGCCTCCACTTGCTCATTCTACCTGGATGCCAACATGTTACTGTTCAGAAGGATTCAAAAGGGAGGATTTGGCACTGCAGGATGGGGTCTGGAACACTGTAAGTTGGCATCCCATGTCTGCTTTGAGCTGGCTGAAATGTGGAACAAAGCAGATCAACTAACCCTGAGCTTCATCTACACAGGGAAACCATGACACCTAATCCTCGGTCTGCTGAAAAGACCGAGACAGAGTGCTCGTCCATTACAAAGAGCTATATAATTTTATTAGCATTAATGCACTGATCCCCAGGCCTCTCAAGAGAGTTTGTTTGGGAATTTGGTTCTGTGTCCCAGTAACATTAATACTTTGTTGTAGAATATAAACAGGTCTGTCTGGAGACCTATAAAAAGGTCAAGGAAAACAACTGGACTCTAGAACAGATCATGCCCTGGTTGAGTCAACCTGGGTCACACCTTGATCTTTCTGAGGTTCTGTTATTCCCACAAAGTAAATTAACCATGGCCACTAAAAGAATTTTGATAGGACAGAGCAGTATAGAAAAACCCATGGCAGGTCCTTGGCCCACAGGAGAAATCCAAACACTATTGGTTCCCCTTTTCTTCCACTTATAGACTTCCCTTCCATCTGGAGGCTGAGTTCCAATGAGATAAGAGACATGAATATGGCTTTCAGCTTAGAAAGTGTCATGGGTAGCGACAAGGATTGTTCTAGTGATTAATAGGTGAAGGGAACTTACATGAAGAGAGAAGATTGGTGGAGAAAATTAGCGTGCATTACCTTGAGCAAGGTATCCTTGTTTCATGTACTTATAGATAAGATGAGGGACTGAGGAGGACACAGAATACTTCTGCAAGGTCTCACCAAAACCCTTTCTAGTCATGAGCAACACCTGACAAGACTCAGCGGAGGAACCATCTTCCAAACAACTACCCAGGATTCCTCAAACGTCATGAGACTGGATTGTGACAGATGAGAGGAGACAAAAATAAGCATAAATGTGTTGTGAACGTTCAGTAGTAAATGGCAAAATTTGAGCCAAGGCATTTAAATATGTTACCAGGATCTTTCCAGTGCTGATTTCCTAGGTTTGGTTAATATGACACCCATAAACCCCCAGAACCCTCAACCCCATAGCATTCCCAGGATCTGAGAACCCTAGAAACCCAGGACCCTAAGGATATCAGAAGCCCTAAGACCTTAGAACCCTCAGAAACTCAGGACTTTAGAGTTTAGAACAGTCAGGACTCAACAATGTGGACCATCAGTACTCAGGTCACTTAGGGCATATGTGCCTTCAGGACATTAAAATTCATAGGGTGTCAGAAACTTCAGGATACCAGAATGTTTAAAATTTTCATGATCTCAGAATGCTCAGGACATCAGGGACCCTCAGGGCTTCAGAGTCTTCAAATGCTAAGACATTAGGGACACCAAGAACCCCTAGAAATTCAGAAGGGAAGAGCCTGGGCCACTCAGAACCTTCAGAACATCCAAGACCTCAGCACCCTCGTGACCAATTCTCTGGTCCTTCCTGCATCCTCTATAGATCCAGCTTGGTCTTGAGCTGTTGGTGCTCATGCCTCTGCCTTCCTAGGGTTGGGATCTCCAGCATGCATTGTCAGACATGCGCTATCACACCCAGTGACCATGGGCTCTCGGGTCTCTGAATGTGAGTGCCTCTCTCACTTCACCCTGGCACAGCCCTAGCTTCCCCTCACACCCATCGCCACACTTCTGCTCCACCTCTTCTGTTGGCCTCTGTCTCCTCAGGGATGGATTTCATTGTGGCTGAAGTGTGAAAAGACTCTTTGGGGAAGTTTCTACAGACTTCCCTGCCCCGTCCTCAGACCCTGAAGAGGTTTCTTTTAAGGAGTTGCAGGTTCCAGAGTGCTCAGTTCCTTGCCAGAGCCCCATGAGGGCAGAATGCACTGTCTTCCTTGTATAACTATCAATAATTGTCTGGGACACTCTCAGGATCTGCAGGACTTCAGGATGTCAGACTCCACTGGGCCTCAGCACCCAGAGTATCCCTAGGACCTTAGGATCCCAGGAATTCAGGATCTATAGCCCATGCACTCAAAAGAAAAGTCCTGGTTGCCTGGTCCTGGAAAGGGTGTGGTCATGCTTTGGGGTAAACGGTCCATGAAACCTTTCCATTCACTCCAACTGCCTTGTCATGCATCAGGGGAAACTGAGGCCCAGACAGGGATAGGAGCCAATCCAAATCTTAGCAAGAAAGTCTCAGGCACAGTGGCCCATTGGTGCCAGGGAGTCCAAATCACTGTCATGAAAAATATTTTAGGTGCTGTGTCCTTGAGACTGTCACCTTGACTTGAAACCACCCACACAGAACTGAAATTCTTTATCTCACATAGACTTGAATCCTAAGTCTGGCTCTGTAACTTAATACTGTGCATCTTTCAATCAGTGTTTGGGCCTCTGAGCTCAGACCCCCCTCTGTGAAGTAAACCCACCGTTCTGAATGCAGGCAAGCACAGCGGCTCTATCTATCCACCCTAGCTAGACAGGATTCCTGGAAGCCCCAGCAGGGCTGTAGAGCAGAAGAAAGTTGCCTGAATAATGTCTCTATAGCTTTGTATCTTAGGACACATTTGCATATCCATGGAACCTTAAATATCCACACAGCATTCTACCCAGTGGTGTGTGTGTGTGTGTGTGTGTGTGTGTGTTGTAGGTAGCTAGGTGTAAATTATTGTTAAATAAAAATATGCAGAATAGCAAAAACACACACACACACACACACACACACACACACACACACACACACACACATGATTTAGCTACTATGGCTATGCATCGGAGACAGACCACATATTTGATGAGCCATAAGACTAACAGAAAGGTCTCTGACTGTGGCATTGTAACACGTCTGTTGATGACACATAAAAGTCCTTTTGTCCAGCTAGAGCCAGTGCACTGTAGCTGCTCTTGCGTGTTTACTAAGCTCTCCTTTCGTTGTTACTTTAGAGAGGACTCCTTCTACTCACAGAAGAAATAAGTCGTTTCCTGTCAGACAGTGTGGCACCTTCCACACCATGGTGTGGCCTCTGTACCTCATGCTTGACACACGGAGTGGCTCAGCTGTACCATCTGTGTTCATGCAAGTCCATTCTGTGAGGGCCACACAATGACAAAATTGCCTAATACTTATCAGTTAGTCATTAATCATGGAATTACATTACTATGATTATTCTTATCATTATTAAAATATTTGTTTTTATTTTTATTATTGTGTCTGTGTGTGTCTGCGGGAGTACATGTCCCATGTGAACAGGTACCTAAGGATGCCAGAAGAAAGCATCAAATCTCCGGTTGGGAGCTGCCTTATGTCGGTGCTGAGAAGCAAACTGGAGTCCTCTGCAGAAGCAGCGAGTGTCCATCACTGAGCCGTCTCTCCAGCCCCACCATACTATCATTATTGTGCAGTATTTTCCCTGCTGTATACAAGGTTCACTGCTAGGAGCTGGGAATGCAGGGTGACTCTCACACACCTCCCGACCCTCAAGGAAGGTAAACCCCTTACTCACTGTTTAAAATTCAGTCAGAGTTGGCCCTTATCTCTAGTTCTTCCGAAGTTTTCTACCCAGTCATTCCCAAACTGAATGTGTCTCCATCTTTGGCTTGGTGATCAGGGTCTTTAGATCATAAACAGGCTTTGATGACAGTCAGTGAATGCTCCTCTCCCTTTGGGAATTTCCTTTACACCAATTCCCAAGAGTGGGATCATCAAGCCAGAGGTTGTGGTCTTCTAATGACTCTTGATGTGGATTCTCAAATTGCTCTCCAAAGGGGATGCTCCTAATTTACACACGGCCACTGGCCCTGTGTGGATGCCTTGGTGAGACCATAACTGTCTCAGCCCTGGGTGTGATAATTAGATTTCTTAATTTGTGCTAAATTAATAGGTGTAAAATTACATCTCATTTTAATTTGCTTTTCTTTGAGAGTTATGAAGGTTGAGCACTCTCTCTAATAAACATACACTTGGACGGCTTTGTTCATTTATTCATTCATTTAAACTTTACACATTAACCCTGCACCTCACAGCAGAGCCTGCAAAGAGGCAAAGACAGAAATAAAGAGAACACAGTCCTCACTTCCCAGCATCTTTATCTAGGAGGAGAGGTAACAGATGAGCCAACAGCCCCAAGACACTGAGCAGACGATGTCTGTGTATTGAGAGAGGAAAGAAGAGAGATGGAGGGATGTGAACCAAGGAGAGCATTTTCCCCACAATGAGGATTTGGAACGGGAACTTCAGCTGTTTGGATCAGTGCTGACAGTCTGGTGGCTGTGCCGGCGAGGACCTTGTACTGTTTATCTGTTAGTTTTCAGGGCTGCACTTAAGTGTACAGTAGTCTTGTTTTAAGATTTATTTTTAGTTTTTGACATAATTTTATATTATTTAAATGTTACATATAATAAATACACACATGTATGTATTCCTACCTGTCTATGTTGGGGTACTGCATGTAGGTGTAGTTGCCTATGAAGCCCAGAAGAGGGTGGAGGATCCCCTGGAGCTGGAGTTACAGAAGGGTTGTCAGCCCAAATAGGTAGAAGGAGTTCAGGCCTTCTCCAAGAACAGTACACACTCTTGACCACCGAGCAGGCTGCTCATGTGTAGCCTATTCTGTCTGCATTTGTACATTTGTGAAAGTTTGTGGTTGGTGTGAATTAGTGGTATAGTGGATAGAACTCTTCTTTAAGAATGTACCAGACTGCTTTGGGCTATAGTTCTACTGAGCTTGTCAGTCTCAACTCTGTATGAGATGTGCTCTAGACTCTGTCGTCCTGGACAAAGAGGTCAGCCAGACTTCAGCCCCTGTTGGTGGAGTGTGGTGATCTCCACGGGGCTCCTGCCTGCAGAGGGGCTCTGCTGTGTCCACTCCTGACCTACGGGCCATATGCCAGCCATACTTGGAGCTGCCCTCCACCTCTGTCTGCAAAGGAGGGCCACCCTTGTCTCTACATGAGCTCTACTGCTGCAGGCAGACTCTGTCAACTCTGTCCAGTCTCCTTTCTGTCACCACAATACCTGGCAAGTTCAGTGCCACTTCCTGTATGTGGTCCTCCCTGGGACAGAGGATCACCAGAAATGAGGGGGTCAGAAAGAATGTGGTTTTGGCTTTTCACAAACTTAGAAGGTTTGATGGAATACAGGAATGAACATCCTTTAGGACAAGCTCCCAAGGCAGAAGGAGAAGGCTGTCAATTCGCCTGTGTGTGCATGCAGCTGCTGGGGGCCTTGTGTCACTTGTGGAGGACAGCCACTGGCCCCAAGGGTAAAGGAGGTGTGGAACAGAACTGATTTTGACAGAGAATTAGACACCCATCTGTCACCTGCCTGAACCTCCTCCTTGAAAGCTTGTGTCATTAGTCTTTCTACCTGATGGGAATCGTCAGTGCCAGACAAGCAAGCCACCTCACTTCCTAATGCAACACCCTCCCCCCATGTGAAAGCTATGAGTAAAGGCTTTAAAAGCTACCAAAGAGCTGGCTGAGCTAAGGCCTGGCTGTAACCCTAGCAGTGGAGAGGCTAAGGCAGGGGGATAGAGAGTTCAAGGCTACTCTGGGCTACGCAGCATGTTTATTGAGATATGAATATGCCACACAGTACACCCACTTAACGAGCATAGTTGGTAATAAGTTCTAAGATGGACAACCATCAATGCAGTCTAAAATTTAGAACTGTTTCATTGTCCCAGATAGGAGCTCCATCACTCTCAGCGTTGATCTCTAGTCTACTTTTTCCTCAAGCCCTAAGTAACCAAAAATCTAATTTCTGCCTCCTATAAAGTTTTCCACTCTGGTAATTTCACAAAAATTGAATTGCTAGCATGCAGTTCCTGATGACTGCCTTGATTAACTTAATGTAGTCTTTTCAAATTTAATTCAGGTTGTAATGTGATTCAGCACTTAATATTCTTTTTCATGGGCAAATATTATTCCACTCCTTTGGGGTATACCACATCTAGATCCACTAACATTTGGATTGCTTTTACCTTTTGCCTATTGTCAATGATGCAGCTGTGAATATTCATATACAAGTTTCTTCTAAATGCATGATTTTATTTTGCTTGCATTCATGCCTGCCTGGGTGTGGAATTGCTGTGGCTCATCATGATTCTGTGTTTTCATTGTCCAAGGAAGGGATACACTGTTTTCTAAAGTGGTCACACCATCTTTCATTCCTAGTGACAAGGAACGAAGGGTCTGATTCCTCCATAACTGTGCCAGAATTTGTTATTAAAGCAAAACAGAAAACCAGTAGCCATCCTGGTGAAGCAACATCTTGTAATTTTGATTTGTGGATCTCTAATGACCAATTGTTAAGAATGTTACAGATACTGGCTCTTCTTCTTGTATATTTTTCATCTTTAGTTCCCATGAATGGATGGATCTGAGGCTTTGTTGTTGCTGCTATTGACAGTCTTCACACACACGAACTCTCTGCTAACTCATTTCCTTGTAGTCACTTTCCTCTCGCTGTGTCTTAGAAGTTGGTATTGTCTGAACCCATCACCCAAATGCTCCCTTGTTGAACTCTGACTCTCAAATCATATGCTCATGTATTTGCAAGCAGAGCTTTGCAGGATTTTTAGGCGAGATGAAATTGTCAGAATTCCCCCCGTGACAGCTTTAACAGCCTTCTACAAAGAGGAAGTGACATTTGGCCTGCCAACTTGTCCATCTTACTGTGTGGTACCCTTGGCTATGTTCTGAAGCAGCAGGAACACCCTCACCAGATGGTGAGCAGGTGCTGGCAGTCTCCAACACCTTGAACCAAATAAACCCGCTTTCTTTATAAATTATTTTATCTTGGATATTTTGTTCTAGCAATAGAAAATGAACTAAGATAGAGAAAAATCTTTCCCCTTTAGTACAGCTGCATGAATTACCCTGCAGTATAGATCAGTCATAGTTTTATGGCTTGTGGTCAATCCTCTGCGGACCTATATTGAAGTTGCTTTAGATATTCACTGTTGCAAGCTATGCTTCCACATAAGTAAAACTGGACACGTGTCTGTATGGGAGTGGCATCTGTTTCCTAGAAGGGAGCCTGCTGGTACAAAGGAACAAAGATTTCAAGCTATGGCAGGACTCTGTAGTGAAGCTCAGTGGGACCGTCACAATTCACACCACTAATAGAGCTGAGAGTGTGGCTGGGTGAGTCTACGTTCCAGATCCATATTCTGATGGAAGAGGCTTTCCCCACAGGCAGTGCATTTCTTTCAGAGGGCTTTAGAAACAGAGGATGGACCAAAAACTCTACTACTAAGCTATTTCTGTATCTCCTAAGATTCCTGTTGCTAAAATCCTCTTCCCGCTCTGAGAGATCAGGAGTCTATGAAGCCAACCGCCTGTACCAGATGGCAAAAAGCTTCCCAGCTTCCCACTGCTGTCGGTCCCACCCAGCTCAGCCTGAGCAGTATCTTTCGAATATAACCGGGGTCCCCAGTGGATGCGTCTCTGCATAGGGAACAGCCCACCAGTAGAATGTAGTGAGATCAATTGCCATCCATGTGTAGCCTCTTGAGAAAGCCATGACATGTGTGAGAGGGGAAAAGGCTGCATTCTCTACACACAGCAAATACCTTACAAACTCCTCCCCCTCCTTCTGCCACCTTCCATAGCCACATATCTGGCAGTGGTTCCTCAAATATCCTTCTCTCTTCTCCCTGTAAGTCCCCATCATCTTGCCTTCCCACCGTCCCTCCCTCTTCCACCTTTCCTTTTACCCACTGGATGCTTTTCTTTCTTTTTTATTCCAACGCAAAGCTCCAGCCCTCCCTTCTCCCATCCCCAGCTTCCCACCAGCATCCAATTCTATGCTGTCTAAAAGCCCAGGCACTGAGTTGGCAAGGCCAGGGCTCTGCTCAGAAGATACAGGAGGGGTTGCTGGGAGAAAAAGTGGTGAAGAAGAAATGTTTTTCCATTATTTGGGGAGGGAAAGAGAAGGGAAACAGGGAATGTTTGCCCATTTGTAATCTGTGCCCTGGATTAAAGCAGGCCCAGTTCTGAAGACACACACCTGTTTATGGGTATTGATGGGGGGGGGAATAGGGCGGGCGAGCCCTGCAAAATTCAATCAAGCAATAAGTGACTCTGAACTAGCCAGTCATCCTGAGTTATTATGACTATCTGACTGAAGGTAGCTCACCTGTGTCTTAAATGGTCTGGGTTGTGTGTGCAGACAGAGCTGGACTCTGGAAAATCCTCCGACTGATTTTACTTTTGAATAAAGATTCTATACTTATTTGTCTTAAGTTTTATTTGCAAGGGGTTGGGAGTGCTAGCACCCACACAGGTCAGAAACAGGCTTAGGATCCCTTGGAGCTGGCATTATAGGCATTTGTGAGCCACCCGATGTGGGTACTGGAATGCTAAGGGGTTCAAACTCCAGCCCTCTGTAGAGCAGTAAGCGCTGTTAATAGCTAAGCCATTCCCCTCAGCCCCAAGATATTTCTCTTTCATAGACCCAGAGACAAAGCAAGCTTTGCCAGACAGGAGTGAGTCTAGAATTTCGGGTCCTCTATTCAGTTGTCCAGACAGGGGTGAGTCTGGAAGCCCAGGTCCTCTATTCAGATTCAGCTATAGAATTATGGGATGAAATGAAAATGTGATTCAGCTCAATAGCGATTCAGAATTTCCAGACAACAGCAAGGGAACTTGAATGCAGGCACATGTTCCTCTAAGCTCAAAGCTCCATGACTACTCAGGTTGCCACTCTGTGAAGCTGACCACGAGGTTTAACCTAGCCCTGATTGGTGCTCTGTCCTTCCTGTTTGTCAAAACCAGAGAAGGAGAATGATTGATTGGCAAATGTTGCTTGTGCCAACCAGGTGCCTGGTCTACCTGGTCCATACCTCAAACCTTGCTGTGCAGTAGATCATCTGGGGAGCTGGGGAGTTCCCATGCTGAAGCTACTCTCAAAGTCAAAATCTCCGCAGGCAGGATCAAGGCATCGGTATTTTTTAACATGTCCCAGGTGACTCCAATATGAAACCAAGTTTGAGAACCTTGCATCCCAGAAGCATAAACTTGGAAGAAGGGCATCATGAGTGTGGAGACTGCGAGGTTCTGGCATCCAGTCCCTAATCCCATCCCAGGAGCAGGGGATCAGACCAAATGCAATCTAATTGCAGTCTCCCGTTGTTAACGCCGGCACAGCCCGTACCCCAGAGAAGACTGAATACATAAATAAATAGGCTTGAGCCCTTCTTAGCTTATTCAGGCTTCCCTGATAAATATGTATTTGGAGAAATTTCTAAGAAATGTAATATTGTGTCTCTTTGGAGTGGTTTGCATCTATTGGGAAAAGAAATGTTGAAGTGGTTCATCAGATGGACTCTCCCTCTAGGCTCAGCAGTTGAAGCGGCTCTAACTGCAGCCCCGCCTACAACCCCTCACCATGGAGGAGAAGCCCTTTGAGGGACAGGGGGATTTGGGCACTGACCTGCCCAACAAATATGCCTTGGGGTGAGTGGGACATGCCCTGGCCCTTTTTGGTTTCCAGGCTCTATGTGTCCAGAGCTGTGTCTGCTTCAATCTCTGTCAGTCCAGCTTCGTGACCCAGGGAAGAACGTTCTGCTTCTTAAGATGTGAATTCTGCTTCATCCGCTCTTGTGTCTTGTATATCCCTTTAAAGTAGCTCGCTCTTCGGATAACTCAGACTTCTAAAAAATTTTGCCTGACTGCACAGACCCCTTCCCGTTCTTCAGTGCTTTGGCTTAGCACACACAGTCCAGAGCTCCTGTTTCCTGGACCCAGAGGTTCTGGTAAGTTTAGTGGATGAAACTTGCTGTGACTTCACTTTGTCCCCAGATCCGAGTCAGGAATTTGGTCCCTGGAGTCTTGTGTTATGAAGAGAATGGAAATTAATCCTACTGTGTAGCTAGAACTAAACCTTTGAGAAAAGTGAACTATGAAACTAAAAAGGCCCCTCTTTTCCTTAGTATCTTGCATCTGTTTATCTTGCGATAATCATGAAAACCAGACTATTACAGTGTGTGTGTTAAGGTATATAGCTGCCCTCCTCTGCAAGCAATGGCTGTAACTGACCCTCCTCAGCTCTGCTAGCTCCAAATTTGATGCAGTGTAATCTCCTAAAAGCATCCTTCGCCATCAATAAAGGAAAAGCTCACATTTAGAGAAACTGTCTTGAAAATTTGATCCACAGACTCCTTCAGACGTGATTATAAAAACATAATTTGCATAAACATCCTAATCTTATTTTATATTTTTGCTGATGGCATAATAAAATAGAGAGGAGACTGTGAAGTGATCCGAGGAGAAAGGCTGCAGATACTAGCGCCTGTTCCCATCACCTTTGGAATGAATCGTTTATTGCCAAAACCTAAGGAGGGATAAAGATGCAGTGAAAGGCTCATCCATCTTTCACAGTCTATGATTAGACACGCCCTGCCAGCCAGCATCCCTGCAATGGCTGATTGCAAGTGTCTGGTGGGACAGTAAGCTGACTTTAGTGGTCTGGAAGCGCATGCTTCCAAGGGGGTGCAGCCAGGAAGACTGTCACTTGACTACTTTGTCAGTCCTGAGGCTGCAGGAGTGGGAGCATCACCTACACTAACCCATGGCTAGAGAAGGTGCCTCTCTTGGAATGAGAGCCTCACTTCATCTAGAGTCCCCCACCTCGACACAGAGATGCTAGAACTGAGTGAAGCAGGAATCAGACCCCTTGGCTACTGCTGGGACTTTTCTTTGTCCAGGCATGAGCAGCAAATACTGTTCAGGATCCCCCATCAGTCAATTATTCCCTACTGTGTACAAACTACGGCCATACTGTGTGGTCGAGAGCAGCAGTGAAAGATACATATTTCTGAATGTGACATGGGTAGGACCCACATGACCCAGGGAAGAGCAATGCCTATGTCTGCAATTCCCAGAAAGCTCATGTGAAACTGAGAGGTCCTTGGAAGCCATATACCTCCCCCTGTGGGGTCTCTTTATGGGATCAGCCCTTGGTGGGGGTCAATTTTAAGTAGTGTAGAAGCTCTCAGGTCTCATAAAAGCAAGTGTGAACTCACTTAACTCCACTTGGAGCACACTTTATTGGCAAAGATAAGTCACATGATAAAACGTTGTCAGTGTGGGAGAGAATGACATCAAGGAGGTAGAGTATATTGGCAACTATCAACACCTCTATTATGAGCCCAGTGGCAGCCACCCAAGCACTCCCCTTCCTACACACTGCCATGCTTATGGGCTGCCATGGAATGCCATTCTATCTTGCCTTTCGGTAGTAGAAGAGAGAGAATAGAGTCTAGGGAATTGGATTGAAGTTTAATATGACAAAGGGCTTTCTGCCAAAAGGGATCCAGCTGGCTCAGTGAAGAGTAATATCCTTGTCACGTGGGGGTAGGCACATACTGAGAGCGGAATGAAATGGCCACCCAGCAGAGTTCTCTGAGCTTTGGGAGGTAGGGAGTGGGGAAGCCTTAGGACCCAGCTCTCAAATTCTGCCACTTTCCTAGAGGAGTCTGGAAACAATGGGCTCAGAACCTAGAGGCCAGAGTTCTAGGCAGCGAGGACCAGGAAGGAACAATGCCCTAATCGTGCCAACCCAGTCATCCCCCCACAGTTATTTCCCCACTAAGAAAGCATCATTTAGCAATTATAAGTTCCCTTACCCAGGGCAATACTAAACAAGGGTAGACTGCTTCAGATCCTCCAGGGACTCCCATCTTTCTCTCAGCCAGTCCCTAACCTTAGCTGTCCCTATATGGCGATGACTTTGATCCTGCTGCTTTCTATGCCCATGACCCCATTCTTTGGGCTCCAGTCATAAGAGAATCAGCATTCCATAAATACCAGACCTCCCCCTGTTATAAGCATGTACTCATCCCAGATTTCTAGGATGCTCATTTCCCAAGCCAGGTGGACTCTGACTCAACCTCCAAAGCCCAGAGGAGATGGGCAGTAGGCTTGTAGGACCTACAGGGACCCAGATTCCAAGAACCAAGAAAAGCAACACAAAAGAGTTGACAATGACAGGAAACCCCAACTCCTATAGGTACCTACTTCCTGCCAAACAGTTCTAAGAGATCTCACAATAACTCCATGAGAAAGGTGCTAGTTTCTCCCCATTTTGTGGGCAGAGATGCTGAGATTCAGAACCATGAAGTAACTCACCGCATCCAAATACAGAGCATAGGCATGGCATCTTCAGTCCCTCTTCCTTTGCTGGTTCCTTCACCAACATGTCAATTGTTCTCCTTCACATGAAATATTCTCCTTCCTTTACCTTCTCACTTAACTCTTTATGATTTTCTCCTCTCTGAAGAAAATAGTCCTTGTTTTTTTATCCACTCCAAAATATTTGTTGGGTATTATTCTTTGCTATGTGTGAGTTCTCTTCTAGTCATCTCTGACTTCATCATTAAGTATTGATCAGGTACTGAGCAAAAGTTTAATGGAAGCTGGTTGGGTGGATAGAGGGCTGGTTGTAGGGATGGAGGAAAGATCAAAGACAATGAGGGATATATGGAAGGACAATGGGGAGTTAATGAAGGTGAACGGGCGAATGAATGATTGGATTGATAGTGGGTAGATGAGGGATGATGATGGATGTGTGAATGAAAAGCCGGAGGATGCATGAATGGAAAAGGGTGGATGGATGGACATCTTTATGAAATCCTGCTTTGTTTGTATTGATTAAAAAATCAAGTTTTAGTACCCAGGAGCCCCCATTTAATCTCAGCCCAGCCTCTAGTGGCTTTCTGTTCTGTTCCAAGAAGAGACGGGATTACTCTACCCATCTCCAAGTTCCCACGGAGGCCATTTGTCTTAAGTGTTGAGGGCAGCTCTGCGGTGGTACAATTAGTTCTCGTTAGCAGCCACTGTAACCGGACTGTAATTTCCAGGCTGTTGGATGGTAATTGCACATGAACAGCTCGGCGAGGCTCTGCACCTGTAATGACAAGCGGAGCCTCTTCCCCTCTCCAAACGCTGCTCCGAATGCCAACAAGCAGGTGAGCTCCTGATGCCATATTAGCACGCGGTGATCTTCATTACTAAATGACTCCAGGGCTGTCCAAATGAGGAGAGCAATTAGGCCGACCAGGGGAGACAAAGCAGCCCTTGATGAGCATAATGATGACACAGGCAGAATCGCTTTGGCCTGGGGCAGAGTAGGAAACAAGAGCCCAGGACTCTACAGTGGTGTGAATCAGCCATGCTCAGCTCCTGGGCCCCTCTTCTGATCACCTGGGCATCCATCACCACTCCCAGGGTCTCTGTGCACACAGAGAAGAAACAACCAGTATTGTTATGCAATCAGAAGAAAGTGTATAATCAGAACTCCTTCCTGAAATCAGCAGTTATGGGATGGACTCTTTCCAAGAAAAATGTTAGTAGCTAAAGGGAGGTAGATAATTGAGAATTGTTTGTTTCCAAATGTGTGTTGTCTAGTGCAGCAATGAAAAAGGCCCCATAATCTGGTTTATCCTTCCACCAGTAAGTCCTACAACTTTTGATAAGACAGCAGAAACAGCCATGATTTCAGGCTTCTGCCCATGCAGCTCCAACTTTCTAGAGCGTCTTTCATTGCGTCTTTCACTCCACCTTTTTTGGCTGTCACTATTGCTTAGCATTTCCCTGCATCAAATCATCCATCATTCACTGAAGCTCCTTAAGACACAGGATGTTTACAAGGAGGTGAAATATCCCATCCTGTGGTGCAGTCATTGTGCTCAGGAAGTAGACAATTCAACAGCTTCAGGAAGTTCCTTAAACTGGCCAGATTCGGCATAATTATAAACTATAAAGATTACTGTGAGATACTATCAGACAAGCTTGAGCTGCCTAGAAGGGGCTCAGACAATAACAGTGCCACTGGCAAGAAGCAAAGACTGGCTAGTCCGCCTAAACAACAAATCAGCAGACCTAGATGAGGCTCAGACCAACTGATCTTCCTGAAAGAGACTGTTGAGCGGTCTGCAAGCTGTGCATTGAGTTTCAGGTTCCCGACTTTCTTGAGTTGTCACCGTGCTGGGGTGAGCTTTGATGATGAAGCTACCTTTGGATCATTTTTGCTCCTGAAAGCAGCCCCAATAAACACCATTGGTTCACCAAGTTGGACTTGGGTGGTACCTATACTTTGATCTGTTGTCAGTTCCCTATCTGGGATGAATAGACACTTGTCTGCATATTCCTAGGAATAGAGTCACGTAGCAGTCACCCACTGTCCTATAGTCTAACCGTTGAGTCCCTCATGCCCCCAACTATGCCACTGTGCCGGCTTCAGCCCTCTACACCATTCCATCTTACTCATTACTCTGTAGTTTGGGGTTCATATGGACGGCTTTTCTATCAGGTTGTCATGTGCACGTGTCTCTAACACCTTGAATTTTGAACTTGCTCAAACAAAAAGACATAAATGATGTTATTCCCTATTTTTATTAATAAAATTCTATTGAGACACAACCATTTTAGTTTGCTCTTGTCTACAACTGTTTTCATAGCTCAAATCTAGAGTTCAGTGGTTGGACAGAATCATGCAGGCTACAAACCATGAAGCGCTTTCTGCCTGGCCATTTACAGAACAAGTCTACCATGCCTGGTTCAGGGTGAGAGAGGCCTACACAATCTCTCAGGTAAAACCTTGCCTCATGGATTATATGTCATCTTGGGCAAGGGTAAGAATGGTTTTCCCAGTCACACAACTGGACCAAGGCAGAACTTGGGACAGAACCTGTGTATGGCACTCTTATAGATGTCTGTCACCCCCCCCCCCCACCCAGGGCCAGGGAATGGAGCCGTACAATTCCTTTTGACTTTCGGCTATGCTTCAGATTCAATTTGTCTTTGATAAAACTCAGTGTTAAAATTCAACTGTGATCCAACTCCTAACTGTCTAACTCCAGGCTCAGCTGCCTTCTGCTCACTCCTTGCTTGGTTGGTGGTGCTATGGACAGAACTGCTCTGAAGTCCCCACTGGACCCCTGGAGGTACACAGGCACATCCTGCCTACCCTGGGAGCCCATCAGATACTACTCATTAATACATGGGCAGTCTCTGCTATTGTTCCTCAGCTCTGCCGGCTTCCCATCTCTGTGCTTCAGGAGCCTGCAGCCTTCCTGAGTCTCCTCCCTCATTTGGAGACCCTGACCTCTTCCATGCTCGATAGTACATACATAGCCTTCTTCTTTCCTGGCTGAGACTCCTTTGTACTCTACTTCTCCATGCCTGAGGGTGTGCCTCCATCTCAGTGTGTCTCTTCATGTTCATGACTATGTGATGCCTGGGAACATCCATATGCCTGCCTGTGCTCACTACATGCAGGCTTTGGAAAAATGTAGTTCTATTAATGTGTGTGTACATTTACCTATGTCTATATATACCTGCATATGTATGTGGCTGAGTGAGTGAATTGTAGGCACGCACTTCTAGGTATATGAACAGACAAATGTGTGACTATAATGTTCATGTGTTTTATGTCATATGCTTGTGCCTGTATGTGACCGTGAGTGTCAAAACATCAAGAGATGGCTCAGTGGATCAAGTATTGGTGCATAAGCATGGGGATATGAGTTCGGATGCCAAATCAATATAAAAAGATTTGTTCAACTATGTTCATAGCTGTACTATTTGTAATAGCCAGAACATGGAAACAACCTAGGTGCCCCTCAATAGAAGAATGGTTAAAAAAGGTGTGGAACATATATACATTAGAGTTTTACTCGGCGGTAAAAAACAATGACATCTTGAATTTTGCATGCAAATGGATGGAAATAGAAAACGCTTTACTGAGTGAGGTAAGCCAGACCCAAAAAGAGGAACACGGTATGTATTCACTCATAAGTGGATTCTAACCATAATTAAAGGTCTTTGAGCCTATTATTCGTGATCCTAGAGAAGCTAAATAAGAAGATGAACCTGATGAAGATTATTTAGCTATCCACCAGGAGGTAGGAAATAGACAAGAGTCCCAGGTAACCTCGGGTGCATGGTGGGGTGGGAGGGTCGATGGAGGGGGAGAGGGCTAGAGAGAAGGGAGTAGGGGAGGAACGGGGAAAGCTTGGTGGCCGGGGATGGGGGGGGGAGGGAGGAATGATGAATATGGGATCAGGGAAGAATATATTTCAACTAAGGGAGCCATTTTAGGGTTTACAGGAGACTTGATTATATATGGGATCCCAGGTCCAAGGAGAGATCCCCCAGATTGCTCTCTGGACAGAGGAGAGGGTGCCTGAATCGGCCGTGGCCCATGACCATACTGATGTATATTTTGCTTATCACCATAGATCCTTCGTCTGGTGAAGGACGGCGATGCAGTCGGAGGCCCACATTGGAGCACCGGACTGAGCCCCCCGAGGTCCGGATGGGGAGCGGAAGGAGGAGGAACATGAAAGACGAAATCAGTACTGCGAGGGATGCTATCACCCACTGATACAAGGGAACGGATCTGATGAGAGTTTACCAGGGCCAGTCGGACTGGGACTGAACGAGGACGTGATCTAGCCAGATTCTCGGAATTTGGCCGGATTCTCTGACTGTGGCTGGCCCGGGGTCTTTCTGAAAAGCCATTGACTATGACACTGGGACCTGTTTCCTCTGCATATGCTGGATTTTGGGGATCCAGTCTGTTTGGACGCTCGCCTTCCTGGACCTGGAGGGAGGGGGAGGGAGCTGGAGCTTCCCACAGGGCAGGAAACCCTGACTGCCCTGGGGGACGGAGGGGGAGGAGGGGGGGGAGTGGGGGGAGTGGGAGGGTGTTGGGAGGGGGGGCGGAAATGGAAACTTTTATAATTTAATAAAATTTACTTAAAAAAAAAAAGATGGGTGTAACTGCTTGTGCCTGCAATCCCAAAGCTGAGAGGCAGAGATGGGTGGGTACTTTAGGATTACTGTTCAGATAGTCTAGCCAATCTGTGACAGACTGTGTCTCAAAAAAGCAAGGTAGATGGTGAGTGATTGAACACCCTACATCAACCCCTGGCCTCTGCATGTACAAAGGTGGACGTGTGCTCCATCACAGACCACGTAGACACACATACACATATATCATGCCATTTTATCTGATAATCAGATGGATGTCTTTATTGTAGCAACCATCTGTGACAACCACCTCTAAGGAGTTATGTGACAGCAATTTGCCTCTTTTCTACAGAACTTCTGGGACATCTAGAACTCCTTCAGTCTGATTAGTGTGGGCTTCACACATTGCTTAAAGGTAAAAACTATTTCTGCCCAGAAGTGGTATCTAGAGCACAGAGGTGGAAGGGTCCTCTTTAGGTCACACAACAAGTTGGCCAATGAACCAAAGAGAACTCTCTTGATCCCCAGACCAGTGCCTTTTGTGTACCTACTGTTTTTGGCTTCCCGAGATGTCGTCAGAAAATCAGGGCTAGTGTAGATATGGAATCTATTATTTGTCCATTAAAAAAGTTGAATTGCTTTCTCTTCCTTCCTTCCTTCTCCCTCTTTCTTCCTTTCTTTCTTTTTCTTTCTGTGTGGAGTGGGTGAGTAGGTATGTTGCATGGAGTATATACTTGTCAGCATGAGTGCATGTGAGTGCCTGTTTACATGTATGCCTGTGTATGGAGGCCACAAGCTGATGATGAGTATCTTAACTCATTTACACTCTATCTTGTTTGTTGAGACAGGGTCTATCAGTAAACCCGAAGCTTATCAGCTTGGATAGGCTTGAGGACCATGAACTTCCAAGTCTCTGCCTTCCAAGCACTGGGGTCACACACATGCATGCACCATTGTGTCCAACATTTTATGTCGGTTCTAAGGAAATGTACTGGCTAGTTTTGTGTGTCAACTTGACACGAGCTAAAGCCATCAGAGGGGAAGAAACCTCAGTTGAGGAAATGAGTCAATGATATCCAGCCGTAAGGCGTTATTTTTTTCAATTAGTGATCAGTGGGAGAGGGCCCAGGACATGGTGAATGGTGCTGTTCCTGGGCTGGTGGTACTGGTTTCTATAAGAAAGCAGACTAAGCAAGCCATGGGAAGCAATCCAGTAGGCAGCACTCCTCCATCGCTTCTGTCAGCCCCTGCCTCCAGGATCCTGACCTGCTTGAATGCCTGTCCTGACTTCCTTCAGTGATGAACAGCAATCTGAAAGTATAAACCAAATAAACCCTTTCTTCTTCAACTTGCTTTTTAGTCATAGTGTTTCCTTGTAGCAATAGAAACATTAAGGCATAATCCAAATTCAGGTCTTCTTGATTATGTAGAAGGCATTTTACCAACTGTTCTTTCCCATCAGCCCTGACTTGACTTGCTTATCTTGTTGTTATTGAGTAACTAGTGTTCTATGTTGGGAGTATAATACTTTTGTCTTACTTAATATTGATGTGTTTAGAATAATAAATATTTTTACTATATGTGAAGTCAAGTATTCATTTTTTTAGGTTTTCTATGTTTCTTAGGTTATTTACTTGTTTATTCTTTGTATGCTACATCTGGACCACAGCTTCTCCTCCCTCCACTCCTCCCAGTCCATTCTCCCCCACCTCCTTTCTCTCCCAGATCCACTCCTGCTCCCTTTCCCTTCAGAAAAGAGCAGGCTTCCCAGGGATATCAATTAAACTTGGCATAAAAACTTACAATAAGACTAGATACAAACCTTCACATCAAGGCTGGATGAGGGAACCCAGTAGGAAGAAAGGGGAACCAAGAGTAGGCAAAAGAGTAAGAGATACCTCCTCATTCCTACTGTTAGGAGTCCCACAAGAACACCAAGCTACACAACCATTGCGTATATACAGAAGACATAGCACAGACCCATACAGGCTCCATGATTATTGCTTTAGTCTCTGTAAGCTTTGCTTAGTTGATTTGATGGGGTGTGTTCTCATGGTGTCCACAACCCCCTCCCGTGGTACCTACGATCCTTTCTCCCTGCCTTCTGCAGGGTTCCCTGAGCTCTGCCTAAAGTTTGGCTGTAGGTTTCTGTATCTGCCCCCATCATTTGCTGGAAGAAGCCTTTCTGATGACGATTGGGTGAGGCTCTGATCTATGAGTATAGCAGAATACCGTTAGGAATCATTTCATTGACATTTTTAGTTCTGTCCTATATCTCTGGGCTATTTGGCCATCTGGCTATTCAAGTGGTGTCAAGAGGGAACTTAAAGTTGGACCAAACACTGGTTGGCCACTCTCACACGTTCTGTACCATCATTACCCCAGAACATCTTGCAGGAAGGACAAATTGTAGGTTGAAGGTTTTGTGACTGGGTTGGTGTTCCAGTCCCACCACTGGAAGCCTTGTCTGGCCAGTTCAGGCTCCCCCATTTCTAGGAGTCTTCACTAGAGTCACCATCATAGATTTCAGAGGGTTTCCTCTGTACTAGGTTTCCACATTGGCCCCAAATGCCCCCTAATTCCAGAGAACTCTTGCAGTACTTTCTCCCTCTGCCCTCCAACTTGATTCCCCCTATTCCCAACTCCACCCGCTGCCATCTACTCCAAGATCCACTTCCCCTTCACAGCGAGATTCGTGCACGCCTCCATGAGCCCTCCTTGTAACTCAGCTTCACTTTGTCTGTGGATTGTAACGTGATTATCCTTTGCTTAACAGCTAATATCCACTTATAACTGAGTACACACCATGTTGGTCTTTCTGGGTCTGGGTTACCTTACTCAGGGTGATTTTTTTTTCTATTTCCATCTTTTTGCCTGCTAATTTCAAGATGTCATTTTTTTTAACAATTGAGAAATATTCCATTGCATAAATGCACCACATTTTTTTTTATCCATTCTTCAGTTGAGAGACATCTAGGTTGTTTCCAGTTTCTGGCTATAATGAATGAAGTTACTATAAACAGAGCTGAGCAAGTGTCCCTATGATAGGATAGAACATCCTTTGGGTATATGCCCAAGATTGGTATAGCTGGGTCTTGTGGTAGATTAATTTCCAGTTTTCTGAGGAACCACCATATTGGTTTCTATAGTGGCTGTGAAAGTCTAAACTCCCACCAGGAATGGAGGAATTTTCCCCTTGCTCCACATCCTCCTCACCAGCATGAGCCGTCACTTTTGGTTTTGATCTTAGTCATCCTGACAGGTGTAAGATGGAAGCTCAAAAGTTTTTTTTGATTTGCGTCTCTGATGGCTAAGGAATTAAACATTTTTAAAGTGCTTCTCAGCCATTTCAGATTTCTCTGTTGAGAATTCTCTGTTTAGATCTGTACCCCATTTTTACATTGGATTATTTGGTTTCTTGTTGCCCAGTTTCTTGAGTTCTTTGAAGCCCTTGTTTCATTCATAAGAACCCTAAAACCATGAATGTTTCTCCTCTGTTTCTGTTAAAAGAATATTTAGTTTTATGTCTGTGTTCAAGGATATTGTCTATTTTGAATTGATTTTTATTGTGTGTGTGTGTGTGTGTGTGTGTGCCAAGGAGTCAAGGTTCATTTTCTTCATAGAGATATCTACCTGTTTTAGAACCAATGTTGAAAAGATTTTCCTCTCACAATTGGATTATCTAGAGTCCTTGTTGAAAAACATATGACTGTACACACACACACACACACACACACACACACACACGCCCAGTGACTTTTGTGTCTATCTGTATGTCATTATTAGTCTAACTTTATTTTATCTAGGTAAAAAATTAGAAGTCAGAGAGTACACATTCTTCAAGTTTTTCAAAATTATTTTAACTCAATCCTTCATATTTCCATGTAGTTTTTAAAACCAATTTTCAATTAAAAAATTCCCACTGGAATAATGATTAAAATTGAATTGGATTTATTGATAAAATTGGAGAGAATAAATGCTTTAATAAAACTGAGTTTTTCTATCTACAAACATGGCATATATCTCCACTTATGTATAACATCATTAAACCCAACACTGTATGAGGTCTTCTACATATTTTTAATTATTGTATTTTATCTTCATTATAATATTGAAATGGTATTTTTTAATTTTTTATTTTCAAGTTGAGCCAGTACAGATAAATACAATAAATTTTATAAATTTGAGTTATTATCTGCCAAAGAATTTTATCCTTGTACTTTGGTCCATGTACATTTAGCGTAATCTTTGATCTGGTTAAATTTAAGTCTACAGTAATTTTTCCTTTGCAGAGGTCAGCATGGGGTGTCTTCCTCAATCACTATTCACCTAATATTTGAGTCAGAGTCTCTCACTGAACACAGAGCTCACCAATCTTTCTAGGCTAGTTGACCAATAAGTCTTTGGGGGAATCCTCCTATATCTGCCTCCCAAATACTGAAGTTACAGATGTGTACCATCAAGGCAGGTGTTTTACATGTGTTCTGAGAATCAACACTTGTGTCCTCCTGCTTGGTTGCCATGCACTTTATCAATAAATCCATCTCTCCAGACCCTGAAAGTTTGTATTCGCCCCCTTTCCTACCCTTGTACATTAGGTCTTTAGAACCATTGTTTTACTCACTTTCCATTAGTTTGATTTATTTAGATAATACCTAAAAATAATCTGGGCCTGGATTATTTTACACTGTTTTTTGTAGATTGCTTTTCCTAAATATAGATTTTTACGCTTTTACTAAATTAGAGCTGTCTGGGTTAAGAGTTATTTCTATTCTCTATTTTTGTTTACTGACTTTAAAGATGTTAGTCCCAGACATAGAGAAATGACTCTACTGGTTCAGAGTGTGCAGTCCTTAGGGCCATCTGTAACTCCAGCTCCAGGGGAGCCTGACGCCTCTGGCCTCCATAGTCACCGGCATTCATGCACATATACCCCCCACATACACATAATTGATTGAACAATGTTAATAATGAATAGTAACTTTTAAAAGTGATGTTAGTCCTTTGTTTCATGGCCTCCACTATTTCTGAGAAGTTAGTGGTAATTTTTGTCACTGGCCTTCATATATAATGTTCTTTTTTTCTTCTGTCACCTGCCAAGACTATGTATAAATGTTTCTGGAAATTCTCTGAACTTTTTGGAGCTGTGTGTCTATATTCATTCTGTCAAATTGTGGGGGGGATTTCAGCAACTTATTTCTGCTAGTATTTTTGCTTGCATATTTTGTTCATCATTTTGACTTACTGTATATAGGTATATATACATATGTGTACATATATGTATCGGTTCTGGTAAAATTTGCTATTTCCGACTTATATCCTCTTTGTGGAGCTTCTGCTAGATGTGTTAAGACTCCCTGACATTGTTGCATGAGTTTCTGAGGCTCTGCTCATTTTTCTTCAGCCTTGTTCCTGTCTGCTCTCTAAAGATTGGCTCATGTCTGGTGATCTGTCTTCACACTCCCTTATTCATTCTGCTGTCATCTCTAATCTGCTATTAAGCCCATCTGGTACATTTTTAATTTTAATTACTATAAATTGCATTTCCAAAATTTCCAGTGGGTTTCCATTTCTCTGTTGAGATTCTCTGTCTTTGGACCCAGTACGACTACATTTTTTTTTCCTCTCTAAATTTCTGATTGTATTTGTACAACTGCTTTAAACTCAAAGGAAATGGTATGCTCCTTTATAGTCTATGAGCTGCTTTTAAGGCAGGGTTGAGAAAAGCCTCTAGGGCTGGCGAGATGGCTCAGTGGGTAAAAGGAGCTTGGTGTAGGTGGCTCTTCTGTTCATGTGTTGCTTTCATTGGTTAAATAAATAAAGGAACTGCTTTGGGCCTGATAGGGCAGGACTTAGGTACATGGAAAAGACCGAAGTGAATGCTGGGAAGGAGGGCAGAGTGAGCAATACTATGGATCTTCTGCCTGAGATGGATGCTGGTTAGAATCTTGCCGGTAAGCCACAGTCACATGGTGATACGCAGATTAATAGAAATGGGTTAAATTAAGATGTAAGAATTAGCCAGTAAGAAACTAGAGCTAATGGGCCAAGCAGAGTTTTAATGAACACAGTTTTTGTGTGGTTATTTTGGGTGTAAACTAGCTGGGCAGCCGGGACAAACAGCAGGCCCTCTCTCCACCAACAGGAGCTTGCTGCCAAACTTGACAACCTGAGTTAAATTCCTGGGGCCTACGTGATAGAAGGAAAAACTGATTCCCCAAAGCTGTCCTCTTACCACCACATACATGTGCTCTGTGATGTTCATATACACATGCATGCATATGCATACACATACCAAATACATACATACATGCATGCATGCATGCATAAATGTAACTTGAAGTTTGTTCACTGTGCTGCTGTATTGAATTCATATGTGCAGCTACTGGAACAGATGGAACCCAGGCTTTGTCCAAGCCTCCAATCAGGTGACTCTGAAAGTACCTAGCCCAGAGCTCCCCTGGGAGTGGCTTGCCTAGTGTACAACCTGCTTGCAATGGCTGAGTACAGATCATGGCAGCCCAGGCTGCCACGGCTTCTCCTCTGGGTGACATTTCCCTTTAAGCAGCAGAGAGTTCCAGTCTCAGGGTCTGAGACTGAAAATTGCTCCTGCCATCTCGGAATAGGCAAGGAAATGTTTCTCTGCTGAAAACCACATTTGCTGGTTATGAAAATGATTCTGAGCGTTTCTTCACACCTCTGTATTGATTCCCAGCCTTCTTGTTTTATTGTACAATAACAGGACCCAGTACACAGAATATATTACTGCACAAACGTCGAAGAATCTCTTCCCAGGGATTTATGTGAAAGCCAAGCACTGAGGTCTCCAGTCTAAAACAAAGGCAGCAAGTGGCCAGAATAGCATTCTCTCTTTGTCATTGGTATATTGGGGTTCAAATGGACCACAGTTGAGGTCTGGCTTCATATCGAACCACAACAGAACCAGTGCTGAGTCCTGGGGAAGAGACAGAGCGCCCCTGGACTGATTGAAGCCAGGGAGTTTTCTTCATCATCACAGCCTTCAAGGAGACTAATCTGTCCTTAGCCACCCCCACCGTGGCAACCCCTTGGGAAGGGCTTTAATTGTGTTCTTTGTGAAACCTCATATCCCCACCCCAGCACAACAAAATGACCGAGTAATGACTTTATAAACAGTCATCTGATTAGCCTGATCCCAATGGGAGGAATACACAGGTGACCAGTGTGTGCTGGGCCCATGAGCAAGGGTTTTCATCCATCTCTGTCACCGGAGGTGCCCACAAGCATTTGTCAGGCTCTGACAGGAATGGCTAGTAGGGGGCAGAGGGAAAAACATTGGGGCTTTTTGTTCTGTGCCAGGTCCCCTCCTGCCAACTTCCCACAAAGGAGTCAGGCTCAGTAGAATAAGGTGGGGAGCTTCAACAGAGGGAAGAGAGATGAATTTCAGACCAGGGTGGGAGGCATGAAAACCTGGGAGTGATGAGGAGAGGCCACGTTGAAAGGGTGACAGCATTGAAAGTTTTGAGAGCAGGACTCTTGGGTGTTTGATTTGTACTATAAGGACAAATTGCCTTTGTATACCATCTCTGGGTTATGGAGCAAGCAGCCTATGACCCCTTCCCTGGACACAGGGCCAAGGAGATGCTGAGAGGGAAAATGCCCTATCTTCCAGATCATTATTTGGAGACCAGAACATCAGACTGGAGCCATGATTTCTAACTAGCCTTTCTACTCCAGCAACCCAGGACCCTGCTGTTGGAGCCAGCTGTGTGCTGGTGATGAGCCGCATGGCCCCATGGGGCACTGGTTTGATTAATCTGACCAAGGGCTGTCTCTGCACCACTGAACACCAGAAAAACCACTTCTCACCAGGCTCCTTTTTAGACTGCCTCACGGGACGCTTCCTTAGGTCTTACTGTGAGGTGGACAGCCCGTTCTGCTCGTTGCTCTCTGCATGCAGAATCCCCTTTGACGAAAGGACTCCAAGGCTGGTCCAGGGTAGGTAGAATCAAGCTCAGACTTGGCCACCCTGTCTCTGAGCACTCAAGTCAAATGAACTGGTTCTTTGGGACTAGGACAATGGCTCAGACAAGGAAGCACCTGAAGAATCTGCATGGAGATCTGAGCTCAATGCTCAGAACTCAGGAGAAAGCAAACCACACCAACCAGGCATAAAAGCATTTCCTTTCAGTCCCATAATGGGGGCGGTAGAGACAGGTGCATCCCTGAGGCTTGCTTGACAACCAGCTCAGGCTAATTAATGAGCCCCAGATCTCTCATCACACAACTTGTCTCAAAAACAAGGTGAACAGCTCCTGAGAATACCAAAGGTTGACCTCTGGCCACCAAAAAGAAAAGGTGTGCTCCCCCAAAAGCCTTCCCTTCAATAAATGGCTCCTTGATCACTTGAGATTGTTTCCCTGTCCTGTGGTGAATCTCAGTGGGTTAAAAATGACCCCCAACTTAAGAGATGCATTTATCTTCAGATGTGAAAGAACAGAACCTCAGTTTTCCTTGAACATAAAATGGGTATAATGATCCCTAATTCCATGCAACCATTCCCAAAGTCTGGTTAGCTTACTCATGTACTCCCACTCCGGTGCTATCAGAGCAAAGGGAGAAGTCCTGAGGAACTGGCAGGGAATTTAACCCAGTGACAGGTTATATTCAAGCCAGAGACCTGCTTCCCAGAGGCTGAAGCCTGCTGGACCGGGGCAAAGCAAGAAGGCTCAATTGCTCTTAAATCAGTCTATTTTGCTTTACTCAGAAGGTGACCAGAGAAAGCAAACAGCATCAGAACAGATCTCTTAGACAATGGAACAGGGGTCCCACAGAAACAGTCCTCCCAATCCTCCTGAAAGAGTCCTAACACAGTCAGAGATTGCAAGCTTGTCTTTTCCTCAGCCCAGCTCAGACCCTGTTTCCCAGTCTGGACCTTTGTTAATGTCTGGCTTGGAACATAATTGAGCCATGATCCTGGTTCTGAGCAGGATGCAGTGTCTGCTCATCTCCTTCCCCAAACCTGCTTGGAACTCCAGGGGCCTGTAGCGGAAGGTGGACAGCTCCATGAAGTCCATTTCCGACAATGGAGGGGACAGATATAAACACTGTGAGTCCAAGTCTTGCTCTACACCCCCAAATGCTAGTGCCTGGGAGTGTCAGTGGGGAGCCTACCTTCCCTCATATTCCCCACTTCTGCCCTCTTTGATGTGGATGCAAATACTAGAGGCTGATGTTTACATTCCAAATTATGGAAGAAGTTAGCTACTTTTAAAAGAGGACAGCAGACCTTGATGTGTCTGACAGCAGAGTCCTCAGCCGTGGCTCCCAGCTCTGTTTTACCCATTCAGACAACTAAAACCAAAATAACAACAAAACCAGCAAAGAAATCCCAAACAAACAAAACCTCATTATCCCAGAGATGCTGTGGCTACCGAGAATGCTATCAGCCACTGTTTGGAACTCTCTACTTTGGAGCCACCTCTCCTCCAGACTTCTTTTCTGTCACTAATTCCTTTTCTAGCGTAGTTTGCACTCTGATCTCCCAGGCATTCCATACATCTCCATGAAAGCCATGTATTGTTCTCTGCCTTGGATAGTCAGACACCAGGTATCTCTCCAGCCTCTCCTAAGACCTCCCTGATGTATCCAGTACTCAGGCCGCCCCTGGCAGGCCAACCCAGGCAGCCTTCTATAGCTCCATCCTCAGCCTTTGTCTCTGGATGGCTCAGTTAATCCCAGGAATAGAGACTGGGAAGGATTACCTTTCTTTCTGGCCCAGCTGTATCTAGATCAAATGTGGCATCTCTCCCAGAGGTACAAAGTACACCAATGGAACCCTGGAATGGAAGACTGAAACCGAGTCTGGGTCTACAGCCAGGCCTGAGAGCTAAGAGGTAGGAGAAGACAGTGAACATGAGAGACAGGAGGCCAGTATGCTTGACAGCATCGCCATGGATGTGGAAACTCCCCAATGGCCCTGCATCTGCCATAACAATAGGCACTCTACAGATCCCGGGGCCAGCCAGCTTGGGGAACACACTGTGTAAGACCCAGACCATGAGCTGTCAGGACCGCCAGACCCTCCCCAGGCTACAGTGCCAGGTTCCTTCTTATATTTACAAAGAAAATCTTAATCCAAAAAGACTTCACACCATTCCTTTTCCAAATTCCAAGTTAAGATGTGTAAGTGTCTATCCAAAAGCTCTGTTCAGACCTGAGAATCGCCTGACACCTCTGTGCCCCTTCTGCCCTCCCGGGTTCTTAGTTGTGCTGCATCAACTCCACCACAAACATGCCAGTCCATGGCCCAACGAGGCTGAGTATGGGGCTCTCCTGAGTCTGATGAACTCCCTCAGCTCCTAAGGGAGTGTCCCTAACCACCTTACTTCAGCTTTAAGCAAGTAACCCCAGCTACAACGTCTGGCCATTTGTAATATTCCCTTACACTGTTGTTTTGTACAGTCTGAAGAATGGTATGTGATAGCCATTTTTGGGGGGGCTTTGAATTAGTGAATTTATTAAGCAAATAGCAGGTAGATAGCAAAGTCTCACCAGATTGAGTGCTTAAAACACGCAGCAGAAATCAGTTAGGAAGCTCCCTTAAGGCAGACAGCTAGGGTTCCCAAGAGAGGGAGTTTCAGAGAGAACACAGTGTCCCCTCCAGGGACGCTTCCAGGTGAGAGAACAAATAACACACAGAGATAACATCATCGAGTCAGGTGCTCTTAGCATCCAGCAGATACCGACAGGGGAAGCTGAGGCAGTCAGCTGAAGTTTCCGGCTGTGCCTCCTCTCCACGACTGAGCGACTGAGCGTCCAGTGCAGGGAACTCTTTTATGGCAGACTAAACAATGGCTACTTGTTGGAGATGGTTTACCTTCTAGCTGTTTTCAAAGACACAGTGCTTTGACTCTTGGGCTCTTTAGCTCTTCTCTTTCCTCTGTCACTGTGGGAACAGCCCATCCCCATACAAAGGGGCTAGGAGGACACTTAAAGAAACGTGCTTGGGTCTGAAATGGGATGGGGGTGCCCTGTCTTGAGAACTAGCTTCTTGGTAAGCTCAAACAGCGTATGACAATTTACCAATCTGATGCGCTTTATAACCGTTCAGTTCTTCTTCTCCTCTGGGCACCTGCTATTGTGCCTAAGGCATGACTGGTTCACTTCATTCGTTGTATGTATCGGTTGTTGTCTGGGTGCTCATGGGAAACAGGAAGTTTTAACACTGGTGGATGCAAGCACCTGGCATATATGTGGTTGCTCAGTACGTATTTGTGGAGTCAAGCAGTTGGAATGTGCTTTGGTGTGAATGGAACTTCGGTTCAAGTCCTGTCTGTGCAACTGGAACTCTATGACTTTGTTCGATTGACTTCTTGCCTCTGAACCTTAATTCATTTTCCACATGTGCAGAGAGAGGTTGGTGTTATATGACCCCTGCTGGAGGTCATGGGACTCAGCAGTCCATCCTCCTCTTGTGGCTGAATGTGGAGCAAACCCAGGCCTTGGCAGGGCATCTGCCATCTCTGCAATGGTGCTAGGGAGCAAGGGGTGTGTTTAGACATCACAGGCTGCAATTCTAGGGCATGAGGCTTGATGTTCTGCTGGAATTCGGAAGCACCCTTTCCACATGAGTGGACTTTAAACAGAGGAAATGATTTCAATCAGCTGAAGGAACAAGAAGTCCATCTATCTTCCATTGTTTAAGGGAAGAATTCATCTCAGGAGTGGGCTGGTGATGGTAGTGATGGGTGGAAAGCTGGAGCAGATTTAAGTGATACGGGGAATTCTCCATAAAGCCCCAGAAGAGGTCACGGGGGTTCAGACAATACAGGGCCAGCTGTCATCATTGTGTGTGCCCTTCTCGGTGGGTGGAGCATGGGGTAATGGCAGCGATCATAACAGCCACCTTCTTAGGTTACAAAATACTTACATAGTCATTGTCTCATACAATTTTCATAAGAACCATTTGGGGCCAGCATCACTCAGTCCGTCAACAGGCAGGAGTAGATACAGTCACAGATGTCCTGCTGACACGGCCCTCAGCTCCATCAGAGTCTTTCTCCAGGTGGATTCCAGCAAGCTTCGTGCCTCTGTAACCTTTCTCTCGGTGTGGAGCATAGATTCAGGAAAGCACCCTACAACAGTGCATTTCCTGCCCGGACGCTCTTATCCACATCAGCTAGCAGTGCCAGGAGCACCCCACCTTGTGTTTCTGCCCCAAGTCATACCCAACTGCACCCCAAAGGTAACCTGCGTCCTGTCACCACCCATTAGTCCTGAGATGTGATCATCTGCTTGATGACACGCCTGTCACATGTAGCTGGAGTTCGTTTGTTGTAGCGTGTGCATTTTGCTTGAATACCATGTTCCAGATTGAAGAGGAGCTTTCTAGAATAGGTGTTTGGATTTAGCAACCAGCTGCCCCACACACTGAGAGCCCCTGCCACACAAAGAACACAGGTATTTCAGTTACTCCACCTTGATAACATTCGGTGCTGACAGTCTTCCAAGTTACCAGGAGCTGTGGGGGTTAAATAGCATTCCACTGTGGTTTGGGTGTGTTGTTTGGTTGGTTGTTGAGATGGGGGGTCTCACTACACAGATGTGGCTGGCCTGAAACTCATGATGGAGACCAGACTGGCCTCGAACTCAGAAGACCTGCTCCTGCCTCCTGAGTGCTGGGACTAAAGATGTATGCCATGCGCCAGACTCTGTTGTGGTTTTAACAGAACCCCTTTTCTGACACTTGTCAGCTCTTCAGACACCTGCTGATGTACAGTGACTTCTCAGGGCTTGCAACCATTTCCCCATTGATTTATCAGGGCTGTTTATCTATTCTGAAAGTGAATCCTTCATTGGGAATATAAGTTATAGCCAGGAGAGGAGAACTGAGGAGGCTTGCTTTTTGCCAGATGGCTGGAGAGATGTCTCACCAAAGTCTTCAGAAGAAATACCGCTTTCTACTACACGGCTTCTAGGCTCCCTCTAGATTGTTGTGCCCTAGAGAGTGTTCTAGGCTCTTTGTATCCACCCACCTGCCTGCTTCTTCTCCAGGAGCAAACTGCTTTCATTGCTGAGTCTTTACTGTTTCTGTACCTAACAAGGCTGAACCCACTTTGGTACTGTTTCTCCCGTTAGAACTTTCTAGTTATTTCTGAAAGTTTTTTGTCCACATAAACTTTGGTTTGATTTTCACCAGATTCTCAAGCAATCCTGAAAAATTCTAAATAGAATTTCATTTATTGACTAATTTTGAAGCTGTGTTAAGTCCCTTCTATGTTTGATATTGCCATGACAAGCGAGGTCTGCATTGCTGTTCGAAGTCTCCTTCTCCCGACTCTGAAGCGACACCAGGAGTCTTCATAGGGGTCCCGATTGCCCCAGGCTAAATTTATACCCAAACATTCTGGGATCTTCAATGTTTTTCAAGTGGCAATTTTTAGTAGCGAGAAAGAAATGATTGGTCTTGAATATTAATGTCAGAATCCACGAATGTCTTCTGTTGCTTAGGACAGTCTTTATTCAGTTGTCTTGGAAACCATAGTCTTGTCATTTGCAAAGGGCCACACCTGGGCTCCTCACTCTCCTGGCTTGCGCTGTGAGGACAAGGTTAGCTACTCGGGCTACTCAGGAATCACTTAGGAAACCAAACAAAGCACTAGGTTTCTCAGGCCCAGCACTGCTGACAATTTGAGCGGGATAATTCTCCACGGAGGAGGCCATGGGGCAAATGTCTTCAGACCTGGACAAACTTCTGGAGCTGAGAAGCAATGCCTGAGGAAAAACAGCTGGATCCCAGGACCCTGGAACTGCCTGTGACCAATGGCTTCAGGGCAGCTGTCTCCTTAGATCTCTTCACTTCAGAGTCTCCTGGCAGGGACTTTGTTGTCTTCTTTGTTTGGAATATCTTATGTCCATTTGTATCCCAGCCAATCACTGCACTGAGCAGCAGGAAAATCATATACCAACCAATATGGGGATGAGAGCCCTCCCTCAGGATGGGAATGAGAGCAGTGAAGCCAAATCTTGGCTACCCACAAGAAGGAGAGCCAGACAGTTGCTGAAAAGCAAATTATCCACTCCCGAGATGTGAGGATGGTCAGCATGTTTCAAAGAGGCGGCAGAGATAAGATGCGGCAAAAATTCCTCTCTGGCAACAGCTAAGTCTGTTCTGCGCTATCCCCCAGACGTGGATTAACATACCACAGTATGTCCTAGTCACAGATTTCATAACTTTGAAAGGCCTCTGGTTTGAGAAATCAAAGTAGTGTTTTCTTCTTTAGATGTGCTAGGGAAATTTCTTCCATTGTTTCTTTTAAATTTTTCTTCACTCTTAACCATGGTCACAAGTGAGATTTGTCTAACATTTTCTATTTCTGTACTTTGTCAAATTTGGGTATCTGTGCTATGCTGGTTTTGAAATGAAGAGAAAAAGCATTTGGAAGCCTTCCTTACTTCTCTAGGCTCTGGGAGAGTTTAAATAGTATCACAATCATCTGTTACTTGAACATTTCAAAGAACTTACCTTTGAGACCATCTGGACTTGCTGCTTTTGAGGAGAAGTTGCATTTTTATAACTTTCTCAAATTCTTTCATTGTTTTTAGTATAGATTTTGCTTCTTATGGAATCAATTTTGATCACTTATATAGTTCTTAGAAATATATCTTTAATTTATCTTTCAAATTTATTTCCACTAATTTTTTTATTTAAGAGAATTTTTAATGCAATATATTTTGATCCTGTTTTCCCTTCCCCTACCTTCTCCTAGGCTCTCCCCACCCCACTTTATGTTTTTTCTATCTCTTTCAAAAAAAAAAATCCCACAAAAAGCACAAAAAAACGGAAATCAAAACAACAAGCCAACAAGACAAAATAAAGGAACAAGCAAAAACCTTGTCAAAACAAAACAAAAGAAACAAAAAAGCCCCCCCCCCAACACACACAAGCAAACAAACCCTATGGATTCATTTTGCGTTGCCCAACTACCCCTGGGTGTGGAGCTCGATCTGGAGAAAGCTGATTTATTCCTTTCCAGTTAGTATTAATTGCGAGTAATTTCTGGATTGGGTCTGGGATCTCACGTCCACGTCCCCCCCTCAGTGCTGGGTTTATGCATGCTGCCATAGTCTATAAGCTCCTCTGTACATAATTCCTCTTGTGTCTTGACAACACTGTTTCCTTGCAGTTATCCGTCCCCTCTGGCTTTTATAGTCTTTCTACCTCCTCTTTTGAATAGATGCCTGAGTCCTGAGGAAAGGGATCTGATAAATATATCCTATTTTTTTTTTGGTTGCTCTCCCCAATCTGATAGTAAGGCCCTATTGTTGAATACAACACTTACTTATGCTGGGAAACACAAAGCGACCAAGCTAGAGCTCCGCTAGAAACCTCACTCCTGGATTAGCATTCATAGCGCTGAACAACACTTTGCACACCGCTGGAGGAGAAAGGTAACCACCAGTCACCCAGCTACGAACCCTGCAAGCCACAACAGAACCCTGCCTGCAAGATATATTGATGCGATATTGGCACAAAGGTTATGGGAGTAACCAACAACTTTCTGATTGGATTTAAGGCCCACTCTGTGAGAAGGAAACTGTCCCTGACCCTGCTAAATAAGCCAAGAAGCTAAGACTAGCTAGGTCACAGGCCCAGGGGGAAATCCTACCGCTATCATTCTGCTAAAGGAATAGAGCAGAAAATGACTCCTAATGACATGCCGCTATTCTACATAGAGCAGTGCCTCCCTTGACCCTTATTAGAGAAGCAGCTTCTTATAGTGTGCGGGAATTAACATGAAGATCCACAGCTAGGCAATGTGCAGAGTGAGAGACATTGGAGCACTCAGTTCACTAATTTTTCTTCTTTATAAAAAGAAAAAAAAACCCATTTGAATCAACAGGGTTTTCTCTTGTTTTTTTTTTTTTTTCTTGTAGTAAATTTGAGCTATTTCCCAATAATCTCTCAACTTTATTGGGTTTCTTGCGCCCTTGTAAACTACTATTTACACTTATTTGCTAATGCTACTATTTTTCTAGTTACTGTCTTTTTTCCCAATTTCTTTGAATTTACCTAGTTGATCTTTTTTTTTTAGCTTTTCAAAATAGATGTTTTATTTATTTGTTGATAACTCTTTGCTGTGCAACATGCTCCTAAATTGCAGAGTTGAGGAAGGAAGGAAGGAAGATGCTCAAACACAGCAGTGAACTGAGAAATGGAGAGCCACGCAGAAAGAGAGATAAGAACTCAGGAGCAAAATGACCATGGAAAAGAAGCAACATGACTGAACAATGAGACTGAATACACACTTTAGATCTGCATTTATTTGCAGAGAGCTATGCTTTAAGTCAGACCTCTCTCCAAGGGCCAGCACAGGCAATGTTATATGCTGATCCCAAATTAGTGTATGGCTAGAGGAGAGTTTGTAAATTCTCTGCAGAGAGGGCTACATGAAACTGGTGCCTGACCCACAAAAACGACAGAATCCTATGGCAAAAGAGGAGAGGAATGCCCTGGAGAATCATGGAATCTCCACTGCAGGAAGCTAAAAATGAGAGGGGCCATGGAAGGCCAGGAAATAAGAAGCCATGCTAGAAAAAGACTCGTCAGAAGATTTGACTGCCTTTCTTGTCACAGTGACCAAATATCTGACAGTAAGCAACTTAAGGTGGTGGAGATTTATCTTGTCTCCCAGTTAGAGGAGATACAGACCATCATCCCAGGAAAGGCTTGATGGTAGAAGCCTGAGACAACTGGTCACATTGGGTCTGTGGTCAAGAAGCAGAGAACGCACTGAAAATGAGACACGGCTATAACCTTTGGAACCCATTTCCTAATGGAAGCTTCCATGACCTTCAAAAACACTGTTACCAGCTGGAGGCCAAGTGTTTGAACACATGAGTCTATGGGGAACATTTCACTCTATAGGAGTCTCTTAAGAAGTCATGAAAATGAAACTCATTTGGAAAGGAGTTAAATTGAAACACACTCTAAGAACAATACACATGGGTCCAACTTAGAAGGGTTCAACATTCTCTTAATAACGATCTTAAATTTTCTGCACTCTGTTTCTTTTCCTCCTTTCCCTTGGCTGCAGACTAAAATGAGCTTGGAGCAGAGGAAGGCAGGAGTGGAGGTATCAGAAACATGGGGTTTCTTAAGACAATAACTGTAGGCTGGATCAGAAATAGCTCCCAAATGCCTTGCTGAAGGCTTGGTGTTAGCTTAAGAGGCAGAGTCTAGCAGGTAGGTCTTGGGGTCACAGGCAATGTGCCCTTCAAGGAGATCACTGTCGTCTAATCTCAGTCTCACTTCTTAGTCATGAGGTTATTGATTCTGTTCCACCACATCCTCCTGCAGTGATGTATTTCTTGACTGCAGAACCCCAAACAGTACCAACCAACCATAGACTAAAACAGTGAGCCAAAATCAACCCTTAATCTTTGTAAGTTGATTGTCTCAGGTACTGTCTTAGTGATGGAGAGCTGAATTCAGCCGTATTTGGTCTCTGAGGTGATTATACAATATTGACCTAGGGAAAGTGATCAAAAAAGCAACACATACCGCATCTCCATTTGGTCCTCAGTGCAGAACAGGTTAACAGCACAGTAGAAAACTCATGTTTCCCAGTCAAAGGAGTCCCACTTGCTTGACACGCTAATTATATTTGTTTAGATTATAAATGTGTAATTTTTCTTCCAGTTATATTTCTAAGGGCCAAAATTCAGCATTTTTATTCTCATGCATTCTTTCCCTCCAGGTAGTTTTCAATATCAAGTGTAATTTATTATTGGCTGCAGGAGTTATTTGTAAAGATTTCTCTTTAGTTCTAGGCGGCTGATTTGTGTGGGCTGTTCCTATCTTGATTTTCCTTCTAAGTTTTAGTGTCTGGGAGTCAGCTAGCATGAATAAAGTATCAGAGTCCTAACTTACACAGGAGTTGGTTCTAAGGATAATGGATGAGGGGGAAATGTGCTTCTCATTTGCCCACGCTTTTCCTTTCTGTGCTGTTCTCCTCCCTTCGCAGGAAGCTGTGATAACTCCCCTCTACCCTTGGTGACTCGGAATGGCACAGTGGTTTGAGTTAATGTGGGTTTTCTGTTATCCATTATGCTGGTCCTTTGGATGTCTGAGTCCCTTTGGGAGATTTGATATTGGTTCTTTCATAGTTGGTCCTTTCCCTTTCTCTGCTTCTCTTGGAACTTCTATTGGATATTAGACCCGATATTGGAAGTAGACAAGATTGCCAGGCAAACTTGGGTGCACGGAGGGTGGGGGGATGGAAGTAAGGGGAGATGGTTAGAGAGAAGGGAGAGGGGGAGGATTGGGGATGGCTTGGGGGATTGGGATGGGGGGAGGGAGGGAGGAAGGATGGATATGGGAGCAGGGAAGTATATATCTCATCTAAGGGAGCCATTTTAGGGTTTGCAAGAGACTTGATTCTGGAGGGGTTCCCAGGCCCAAGGAGAGGTCCCCAGATTGTGCCCTGGGCAGCAGAGAAGAGGGTGCCTGAACTGGCCTTGGCCCATAACCATACTGATGAATATTTTGCATATCACCATAGAACCTTCATCTGGCGATGGATGGAGATAGAGACAGAGACACCTATTGGAACACTGGACTTAACTCCCTAGGTCCAAATGAGAAACAGAAGGAGGGAGAATGTGAGCAAGAAAGGCAGGACCAGAGGGAAGCTTCATCTGACGATAGAAGGAAATAGAGACGGAGACCCACATTGGAGCACTGGACTGAGCCCCCAAGGTCCGAATGAGGAGCAGAAGGAGGGAGAACATGAAAAAGGAAGTCAGGACCGCAAGGGGTGCGTTCACCCACTGATACAAGGGGACTGATCTAATGAGAGCTCACCAAGGCCAGCTGGACTGGGACTGAACGAGCATGTGATCAAACCGGATTCTCTGAATGTGGCTGACATGGGGGCTGACTGAGAAGCCATTGACAATGGCACTGGGTCTTGTTTCGTCTGCATGTACTAGCTTTTTGGGATCCTAGTCTGTTTGGATGCTCACCTTCCTAGAACTGGAGGGAGAGGGGAGGAACTTGGACTTCCCACAGGGCAGGAAACCCTGACTGCTCTTAAGACTGGAGAGGGAGGAGAAGAGGGAGTGGGGGGAGGAGGAAAGGGAATGGGGGGAATAGGAGGGAATGGGAGGAGGGGAGGTAGTGGAAATTTTTATAAACAAATAAATAAATAAATTTAAAAAAAAGATGAAAGCATATATTTGTATTAAGAGTCCCAGGCTGCTCCCCTAGCTGTATTATCCTCCCATTTTCCTTCCTGTCTTTTTATGGTCTGTTTTAGATTTCTTCAGATTTTGTTTCTAATACTTTTAATGATTTAAAAAGTAGAAGACAACAACTAGAAACATGCTGAGAAGAAAGCAATGCCTGAACACACACAAGCCACACACTATGTGATTCTAGCTACCTGAAATGCCCCAGAGCAGAAGCAGCTGCAGAGTCGGAGAGCAAGGGTAGAGACTGACAGGCAAGTGAATTGTACACAGGTTCTCCAGCAAACATTCTACATACATACCACATTCTACAGAACCTGTAACTAGGAAGAAGAAGAAATGGTTGTACAACACCGTGGATATACTGAATCACAGTGTCTCAGTTAGGGTTTCCATTGCTGTAAAGAGACATTATGACCATGGCAATTCTTATAAAGAAAAAAAAATATTTGATTGGGTGGCCTACATTTGCATCTTCATGGTGCGACATGTCCGCATGCAGGCAGATACGATGCTGGAGAAGTGGCCGAGTGTCCTACACCTTGACGTGCAGGCGACATGAAGTGGTCTGAGTGTCACACTGAGAGAAGTTTGAGCATGTATTAGACTTCAAAGCCCGCCTCCACAGTGACACACTTTTTTTTTTTCAGTAAAATTACACCTACTCCAATAAGGCCACACCTCCTAAAGGTGTCACTCCCTTGGGACCATTTTCTTTCAAACAACCACAACCAGCACATGTAAAATTTAAAATGGTGTCTTATGTTGTGTGCTCTCTCTCTCTCTCTCTCTCTCTCTCTCTCTCTCTCTCTCTCTCTCTCTCTCATACAGGGGTCTCACTGTGTAGCTGCCCTGACCTGAAACTCACAGAGAGCAGCCTGCTTCAGCCTTCCAAATGCTGGGATTAAAGCTGTACAAGCTGTACATCACCGCATTTGGCCCTCAAAAGTAAGTTTTAGGGCTGGAGGGAAGGCTCAACCATTAAGAGCACCGAGTACTCTTGATGAGGACCTGGCCTCTATTTCCAGCACACACATAGGGGCTCATGACTCTCTGTGACTCTAGTTCCAAGAGACCCATCGCCCTCTTCTGGATTCCGAGGCCACCAGGCATAGACATAGCGCACATACATATGTGCAGGCAAATACTTTTACATATAAAACAAATAAGTCTAAAATGTTTTAAGTAATTTTTAAAGCAAGTGAAGAAAAATAAAAGGAGTACTGACAATCACACTTAGTTCCCAGCATCATCTTACTCTGAATTTTGTTTTCTATGACATTCATTTCATTGTTTGACTAGCCGATGTAATTCACTCTAAAAAGCTTCCGAGGGCACCCCCTAAACTTTCTTACTCTCTTTGATCACCTGTACTACTTTTTTCTTTCTAAAATGATTCTTTTAGTATTTACTTATCTTTTTCTCAGTGGTAAGGGGCACAAACATAACTCTTAGTCTTAAAATATGAGTTTTTACTTTAATCCTTTCTTCTTAAAGGTCCTAGTATTTGCCTCTAAAGCAGATGTGCTATAGTTTGGATGTAATAGGTCCCCCGAATTCTTATGTTAAGATTTGATCCTCAGGATAACACTGCTGACGGAGATGGTAGGACCTTTTGGAGGTAGGGCCCTGCAGGAGGACTTGAGGTCAGTGAGGTATGCTCACAAATAGAATTCTGGTACTTCAGCCTCCTTTTATTCCTCTTTTAATTTTGAACCATGAAATTAAATCATCAGTTGTGTGTACCTCGCACTCCCATCATTATAGTGAACCCCCTCACCAGAGGCCTTAAAACAGGGGATCTTCCAGATTATGGCCCCGAACCATGAAAACCAGGAGCCAAAACAAACCTTTGCTCTTTATAGCTCAGTTACTCCAGAGGTACTTTGTTCCAATCACAGTAACATGGCTGGAATAAGAGATTGCCAATTCCCTTCTACAAAGAACCAGATAAAAGAATGTTAGACTTTGAAGACAATATGGCTCTGTCAAAGTCCACTTCTGTGTTTCTGCTACAGCAGTGCATGAGCAGCCAAAGATTTCACGAGTGTGTGTGTGTGTGGGGGGTGTTCCCATAAAAATTTATCTCCTGAAGCAGGTGATAACAGAAAAGAGCAAGTGAATAAGCTGAACTTGGCCTAGAGGCCAACCATCATGTGATCCTTCACGGTATCGCCACTGCACTGTGCTAGGCAAGATGCTAATACGGGGGAGGAAAGGTAAAGCTATGCGTTTCCTCTACTGAGCCTCTAACTATTCAAAAATCAGAACTATCTTTAAAGTCTCAGAAATTGAAATAAAAGGGGAGGAGCGTTTTTAATGGGAACAACTTTGAAGAAGGGTAGCATTGTGTTGGGCTCAGGCCGGCCACAGGCTGATGATATCGTGGTGTGTTAGTGGTAGACACAGGGGCTTCATAGGCTCCTAGAGTCCATGGCTGATAGTCAGACTGATCTGACACAGCTTCAAGCTGCTGATCCTCATGTTCCATTAAGTCCTGACAGACTAGCTGTAAGTTGCTCAAAAGAATGGGTTGATCCATATAGCCATACAGACCAGAGTCTTAGCAAAATATATAAAATCTTTTATGCTACAGATGGGAGCCTAGACAGTCAGACCAGAGATGGAGGAAGTGATCTAAAAGATCCACAGCATACGCTTGATTATATCAACTGCAGCAATGCAACAGATGGGATGTGAACATCCCCCAGCTGTGTTGGTAGATAAAGGTGAATGTGGTGGGACACAGCTGGAATTTCAGGACAAGGGAAACTGAGGGCAGGATAAGTTCAAGGCCAGCCTATATACTGAGACCCTGTCCCAAAACAAAACAAAAATAAAAATCATACAAAGACTCCGAGTATGCTCAATATACAATTTGAGTATGATATAAGTAGAGAACAAGGTTTAAAAATGAAAAGAAATCGCTAGAAATTGGGTTAAAATGTTAAGTTTTGATGACTATTCCTCCTAGCAACTAAATTTTCTACAGTTATATTACCTTTATGATCAATTTTTATATGCACAAGAAGAGACATTTTTAGGTACATAACTTATTTATAAAAGCCAAGCTGTAATGATTAAGACTCTCAGGACTCCATTCCTTAAATGATTCAGGATCTGGGAGTACCCAGTCTGCAGAGGGCCAGACGACAGGTTCCCCATCACCATCCTTCAGCATGAGTGCTGTCTTGTGCGAAAAATGAGCTTCATTCTTGAGAGGAGAGCAAACCATAGGCTGTCAGGCAATATCTCTGCCCAGCATAAAAGATTCTCCAGTACAAGACTTGGCTTCCTCCGGGGTGAAATGCTCAATTTGCTAAAGGCTCCCAGGAGAGCCTAGCTGTGACTGTGGGATAGCAAGAAAGATTAGAAACAGGTAGTAAGCGTGGTGTAGGCACTAGGACTTCTAGTTGAACTAGGAGTCCTGGCTACTTGGGAATCCAAAACAGGAGCTCACTGAAGCCCACAAGTTCTAGACTAGCCTACACCATCTAAGGAGGAGAAGGAGGAGAAGTAGAAAGAGAGGAAAAACAAGTGAAAACCAAGAGGAAGCAAAAAAAATGAACTGGGTGATTGAGACAGGGTCAGAAACTTTGAAATGAAAAGAAACTATATTTGGAGGAAATCTCACAAGTGTGGAAAATGTCACAGACCATAAGAGCCAGAAGATCTCAAATATTTTTTAGACTAGAGTCCCCCATTGCTTGAGAGGACTGTTCTGGTTAGTTTTTTTTTGTTAATATGGCACAAGTTGATGGGCGTGGTCGATAGGTAGTTAGAAATTAACCAGACTAGCTTAATATAAAAGATTCAGCTTTAATAAACAGAAGAAAGGGAACTTACAAAACCAGGATTCCAGCTATCCAGAAGCGCAGGGAACAAAAATGGCAGAGGCATGTGCAACCGGATTTTTATCTATTTTCTTTGGCCCCAGGGGGACACACCCTAAAAAGAATGTGATTGGCTGAGCTTCCCCATCAACAAGTCAGGGTCATCTGGATAGCAGAAACCTTAATAGAGAAAATATCTCCATCAGATTGGCTATAGGCAAGTCTGGAAGTATTTTCTTGACTAATGATTGATGTGGGAGGGCCCATTTGTGGTGGTTTGGGAAAAAAAAAACAGTCCCTAAAAGGAGTGGCACCTCTGGGAAAGGTGACCTTGTTGGAATAGGTGTGGTCTTGTTGTGTCACTGTGGAGGAGACTTTGAGGTCTCATTTATGCTCAAAATACCACCCAGTGTCTGAGGCCACTTCCTGTTGCCTGCAAGATGCAGGACTCTCAGTCACTTCTGCAGCACCACGTCTGTCTGTCTGTCTGCTTGTCACCATGTCTCACCATGATGATAATGGACCGAACCTCTGAACTGTAAGCGAGACACCCCAATTAAATGTTTTCCTTTATAAGAGTTGCTATGGTCATGGTGTCTCTCCACAACAATAGAAACCCTAACTAAGACACCACCCCTCTGTGAGCTGAGCAGTGCCACCCTGGGACAGATGGTCCTGCGTTGTACAGGAAAGCAGGCTGAGAAAGCCGTGACAAACACATCAGTAGGCAGCGATCAGCCATGGCTTCTGCTCTGTTCCTGCCTCCAGGTTCCTACCCTGAACTCCTGCCCTGACGTCCCTTCATGATGAACTGCAACTTGTAAGCTGAAATAAATCCTTTCCTCTCCGGTTGTTTTGGTTATGATGTTTCTGGCTGCAGCACAAAGCGCGCTATGATAAGTACATAGAGAGGCAGGAATGGCCAGAGTGAGCCTGGCATGGTGATAGGCACTAATAATCCTAGCTCCATGGCAGCTGAGACTGGAGCATGGACAGCCTGAGACCAGCTGGGGTTATAAAACAAGACGCCTTTTCAACAAACAAACAAAGACTCTTGATGGGAAGGTTGGGATGGGGGGGCAGGTTGAGGGAGAAGCTGTGCGGGGGCAGCGAGCACTGTGGATGGAATATAAAATGAAATTTAAAAATACATTAAAACAAACCAAAACAAAAGAATTAAGAAGATGTCCAGTGTGGGCTCAGGGCACACAGCCTGTGTGTTTACAGATTGTTTGGTGCTCACTAAACATGACTGATTCTTAGGCCACCCACTCAGTTGCTACAGTGCCTCCCCAGGGACCTAGGCTTCCCCTCCAGCCCTGCCCCACAGGACATTTCTGTTTATTTTCAGAAATGAGAACAAAATCAGTGAGTGCTATAGGCTCATGCTGGAAAATTAGGATGGGAACGTGTTAGTCAGAATATGGCAGCTATGCCGATTTGTTTGGCTCACTTTGTGTGTTTTCTCTGTGTGTGTCTTTCTCCTGGTGTGCCTCTCTGTCTATCTCTGTGAAGGTGAAGGCTGTTTCTTCGTTTCCCAGCTGCCCAGATGTGAAATAATCACACAGCAACTATATTAATTAAAACACATTAGCTCGGACTTCTTATTACCTAACTCTTACATCTTAAATTAACCCACCTCCATTGTTTTATATTTTGCCATGAAGCTTGTGGTTGGCTTCTGTCTCCTTTGGTGGCTACATGACACCTCCCTGACTCCTCCTTCTTTCCTCCTCTATCTGCTTGGAATTCCTGCCTTTCTCCATTTTGCCCTGCCATAGGTCAAAGCAGTTTTATTCATTAACCAATAAAAGCAACACATATACAGAAGGACTTCCCACACCCCCACACCATCTTTTGCCATAGGCCAAAGCAGTTTTATTCATTAACCAATAAAAGCAACACATATACAGAAGGACTTCCCACACCCCCACACCATCTTTGTCTATCTCTACCTCTCTCTTTTGTACACACACACATGCATGCTTGCACATGCACACACAAGCACACACACAGAGAGAAAGAGAGAGAGAGAGAGAGAGAGAGAGAGAGAGAGAGAGAGAGAGAGAGAGAACTTAATGAACCCCCGGGGTACTCACTGTTCTGTGAGTCTGTTGACAACAGCTCTGTGACCACTCTGATTTTGTTCCCAGTCAATATTTGAATGTAGGGGATGTTTGTTCAAAAGTAATGAAATATCTGTCTTAGACTGGCAGCACAGTGCCCAGAGGTGAGCGCAGAATGTACCCACTTCATATTTCATTCCACAGAAATGCCCTCCTCTAATGAAAACAGTCATGTTCATGTCACGGGGCCAGGCAAAGGAGTGGGAGTGTTTCTTGGGGAGATGTGGGAAGAGTCGGTCAATAAAAGCCATCAGCCATGCCACGTTCCTCCGGCACTTTCTATATTCATTTATCTTGGACCTGGGAGTGATTACGTTGGGATCTTTTTCCAAGGACACAGAAAATCAAAACAACTTCGCAGCCCAGTTCTCCCAGGAAAGGTTTCAGTTTCTTCAAATACGTTTCCTGTTTATTTCAGGCTCCCAGGGGTCTGAGAGGCCCCTCACCTAGTTACTCATGGACAACAGGTGTCACGGGTCTTCCTTCGTCCCTTAACAGACTCTGACTTCTGGATAAAGGAAATAAAAGAGCAACCACCACAGAAGGCTACCCCGGCCCCCTGGCCCTTCTAAGTGTCCAGGACAGTTTCTCTGGAGAAATTCACTAGCCGCTTTGAGTATTAGAAGCCATCCAATCACCTAACACACAGCAGGTGAAAACAGCTGCACAGTAGCCCTGCTCTCCAAACAGATGTGGATTCACGTCCCATCATAAAGAAGATGTAGGTGATCCTGTAGAGTTTGGTCCTTTTTTACTCAATGGTAACATCTCACGAAACCATAGTATCATTTTCTTATATCGACACTGATAGAATCACTGATCTTACTCAGATCCCTATTTCCATGACCTTTTCTCTATAAGTTCTCTACCTGTTATCAGACACAGTTTGTGCACACAAACCACAGACAGGAAGTATTTACTTTCCTCTTTCCTCATGAAGCCCTACTCACTTCATTTACCAATTACTTACCTCCGGAAGCCGCTGATACCCCAAGCCCCTTTTTTTTACTATAATTCTGCCCTTTTTTTTCAAATCTGTCATATAAATGGAGTCATGCAGAAAGAACCCATTGGGACTGGCATTTCCCTTCGTCTGTACTGTTTGTGACTCCACCAGCTGGTGTGCCATCGGTTGCTCGTTCCTTGTGCTGTTGAGCTCCGGTTGCTGGTATTGGGATTACTGTTTGGTGGCCCATGCACTGTTGAATGGCATCTGGGCTGATTCTGGTTTACAGTCATAATCAATAAAAAGCCATGAAAAGCTGTGTGCATAACATTTCCATTGTTCTAGGATAAAGACTTGGGACTGCAGTTAGTTGGGTCCTATGGCAGTCTACAGCCCTGTCACATTGTTGTTCCCCTGGCCACACTTATCTTTAGTTCCCTCCAATGATGCCAGGGTAACCCAGTCTCTGCACCCCCCCCCCAGCCTTTGTTGTTATAACTTTTTTGTAACGTTAGTCTTTCTGTGGGTTTAATTTGCATTTTCCTAATGCTCATGGATGCTGAGCAGCTTCTGATATTTATTTGTCATCTGGGAAGCTTTGTGACCAAATGTCCATTCACGTTGTTTATTTCCTAATGGGGTCCTTTTAGACACCTGTTGTTGCTTAATTATACAGCACAAATTTTACAGCAATCCCATGCTGGCCTTTCCTCATAAGCAACTGTCCCCCAGCCCTCTAGAACATGAAAGAGCAGGCCATGGAGGAGAGTTGCCTTCCCTTGTCCTTTCTTTCTTACCTGTATATTAGCATAAAGTCCTATAGCAAACTCCAGGAGAGTGAGTTTGAACCCCAGCTCTGCCATGTGCCCATTACCCCACTCAGGTGTTTTCTTCCACTCTCTGATCTGTTTTCCCATCTGGGTAATAAAGGTAATGAACGTCAGGCCTCTAGCAACTGAGGTCTTATTTCTTTCTTGCCCCTGCCTTGGCCTTTACATGCACCCACTGTAACAACACCTATATGAAGAGAAGGCCCTGGCTGCATTCTTGTGCTTAGCATTGCCTACCACCAACTTTCTTGTCTTCGTCAACAACATTGGCTCTTCAGTTTAGGCATCTTCCCTCCAACTGCTACAACCCAGCATCTGTACTAATGCTGCAGTGGGAACAGGCTCCATCCCCAGCTTCAGATTCCTCCGTGGTCAGCCAGCAACACACAGCCAGCCTTCCGGATAATCAGAGTTCTCCATCCACCCCACTCCCTTGCCCCCATCACTGAAGCCCAGGGTGGGATCAAGAATAGCATTTTCCTAGGCTAAGAAGATGACATGGTAAGCGAAGGGCTTGCCCTGCAAGTGTGACAACCTGATTTCAGATCCTAAGAGCACAATAAAGCTGGGCGGTGTAGCACAGAGCTATAACCCCAGCACTCCTATGAGCAGTTTGAAGATGGAGACAAGAGACCCCAAGAAGGCTCATGTGACTCTTCATTCCTGTGAAGGCCAGCTAGCATGGCACAGAAGCTGTGACTAAGAAATTTTGTCTAAGGCAAGATGGAAGGTAAGGTTGACTTCTGACCTCCACATGTGTGCTGTGGCATGTGTGGGACTGCACACACACACACACACACACACACACACACACACACACACGAGATACACTCACAAGATTAAAGAAAAAAAGAATAGCCTCATCCCAACAGAGAACAAGACCAGAGAGTACCCCTCCCTCCCCCCAGATAGGCAGACATATAAGGTGGCAAGAGATTGCTGCTGATGCAGAGGTGGTGGGGGAGAAAGACAAAGGCTGAGTCTCAGTCCTGTTCTCTGAGGCTGCAAAATCAAGATCATTCCTTCGGCTGCGAGTTAAGACAGTTAGTGGGCTGGGTTTTCTGAAAATTACATTTTTTTTTAGAAGCCCAAGTATGTCCAGATGCCCTCCACAGATCCTGGCCATCTGGGTAACTCTGGCTCACCTTCCAGTCTCCAGGCACAGGGACTCTGCCTTTGCAAGTGCACACAAAGAGTAGGTGCACTGCCCTTTCTCCTATGCTTGACAATAACTGCCCTTATTTCCCCCGAGAGTCTGCAGTCTCTGTACCCTGCCTTCCCCTCCAACTACCAGAAGCCTATGATGGACAAACCAAGGAAATGCCTCCACTTCAGACAAGATAGCTCCCTGAGAGATCACTGGGGGTGGGGGTGACACAGGTCAGTATCATGTGCAGTCAGATGGCCTAGGATAACCCAGCTGTGTGACCAGCACCACCATACACTCAGCCTTCACCTGAAGGTGCATTCGCGGCTGAAGCGATCTGTTCTCTTCATCCAGGCTCAAGACTGTTTCCCACCTGCAGTCATGCATGATGAATATAATGGCAAGTCCACCCTGACTACCTGTCCTCTGAGACCTCCGGGGACATTTTCCATCACTCAGCAGCTATGACTCATTTATTTCTCTGTCCCACCTTCCAGGCACCAAACTCCTCAGAGGCATGAACCACTCTATCTGCCTGCAGCAAACAGTACAGCCTGCGTTATAACCAATAGAGTCTAGCACCTGTTTGCTGAGTTAATGAGCCTCAGCATGCTAGCCCATGTGGTGGGAGCATGCCTTATCCTTTAAAAGAACACATGTGATTTGAGAGCAAGAACAGTAAATCCAGAATACAGGAGACAGACTGCGAGATCCTCCGGTGGTGAGTGTCTGGTTGCCACTGAGCAGAAGATGGCAAAGAAGAAAGCCAGAATACAACGTGAGAGACAAATAGGACCACACTAAGAGAAGCTGAGTGTCACCCAAAGGTCACTGGAAGCCATGGATCCACTTTAGAATATTCCCTCTGAACACAAGGTAGAAAATGGATTGTGAGGAGCCAGTGTAGGGCACTAGGGTAAAGGATAACAAGCTAACATTTGCTGCCTTAACAAATTATTCTTTATCAATAAAAACTGGGAACCCGATATTGGGGTAAAACCCTGAAAGATCAGAATAAGGGAAGCAGCCACCAGTTGCCCCCTACCTCTTCTGTTTCTTCCTCCTCCAAAAAGGCTGTGATCCTCTCTCATCCCTGCCTTACACTTCCTGTCTCCTATCTGTCTACAGTCCTCCAAACCTCTATGGTTAATTTTGATCAGCTAGTGGTTAGCTCTGCCTTCTGACTCCAAGCAAGCCTTATTTTTCAGAACACAATCAAAATATCATATAACACATGTTTGGAACAAGGATTAGTAAAAAAGGTTTCTTTGGAGTCTAAGAACAAGAAAGAAAGGTCTATGGCCCCAGAGTGGTGGATCCTAAGTTCAGTCCCCAGACACTGGCTGGGTATGGGTGTCAGAGTCCAGGAAAGAGAAGCTATGGTTTTGTGGGACCCAACTTTGGCAGCAGTGGCGGATCCCCAAGTGGGAACCTGGAAGCAGCAAAGAATTCCTAGGACAGAAAGGACACTGCATTCCAATGTTGAGTTCTCCTAGCCATACCAACAAGGGAGGACTCTCACAAAAAGCTTTTAGAAGGGAGACCATGCCAACCGACAATATTCCCAACACTGGGAATGCCCAGCATGTAGCAGAGGTGACAGGAAACAGAACCATGACCTCACTCTCAAACTGCCCTTTGACCTTCGAGAAAGGTTGAGCATAACGTGCAGAGAAGGAGAAGGACATAACCACTCCCAGAGATCAAGTGTGTGCTCCTTCTGAGATGCTTTCTCAGCTGTTTTGCCGTCACCGTAGGTCACCAGAAAAACGACTTTCGTTCAGTTTCTCATGTGAGGGGGAGACATGTGAGCTGATTAAAGCTGTGTGAGTGGAGATAACGAAATAGAAATAAATAATTCATTTCTCCCACAGAACATTCAGTCTCACACTCGCCACATGGGTCAGGTGCAGGAAATGGCAGTGGACTGAGCATGCCCCAGTATCCAGAGGCTTAGTATTGTGTAGACAATATATCCATATAGGCTACTAACATTTCCTTTTGCCTTCTGGATTATTGATCTTGGGGATTACATCTCTGAGTCTTAGCCATCTCACTACAAGTAGAAAGATGACTTTAATATCCAGAAGAGCAAAGAGGTCAGACATTCCAGAAACCACTGAAATTGGATCCAGCTTGTCTGTCGCAGTTAAACAGAGTGACATCAGGTGAGTTAGTACTTTTCAACATCAGGATTTCCAGATGAGGAACAGGAGAATCATAAATATTTAAAGTTTGAGCCAGGTGTAGTATGACTTCTGGATTTCCAGCACTTGGGTGATGGAGGCAGGAAAGTCATGAGTTTTTGGTAAACCTGGACCATAATGAGAGACTGTCTTTAAGACAAGCAAATATCTACAATTTGATGTGTGGGATTTCTTAGTAAATTAAACAAGATGATGTCTGAAGAGCACACAGGATGGAGTAGGTACAGCAGCTGTGGCTATTTAGATAACATGATTAAGGTTTTGGGAGAACTATGGGTCTCTATTTTGTTTCCTGCCTGTATGTGCCCTCAGGCTGAGGAAGCATCTTGAAGTTGCAAAGTGGGGGTACATTGTCCTATTCACTCAGAATGCCATAACAAAGTACTACAGACTGGGTGACTTAGACTGTGGGGTTTTATTTTCCCACTGTTCTGAAGGCTGAAATTCTAAGATCGTAGTTCCAGTTTAGACAATATTCTCCAAGGCCGCTGTGTGCCCATGTGGCTTCATGCTTGGGTGGACAAACGGCAAAGTCTTTACTCAGAAGGGCACCTAACCTGTTGAAGCCAGGCCCCACATCTATGATGTCATATAACTTGAATTATTTCTTTAGAAATTCCAGCTCCTTACGTAGCTATACTGTTGGGGCTCCAGTGCATGAAATGAGAATGGGGCTTTAATGTTCTGTCTGTAATACCCAGTTTAGACTGGATGATGGGAGAAGCTGAGCCAAGAGGCCCACCTGCCCAACCCCCAGCCATTGTCCCAAGATCATTCCAGAGAACAAGCCCCAGCTCCTTACTGTGGAGAGACGTGCAATATTGAAATCGCTCCCCTAATCTTTATGAGATTGCCTTCTCCCTGATAGAAATATTGCCTCTTGCTGAGTATTTATTGTCTGCTTCTCTCCAAAGTATTGACTTTATGTAACAGTTTGATATACATCAAATCCTTTACAGATTTAATAAACTCCTCTGGTCAGCCTTCTGTTGTGAACACAATGAGATTTATGGTCATCTTGGTGTAAAATCCTTTTTCCTTGAAATTTTCTCCTTCTAGATATCAAAAGACAAGAAGGGGGACATCCATCATCTTGGAAATCATCCCCCATGTCTGCTGCTGGGTATTAGTCAGAAATGACTGGTGGTTAAAGTACTAAAAAGTGACAAACGTTTCACTGCCAAGCAACTGGGAGAAGAGGAGGACCTTAAAATCCTTCCCTTCCCTTCAGAGAGGGGTTTCCTTTGCAGTTTCTCACCGGAGCCGGCGGAATGGAGACCAGCCTAATTTGAATTAGGTGCATGACCTCAGCAGGACTTGACTCAGCTTAGAGAGCAGAGTCAATCCAGGATCCACTTAACAAATACTAGTTTGACCAGGTAAGCCATAAAGCACTGTGGAGAGAAGCAGGGGGTGCAGAGAGGTAGAAAGTCACCTGTATGTAAGCTAGCTTTCCTCTAAGGACTTCTAGTCCCTTCTTCATTGCTCTGGGTACACAGAGTAGATCCGCTTGGCCTGTGGTTTCACTTTTGTTCCAAGGAGCTGTTGTCAACCATAGCCTCCAAACTGAAAGTTCCGCAGATAAATCCCACACCGCATGTGCTTCTGAGCAGCCTGATGGAATCTCACGCTGTCATACTCCGTGAGCCATCCTTTTGTTCAGAGCGTCCACACTGTATGCCTTACCCACCCGTGAGTAACTTAATAACTGTCATGCTCACAGTACTTGTGTTCAAGTAACTCTTACAAAACGGCCGAATGCACATAATTTACATCACCCCATTTCGTCATATAGGTATTGCTTCATCTCATGTCACCCCAAGATAAAGAAGGCTGTGTGCAGTACCTTAAGATGATTTGTGTGAGAGATAGAACACATTCATATAACTTTTATTATAATATATCGCGTATTTTATATTGTGTTATTTGTTAATCTCCTAATGCATCTAATTTATAACTTAACCTTTAAGATAGATACATATTCATAGGAAAACCCACTACATAAAGAGTTTGAAGTTTGGGGCACCCCTGGGAATCTTAGGAATTATTACCTGCCAGTAAGAGAAGACCTCTTAAGCACTTGCTTATGTCTGTCCCTCTTAGACGAAGTATAATACAAGAAGGCTCACTCCTTCCCCCGCAGTCACTGGGGCAGCTAGGGTATTTGTCCACTGAAAACTGCCAGAATAAATCTGGCTGGGGTTGAAAAGACTCATCCAGGAACAGAAAGGCCTTCTAAGTAGCTAGGGAAACATATTGGGATTTCGAATTCTCCCTGATCTCCGAAAGCCGTTTCTGAACAGAAATGTAATTTGAACAAGTAAGCGGGGGTGGTGGGGGGGCAGGGAGCAGGCTCTCAAATGTTCTAGGTGTTTCTCTGAAGAACCTATGGGAAAGTGGGGAAGAAACAGGAAAGAGATTTATGGAGTCTCGGAGCCTCCTGTTAAAATTAAGTGTGGTGCGAAGACTGGGTTTTCACGTTTAATTGTCTTTCTCACAGCAGCGGCATGTCAGTCTTTCCTAAGAGCCTATTAATTCTGTAATTCAGTGCAGCAAGAGCTCCGGGATCAGCCGAGCCAGTGTGGGTTTTTTTTTCATCCTCATTGACTAGCTGTCATCTGGCATGAATGTTAGGGTAGCTTTCTCCTTGAACACTCTAAATATCCCCAAATTAAAAAGTTTTTACAGTCAGTTTAATGGAAAAAAAACCCGCTTGCACATCAATCAGTAGAAATGGGGTCCACGACACCGTATGTTATGATTTTAATTATAACTAAAAATAACCAGGTTTATTGTATGGGCCCCTTGGAAGCCAAGTAGTGGAGAGAGAGATGAGTCAAAGACTGGGTGGTTCAAGTGGCTTTTAAATAAAAAAAAAAAAGATGATTTATGAATGTGGCCCCCAAACCTGCTGAGAAGTACAAGGGCATATATTTGATTAATGGCTGGTTTGTCTTGTGCTGGCTCTCTCCCTTATCAAAGCATCAGTGCAGATCTGTCTTGTCCTTTGTTTAATTAGGATCTCCAGCTGGACAGACGCCTTTAGAAAGGTACTCAACATCCGAGGACGATTCTAAGGTGCTGCCCCATCACAGCAGACAGGGCTACAATGCTCTAAGCAAAGTCCAAGAGCTGCTGAGACTCTCATTGTTCTTGTACAGCACAGATCTACTGAAGCAGGGAGGATGCAGGTTTGCAAAGAAGCACATGCATCCCTGTCTCTCCCAGGTCTGGAAGGTTACTGGGGACTACTTGTATATATGATGTGGACAAGAGTCCAGAACTCGCTGTGCAAGCAGCTAACACATAACTCTAACCCACCAAATCCTGCATGACTTAGTCCATGAAACCTGCCTGGGCGACACAGCAATGAAGAAAGGACAGACATACAGACACACGTATAGACAAGGCAGGACCAGGTGGACTGTGCTCATTCTGATGGAGCACACAGGAGCCCGGAACATCAGGCTTTTTTATATATAGCACAAGGGGAAGGGTTAGCGAGGCTGGGTAGAGGTCTTTTTTAGGGAAGCAGTCTCAGGTTGCTATCAGGATGGAGAAGGAAGCTACAGTGACTAGTTTGTGCACACTGTCAGCATTGGAATTCAGACCAGAGGGAGGCACTGGGGTCCTTGGCATGACCATGCCCACGACAATAATACATAGTCACTCCGCGCTTCATCCTCTCTTTGCTCATCCACTCGAGGTTTCCTCTGCTCGCCACAGGATCCCATTGTTTGAAGAGAACATCCTTTTGACTTCAAAACAGAATACTTCCTTTGTGGTACAGAAGATGTCCTTCTGATCCTGTCTCTGTCCCTACCAATTCTATTCTGCGACCTTAGTCCTTGTATGTGTTAATGGGGTTTCATTGTTTTGTAGGTTCATACCTATTTTTAGAATTCATGCATGGTACTGTTATGAAGTGTCAAGGTACCTCATTGAGGAAACTGAAAATGACTAAAGAGGTAAAGATCAATAGAAACCACTCATGAGGGGTACCTGGGGGTGGGGAGGTGGAGCTGGCTTACAGAAGAAGCACAATGGTTCATGCAATACTGGTTGGTCTTGTTCCAATGGTTACTAAGGGATCTATTCACAGGTACATGCCCTGATCATCACTCTTTAGTACGCTTTATGACCAATAATATTGCATATGTATCTTGTATTGCTATAGGCTCCCTATCTACAGCTTTGCCTTTGGCAGTTTATTATCTGTGATTAACTACAGTCTGTAGAAATTGGACAGAAAATTCTAGAGAAAAACAACTTTTTAAATTGTCTGTCATTCCAGTAGCCTCATGACAGCTCACATCATCCTATTCCATCCCACCAAAAATGTGAATCCTCACCTTGTCCAGCACATCAACCTGGTAATCTCTATTGACTCTTAGTAACTCAGTAGCTAACTCAGCTCTCCGATCCCCTATAGCAATATAACAATGCTTTTCTCTAGGACTCGGTGCAATTCTCAGCTTCAGACACTCACTGGGGCTCTTAGAACACAGCCCCCACACTCAAAGATGGGGGACTATCGAACTGCTTACTTTTTAAAAACATGAGTAGATCAGCTGAGCAAATCAAACTCCGAATGTGTGCTCAAAACTATTTCTTTGTAGCATTGAGGAAAATACACCCACATATTCAAAAATAAGGAAGAGAAATCTTTGTAGTTCCCAAAACAAGGCTTCTAAAAAAAAATAAAAGCAGTATAAGTAGTGTAACTGCAGTAATTGAGGCCAGGACCACACAACCCTCTGAAGATCTGTTTCTAAGGACAAGAAACCACTTCCGACCCACTCAAGGTAGCACCAGGGTCTTCTGGAGCTGATGTATCTGAGTGCTAAGGGGATCAGGGCCTAGGGGATGTAACAGAGGCTGTCAGGGACTCCACACTGGAAGCCTGCTTGCTTAGGATCCAGCCAGTGAAGTCTCAATGTGGAGACACCAAGCAACTGAGGAGGGCAGTCAGCATTCATAAAAACCCAGGGAGAACAGAGCTCATGTGCCTTTGAGGGACTATTAATCAGTTAGGGTGCTCGGAGGAGGACTGCAGGAGGGACTTGAAGAGGTCAGGAAGGGAATGGCAGCCTAGGCAGAAGAATTGCAATGGCAGAACAGAAAGGAGGCAGCCTTGAGATGTGCCAAAAAAAAAAAAAAAAGGTCATGGGAATTTAGAACTCAGCAGGGAGCCTAACCCGAAGGCTGGAAGCAGCCAAAGAACAAAACTGGAATTCAGAGATCAAGCAGCGTGCAGCAAAAAGGAGACAAGAGGGGTTGAAGCTGTAAAAGGAAGCTGAAAGACATGCAAAGCTGCCTTGAAAGCGCCTGTTGGGACCCAGCCATTCCCAGAGGCTCAACAGAGGTAACTGGCAGGGGCAGTACACAAGTGTCAAGAATGCCAGACTTGAAATAAGGCAAAGTCCACGGACCCCGAAAGAGCTGAGTGGGATAAATGAAAGCTCCATGTCTAGATCCACAGTGATAAGACTTCAGAAGCTGAAGCGACAAGAGGGAGGGAGGAAGCAGACCTCCTCCAGAGGCCATGCAGCAAGGACTGAGCCTGTGAGACCCACAAATCACCACTCCATCCCACTGGGTTTGTGGTCAGAAGTATACCAGGTTGCCTGGGTTTTCTCCCTGCAAGAGAAGGTTACCGTGACTGAGTCCCACAAAGGTTGAAGGATTCAATCTACCTGAAGCCCTTGGAGGATTTCTCCCACCAGCACGTTAGCTCTTTTGGCAGTTATTTACCTGTGCCTGTGCACGTGTGTGCAGCGAGCCTGTGGGAGCTAGAGGACAACCACTGGGTTCCTTCCTCAGGAATGGCGTCCATCTCTTCTGAGGCAGACTCTGTCATTACCTCTGGATTAAATTAGCCCATTAAATTAGTGCATCCGTGTGACCTGGGATACTCCTGTATTCACACTGCCTGTACTGGGATTATAAGTGTGCTTCACCATGGCCAGCGCTTTTATGTAGGTTCTGGGGATTGAACTCAGATCCTTGTGCTTGTCTAGCAAGTGTATCCACTGACCTATCTCCCCAGGTCAGGGTCAGGAAATGTTTTTTTTTTCCTTTGTGCCACATTTAGCTCTCAAGTTGTCAATTTTTTCCTGGGCAATATTGGAAGTCAAAGATGGAGTTTAGTTCAACTCCTGTCTCCTGTCTGGGGGTTGATACAGTTTTCTTGTCTGGGAGGAGAGAACAGAGTTGTGTTTGTGGCTTATCCTTCATGAATTGTAGTTTTGTAGAGCATTTCATTTAATCTTTGCAATACCTTAAGATGTGTCATTGGACCGTCATCACTCGGAGGAACAAACCTGGATAATGAGAAGCTAATGGGTTTCCTTAAAGTCCTACGGTGAGGAAACAATGGGGCTCTCTGACCTCAGACCCATGCTCCTCATAGCTGGTGTGAAGGTGGAGGCTAGGGCAGTCAAGTGTCCTGGACTTGAGACTTGTCTCCGAGTTTCTGCTTTCAGAAACACTTGGTCTGGCCTCAGAAAATGGAGTGCTCCCTGTGAGCAGGAAGGAAATAAACCATCATGATGTCTTCTAACAGCTTCAATAACCAACATGACATTGTGAAGGACGTGCCAATATTTGTAATCTCTCCTGACAAGTTGTTAAGTATTTATAGAAACATTTTCTCCTGGCCCTGCTTAAGGAAAGTACTGTATCTAATTTCCTCTGGAGACATGTGCTGGGGAAAATCAGAAGGATGATCTGTCATCATAAATAGCAATAAATAGTCACCCTGAAAGACTTGCTTGTTGAGCAAGGTTGCTTGAATATTAACATCTCCCTTTAATCTTGTCTCCAAGGGAATGAGTACACGGATTGGACATGTGCTGAGCTCTGAGTTTGCGGGGAGCTCAAGGCTGGGGCCTGGGGACTTCTGAAGCCTGGATCAGTCTGGGGAAACCAAGTCAGGGGTAAACAGATGAGTCTCTGAGTTCTGGGGATCAAGGAAAAGTGTGACTGTGAAATATGATCACACTGGTAGCCAATGCTACAAGATTTCGCCATAAGTGTTTCCTCTTCCCCTGGCCGTTCTTTTCCTCTCTCTGGGACTCGCTTGCTCTCATGCTTCCTCATCTATAAAATAGGGTGAGAGGCTAAGACGGAGGCTCTGTTTGCTCTCAAATCCTATCAGAAAGTTCTAGAAAAAAACTGATAGTAAATGGGTAATTCATTCTGACCCAGTGGGTCACAGCCAGGCTAGACCTTTCCTGAAGAATGCGTGATCTTAATGTCCCAGCACAGAACCAAGAGTCTGACACCAAGCTTCTGTGCAGCCATTTTCAAGCAAATGACTTTTCTTAGAACAGTGCTGGATCAGGCCAGGCTTTTAACTTCGTGTGAACCAAGCTACACTTTAAAAATGGACCTGCCTGAGCCTCCCTAATGAGGAGAGACTCAGGAGCTGGGGACTTAGCAGAACAGTTACTGGATACAAAAAGATTGTGGTAAATGAACTTAGTTTGTATATCTCTGCACAAGGGAATTGGCAATCCAAGATTCATCCTCATGTAGGTGGCTCTAAGGGGAACCAACCGTGGCTCCACCAATGGAGGAAACTGATGACGTTAGCAATTCTCAGACGCCGAATGAGCAATTTGGGGTGTAATGAACACCTTATTGCTTGTACTATACAAACAAGGGTTTGCTGGTTGCCTCTTAATGATGCTGAAAGCAAAATCCCAAGCTCAGGTGTGTGTGTGTGTATGTGCGGAGGGGGGGTGCTGAAGTAACTTTCTGTAGAAAAAAAAAACTTTTAAATTACTGTCTGATTTAATCTCTTGGCTTTCCAACAATTTTTTGATTGTTCTAGCTCATTTTTTTTTAAAAAAAATAATGTATACCCTAAGATGCCAACAAGAAGAGAATGGCCCTGTCCTCCCCACAACATGAACCAGGAACATTACTGGGGGACACTGCCTGGATACTCTCTTCCTTTCTCACAGGCTCCCACTTCTGTGCTTATCAACATAGATCAAGCAACAAAGTAGAGAACCCAGAAAAAAGAAATGAGGCTCAAGAATCAGAGACCTGAGCTAGTTCCTGGTTTATTCTAGGTTGCATTTTGGGAGATTTCAGTTCATGATCAGTTTGCTCTATGACTTTTGAGACTGTGGTGAGAGACATTGAATGCCTTGATGGCCAGATCCCGTGGAGAGAAAGTCACTTCTTGGTGTCCAGGAAGCTAAAGAGAGAGGAAAGGCTGGGATCCTACTATACCCTACATGGGCACACTCCTAGTGACCCAGTTGGAGTCCTACTATCCCCTGCCTGGGCACACTCCCAGGGAACCAGCGTCCTCCCACTCAGTCAAACTCTTAAAGACTCTACCGCATCTCAAAAGCACCATGGACTTGGATGTCATCCATGGGCCTTTGCACACCAATCAGTGAGGGAACTCTTACCCAAACTTCATCAAACAGCCAAAGGACAAGGTGCAAGAGAGGTCCCTCTCCAGACCTGCTTCATCTCAGCCAGCATTTGTGCATCTTTTCCAGATGAAATACAAAAAGACAGGGGCTCAAGATGTTAACAAAATGGTGAGTTGTCAGCCCACCTTAGGGAGATTACATTACAATACGGCCCAAGTTTAAGCCTGTAAGTAGCTCTTTCTCTAAAGCGCCAGATAGTAAATACTTTAGGCTTTGTCAGCCATGTGGCTCTGTTGCAGTTCAAAAGTTGACGCTGATAATATATAAGGGAATATGTGTGATTGTGTTTCAGGTAATTTCGTTTATGAAAGCAGGCTTAAAGTCTGGGGAGATGGCTGTGTAAGTATGGGGATCTGAGTTTGGACCCCCAGCACCCCTGTTAAAGCCAGGTGTGGCAGCACGTCTGTAACCCCAGGACAGGGGAGGTGGGCAGGCAGATCTCAATAGCTCATTGGCCAAACAGCATAGCCAAACTGACGAGCTGTAGGTTCAGGGAAAGACCCTGGCTCAAATATGAAGTAGAGGATAACAGAAGACACCCAGTGTCAACCTCTGGTCTCCACACATTCACACAAACGTGTACACATCACACACACACACACACACACACACACACACACACTCACACACGGGGGGGGGCAGGCTGACTGTCATCTGTATCTGGTCTGGTCCATAGCAGTAGGTAACAAAGACACCATTGTCCATTGTTAGCAAGCATTCAATTCCTTGGTGGCTGCTTGCCTCCGAGCACAGACTCTAATGCTCCCTCTAAAATCTTTATATTCATAATGTGTACACTGACCAGTAAAAGTTTTCTACACACTCAAATTAAAATCACCAAACTAATTGATTCTCCAAGTGAGAAATAATTCTAATAAGAATTACCCCGCGAGTCCAGCTAGAATTACTGTACATTAATGCTAGAAGAAATAATAGCCCTGTTTCATTTTGTAAATGTTCTAATTTAATGTCACCTAAAAGGTACATAAAGCAGTCTTCAATTTCCTCTTCCCATGAATCTGAAGTCAGCACTTCCCTATTCATCTATTCTGCAAAAATGATATTGAATTCTAGCTATAAATTAGTCTTTGTGCTCAGTTCTCAATATACAATGGAGCGCCTGAAATATGAAGCCTAGAGAAGTCACAGACATTAACGCTGTAGTGTTACAGACATACACACGTAGAATCCATATGGTCCCAGGATGGTGGTGCTGTTAAGAGGTGTGCTTACCTTCTCCAGGATGTGTCTGGGAAAAATTCATGAAAAAAAAGACTGTAAAATGAGGATGATATGGAAGAGTTCACTGAGTATCAGGAAAAGATAGGCATTCCAGGATGGGATGTGTGTGACATGAGACTACACCATCTGCCTGGGAGCACCAAAGAGCTTCAACCTCAGCTGCAAGTAGCATGTCCCCTAGATGCTCCTTTTCATTCTGGAGACTCTTGTGAAGTCAAAGCAACAGTGAAAGCAGATGGAGGCTAGAGCATTCAGACAAGGACTATGGGTGTCCCACTGGTTCCCGCCCCCCACCTCCCGCATGCCAGCACCGGACACATCAGTCATGTCTGCAAAAGAACCTGCTTCCTGAGCATGTGCAAAGTCAGCTATCCCTTCAAATACTAGCTGACGATGCCCTTGCTTGTGTATTCTCACTTTTTATAGCCCTTTCCCAGGGACGGGAAGTAAGAGAGGAGCATTAAGAAAGAACCGTTAGTCTGACCCTCGTCACCAACCTATTATGTTAATTAAGGAGCACTACGGGGACAGAGTATCTCTTGGTCCAACTGCTGTCACTGGACCTTGCAGTGCTGTGGCAGTAGGCCCTGACCACCATGCTCTTTGGCATGGTTTTCCATCTATCCCACTTAACCATCTGTGGTAGTTTGAAGGAAAACGGCGCCCATTAGCTCATATAGTGGAATGTTTGGTTTCCTAGCTGCTTAGTTCATTCATCACTAGACATTGGACCTTATCAGTAAATGCATCGGCATCTTAGTAAGTTTTGATAAACTCATCTTGCCAGCTATCTCAGCGTCGTCTTCATTCTCTGAAAATTCCATCTGTCACCTTCGCAGCTGCTCTCACCGAGTATGCCAAGTGGAGAGTTCTCTGTGGAGCTTTCCTGCCTCACAGAGTACAAGAGATGCAGCATCCTGGTGCCCCAAGCCAAGGCCTTGAGAGATTATGTTCCATTCCCTAGGAGGGAGGAGTTGTACCATAAGAACAGTACAACCCAGTCATGTCAGCTTATCAACCTCCACTTCCAGAAATAACTAAGATGGTTGTTTTCGTCCATTGACTTAACGCTACAGTAACCAAGTCACTTACAGACAGGCTTACTCATGGCATCCTAGTTAGAGTTTCTGATGCTGTGAAGAGATACCATAACCACACCAACTCTTATAAAGGAAAAACATTTAATTGGAGTGGCTTATATTTTCAGAGATTTAGCCTATTATCACCGTGGTGCAACATGGGGGCATGTAGGCAGACATGGTGCTGAAGCTGAGAGTCCTACATCTTGGTATGCAGGCAACAGAGTGGTCTCAATCACACTAGTCATGGCTTGAGAATGTAGGAGACTTCAAAGCCTGCCTCCACAGTGACACACTTCCTCCAACAAGACCATACCTACTCCAACAAAGTCACAACTCCAAATAGTGCCACTCCTTTTGGGGCCACTTTCTTTCACACCACTACATATGGGGTAGATGAAAATTCCATTAACCAGAATGTGAAGTATAAGGAGAGGAACCAAGACTGGGACAGGGGGATTACAAGTTTAGTCTTGATTCAGCTGAGATTGGGGGTTAAGGAAGACATTCAGCAGTCAGAGGCAAGGAAGGGGAATTTTAATCAGAGACAGTTTTGAGAGGCATTGTAAGAGCTGCGGAAAGAATGGGAGAAACATTGGCCAAGGATGAGCCGATAGTAGTAGGAAATACCAACATTTATGCATCAGATGAATAATACCTGACTGTCAGACCAATGTCCCCCTTCTATGTGACAGTATTCAGTATATACATAGTAGATTCTTGAGAATTACTTTTGTCTAATGGAGACACCAAACTATAGCCAATTATTAGAAATTCTCACACCTCAATTTTCTTTTTCTAAATTTTTTCTCTTTCCTTTTTTATTAAGAATTTGTTTTTAGTACAATCTTCTCATTTTACATAGCTCTCCCCATTCCCACTCTCTCACCTCCTCCTGTTCCACCCTTCCTCCCACTCCCCATCCATTCCTCAGAGAGGGTAAGACTTCCCACGGGGAGTCAACAAAGTCTAACACTTCACTTCGAGGCAAGACCAAGACCCTCCCACCTATATCTAGATGGAGCAAGGTATCCTTCCAAATAGATAACACTCCAAGATATTAGATCAAACACTAGGGATAAATCCTGGCCCCACTGCCAGTGGTCTCACAGACTGCCCAAGCCTCACAACTGTCCCCCACATTCAATGGGCCTGATTTGATCCTATGCAGGTTTCCCCACTATTAGTTCAGAGTTGGTGAGCTCTCATCAGCTCAGGTCAACTGTTTCAGTGGGCATTCCCATCAAGATCTTGACCTCCGTGCTCATATTGCTCCTCACTCTCTTGGGCTAGTTTCCGGTAGCTTGCCCCAGTGCTTTGCTGTAGATCTCTGTATCTGCTTCCATCTGTTGCTGTATGAAGGTTCTATGATGACAATTAAGGTAGCTATCAATCTGATTACAGAGGAAGGACAGTGTAGGTATCCTCTCCATTGTTGCTTAGAGTCTTAGCTGGGGTCAAACTTGTGGATTCCTGGGACTTTTCCTAGTTCCATGTTTCTCGCTAGCCTCTCTGATGGCTCCCTCAATTAAGGTATCTCTTTCCTTACTCTCCCCAGCACATTTTTTCACAGATCTTGAAAGAACAATATTCAACTTCATATGAAAAAGCAAACAAAACAAAACAAAACAAAAAACCCCAAAATAGCCAAAACAGTCCTCTACAATAAAGGAACTTTCAGAGACTTCTCCATCCCAGATATCAAACTTTATTATACAACTACAGTAATGAAAACCACTTGGTAATGACATTAAAAGAGACAAGTTGACCAATGGAATCGAATCTAAGACCTTGATATTAACCCACACACCTATGAACACTTGATTTTTAACAAAGAAACTAAAAGTATATAATAGAAAAAGAAAAGCATCTTCAACAAATGATGCTGGCATAACTGGATGTCAACACGTAGAAGAATGCAAATAGATCTATATTTATCCCCATGCACAAAACTCAAGTCCAAATAAATCAAAGGCCTCAACATAAATCCAGCCACACTGAACCTCACAGAAGAGAAAGTGGGAAATAGCCTTGAATGCATGGGCACAGAAGACCACTTTCTAAATATAACATTAATAGCATAGACACAGAAAACAAAAATTAATAAATGGGACCTCCAGAAACTGAGAAGCTTCTGTAAGGCAAAGGACACAGTCACTAAAACAAAATGGTAGCCTACAGAATGGGAAAAGATCTTCACTATCCCCACATTGGACAGAGGAATGATCTCCAAAATACATAAGGAACTCAAGAAACTAGACATCAAATTACCAAATAATCCAAATTTTTTTTTAAAAAAAATGTGGTACAGATCTAAACAGAGAAATCTCAACAGAAGAATTGCAAATGTTCAAAAGACACTTAAGGAATTGTTCAACATCCTTAGACATCAGAGAAATGCAAATGAAAATGACTCCTACATACCACATTAAACCAGTCAGAATGGCTAAGATCAAAAACACTAAAGATAGCTTATGCTGGAGAGGATACGGTGTAAGAGAAACATTCCTCCATTGCTAGTGGGAGTGCAAACTTGTACAGACACTTTGGAAATCAGTGTGGTGATTTCTCAGAAAATTGGGAATCAATCTACCTCAAGATCCAGCAATATCACTCTTGGGTATATACCCAAAGGATGCACACTCATTCCACAAAGATGCTTGCTCAGCTGTGTTCATGGCAACATTATTTGTTATAGCCAGAACCTGAAAGCAACCTAGATGCCCCTCAACTGAAGAATGGATAAAGAAAATGTTGCACATTTATACAATGGAGTACTACTCAGTGGTAAACAGCAATGACATCTTGAAATTTGCGTGCAAATGAATGGAACTAGTAAAAACCATCCTGAGTGAGGTAACCCAGACCCAGATAGACAAACATGGTATGTACTCACTTATAAGTGGATATTACCTGTAAAGAATAAGCATCCTATATTCCATGATCCCAGAGAAGCTAGGTAGCAAGAAGAACCCTAAGAGAGACATACATGGATCCCCCTGGGAAAGGGAAACAGATAAGTTCTCCTGAAAAGATTGGGAGTATGGGGGAAAGGGAGAGAGGAGGAGAACACCTCAACTTTCTAAGAAAGTTGGGGATGTCCCACATAGCTTGTCAGTAGAAAAAGGGGGAAAAACACAATAAAACTTTTCTTAGATTTAAGTTCTTATACGCCATTTACTCCATCAGTGCTACTCAGAAATAAAGCTTAGGTACCACACAGAAAAAGAGTCTGCATGGAAGGGTAGAGACCACTGTCCTTGCCAAGTTTGCCCTTCCTTGGTGTCTCTGAATTCAAATGGCTAGTGGTTCCTTACACTGATGCAATCTTGCCCTAAATGACAGCTGTGCCACTTCTGCCTAAGCCATTTGCAGCCATAATACATTTCATGCCGAATGCCTCTTTCCAACGTGGGGAGGTGCGGACTGGAAAAAAGATGTCTAACGTGAGCTCCCCACAACAGCTGTAAGCAGTAGGTCTCTCACGAATCTCCCCAGCAGACCAAGTTTCATGCATGTTGTCACAGCTCTCTGGCAGGCATGAGTTGTGCCTGTAAATTCTATTGGAGAAGGCTTCTCCCGATCTTCTGCTGCATGAGTGTCTTTTTCTCTTGCATTCTTTGCTGTAAGGAATAACAGTCGTGATGCATGCTTTATGCTGCATGCTGCATGCTTTATGATGCATGCTATATGCTGCATGCTGCGAGCCCCCAAGTGAACAATAATGAAGACAATCTTGAAGACTCCCAACTTGCACATTGTGCTTGCCAGTCGTTGTCACTGAGCTCAAATTTGGCAAAAATACTTTCCCTTATCCAACCAACATCCATCACCACTTCTATAGCCACCTATACAGAAGGCTGGCCACTGGTTGGTCACTGGATCCCTTCTTTCTAACACACACTGAAGCTCTAGTGCATTCAATTTACATTAGCCTTAGCACTCAAAAGTGGTTTTTGGATGTTTTGAGATACGCTCTCACTGTGTAGGTCAAGTTGACCTGGAAGTCACTGTGGAATTCAGGCTAACTTCTAATGGTGATTTTCCCACATCCACTTCCCAAGTTCTGGGATTGTAGGCCTGTACCACTATGCTTGGGCAGGAAAAAAAGTTAACTTTTAAATGTACAAACTTTAAAAGACACAAAGATGATTTTCATTTCTTTATTTCCTGGCCTCGGTACTCTAATGCAGGTCTACTTCACATTCTCAACCTGTAGCTCTCTGTGGAGATTTGAATTCATGGGATATTCCCTTTACACAGCAAAATGCTTCTAGATGGCTAATACCAGCTCTGTCTCTCAAAGCTCCTATGTCTTATGCAGATGCAACACTTTCAAGTGTGCATGGTACTTGTGATTACTATAACAGGAATTTCTTTAAAAGTGGAAGCATATTTGAGCAGTGAAGATGACTATATATCAAATCGTTGCAATGAAATAAAGTGATTTTGAAAACCGACAATAGAGGCCAGGAAGACAATATGAAGAGATATTCACGTTTCTGAAATGGTGAGAATGTGTTGATGAATACAGATAGGATTTGATCCAAGAAGAAATAAAATCAGAAAAAAAATTCTAAGGGAAAATACACTGAAGTGGTACCACAGAGATCCAGACTCAGAGGCCTTAGGGGAAGAGAGGGGAATCTGGCCATCCAGAAACAGGTAGGCAGGACAGGCATAGTGGCACGCATCTGTAATCCCAGCACACAGAAGACAAGAGTGGAGGATCTAGAGGAACTATTCTGGGCTACAGAGAGAATTCTAGACCAACCTGGGCTAGAAAGTAAAATCCAGACCAGCCTGGGTTACACAGTGAGGCCTTGACTTAAAAAAAAAAATAAGAAAGTAAAATGAAGAAAGTAAAGAAAAAAGACAAGGTGAATTGTGGAGAAGCGAGGAGGCCATATGGATAACTGAATCCACAGAAAGCTTGAGAAAGCTTGGAAAAGAATAGAGTAAAGCATGTTTTCTTGGTGGCAGCAATTTCTTGGGTCTGCTCTGCTTGCTAGAGGCAAGCAAGCACTCTCATCTAGGAGAGGCTTCCTGACTCAGCTTTAGCTGTAAAACCCTGCAGCTGTTTTAAGAGGTCCTGCCACGAAACACTTAAAAGGTGTTGATGAAAAGCTGAACGCATGCTTTTCGGTTTTCAGACGTAACAGGAAAAAAGTCACACTGTTTTAAAATGCTGGCTTTCTGGGCCGTCTTGCCAGAGCAAACTCTGACTCTTTCAAGCAAATGGTCCTGAATACAGAGGTTTTGAGTGTTGTTTAACACTGTTGCAGCTTGCTTTCTGGCAAGGACCTTGAAATGCCATTGAGTTGTGGAGATAAATGTGGCTACAGCCAGTACCTCCACCATGGGGCTGGAAAGCTAAGGAATGGGCTGAATCCAGCTGTCAAAGCCCTGGCTTTAATCCTCTTCTTAAAGGTTCATGTGGTCAGAAAAAGAGTATACAGTAAAGATAGATTCAAAGATGAGGAAAACCTCTAAATGGTTTACTATGTGTTAAAAATATATGCATGCTAAAGGTTAGAGTTCTTAAAAATAAAAGAGAAGAGAGTAGTTTGGGTGTGGTGGTACACACCTTTAATCTCAGCACTGGGGAGGCAGAGACAGACGAATCTCTGTGAGTTCAAGGTGTGGTAGCATACACCTTTAATCCCACCACTGGGGAGGCAGAGACAGAGGGACCTCTGTGAGTTCAAGGACAGCCTAGTCTACAGAGTTATTCCAGTACAAAGATATACAGAGAACCTGCCTCAAAAAGTAAAAGTAAAAATAAAAGAAATCAAGGTTAAAATAAAGCTGCATAAAGATGGAAAGTACACAGAGAATCTTGATACTGTATGCTATTATGCTCTCTTTAAATTGTTTGAATGCTGAGGAAGGAGCAACAGCTGCTAAAACACTTTTGTTTATAAATGCTGCTAAACTAACCCAAGATAGGTATTTTGAAAATACCTTGGCTTCAAAACTGAAGTCAAAATGTATGTTACTTTGGAGAAGAGATTTGCTTTTATTTCCACAGAAAATGAGAGGCTGTGGATTCATTCTGAGTTAAGAAAAATCCAGTTTGGTCAAGGAAGACCACCCGAGAAATCTCCGGTAGAAACAGATGGTCCAGATGTCTGAGTTCTACATCCAGAACGAATTCAAGATGCTGCCTGAGATGATCAGGTCTCACAGGATACTCCAGTCAGGACTGAATTATAACTCTAAATTTTCTTTAGGTCCCCATAAGATTATCAGCACCCCCAACCAACCGGAAGTAGCCTGAAATACTATGCCCACATTCCCAACAAATGGACTATGGGTATTTTCCTTTGTTTAAAAAAAAAAGGGGGAATTGGTGTGGGAGAATTGTCTGTATTCTGTCAATCATATATTTTAATAAAACGCTGATTGGCCATGCAGGAAGTATAGGCGGGTCAGCCAGACAGGAAGTATAGGTGGGGCAATGAGAATAGGAGAAGGCTAGGGAGGAGGAAGCTCCCTCCGCCATTTCTGCCCAGACCACTAAAGAAGCAGCATGTGATCTGACAGTTGGAAAAGGTACTGAGCCACATGGCTAACACAACAAGAATTATGGGTTACTGTAAGATGTAGGGATTAGTTAATAAGAAGACTGAGTTAATGGGCCAATCAGTTTATAACCTAATGTAGACTCTGTGATTTTCTTTGGGACTTGCCGGTTGTGGGGTACTGGGTGGGACAGAAACCCCAACAAGCTGGCTCTCATACTACAGCCAGTCACTGACCAGTCCCTTCCTGTGACTTCAGAAAACCGTGAAGTTGTGGATGTGCTACACTGAACCCACTGAGGCTATGGGATTGTCCAGACTACCAGGAAGAACAGACCTATGCATGCAGATAGATGAGAGCCCGTGCAGATCTCCCTGTGAATTCCTTCCTGCCTGTGATTCTTCTCAACCAAAGGCAGCAAGGGAACACTGACACAAACCTGAGGATGCCTGCAAGCCTCACCAAGCAATTAAAACCCAACACTGTGAAAAGCAGAGCAAGACTCGATGTTCTCACGTACTAAAAGCTCAAAGGCACACAAAACAGACAGCATCATATTTCCTTACAATTAATTAGATCTCCCAAAGAGCAAAGCTTAAATCATTAAAAAAAGAAACATCCAATCAGCAGCCGAGCTCAAGATAGGTGACTGTGACCCCATGAGCCACTGTATACTGTAGATGCTATTAAAAAATAAACAAAATCATTCCAGCCCAAACAGCCTCAAGACGGTTTATTAAAATATTTTCTTTCTGTACAGGGAATGAAAGTATAATGTGTGAAAGTAAGGGTGACTCAGCACACACACACACACACACACAGAGCGAGGGGTGGGGGAGAGAGAGAGAAATAGCAAAGCAAAGCTGTCTTTTGGTCTTGAAAAACCACAAACAAATGTACAAATCTCCAGTCATGGCAGTGAGGACATGAGAAATCGAAAAAGTAAAGACTGCTAAAATTCCAAAGTCTAACCAAAGTCTAACCAATTGCAGATATGAAAGAGAATATTTAAGGTGTAAGTGGAGGGTAACACATCTGATGCTACATGGGGAGCACAAATTGGACTTGGTAGGTGAGAAAAGAGAAAGGACACAAAGTTGGGTGGGTAGGAAAGAGAGGCTAACCCGGGAAGGGATGGGGAAGGGGTGAACGGGATTAAAATGCATTGTATAAAACTCCGAAAGAACTTCGGAAAGATAAAAATGAATAACATTTTTTAAAGAAAACCTTGGGGGCTGGAGAGATAGCTCAATGGTTATTTTAAATAAATGGAGAAATTCCTAAATTTTGGTTTTGAGGCAAAGTTTCATTATTTAGCTCCAAATCGTCTGGAACTTACTTAGCCAAGGCTGGCCTCAAAGTAAGAGCAATCCTTCTGTCTCAGTTTCCCAAGTACTGGAATTACAGGCATGTAACCCCATGCCCAAATTTTTGTTGGTATTTTGAGACAGTGTCTCACTCCATTTAATGGCCTGGAACTCATTAAAATTGCTAGTCACACAAGAGATCCCAGAGTATACAGAAAGGAAGCTATATTCATTCATAGGGTATCCATAACTATTAATACCCAAACTGAGTAAGCATGACATCAAAGCAGTCCTACTTGCCAGTCACTAAAGCTGTGTTTGCTATCTGTCAATCACTAAAGCAGGGCCTCCTGCCAGCTTTACTTAAGTTCTTAAGTGTTTCAGCTTTCAAATTTAAATAACATATTAACATATCAAAAGTATTAAATATCACCATATTGAAATATCAATATATTATCACCAAGAAGAATTTTGTTTAGAAGTCAGTCATTATAAATCATCATATTAATAAAAATGCAAGATTATCTCAATAGAAGGTGAAAATATAGTTGACCAAATTCAACGTTTTATATCCTCAGTACACTAAGAATAAAAGAAAACCTTCTTGAATCTTACAAACCCATCTGTCACTAAAATGACAAACACAGCTAATGGTGAAAACACATAAAACTTTGCATACGAAAATAGAAAAACTTCAAAGTCTGAAGACGATGCTGTTGCCATGATTACTGTGCCAGAGGGTTAGTCACTGCTGAAGAAAGAAATTAAATGGGTGCATAATTATCAAGAAGGAAGAGGGAGGCTCACCAACTCTTGTGGACCAGGTATTCCCATCTCTTGGAAATTAGGGGGAATCAAAAGAAAAAAAAGATTACACTTAATTAGAAAGTTTAAATTTTCTAACCAGAAATAAATAAACAATAAGGGGAAAAAACAGAAATAGAGCCAGGTTTGATATCCCCTAGTCCAGGAGCCAATCCCAATCTAGTCCCTGTTCTCATAACAAAGCTTTTTGACAATGTAGATCTGCCAACATTTGCCTACAACGTCTGTAGCTCCATTCCCAACTGCAGAGGCAGCACCTATTGCTTGAAGCAGAGGCCATATGGCCTGACGAGCCTGAAGTATTTACTGCCTGGCCTTCGTGACAAGATTGTCAGCCTGTGGAATACATCCCCGCCTTCATGGACAAAGTATTTAGAAATAAATTCAAAATGAGCAGACAATTTATGTAGTAATAAAAGTATTAAACAGTAAACTAGGATCTAAAAGAAACTTAAATATAAATGCTATATATTAGACAATATGCAATATGTACTGTCTATATAAGTAGAACCAATACAACATATTATGCTGTTTAATACATATAACATAGTAAACACAATTCAAACAGACTATATGCTATACTATATGTTATGTATAGCACAACATATGATTCATATAATATATGCATATATTTATATACATATGTTACATATAATGTCCTGAAATAAAAATATCATCAATATCTACTCTCCAAATTAATCAATGAACATAAAATAATTCTATTTAAACTCTCAATAAAGTGCCTGTTAAATGTGACACAGTATTGCCAAAGTTCAAATAAAAGATAAAAGGAGACAAAGAATTCCACTCTGACAAACAGCTTTGTTTTAAACCACACCCAAAGCCCCATGTACACATAAACCAGAAAAGTCAAACAGACAAAGGCTGGACACAGCATTTGAAAACATCATAATAAATACATCAAAGTATCAACAAGATGAAAATTGTGTAAAACAAAACCTGCTAAAGGACAGAAATCCAAAGCAGTTAGCCTGACCTCATAGCATGCCTCTGCCTAGCAAGGTCCACATCCAGAAAAAGTGGCTTCTGAACTAAGGAGATGCTTTTGAAGTCTCTACAAGACAAAGAGAACAAAAGTCTCAGTCCAGGCATTGAGCCTTGTAGCTGCCCACACCCAGCTTGAGATGCCAAAGAGCTATATCCAAAGATGTAAGACATCCAGGGGTAAACAAGCCTTGGAGAAAGCCGCCTTTCAGCCTCAGGTCCTCAAAGCTGGACCAAGGCAATCTGAGATCACAAGTTTTGTCAGAATCAAGTATCAAGAGGCAGTCGATGTGTAACACTTTAGAGTGGATTAGAAAAAGAGCCAAGTAGAAATTCTAGGCTTAAACATACAATACAATTAAGGCTTCAAGACACGGATCAAAGGAGAGTTGGTTAGCTTCAATATTCATGAGGAAAAAAAATACTTAAAGTGTAGACAGTGAATAAAGAAAAGAAAGTTACAGAAAAGAGGCTATGAGATATGGAAAACAATGAGAAGAACTTGTGTGGGTTTAGCTGAATCCCAGAACAGGGAGGAAAAAGCAGGTCAGGAACAAAATATGAACACATAAAATGCCTTTTAAATTCCCAAAACTAATGAAAGAAATTAATCCATGGATCCAAGAGCTAATGAATACTTAGAAAACTAAACAAAAAGTTATAGCCCCCAGAAGCACAATAGTGAAGTGTGGCAGGCAGGTGATAGCTAGTCACGGGACCAATACAATCCTTCTAAGAAGAAATGGGTGTACAGCAAGCAGAACATAGACAGCCAAAACGCAAGATAACAGGAGGGATGACTCAGACGTTCACTGTGGTCCCCATCACTGTGATAAAGACTATGACCAAAGGCAAACACCTTACAGCTCTCGTGTCATCCTCTGTCACTGAGGGAAACCAAGGTGGGAACCTGAAGGCAGGAACTGAAGCAGAAGTCATTGAGACACTGCTTTCTGATTTGTTCCCCACGGATTATTCACTGTACATTCTCAAACACCCCAGGACCACTTGCCCAGGTGGGACACAGCCCACAGTGTGCTGTGCCCTTCCACATCAATCAGTTGAAAAAAATCACCTATGGACTTGACTACAGGGCAATTTGATGGGGGCATTTTCTCAATTGAGTACCCTATTCTTGGATGACTGTAGTCTGTGACAAGTTCACATAAAACCAACCAGGACACCACTCTTGTAAAGCTTCAACACTCGATTCAGCTTCCAACACTCACAACCACCTGTAACACCAGATCCATGGGGAATCTGATGCCCCCCTTTAGTCTCTGGGAGCACTGTAAGCACACACACACACACACACACACACACACACACTAAAAATAAAGCTAAAAAACACAGGAAGAGAATACCCAGTGTACTAAAAGAAAACACCTATCAATGTGGAACTCTGCAACCAACAAGAATGCCTCTCAAGAGCAGAGTGCATTAAAATATTTTCAAAAGAACAAGCACCAACAGATTTCAGCTACTTCCACCAGATGTTAAATGGAAATGATCTTAGTTCACCAGCAGCCGTGAAAAACAACAGCAACAACAAAGAGTAATGCATATAAACGAGAGTGAGTGACTGCAAGGGGAAAACTAATGACACGGCCTTATGAGTGCTTAAGTACAGGGACATTTAGAATATGCGGCAGAAAGTGTGAATAAGTAGAGGATTTAGTGGAACTGAAGTATTTTGAGGTGCAAGAAGGAAATGAGAGCACTAGCTAATGGTGGACTGGGTGAGACAATGAGGATGGTAAGATCTAGAGAGACCACTGAAGAACAAAAGAGAGTGCATTACTCCTGACCACCAGAGCAACAGATGGATGAATGCATGCAATTCAGCAACAGAGATGTGTGAATGTATACGATATTTTTAAATAATAGAAATATTAGTGAAGAATTATTTAATCAAATATTTGAATAAATATTAAACTCCTATCAAATGATGTGGTGTAGGCACAGGGACAGTGCAATAGGATAAATGGTTATACCACTCAAATTCATTTACTGAAACTCTAACTGCCAGTGTGACTCTAACTGGACAAAGAAACTTTGGGAAACATTTGGGTCAAACAGTAGTGTTCTTCTGGGGGAACAGGGTCCTTATAAAAAGACAGGGAAGGGCTCGCCTCTTCTCAGGGCTTGGTGCCCTGTGAGGACACAGCAAGAGTCCAGTCATCTGTGTGTCTCCTTCTGAAATCCTACCACCCAGCACCTTAAGGCCAGGTTTTCCAACCTTTAGAATGGTGAGAAAATGTCTGCTGACTCCATGACAACCGTGCAGAGCGACTGAGCAAACTGATGGCCAAATCCCAAGGAGGCTCCTTAGTTGCTTTCTATTGCTGCCATAAAGCACCATGATCAAGGCAACTATAAAATCAAGTGTTTAATTTGACTTGCAGTTTCAGAGGGTTAAAGTCTATGATGCAGAGTGAAGGAACAGCTGAGAGTTCGTGTCTTGATCTATAGCCACAAGGGAGAGAGGTGGGGGGCTGGGAATGGCATATGTCTTTTGAAGCCTCAAAACCCACCCCCAGTAATACATAAAACACCTCCTTCAACAAGGTCCCTCCTCCCAACTCCCACCTCTCAATCCTTCCCAAACAGTTTTCCAACAGGGCACTCACTATTCGAATATATGAGCCTATGGAAGACATTCTCCTTCATGCCACCACAGAGGGGGAGCTACAGTTTTGTGCATATGAGAGTTTCACCTGCAGTGACAGCAATGATGATATTAAGGGATCAGAGATGATCTACATGTTTTACTTTAACTAATTTGGTAATGCAGTCATTCTTATTATTAGAATATTTCCTGCTGTCATGACAGCACTTCAAAATCCTAACAAAGAAAGAGTTACTCAGAACATAGTTTAAAGACAGCCCCAGAGTGGAAAGGGGCAGTGGTCATGTTGTCCCATTTCTAACTGAGAAGCTATTGGCAATTGAGAGGCACTGGCAGAGGGAGTTTGTTTTCCTTAAGGATGTGGACCCTGGCAAATGGACCAAGCTTTATTAGAACGCCACATTCCCAAGACTATAGGCAGCACTTACTGGTCTTAGTAAGTTTAAAGTGAAATAAAGGACATGAATTTGGGTGGGTAGGGCAAGGGGTCTAGAAGGAGTTGGGGGTGAAGTTGGGTTGAGTAGGGAAGGATCTAGAAGGAGTTGGGGAGAAGTTGGGTGGGTAGAGAAGGGTCTAGAAGGAGTTGGGGAGAAGTTTGGTGTATAGGGTAAGGGCTCTAGAAGGAGTTGGGATGAAGTTGGGTGGGTAGGGAAGGGTCTAGAAGGAGTTGCAGTGAAGTTGGATGGGTAGGGCAAGGGGTCTAGAAGGAGTTGGGGTGAAGTTGGGTGGGTAGGACAAGGGTCTAGAAGGAGTTGGGGAGAGGGATGAATATTATTGAAATAAATTGTATGAAATTCTCAAAGAAGTAATGAATAAAATGGAAATTGCATAGACATTTGAAAAAATAATTGATTTATAATAGGTATTATATCCAAAATAAATATCGGCTACATAAAAATACCAACTATAAGGTGAGATATTAGAGAAAAATTGACATAAAACTATCAAATGATACTTAAAATCTTCAAGTTAGAAAAAGTTTTCTATGGTAAGGCATAAAGTCCAGAAGCCATAGTGTATGGGATGCATATTTTTGGTCTCACACAAATTTAAAACAGTTTTACTGAAAAAATTACAGCTCAAATGCAAAGTTAAAGTCCAAGAAGCAATTAGAAGATGTTCTACATAATACACTTTACACAAACAGAATTTACAACCAGAATCTGTCGATATCTTTTACAAGTCAATGAGAAAACACAGCACAATAAAAATCTGCAGATGACATGAATAGAGTTTTCATTGAAAAAATGTAAAAACGTCAATAATCATATAAAAATGCACTGTTTCCACCAATCATGGAAATGGAAATTAAAAGAATAAAGAGATTCTATTTTTTCCCACTCATTATATCGCCAGAGTTAAGAAGATTAATAGTAACAACTGTTAACATAGATTCAGGGAAATGGATGCTTTCAGGTACTTGCTGGAAACCGTGAACTTGTGAGATCATTCAGAACCCATTAAACATCATCGACCAATGTGAAAATTTGCATCCCCACTATCCCAGCAATTTCCCTTCTGGACAGACAACCTGAGTAAGAACTGGGGCACACACAAGAAGGACATGCACCGTTGTTGTTGTAGGACACGAGAACATGTGGAGGTTTTAGGTGGGCATCAAGAAAAGAGGCAGGAAATAAACTAGGGGACCATGGAGTTCTCTGTGCACATTGAAATCATACAACAGATCTTCAGAGATTGACATAGAAGAACATACCAGATACAATGTCAAAGGAAATCAAATTGAAAAATAACAGTTTGTGTAGTATGGCGCCATTGTGTGTGTGTGTGTGTGTGTGTGTGTGTGTGTGTGTGTGTGTGTGTGTGTGTGTGCGCGCGTGTGCGTGCACGCGTGTTCCAGGACACTGGGAACATGGACACCACCTACTGATATCAGTTACCTGTTGAGAAGAGGGAATAAGTGATGAGCAGTTAAATGCTAACTTCATGCAAGAAAGCAATGTTTTGCCCCAAACTAAGACTGAAGTGAACTGACTGTTCGGCATTTTGAAGGACTTGCTAGTGATTGTCGGAAACTTGAGGGAAGGCTAGACCTTTGGTCTCTGAGAGCTGACATCTCATGGTGAATGGACTCCTTGTCACAGACACGACCCTGCTGCTTGGTACATCCAATTAATAACACAGATCAATTCATGATCCCCTTACATCTCAGATATATGACCCAGTGTTTTTGATTAATGAGTCATGTCTGATGGTGGTTCCAATTATCCATGCCACAGTTTTAACTCTGCTGCTGAGATGAAGCCGATTTCTTTATGGCTTTGTGAAGTCAGACTACAAGTCCTGTCTAGCCAGGCGGCGTGGAGGCAAGGAAGACAGACACATAGCCTGCCAGTGGAGGTAAATCTCTCTCCTAGGACATTTGGACAGCTCACTCTCTTTGCTGTCCATGCTAAATCCTTCATTAATAAGCAGCAAACCTTGACTCATGTCTGGAAGTTTTAATTGACCGTGATTTGTGCTGTGCTACTTAAATCTTCGGAAACTCTGAGACTGTACTGACGTAATGCCAGTACATTGTGTGTACAGTAATGTGGAGAATATAGTTATATAGATGCCCCCAAATGCAGTTTTATGGGAAGGTTTCTTAACCAGTAAATATTAAATAAGTATTATTTCATGAAAACATAAAATAATACAATTTGATGTTTGAAAAGGTTTGGGGGGGGACTAGAGAGAGGGACTAGAGAGATTGCTCAGTCTCTAGAAGAACTTAGATCGCTTCCCAGCACACACATGAAATGCCTTATAACTCCTTGTAACTCCATACCCAGATCTGTTGCCCAGAGTAGTGCAATCGTGTGCACACCCCCCCACACACATACATATAATTAAGAAATAAAAGAAATCCATTTTAAAAAGTGGACTTTTGTCCTCAAAAATGATTCTGAAGTATTTTGTGTATTTTTCGATGTCAGTATAATAGATGAAAGGGAATGAGGTGGAGAGAATATGTGTAGGAACAAACACATTTTAAGATGTGAAGTACAAACTTGAAAAGGGAATAATCCTGGCCAAAGCCAAGCTCACCTGACTCTCACTTGTCTCAAGTGCCCTTCATACATACCACATGGCCATAGAGACCTGGCTATTGTCTTAGACTCCACAGACCCAGGGGACCCTGCCGTCCCTGTGCTGGGCTAACTCAATAAGATCCCAGCTGCTCTCGATGGAGTGGGGTCTTACAGGAGCCAGTTATTTCAAAGGGGAGTTCAGCTCCTTCAGTTTCGTTTTCTTTTTTTTTCCACCATATTGTAAAGCACCAAGAAGGCCTTTACCAGAACATAACACCACACTCTTGGATTTTTCAAGACCTCCAGGATCGCTGCCCAACGTCAGGTTATTTTCTCAGGAATTACCCACGTTGTAGTGCTTTGTTACAGCAACTGAACATGGCCTAGAGCAGCCACTGTCTCAGAAATGATTCTCTAACGTCACTCTCCTTTAAGTTACTCCTATTTTGATAACTGAAGTCACTTCATTCTTGATGGAAGAAGAGGCCACAACCAATAATAGAACCCCCTCCCCTTCCCACCACCCAGACAGCTGGTGAGCCATGGCTGGACGATCACTCCTGTCTTGAGAGAAGATGAGCCCCTACTTCCCTCAGGGACCTGAGTGCCCTAGAGCCCCGCCAGCTTCCCTCATCATCTCCATGAGTTTGGTGGTTTGGAAGAAAATGACCCCCAAGGGGAGTGGCACTGTTAGGAGGTGTGGCCTTGTTGGAGTGGGTGTGGTCTAGGAGGGAGTGTGTCACTGTTGAGGCAGCCTTTGAGGTCTCATCTATGCTCAAGCCATGTCCAGTGAGACAGACTATTTTCCGTTGCCTGCAAGATGTAGAACCCTCAGTTCCTCTCCAGCATCGTGTCTGCCTGCATGGCACCATGTCCTGCCGTGATGATAATAGATTAAACCTCTGAAACTGTAAGTTGTCACCCCAATTATTTCCTTGTAAGAGTTGCAAGGTCATGGTGTCTCTTCACAGCTTTAGAAACCCTGACTAAGACAACGAGTTTGTCATTCCTGCATTAAAAAGTTGGGCTTAGCACCTTTCACTCCTCTGTCAAAACCTTCCATGACAACACCTGCACTTGGCAGGAAATCCACAGTCCTCAGCATGACTGCTGGGTGGTAGGACCCTGGGCAGTGAATCTGTGCCCTCCCTACCTCTTCAGGCCTGTCATGACTCAGCCTTCCCTCAGACTGAAAACTAGGGAACTGGAAATCTCACCCAATGCCAGTCCATTCTTTCTTTCAAGGTTCACCTTGCCAAAATCCACCCATTTGCTCCCTCCTCAGAACCAGGGGTTGTTGTGTTTTGTTGAGAGTGTATGGTTATTGTCTGATGGAGAATCTGATGGAGATTTACTTTACCATATCAGAAAAGTAGGAAATAAAATCAGTGCATCCGCTCTGGAGTGATGGTTGGCACTGTGTTATGTGTTTGCCCAAGCACGCCATGGGTAATAACGTTTAATTAAATTGTATTTTTCTGTTTGTCTTTACTAGCTGGAAACCAAGGAATAACAACAGGCTGGGAGAGGAAAGTCGCATAAACCTCTCAGTGGAGCTTTATCAGTTGTGAGAGGTTCTGGAATTTTCTTGATGCAAAGACAAACCCACAGGTTCTCTGAGGAATTCATGCTCCAGGTAGAGTCTCTTCTCGTGGTCTATATGTGAGTCTCGCAGTGGAGTAGGGGAGGCAGAAATTTAGAAACAGATGGAGTGTGAACTCCAGAGGATGATAAACTGGTGGGGTATAGGTTTGTGTAGAGGGTCATAGGCTTGAGGAGTGTGGGCTCCTAGAGGGTCATAGACTGGAGGAGTGTGGGTTCCTAGAGGGTCATAGACTGGAGGAGTGTGGGCTCCTAGAGGGTCATAGACTGGAGGAGTGTGGGTTCCTAGAGGGTCATAGGCTGGAGGAGTGTGGGCTCCTAGAGTGTCATAGGCTAGAGGAGTGTGAGTTCCTAGAGGGTCAGAGGCTGGTGGAATGTGTGCTCCTGGAGAGTCATAGGCTGGTGGGGTGTGGGCTTTTAGAAGGTCATAGCTGGTGGAGTCTGGGTATTAGAGGGTCACAAGCTGGATGGGTGTGGGCTCATACATAAGCTGGTGGAGTATGGGCTTGTAGAGGGTCCTAGTTTGGTGGAGTGCAGGCTCTATAGTGGAATGTGGGCTTGTAGAAGATCAGAGGTGAGGACTAAAGTGCCTTTCAAATTAGGGCTTCTCCTGAACTCAGAGGCATTATGTGGCTTCTCCTTTCTTATTGAGCCTCATAAATAGCAGTTTACTCATGATTTTATTTTTTATTTCATGAATTAAAGACTCAATGTCATAGGTTGGATAAAAGAGTATAAAGTAATCACAGCAACAGTAGTGCTGGTGTAGGTCATGTGATGGGAACAGCAGTGCTGTCCTTAGAGAGGAGAAGGACTTCAATGCATTGATAGATTTTAACCTATTATGTTAGTGCCCCGTAAGTCAGAATGTTACCATTTGATTTTGCTCTAGTGAAAACTAGAAATTGTCTCCTCCAAAGATAAGCACATCCAGTGTTCTGGATAGAAAAAAACAAAAAACACCACTCCCCGGCTGGGCTGGGGCAGTAGTCTCCTGGCTCTCCAGAAGCTGCGACAGAGCCAGCATTCAGGAGGGGCCAGGACACTGACACTGGGGACGTCTCAGATATTCATTCACTCTCCTGTAAGAACCTGAGGCTTTGTTCTGAAGGACTAAGCAGAGAGGCAATGATCTGAAGAGGCACTGGGAGAATGCGGAAGCACGATGCACGCTAAACAGCTTGGTGTGGGAAGCAAAGGCAGCCTTCCTCAAGTCCTCATCTTTCCAAGGCTTCCCAGCCCACTGCAAGAGCCCACCAGTGGGGATGCGGGTGCTCAGCTGAATCTCTAATCACAGAGGCAGGAAATATAGATGTCCATTTTCCCTTGCTTGTGTTTCTACATTTGAGTCAGATAGTAGGGTATGGATTGCAAACGCCCAAAGATGATAGGTAGTCTGTATGTATGATCAGGGATTAGTCTGTGACCATGGCCAAGACTTAGGCTGCAGTCTCAGGCAGTTGTCATAATGTATCAAGAATTGGAAAAACGTGTGGTTGTTCCTCAATATTCTCTAGAGATTGGTTCTGGGACACCTGACACACACCCCTGTAGGTACTCAAATCTATGCAGGCTTGAAGTTCTTGTAGAGAACGGTTTAATATTCACATGTTACACACACATACTTCAGCTCATCTCTGAGATACTCATAGTATGTAATATAATGTAAATATTATATCATTGTTTATGGCATAAAGACCAAAAGTCTGTTCTTTATAAAAATCGGTTTCGATCTACAGTTGGTTAAATTCATAGAGGCAGATGCCTGCAGTGATTAGGTGTCCTGCAGCACTCATTGTGGCCAGGATTAGATTTCTGTCTGAGACCAGTATCAAGGCTTTGCTTCTGTTTTCATCAGTGACCAAAGTGCTCCTTTTATGCTCATGGTCAAGGCTAAGCTGTGGTTGGAGTAAGGATACCAGGAAAACTGGTTAGACCCCAGATGGTCCTGAAGTTGCTCCAGTGAGGGTGTCAATGCATGAGCAAGAACTTAGCTGTAACAGATTGAGTCTATCACATGAAAATGACTGAGGGACACCTGCTTTCAATGTGGATGTTTTAAATGTGGATGCTGGCACCTCATCCAACTATGCATGGACTGGGGAAAGCGCATTTTCATCAATTCCCCTTGTATTTCTACTGCACATAAGTTGTGAGATTTTGAGTTCTCAAGGTTTTTCTTCTGGGAGCTACCAAGCCCATATTGCATAGAACCTAAGCATTCGCATGCAGTCCCACGCCTTCCCTCTTTAAGACACAGAGCTATGGCAAATGCAATGTTCATTGCCAGTTGTGGAAACTCGCAATTGCCTCTGAAGATGGATTTGCCTGTGTGCATCTCCGGTAGCTTGCTCCAGTTACAGAAGGTACAGTATAGGACAGCAATGGTGACAGTGATAATAACCTGAGAACCCACTATACCTTTGCACAGCACTCAGCTATGTATCAGCTGTTTGAATCCTAATAGCTTGAAGGTTGGAACTACCCTGTCCCCTCGCCAGAGAGGAAAAGGCTGAACTTTAGAGTGGTTCAGAAACTCAACCGGGGCTAAATAACATTACAACAGAGAAGCAGGAAGGAGACTCATCCTCTTATGTCCTTTTTAAGGCACAGTAATCTATGCCACTCTCTCAACACAGTAAGAAATGCTAACATGAACACTAATAAGAAGTCATGTTCCCAACAATTCCTAGAAGTGAGCCCCACTTGCTCCATCAAACACTGAATGTATCTTGTCTTTTCGACACGGAGCCTGTGCCTCTTCTTTTTCTGAACTTCTCAGCAGCTTGTGGAAAGGAATACTTTGCGCACAGTTTCTGAATAGATAGAGAGATGCTGCGTCTCTCTACCTCTGCTCTCCAGACCACAGCTGTCTTCCTCAGGAGGCAGATAGGAAGGGGCTCCAGGACCGACCTACCATCTTACAACCATGGCAAACCCTTCCCAGGAAATCTCCCTCCAGAAATGTTGCTCCTTTCTCTGAGTCACTGGAGAGATTTGGACTTAATTGGGACGTGTGGCCTGTTTTTTTCTAGCTTTAGGGCACCAAGTGGGTTAGCTGAGATTCACCCTTGTGAGGCAAATGCCAAGCCGGTGAGAATCTGCCTTGTTGCTCTATAGGTGATTCCAGAGGGAGAGGAAAGAAAATGTCATTTGCTCCATTTCTTAAGCACGTGTATTAAATCACAATCACACATCTACATCCTCCCAAAGGTCAAGAACCTACAAGGGCAGGCACTCTGACTCCTTCCAACCACCTTCCAGATAATGAGGGCTCCTCTGGAAAGTATTTCAATTAACACTTTAATGTTTCTGTTTCTCTTCCCGGATGCCAGTAGTTCATTCACCCATTTATTTCCACTGACATCTGTGAAGTATGTCTAGACCCTGATGGGTGGGGTATAAGACAGAGAATAATAAAATATGGCCCCCACTTTGAAATAGTAGCAGTCTACATGTTGAAAGGCTAGTTGAGCATTGTAACAGGCATCTTCTAAGGCCAGACTGGTAAAATGACAGTACAATAGAGGCCAGACATGGTAGCATGGGCTTATAAACTTTACACTCAAGAAGCTAAGCCAGGAGAATGAGAAGTTTGGAGACAATCTAGGCTGCACAGTAGAACCTGAGAGACCTTTTCCTTTTTTCCTCTTCCTTGACTATGGCTCTTTTTTATTGTTCTATTGAGCTACACATTTTCCCACTCCCCTTCCTTCCTTCATTATTTTCTTCCTTCTCTTTCCCCTTCTAACCTTCCCCTATCCTCCCTCAAGCTCTCATTTTACTCAGAAGATCTTGTCTTTTTCTCCTTTCTAGGTGGATTCATGTATGCAGAGACCTTATCTTTTTTTAAATCATTTTATTGGGTTTTTTAATATTTATTTATTTATTATGTATACAATATTCTGTCTGTGTGTATGTCTGCAGGCCAGAAGAGGGCACCAGACCTCATTACTGATGGTTGTGAGCCACCATGTGGTTACTGGGAATTGAACTTAGGACCTTTGGAAGAGCAGACAATGCTCTTAACCACTGAGCCATCTCTCCAGCCCCCCAGAGACCTTATCTTTAAAGTCTAAAACTAAGCAAATAAGAATGCAAGTGGGATTTGTGGAAGGGAGGAATGCTGGACCCAGTATCTCAGCCAAACTGTGGAGGACAGCAGGGAAGGAATGGGTCCTTGGAAGTGAGGAAAAAATCTAGGATTTGAGGGAAGAACATACCTAAGTTCAGTGCAGGAAAAGCAAGAAATTCCTGTGACTCTTATCCCATGGGACTTGGAGAGCCACGAGTCAATGGACCTTGCTTTCTTCATCTGTAGGATGGGGGAAAATGGCATTAGTCTCCATCAACTGAGAAGTAGTAAGCCCAGCAGATCCTAGCCAGTGACATCCCACCCTCCTCCTTACCCCACCTCACCCACCTGCTCCAGGCATGCTAACTGCACTCCCCCCCCCCACGTTTATGGTATAGATTGATGGATTGTTTCACTGAGATTGTCACCTGTGTCAGTGAGATGCTGGTGTCTGAGAGTAGTGGACAACGACTTTGGGAGAGCTGTTAAAGGGATGGGCAGTGCATTCTTGCTCAGGACAAACAGTCTAGGGCTTCTGAAGCAGGCTGGACAGGGTCTACAGGTTCTGTTAGAAGTCCTGATGCAGTATCTGCATGCACAAATATTTGGCAGTGGTTGCTAATATGAAGGTGATTTCTGCAGAGGTGACAACTCCATGGCATTGCTGCCTTCAGTCTGTGTCTTCTTACTAGGGGGACAGGTTCAGAGTGGTGCCACAGGCCTATCCCATCATTCAGGAGCCTGAGACATGAGGATTGTGAGTCCAGGGTAAGTTTGGGTTATATAGGAATGCCATGTAGATAGATAGATAGATAGATAGATAGATAGATAGATAGATAGATAGATAGATAGATAGATATGTATCTGGGGAGATCACTCTGTTGATAAAGTATTTGCTTGTTTTACAAGCAAAAGAAGTTCAATTAGACCCCCAGAATCCATATAAAAATCTAGATATGTGACATGTGCTTGTAATCTCAGCACTGAGATTGCAGAGCCAAGGGTAGTTCTAGGGCTCTCTGGCCACCCAGTCTAGCCTGTTTGATAAATTGCAATGAGAGAACTAGTCTTCTAACAACAAGAATAATGTGATTAAGGTATCACACTCAAAGTCGACATCTGGCTTCAATGCACACACATGAACATGCACACACACACACACACACACACACACACACACACACACACAGCCTCAAACCACAGCCCCAGGATGGTGTGTCTGTGAGTTAGGCTACCCTGTCACTGCTGCCATGGGCTGGGAGAGAGACAATGAATCCTAGAGCTGGCATGTCCCTAAAGGCAACATTGCTACATCAGTGATGCAAATGACTCACAGTTTTAACTTCCCTGCTCATCTAGCATCTGCTCACACGGCTCCTCTTACCATGAGGTTCCCTCCACTGTTTTAAGCACACTATTCATCTGTGGACACATCAGACTGGGAGAAAGCCTGCATGTTGAGCTGAAATCCATCCATCTTGGGAAGGGTTAATGAGACAGTCACAAGACACTTCTTGTTGAAGCTTTCCTATCCCTCACTCAGCCTAGAAGCATTAATTCCATCATCAAATGGGCAGCCCTGGGGAATGAACTTTTAAGGGCTTAAAACAAGGTAGGTTAATTAAAATCTTTGATCAAAGCTTCATAAACAGAGTAAAACTTCTCTCTCTTAATTATCCTGAATAGTCTCACAAGCATTAAAGCCAAAGGGGACAAGATGAAGAGGCAGGGGGTGGGGTGCATGGTGAGGAGCTAGGGTAAGAATATTCCAGAAAGGAATGGCCACCAGCCAGGAACTGCCATGTTAACCTTGTCACCAGCTTCTTACGCCAGGACTCCTGGGGAAATAGAGGAGCCAGTCTTGCTTAATTGATAACAACACGCCCAGCACCTCCTGTGGCAGTTGCTCTACTGATTGTCACAACACGAGAAGACCTATCTGTCGCCAGGGAGGAGGAGCCAAGGTCTCATTGGAACACTGGGCGTGGATAGTTGAAGTTAAAGGTGATTAACACCCCCAGCAGAGCACCTAGCAGAACGGCTAAACTGAGCTTGGGAAGGTCAAAGAATGCTTTCAGAACAGCGGCTTGAGTTGGTACATGGCAGATGTGTTGGTGAAGTCCATGAGGTGCCAGTCAAGAGTAAGTGCTGGCTGGGATGGAAAAATCCAGAGGTGAGATTGTTCTGGGCGTGGCAGGAATGGGAGGTAGAGTCAGATGGCAGCAGTAAGGGAAAAGGCCGGAGAGCCCGGGGATCAGGACCTGTGTGTGCTAAGGACGGTTTCAAAGGTTGTCCAGAGAAGGATCTGGGGACTCAGGAAGGTCAAACGGAAATGGGTGAGAGGAAAGGAATGGGGCCAAAACCCCAGGTTACACACCCTTATTGTACAAAAGAGAGAAAGTTGATCCAATCTTGGGAAATGGACAAAGGAGGGAGAGTAGGAGGGAGGGAGGGAAAAAGAGAGAGAGATTTGGTCAAGGTACAAGTGTCCAGGTGAGTCCCAGGATTCCTGATTGTCTGTGTGAGTGGTGGTCCTCTTTGATTTCCTGGTTTACGATATCAGTGAGATGCAGGTAGAGGGTGGGTGGAGAGTGAGAGTTTAGGTTTGAACTTTCAGAATATGATGAGCCAGTAACCAAATGAAAGCTCATTTCTATCTACCTCAACTCACGCTCACAATGACTACTTATAACTGTAAGAATGCGTTCAAAAAGCCCAGGGCCACCTTACAGGCAATGCTTGGTTGGCTTTGCAGAGCTCTTGCTGCTTCCCCGTAAGCCTCTCTGCAGCTACCAGGACCTCTGTCTGGTCAGGACTTCTGGGCTAGTACCCTAGGTGCCTTCCTGCCTCCAGACTGCCATATGCTCGGTTCCCATTGTCAGGATTGCCTTCTTTCACTCTTGGTCTTACCTAGTGCCTTCTTTTGTTCACAGGAAGGACTTTCATGACTCCACTCACAAAGGTCTAGAGAACTGGACCGATGTTCAGGTTACCAGACCTGCCCTAAGCCTGATTCTGATTCAGCAGCTCCTGGACAGGGTCAGGGATCTGCGTTTCAGCAAACATACTAGTTGGTTCTAGCTGTATCGTTTATAGACTAACACCCAAGGCTCCCAACCTGCAGTGAAGCGTGATGACTACAGGGTGACTTCAGGGGCCTTCACTGTCCCCTCCACTCTCCACCCTCTGACTCATTATTGACTTGCACACCAATTACTAATGATATTATGCCCATTGCAATTATAATTTTTGATGTGGAAAACTCATGCTTTTGTACTGTGTAAAATAAAAATAAAGGCATCCCGAGGAAACTCTGTGGCTTATATTGATCTTTATTAATATGTAACTCAACACAAAATGATTCCTATGGAATTGCAGCATTTAGGAGCCCTCCCCCGCCCCAGCAGCTTGCTTCTCCAGGCCTTCGTGTGCAGAAATCCTGACATGATGTTATCAACATTTTCCTAAGCTCCGCACTTGCGGAAAACGGCAACAAAAACTCCCCCACCCTTTCTTTAAAAAACTTACTGCTAAGAACCACCCTTTCCCAAAGACTTCAAATGGACTTGAGGGTGGCTCCCTGGTTTACTGAGACAAAAACACGTATCATCTCTCCAAGTTTTTAGTCTCATAAATACTTAGTCGAGACATTTCCTGTTTGGGCAACTATTGTGTGTGTGGCTTGGTGCTTCCTCCTTATTATAGCCCAAGTCACCCCTGACACACCCTAGGCCCAGCCAGGCACAATCCATTTCTTTATTGTCATATGTTGTCTGACAGAAGTCACCATCACAGTTAGTGCCTATATTTCAGGGAATTTATTTACTGTCAACCCAAGAATAGCAAATGAGGACAAGGTCACATCATGGCTTCCAATTTTACCCATGGTTATCGCCCTGGGAGGGCTTCTCGGTGTCCCAGAGTTGGGGGGGGGGGTTGTATGAGTCCCTCTCCAGAACAGGACAATTAGGGGACCACAGATCGGTAGGGTACCATGGCATAAAAACATTTCCTAAACTGATGAAAGCAGATACAAAGGGTCTCTCAAAGCAGATCCATTTTTAAAAACTCTGAAATTCTCTTGAGGACATGGTCACTCCCTCAGCAACCGCAGACTAAGGGGAAAGCAAAGGCTTCCTGGATCACCATCATCTTGCCTTGAATTTTTGTTTATTGTTGTATGTGAACCCAGAAGACCACAGCCATCAAGAGAAGGCTCTGGGTGAGGAGGCAGTGGCCTGGGACCAGTTTGATGTTGTCTTTCTCATTAGGTCTTCATGGATATGAGTCCATAAGCTGACATGGTGCTGGTCCTGGGCCACACTTCAACAGCAAGGTAGCATCTGCTCAGTTCCCTGAAGGAATACAAAATTTTATAGGGCCAAGATCCTTGGAGGAGCCGATTAGGTTAAAGGCATATACACCCCTTCATCTGGCACTGGAAATAATGGCAGCTCATCTCTGCTACCTGAGGAGTGTCCTGCAGGCAGGATTTGAGCCTAATCTCTTCTATACAAATATTTTCACATCGAAAGCTAGACTGTGTATCTGTCAGGAAAGACACCAAATCATTCCCTCAAATTGGAATAGAGGCCCTATGCCCCAAATATATGGGCAGAAGGGACCCCACCCACTGCCTGTCCTGCCCTGTCCACCTCATTTTGAAGAAGGAGCCTGATTTCTCCCAGAGGCCTCCACCCTCTGGAGTCAATTTGGGATGGAAATGAACTCCCGCCTAGATGCATCTGTACGTGGATGGAAACAGTTGGCGTCATAACCTTGGGGGTAGAAAAGACAAATAAAGGAGTCTCCAGAGATCTATCAGAGACCTCAGGAAGCTGTAAAACATATGTTGCAACATATTGATCCTTGACAAACCCCGGCAGCAGAGGAAGCCCTTTCCTGCCCACGCTGGCTAAAGAAGACCTGGGGGCAGCGTTTTATTTTTCTCTTTCCCCTTCCCAGCAGGACTCCAAAAGTAGAATCTCCACCTCCAGCTTGTCAAGACTCCTAAGAGAAATCCACATGCAGCTGGGAGCCACTGGACACCAAGGCCAAGGTGCAGGTGCACAGCTTCCCCATCCCAGGTGCCAGAACCCTTAAAGCAGAGGTTCGCAACCTGTGGGTCTTGACCTTTTTGGGGTTGAACAAGCCTTTCACAGGGGTTGCAAACCAGATATCCTACACATCAGATATTTACACTACATCCACAACAGTAGCACAATTACAGTTATGAAGTAGCAACAAAGATAATTTTATGGTTGGGGGGGGGTCAACCACAACATAAGGAATTTATTAAAGGGTCACAACATAAGGAAGGTTGAGAACCACTGTCTTAAAGCATTAATTGTCTCTGTATAAAGAGGGAGTCACCATGTGAACCCTCTAGCCCAGTGACATGACAGCCACCTAGATACCCATGACCTTCCCCGGTAGTACTGACTTCTGGGATGCTGCCTGGGCCTCAGGATTTTTCAGCTCTAAGATTAATTCTTGTGAGCACCCCAGGGCACAGACCACCTGGCTTTGGAAGAAAAGGAAAGTTACTGCTCAGATCTCTGCTCTCTAAAGTGAGCTTTGAAAGAGCTTCCTGTAATGAGAGTTCAAGTCCTTTATGGTTTGTAGGAAGAACAATTTCCTTTGCAAGAGCACAAAAAGGACCAAATTCTGACTGGATGAGATCACAGAGAAGGATGGATGCCGGACACTCGTGAGAACAGCTTTTCCCTCTCGATAAGAAATTAAATTCTCTTAGAAGAAGAGCCAAGAGGAAGGAATTCAGGCCAAAGGTTAGGTAAGCCTCTATGCCTTGATAATGCTGAGAGAGAAGGTCGGTGTATATCCCACCTATAACCTTGTCATCCCCCAGAAGGCTCATGAAATAGCATAGATAGAGCAGGTGTGTGACAGAGTCTATGAAGTGTGGACATCTCTAAGGGTCTCAGGGAGCTTGTGCCCTTGTCTAGATTCCAGTATATGAGCTGGGGAGGGATGCAGGCAGCAGGGGGCAGGAGCATCAGCAGATGCCATCAAAGGTACCCTTCCAAGACCAAAGCACCCAAGAGGAGCAGACAGACAAAAGGAGTCTAGGCAGAAAGACCTTGGCTACCCTCACCCGGAAGAGACCCCGCAGGGAGAAGTTACGCTGAGTTAAGCGTAGGTTTGTTTCTTCTCAGCTGCAAAGGCAGGAAGTTCAGAGGCAAATTAAGTTTCGTAATAAAAAACGAAGACAGTCGCATTTCTGCACAACTGAATATAGCGATAAATCTTAAACCTGCTGTGAGGTCTGTTCAAGAAAGAAGAAATATGCGCAGCTAAGGGAAAGGGAGAGGTGCTCAGGCCCGGCAGTAACTCAGCAAGCACAAATCAAAAGACGGAGCAGCACACTGCTCCGGATGCTGGGGTGGGAGGCGTTCTCAACCCTAAGATGGACCTCAGAGAAGGGAGGTAAGCCAGTCTCAGCCACACTGGTGGCGAGCTACGTGTAATTTCACAGAGGGGCAGCTGGAGAATGAAAATGAAAGAATTAACGTTGGAGTCACCTCGGGGCAGTGATCTTAAGGATTTACTCTAAGGAAATAGCAAAGGATAGGAGAGATTTGGGAATACATTTGTTCACCACAGCTTTTACTGTGTTTCCCCCACAAATTGGTGAACAATACCCAAATAGCCAGGGCTGGAGAGATGGTTCAGCAGGTTAAGAACACTGACGGCTGAAGAAACTGGCACTGGCAAAAGACACCCAAGACCAAGTTCTCAGCACAAAGGAGATTTATTTGTTCCAGAGAGACAGAGGGCAGGGAATAAGAGACAAAGACAGGACATAGAGGATGAGGGAGAAGGGGAAGGGAACAAGGGAGACAGAGAAGTGATTTTTTTTTCAGAGTAACAAAGGACTGCCTCTGGCTAGAGAGGAGACAGATGTGACCCCTCAGAAAATGGTAGCTTATAACGGGAAAAGGGAAAACCCTGTTTTAGGATGAGGCATTTAATTTTGATTAGGCATATTAATTAGGGTAACCAAAGGAAGGCTTTTGATTACTGGACTTTAATGCTTTGATAGCTGGATCTTGGTAGTCAGCCTCCGTGTCTAGCTTTAAGAACGTAATCTAGGCCCAGAATCATGATTATGGGTTGGCCCATTCCATAATCCATCTGTGATCTGCTCTATCATGTAAAGGGACCAGTTCTGTTGACTGAGTTTCCTGTCCTGCCTGGTTCCCACAGTCATTAGGTCCCAAAGAAATCACACAGAGGTCTACATTAACTATAAACTGATTGGCCCATTAGTTCAGGCTTCTTATTAACTCTTACAACTTATATTAGCCCTTTATTCTTAGCTGTGTTAACCACATGGCTCAGCTCCTTTTTCAGCGAGGCAGTCACATCTTGCTTCTTCTGTGGCTAGGTCACAACTGCATACCAAGCTTTCCTCTTCCCAGAATTATCCTGTTCTCATTGACCTACCTCTACTTCTTATCTGGTGGTCCCGCTTATACTTCCTGCTTGGCTCCTGACCAATTAGCATTTATTTAAAATACAATAGACAGAATACAGACAATTGTCCCCCAGCACAGTTCTGCAGACCAAAGCTGCAGGATCTCTGAGGCACAAGGCAAAAACAAGATAACCAAGAGGAGTCCCAGTGATGGTCCAGCATCAACAGTGTAGCAGAAAACAAAGGCCTATGACTCTTTGCTATGAACACTTGCAAATAAAGATATAGTGGGCAAACGGGTTTACTGTGTGACTCACTGTGTCTCACTACAGCCTCCATGATAAGACTGACTTTTCTTTTTTTTTGCTTAGATTTTATTTTTGAGGGGGTTATTGCAAGGGCAGAGGACAGATACAAATGGACAGGGAATGAATGGGATGGAGATGCATGATATGAAATAAACAAAGAATAAATACAAAAAGGAAGTTAAAGAGAGAATGTATTCTAATGGTTTGTAACAAGGCAGAGGGAATGGAGAGAAGATAAGGCCTGTGTGTGATGTTTGTCATGCTCATGCTGGCTAGAGTCCCTTCAGCTGGTCTTCCAGAAGGACCATGATTTGATTCTAGCACCCACACGGAGTCTCACAGTCATGTGTAACTACAGCTTTTTGGGGGGCCTCAGATCCCTTCTTCTGGCATCCCAGGGCACCAGGAATGCATGTGGTACAGAGACACACATGCAGGCAAAGCATCCACACATATAAAATAAAATACAATAACTGAATAACTAATAATTAGATCTGGACAAAGCTATCTTTCACAAAGAAAAACAAAGTATCAAAGTTACTTTAGAAATGGGTTCTGTAACTTGGATAGGGATTTCTAATAATAAGGGAAAAAATGGGCTGAAGTAATGTTTATTGATTCCCAACCATTGGCTGATAGATAGATGATTAGAAATTACATACTTAGAGATATAATCCATAAACATGAAATATTAAAAAAATTTTCTTTTCTGTATTTGTTGTTATTGTGCATGCATGATTTGTCCATATACATGTGTGTGAATACATGTGTCATAGCACATATATAGTGGTCAAAGGACAACTCTGTAATTTTTTTCGTCCACCTTTACATGGGTTCTGGCGATAAAATTCAGATAACCAGGCTTGAACAGCAAACACTTTTAACCAATTTTTATTTGTTATAATTATTATTGTTCTCTCTCTCTCTCTCTCTCTCTCTCTCTCTCTCTCTCTCTCTCTGTGTGTGTGTGTGTGTGTGTGTGTGTGTGTGTGTGCGTATGTGTGTATGTGCATGCATGTGCACTTGCACATTTGATGTGTCTGCAGGGACAAGAAGATAACCAATCCCACTGGTCTCTCCCTGGGGCTGAATAGAATGGTGAGTGTTGACAACCCAGATCCTCCCCCCCCCCCCACCTCCCCTTCCCTGGCCACCAGGGAGAAATGAGTCTGTCAAAGCAGGATCTCTCTTTATTGCATCTGGCAAGAACTTATATAGGGCCGAGATAAGGGGCGGGAGTCTTGGGATGGAGTGAGGGTATGCGGAAGTTATAGCCAGAAACAGGTCACCAAATCTAGTCAGGCTCAGGAAGTTACACACTGGGCCTCACGCCCAGGCCTCATGAGGCCCAACAGGCATGGACCTACTTCTGCAATACTAGTGATCTTCCTGAATCATTGTTCTGACTGTTCCTCTCTTTCTCTTCACTACGTGCCTCATGTTTCTACAGTAGCATGTGTTGTGGTTTGAATGTGAGATGATTGACCACTTGATCTCCAGCTGCTGACACTGATATCGAAGTTTGTGGAATCTTCAGCGGCCAGAACCTCACTGGAGGAGGGGGTCACTGGTATGGAGGCTTTCTAAAGTGACCTCACTTCCTGTCGACTGGCTGCTTCCTGTCTGCCGTGATGTGATGAAGAGTCCCTGCTGCCCACGCCTGCCACATGTTTGCAGCCATGTCCCCTCCTCGTGGCTGAAACTGAGACCAAAAGGACCATTTCTCCCTTCAGCTGCTCCTGGTCAGGCGTTTGGTCCCAGCAACAAGAAAAGTGACTATTACAGATGGTTTGTTTCTAAAGTTGGAATGTGAAATACATGTGCTCAGTTCTGCTCTTTCGCAAACCCCACTTAGGCAATAAAAATATTTTCTTTTCAGGGATAATTCTATAGCTTTTCTTTGATAAATGAAAGGATATAACTGAAACAAAGATTTAGAGACTGGAAATCATAAGTAAGGGATGTTAAAAGATGCCTAGTGTACAGTTCAGACCGCCCGCCACCGACAGATTACACTGGAAATGGAGATTAAAATGTAGAGAAAACAAGGCCGCATTTGTCTATTTATGAAATGAGGTCCCAGGTCTCATTGTTCTTTCCTGCAGAGAACTGAAGGCTCAGCCTCTGAAAGGACTAGTCACTGGAGAAATTAAAAGAGAGGAAGTAGAGACCCCCAAGGACAGGTAGGAGCAGGGAGCATTAGTGAAAGATGACACACTGTTACAGTCTGAATACGAAATGTCCCCACTGGCTTGTGGTTTGAATGCTTGGGCCCCAGTTGGCAGAGCTATTTGGGAGGTTTAGAGAAACTTTAGGAAGTGGGGCACATCTAGAAGAAGTAGTGGGAATAGATCTCTGCTCTTCCCTCTCCTCCTCTGCCTCCTCTGCTTCCTCTTCTTTGTGCTGGTCCCAAAATAAACAGCTCTCCTCTGCCTCACATTCTCACTGCCTATGGTGTTCTTCTCAAGTGCTTATGGTAAGCAACCATGGATAATTCCCTCTGCAATTATAGGAGCCAGCCATGATAAGCTAAGTATGGGCAGGTCACCCAAAGGAAATTCTTTACTTCCAATCATTATCACCTGCCAGAGTAGAACTCAGGCATCAATAAATTTAAATAGAGGCCTGAGTCTCAGTAGTTTATCCTGAAGCAAGACCTGGCTGCAAAAAGAACCACAAGCTGAGATTACCCGACCACCACCCAAGATCAGACCCTTCAAAGGAAATGGCAAACTACCATTCCAACTGCTGTAGATAGGACCACCTGCCAAAACACACTCACTAGGACCCTCTTAGACAAATGTCAGCCAATCAGGGGTCCTGAACCTCAGAAACCTCTCACCCCCACCTTTACTACTATAAAAACCCAATTAGAACTGAGCTCGGGGCTCTCTTTTTATTCCAATATCTTGGACATGTGGAGAGACCGAGTTTGCAAACTTGCTAAAAATAAAGGCTCTTTGCTTTTACATATGGGACTCGGTCTCCTTGTCTGCTTTTTTGGGGACTTCGTGGATTTGGGAATAACATTTGGGGTCTCTTCCCGGATCCTCCAAGCGCACTGGGACTACCACCTATAGAGTCTTCAACCTGCTGGTAAGTTTTCTGTGTTTTGTTTCATGTCTCTTGTCTGTGTGTCTCATGTCTTTCTGTGAGCAGGCCCAGGAACCATAAGTGCCTATAGACGATCTGTGGATGCGCGAAAATATCTCGAGTGAGGAGTCTGGAGAAGACATTCCCAGGTTCCTTCTGCAGAGGGTGGTTCCCTCTGGTGAGATACACGGGTAGCAGTCTCTCAGTTCTGTGGTAAGACACACAGGTAGCATTGTCAGTTCTGTGTAGAGACACATAGCGGTTCATTTCCATAAAGGAGCGGGTCACACCCACAAAACAGCTTTAAGCTGTGTCTTGGGTTTGACACCATTATCCTGTTCATTGTCCTGTATGTCTGTGTGTTGTATGTTGTTTTGTTTTGTCCTGACTTAAACTGCTGCTGACAATAAAGGAGAGACTCAAATCATGACTTCTTTGATTTTATATTGTGATCACTGTAATTATTCATCCATAGATATGGCTGCACTTCCAGGTTCTAAAGGCAGGCACGTGAGGACAGGCCCTTGGGCAAAAAGGACCCCATGTGACCTGCATGCGCTTTGTGTGGTTACATCCGGGTATGACTCAGCTAAACCCTTGCACGCATGCATGAGTTGCCCATCATCTGCATCATCAGTGTGCCGTAGTCACGCCAACCCCTTCTGCGCATGTGCAAGGCAGCTTTTAAAAGCTGGACGCGCCATCTTTCCTCTCTGCACCTCCATCTCCAGGCCTGTGCACACTCCCCTCTAACAAACTCCTAAGTGGGTTTGTTAATGTTCCTTGTCTTCTCACTCGTGCCATATAATTTCAATCACTTACAGGGCTTTAGAGATAGGGTCATAAGCATAGTGGTATATTTTTATCGCTGCCTTAAACATTTCACGAAAAGGAGTCAGCCTTGGCCCCAAGCACAAGGCCGCCTGATGCAGGGGCAGCGTGCTTGTGTGGATGGATGGGTGGAACATGCAGCCTTGTTACAAGTAGGAAGGCTGCCAGCCACAGTTGGAGGGGGCAGATGTATCCCAATAGGATCTCAAACATTAAACAGAGGATCTGGGGTTAATTGCTATGGCTTGGAGAGTTTAACAATCCCCCCTCCTCCCCCCCCCCCCCCACCCCCCTCCAGCCCGTGCTGCATGCCTCCCTGCCCCTCCCATGCTAGTGGATGAGTTCCCTTGGCCTGCTCTGGGGCTGCATGCCTCAACTTCTGGTCAAACCTGACCAAGGTTTGATTTCCCTCCACCAGAGTTGCTTTGATCATTCTGATCCAATATGTTATAAATATCTGTCATCAGTTATAGGGGCTGGTTACAAGTTATTATTGGTTAATGTAAAACAAACAAACAAGCAAAAAACTACTGTTGGTCTCAAATGTTTCATGCTGGTACAAGACTTTATGTGATGTAAATTTTAAGGGTTTTTTAATTATAGTATATGCATGTTTCTGTTCTTGTTTAAAATATTGTAGCCATACATCATACACCATTGAGGAAAACCACAAGAAAAATTTGATAAGAGTTTTTATATTGTCTAAAAAGCAAGGGAGATTTTGGTATGTTGTCTGGAAGGCAAGGGGGAAAGGGGATGTAAACTATGTTTGCTGTGGTTTTTCATACATGCAAATACTAAATATGCTTGTTTTGTTAAAAAGTTTATCTATGTAAGTTTTCTTGCAAGCATAGAGCTGAGACAGAAATGGTCTATTTTTGCTGTTATGGGCCTGACTTCAGAAATTTATCACTGAGCTCTGATTACTAAATTTTGGTTAGCAGAAATTCAGATAACTTTTTGGTATAAAAAAATGGATGCCACATAATTTCACTGCCATCCTGATTAAAGGTGACCATGTGGAGTGGGTCTAACAAATCTCCAAGACAGTTTAGATTGGGATATGTTTTTGCATGATGACTCATGTCCCTTTCTAAAAACAATTATATATATATATATATATATATATATGCGTGTGTGTGTGTGTGTGCGTGTGTGTGCGTGTGATTTAATGTATTAAAGCTACACCTCAATTTTTTTTATACTCAAAAATGTACCTGGCTCTGCCATCTAGACTCTGTTAATTTAAGAGTCACCCAGGTAATAATGGTTAAAAAGCTATAACAGGATCATGAAGAAACAGTTGAGGTTTACAAATGTATGGCAGGACTAGACTCCCAAAAAATGTGCAGTTGCAATGTTCAACAATGGACCTTAATAGTTTTTAAAATGTCAGTGCCAGGTGAAATTCACCAAAAGTACCACCTATAGTAAAATGGAGCAGGCTGAGATCTAAAAGACAGGTTACGTATATGCTGTCAAGGGTGGGACCAAAGAAAAGTACTTTATTTTTGATATTCTAAATATTGCAAAAAGACATTTAAGAGATTTTAGTTTTTTTTAAAAGCTGTGAGACATCTGTGCTATAAAATGGTTTATATTATGTTTTATATTGTTAATATTTAAACTTAAAATAAAAGACTGAAAACTAGGGTCAGAGCCATAAGCACCAAAAGCTAACTTTGTTGGGTTTAAGTTATCTGGATAAACTGAGTCATAAAATTTTATATTCATACTAAGAGGTTTGTACCTCCTCTTCTGGGAAAAATATTGTTTCTATGTCAATCACTTTGGGAGTAATTAAAAATTCAATGGCCTTGTTAATAATAGAGAACAAAATACTCACAGGAAAGCTGGATAAAAACTTGTTCAACTGGTCTCCTTGGTTAATCACCTTACTTCCAGCTCTAACAGGCCCTTAATAATCTTGCTTCTTCTTACCAACAGATTTGAGCCCCAGGACAGACAGGACCCATGATCGAGTCCTGTTGTTGGTACTTGTGAAGGGGGAAAATGTAGTGCCTAGGGTAGCTTTCCAAGGGCAACTTGATACACACCTGCCAAGATGGGTTCTATAGATCAACAGAGAGGTGCACTTGAGCCTCAGTTTGCCCTAGGGCAATGCTAGCTCTTAGACTCCTTTCTGCTCCCGTTCACCCTGGGAGGAGGCAGCATTAACAGAAAGATATAAACTTGTTCTGTGTTTACCCTTGGGATGACTAATTCAGTTTCTTTATTAGCTTTAATTCAAAATCATTACAAAGTGTGGAGTTCTAGTCTTGTAAGAGCTGCTAACTTATTATAGACTCTTAAAAAATACAAGTTAGTCAGCCGTCTTTAAAGTACTGATATAATTATTTATAGAAATAAGCCTTATTTAGCTTCCTGTATATGTTTTCAAAGCCAAGCTTAAAACAAATATTGAGAAACAAAGTTTGTCTTATCAGGCATACCTAGGCAGCCCTCATACTTCAGAGATCTGCAGAATTTGGCATTTAAAATAATTATTAAAAAGCTTATTATATTAGACAGAGACTCTGAAATCCTAGCAGTAACCGAAGATCTCCAAAGAAGATTATGAGACACCACGAGGTCTCCACCTGGAATACGACATTGCTGAGCACTGGACGAGTGCAACACCAGCTGTCAGGACCCAGTCCAGACTGTGGACAAATAGTAGGACCTTGGAGAACGGATTGCACCACTTTTTCCTAGACAAAATAAGGTCAGTCTTTTCCATGTCCCTCTTCCACAGACAAAGAAAAATTCATCTTATGGGCCTGGCTTAGACAGTAAGACTGCTTTTCTGGATATTTCTGCCTCCAATGCTATGGATACCTGGGTATGACTAATTGTATATGGACTCTGGTCCCTGTCATTTTTAATAGATTCAGAAACTGTTTATTCTATACTCAGATATACTCTATTTATCCTTCTGAGATCTCGGATAGTATTAATGGCTAGTGCAGCTATAATGCCAGTTTAAAAGGAAAAGGTATCCAGATTCTTCCGTAAAGCTATAGCCAACTTGTTAGCTAGGACTCAAAGACGTGAGTCTCTGCCTCCTGTTTGCAGACATCTGTTATCTGCTCTTTTTCTAAATTTTAACTTCTGTTCCTAGTTTAAACTTATCCCAATAGGCTTCCACATGGCTGGCAGGCTCATCTAAGCATCAGTTGCTGACTACAACCTGCTCTGAATGGTGGCGAGCCCTGGACTTCCTGAAAGCTGATGCGGACCAGTCCAGCTGCCGTGAACACTCCCTGTTCCTTCAACAAAGTCTGATGAGTGCCCTTTACCTAAATGCCCCCCCCCCAACCTTTGGCTAACCTTTCAACCTACTTGGGCCCGGATAACAATGCCCCAATGTCAGTTTGCTGTAGTTGCAGAAAGGAACACGTCTTCCCATGCCCCCTGCCCAAAATAGGTTAAAAAGCTGAGACAAGGGGAAACTCCCTGGCATGGGGGACAAGATAACCACCTATAGTGCCTCTTAATATACTAGGTCCAGAGTTGTCAATTAATAAATTTATTAATTTAAGTAATTCCATGCCTCCTTAAAACCAGGGGCAAGCAGGACCCAAGATTGGGTCCTGTCATTCGTGCTTGTGAAGGGGGAAATGTGGGGGCCAGCCATGATAAGCTAAGTATGGGCAGGTCACCCAAAGGAAATTCTTTACTTCCAACCATTATCACCTGCCAGAGTAGAACTTGGCCATCTATAAATTTAAGTAGAGGCCTGAGTCTCAGTAGTTTACCCTGAAGCAATACCTGGCTGCAGAAAGAACCACAATCTGAGATTACCCAACCACTGCCCAAGAACAGACCCTTCAAAGGAAATGCCTAGCATTCCAACTGCTGTAGATAGGACCACCTGCCAAAACTCACTCACTAGGACACCCCTAGACAAATGTCAGCCAATCAGGGGTCCTGAACCTCAGAAACCTCTCACCCCCACCTTTACTACTATAAAAACCCAATTCTAACTGAGCTCGGGGTTCTCCATTTATTCCAGTATGTTGGACATGTGGAGAGACCGAGTTTGCAAACTTGCTTAAAATAAAGGCTCTTAGCCTTTACATATGGGACTCAGACTCCTTGTTGGCTTTTGCAGGGACTTCACAGATTTGGGCATAACAGCAACCATGGACAATTCTCTCTGCAATCACAAGCCAGAATAACCCTTTTCTGCTTCAAGTCCCCCAGGGGAGGTGCTGTAGCCATCTTCCCATCGCTATGAAAACATACCCGAGAAGAAGCAACCTAAGGGAGGAAGAGTTTATGGTGGCTCACAGTTCAGTGGGGGAAAATCCATCACAGTAGAGAAAGTATGACTCTAGGAGTCTGAGACAACTGGATACATTGCTCAGTCAGCAGAAACCTGGGGGGGGGCCTGACTTTAAAATGTCGAGACACACCACCAAGGATCCTCTCCCAGCAGTGTGGCTCTACCTTCTGAAGCTTCCATAGCCTTCCCCAAAAGCACCTCCCAGGGGAAACCAAATGTTCAAACATATGAGCCCATGACAGACATTTTCCATTCAACCTACAACAGCAAGTAATTTGACCCCAGCAGCAGGGAAGTAACCAAAGCATACACTCAACATGCACTCTCCGCTACCGGCCATTTTCTCTCCTTCCATCTCCCAGATTGCCAGGTGAGACATGGAGATATCCTCTCTAGGTTACCTGACCGCCACACAAGGAAAAACCCAAGGACACTAACTCCAGACTTCCCCAAAGATCACCCACCCTGAAGCGTACAATCACTTGCTCTATCCACAAGGATGACTCCTCACCGAGCAGGCACTTTCAAATGGGAACAGTACCTGTGTCCTGCCCCCAGGCATGTGAGTGAAACTTTAGTGTGAAAGACAGAAACTAGAGTAAGCATGATCAAAAGAGAAACTTGGAGGCAGTAAGAGAGGAAACCGTTATCAACCAGCCCCCTCAAATGGCCTACAAAAACAAACCCCACTTTCCTGAAGGTCTCCCTCCAGGCCCCATAGCTTGCAGGTTCCACCTCCTTCAGTAGCACTACACAGGGGCCTTCAGAGTGTTCCAAACCAAAGCCCGACCTCAGAGTGAGCTCCAAGAAACCACAGTCTGTGGGGAAGAGAAGGGTAGCAGGGGAGGTGAAGAGCTAAGTGCCTGTCATGCCAAGGAGATAGCTATCACTCCCATGGAAAAATAAGAAGCCACCACCTATTTATAGACAAAAATAGGTGGGGAATTGAAAGCTGCAAACACTAAGATACCATCAGTTATAGTTTTAGAATGGGTATAGAAGGAAGAAAAAAACTGAGGAGTATGTGTGGAAGTACTGGTTATGAATTTCCAAGCAGAAGGGCCCATATTGAAGGGAAGATGATTCCAAACCTGTAAGTCTATATCTAGCTAACCTATCAATTATAAAAGGTCCAATTGACTCCTGAGATGAACAAAAAGGAAGTTCAAGAATGTTTTACTATATTTTTTATTTTGGTAGAGGACAGGGAGGCACGTGTGCCATGCTGCACATTTGAAGGTCAGAGTCCAGCTATCTGCCTCGACTATGTAGGTTCCAGGGATCGAACTCAGTGCTGTCAGACTTGGCAGCAAGCACTTTCATTATTGAGCCATCTTGCTGACCCAGAGAGTTTCTATGTAAACAATAGCAAGTGCATAATGTGTTGGGCTCTTTGAGTCTTGCACATATGAAAGTTGGATACAAATAAAGCGAATTCTACATTGTTCTTTAATTTGGCAATTAAAAGGATTTCCCAAGTTTCTTTTAGCTGTAGTGATGTGCATCTCAAAGTGAGATTTTTTTAGAAGACATAATGAAGGCTGAAAAAAATGGCTTGTGGGTGCTTGCTATGCAAGAATGAAGACCCAAGTTCAGAGCCCCACCACCTACATAAAGCCTCACATGATATATATATCTATAGTCCCAGTGTTGGGAGAGGTGAAGGGAGGAAGATTCCAGTGCCTTGCTGGCCAGCCAGTGTAGCCAAAAATTCAAATTCTAGGTTCAATAGAAGGAGACTCTTTCAAAAAAGAAGGCTGAACCCTGTAGAGGAAGACACATGAAGTCAGCTTCTTGCTTCTGCACACCCACACACGAGTTGAGGGCACTTCATAAACAAAAGAAGTAACAGTGGGCCGCTTTCTAACCCGAGGTCTTCTAGCAACCCTTGATCATTGTCAAACGACCCTAAAACAAGTAAAGCCTCCCACTGTTGTTCCCGCTTGGGTGCATGCTGTTACAACATTGTCGGTGAGACCTGAGGTTCTACAGCAAAGCACAGGGCTACCGAGAAGCTGGAGCAGGCCATCTACCCAGCATCACTCCCAATCCCATCCCCAGACAGCCCTCTGTCCCTGGCCAGTCAGGGGCAGCTCTTCTGCCTGTTGAGATAGTCCCAGCCAGCTTGCTCAGCTCCCTTCCATCACCATGGATATTTCCAGGGCTGCTGCACATAAACTCCCCGACTGAGATGGCTGTGTCAGTCTTGTCTCAACAACCTGCTCATCCCAGCATGGCATCTGTACCCACTTCACACCCACACTGAGTGCCGGGGCCATAGCCTTGGGCTGAGTCACTGCCAGGAAAATGCTCTACAGCTTCCAGCCAGGGAGCAGGCAGACCCAGCAGCCACCCTGCCTGGCCACCCCGCCAACACAACAGCAGGGGTTTCTCCACCGTACAGCTAGCATTTATTATTCTTAAAATAAAATGGTGCCACGCGGCATTAATTCAGGAGGAGAAGCTGCAAATCCCAGGCCTCTTTGAAAGCTTGTTTTCACAGTAAATTAATGGGCCTTAATTTAACACTGCATCAACAAGCTGTGTTTTGGAAAGAATTCTAAGTAGCTGCAATCTGCATCAGTCTCACCCCTGGCTTCCAGGGCCACCTGGACACATGACCACCACAGTCCCGTCCATCACTTTGCCACAGCTAATGTCTGCCAGGTGCTGACTGCCATGAGTCTCAAGAACTGCGTGCTAAATTCCTTGCATGAGTGTGACCCAACCTTCACTGAGGCCTTTGAAGCAGAATCCACCACTATCTTCCTAGGAGAGGAAAACTTAGGAACATGAAGATCACATGGGCAGGACATGAGGGAACCCATGAGCACCTGTGTGTTGGTAGAGGTTTCCAAGAGGAAAAGAAAAAGCTTGGGCGACCCAGCCTTCCCAAATCCACCACGTTGCAATCATGCTGTTTACTTTTGCTAACCATATTGTTTAAGTTAGATGGAGCTTATTATCCTTATATATAGTATAGGCCGGGAAAATATTGATTATGATGAAGCCATAGGCTGCCAATAAGCCCGAGCATCTGAAAAGGGAAGAGGCTGAGAGCTGTGCGCTCACCTCTGGGCCACCCTTCAGAAGTTGGAAGGAAAACTTGCCCAGATTATTGCCTGTACAGACACATTTACTTGAATAATAATGGAGCTGTTCTTAGTTTGAGTTCAGAACTAGAAGTTTGGGGCTTTTAATCCATGATGACCTCCCTATCGTCCTAGCTTCTGCCAGCTGCTACCGTCCTTCCCCATCCTAGACTCTGACATCATTTTGCCACGTCTTTTCCAGGATTTTCCACGTTGTTCTAGTCATCTTTCCAGTGTTAGGATTAAACCTCACAACTAGAAGCAGCTTCTGGAGGAAAGGGTTTATTTACATCTTACAGCCTCTGGTTCCTTACTCAGGGAGTGCAGGGTAGGAACTCAAAGCAGGAACCTGAGAACAGGAACTTCCATCAAGACCATGGAGGAGTGATGCTGGTTGCCTTGCCATTGGCTTTCTCAGCTTCCTTTTTTGTGTACCCAAGAACATCCGCCTGGGGTGGCATCATCTATAGTGGGCTAGCCTTTCCCACATCAGTCATTAATCAAGTAGGCTCCCTGCAGGCTTGCCAACAGGCCAGTCTGACAGAAGGCATTTTCTCCATTGAGGTTTCCTCCTAGCAGATGACCCTGTCTTTTGTCAAGCTGACAGAAAACTAAGACCCTGGTGATGGACTCTTTTGGAGGCCTTGGAAGCACAGAGATGAGCCAAGCATGGTCCCGGTTTATAATAAAGAGGCACAGAAGCCAGTGAGTGGCTGACTTCTTTGGCTACACAATTCTCTGACCGATAGAAGCTCAGCAATGATGAAGGCTACAGAAGGACCACAGAGGACATGACACAGAAGCAATTGGTCCCCTGTGGGTTAGTCCTGTAAGGTGTCAGAGAAAAAGGTGTGTGATCTAGTCATGGAAGGTAAGTCGTATGTCAACCAGGCAGACGGAGGGAAAGGAGTGTTGGGTCCCAAGGATAGCAGGGCACAGGGAGGGAGGGGAGGAAAGGGCAAACTCGCAACCTTTTGAGGAAGAGCACACCTGTGTCCATATGGAAGGCTGGTCATAGGGAGAGCAACTGAAGGTAGATAAACATTTGGAAAGCTAAAAATAACTTCAGGCAGCACCATTTCAGTCTTGGATGGAAATGGCATGTTTTAGGACACAGACTTCACCCCATGAAGGGAACCACACAATTGCTTCAGACAAAGACTCTTTGAATTTTGTGTTTAGAAAAATAACCTCCACATTCAGTCTTCTTGTGATGGAAACAGAAAGATGAGGTTTGTGTTTATGACTGAACAAAAACGACAGTAACTGAGTTTGGAGATGGCTGGTTGAATATTCATAGGTACCTCCACTTCCTGACAAATCATGTTAAAATGACAGGAGAAAAATGAATACATGCATCAGCTGATAGTTGCACTGGGTGGGCGGGGTGGCAAGGTAGGGTACCATGGATGAGAGTTAACTGCCACCTCCAAAGAACAAAGTTAAAATATAGAAGAAACAGAAAAATAATGGGACAGTAAGCAGGCTGGATGCTTTAAAATGCCCCTCTTCAGTTATCACACCGATTATACCCATAAGGAGAGCGAACTTGATCACCATCATAATCAACAAATACAATTCAACAGATATTTACGGAAACTGATAAAAGAAAGGCATTGTATGTTTGCATAGACCTTCTAGGATGGGATCTTAAAGAAATGTCAGTAAACTTCAAAAGTACAGAATGGAAATAAGGTACTCCTTACTTAATAAAAGTATAATATAAAAAATGAAACACAAACATTTTATTTTGTTTTAGTTTTGTATGTATATGTGTGTAGGATATGAGTGTGTTCTGTTTTCATGCACATGGGTACACGTATATGTGTATTGTGATGTGTGTGCATGCATGTGTGTCCAAGTGTGTCTACGTGTGCAGAGGCCCAAAGCGAGCATCAGATACCCCCCTTTAGTTTTTGAGATAGGGTTTCTCTGTGTAGCTTTGGTGCCTATCCTGGAACTAGGTCTTGTAGACCAAGCTGCCTCTGTCTCCCGAGTGCTGGAATTAAAGGCATGTGCCACCATGGCCCAGTTCAGGTATCTTCTTTTGGTGGCTCTCCACTTTCACTTATAGAGGTGGAGTCTTTTGACCCCAGAGAGCTTGCTGACTCACCAGTCTAACCACCCCAGTTTGCCCAGGAATCCTCTGCCTTTGCCTAAGGATGGTTTACAATCAGCTACCTGCCTACCTTCCTGACTTTTTCTGTGAGTGCTGGGAATCCAGACTCCTGTCCTTACATTGTGGGGACAGACATAACTCTGGACCACGGCTGGAGAAGCTTCTTTCTGTAGCAGTCATCACAGAAGTGCACGCCTGATCAAAGAACTGAGCGGAGGCTGAGTGCCACCCCTACAGGATGTCTTTGTCGATCCTATAACACCCTCCAAGGCTCAAGAAACATCACAGACCAGGGGCTGGGACCAAAGGAAGAGCTGGAAAATGTGGAGATGTGCTGTGAAGAGCTGTCACCAGGCTGCAGTGTGGTTATTATATCCATGAATGCACAACAGTTGTAGTTACACGCATTACCTGCCCAAGATCAAGCCTTTCAAAGTCCCTGTGTGGATGGGGGAAGATGGTCTCCAAAACCCACTGCCTTACTAGGGAGTTATTGGCAGTTGATAACTGATGGGGAAGGAGAACCATTCTTCTTTATGTGACCGCCGGTAGGGCTCCCATAATCTAGAGCAGTGGTTCTCAACCTGTGGGTTGTGACCTCTTTGTTAAACTTCTTTCCAAAAAATTTACATTACAGTTAATACAGTAGCAGAATTATATTTATGAAGTAAATAAATAAACTTATGCTGGGGGGGCAGTCACCATAACATGAAGAACTGTATGATAGGGTCACAGAGTTAAAAAGGTTGAAGCACTGATCTAGAGGATGACCCTACACCCACACACATATGAACAGCAGTAATTAAATTTTTCTTTATCAAAAAGAAGAAGAGGAAGAGGAAGAAAAAGCAGGAATTTAGGGTGGAAGGTATTGGGAGTTTAGGAGTTGAGATGGAGAAAGGAGGAGTACACCCAATTTATTTCATCTTATTTTAAGAATTTTTTAAAGAATAAAAAAAGACACAAACACAGCTATATATAAAATCACATAAAATTGGGTACAAAGCTTATCTTAAAGAAAGACGGATCGCTCCCAAACACTGCTGCTACTAAAAGAGAGAATGGAGAAGAATAAAGCGCAGCTTTCACTCCAGTAAACTACATAATAAACTGTGGAATTTTTAAAAGGTAGAACGGAAGATTGGATCTTTGCGGTATAAAGCAAACAAGAATGCATTTAAACTATCTATGGAACTGAATAAGCTAAAAACTGGTTATTTGAAAATTCTAATAAAATGCACAAGCTTTTGGAAAGCTTGCGAAGAATCAAAGAATAGGAACACAAATACTCAATATTTCAAAAGGTAAATATGGCTATAAAGAAGCTGAAGGTTACTAGAGAATACTACATACCAGCAAATATGAAATAATGATTTTTTCCTGGAAAATAAATATTTCAGACATGACTGAGTGTAAACCTGGGATGATGGGGAAGGCAGAGGAGAAACTGTTCAGAAAGACGTGCCAAAACAGCACCAAGGCCAAAGGCTACACAGGGAAAGCTATTTGGTATTCAGTTTGAATGCTTCCTAGTGGCTAAACTTTCCCATAGCATAGGAGAATGTGGAAAGCTTCTCCAGTTACACAAACCCCTGAAAATGGCAGAGGGCAAACATGCCAGGCACTCCTGTGCACGTGGCGTGCCTGCACACACTTGCACCAAGGATCTATAAACCAGATCACTTAGGAATACAGATGCGGCAATTCCGAAAAAAAAAAAACATTGACAAATTAACCATAGTTGTACAGTAAAAGAAGCATGGGTGGCTAGGAATTATTCTAACAATACAAGGATTATTCAACACCAGCAAAAATCCTTACATACTTTACTACCATAATAGACTACAAAACATCTACCAGGGAATTCTGCTTCCAATAAGATGGAAGAGGCATGCTTTTGCTCATTTCTTTCATTATATGCAACTAAAAGACCTAAGAGATACATATATATTTATTTGCACACACACACACACACACACACACACACGTAGTCATAAGGTAGTTCTGGAAGGTAGAGAGAAGACAAATTGACATGGAACTCAAGGTCCATAGGACAACACAGGCAGTAAACCCCTGAGTTCTCTTTGATCACCTGTATCTGATCACCCAGACACCAATGGGGAAGAGACTACTGGGCAATATGCAAAACATATTGGTAAAAACCTTTACTGAGCAAAAATATCATCTAAAATACTATGGTTTCTACCCTATATGCATCATCAAATTCTCCATGGAGCCCTGCAACTTCCATTTCTATCATGTAGTAAAGGTTTCCATCCCCAGTGAGATGGTATCAGAGAAAAATTAATAAAGAACCAAAATGTGCAAAATACACCAGAAATAACAAAAGACTCACAACCCTGGGATGTTCCTACAAGAATCACGAAAACCAACGAGGTACATGTGCATGCCATGTGCCCTCTTCACAAGGAGCAACGAAGCTATCAGAAGAAGTCTGAGAAGTTCTACTTAACACCAGCAAGAGAGAGCTACACCAATTCTGATTTTGATGGGAGTCAAGCATGAAACCTGGAATTCTATGCCTGCACAGGAGTAATAAGGCAAGGCCCTTCCCAGTGGATGGATAGCAGAAGGAGGCAGATAGAACAGAAGCCTTATCAAGATCAGAGTCTGCAGTAGTTTGAACAAGGCCTTTGGAAAAACATGTTGGAAGCTTGGTCCCTGCGCAGCAGTGGAGGTGAGGCCTGATGAGAGGTGCTAGGCGATGAGGGGAGTATGCATTACACCATTAACAAAGGAATGGGCTCCTCATAAGAGAATCTTGATAGCCAGCTTCTTTCTCCCCACCCTCTCTCTCTTTTCTTTTTTCACTCCATCTCTCTCTTAATAAGAAAGTCCTCCCCAGACACTGGCCCTTTGATCTTGAACTTCTCAGCTTCTTGAATTTTATTTGAGCAATCAAAACTATGTCTTTTGTAATTTCCCAGGGTGTGATATGCTGTTACAACAATACCAAATAAATGAAGGTTTCCCCTATGACAGGTATCTTTTTCTGTTGCTGTGATAGAGATCATGACCAAAAGAAACTTGGGAAAGAAAGGATTAATTTAACCTTACAGCTTACAGTCCATCATGGAGGGAAGTCAAAGCAGGATCCAAGGCAGGAATCCAGGGGCAGGAACTAAAGCATAGACCATGGAGGAATGCTACTTCTTAGATTTATCTCCGGTTTCACATTTTTTTTTTTAATTTTTAACCCTCCAGGACATAAGGGTAGCTGTGGCTCCCAGTAGGATGGGCCCTCCCACACCAAAAATCAACTAAAAAACTGTACCACAAACATGACTACCAGCCAATCTGAGGAGGTCATTTTTTCAGTTGAGGTTCCTTCTTTCTAAGTGACTCTATGATGTGGAATTCCACTCCGCATGCTATGAATATGTTTTATTACCATTGGTTAATAAAGAAACTGCTTCAGCCTATAGCAGGACAGAATATAGATGGGCTGGAAGAGTTATACAGAGAGAGTAGGCAGAGTTAGAGAGATGCCATATAGCTGCTGAAGGAGACAGATATCTGGAACCTTCCTGGTAAGCCACAGTCTTGTGGTGATACACAGATTAATAGAAATGGACTAATTTAAGATGTAAGAGTTAGTTAATAAGAAGCCTGAGCTAATAGGCCAATCAGGGTTGCAATTAATGTAATTTTATTTCATTATTTGGGTCTGGGCAGCCAGGAAATGAATGAGCAGTCTCCACCTACAAATGGTGTACCAACATGGGACAACTGCTTCCACATAAAAACTAAGAGAGCTTGGGAAAGAATTCTAGACACAAAAGAACAGAGTTAAGCACAGTTTCTTGGTAGTCACATTTTTTTTTTCAGATAGACTCTGTTTGCTGGTAGCAAGCAGAGGCACAGCTCCTTTAAAAGAAGTCTTTCTGACTCAGTGTTAGCAACAAAAAAATTTCACAGTTCCTTTTACTGTGCATGATCCAGCTTCCTGGTCCATGCAGGCAGAACAAACTCATTCTTTTGAGAGGTCCTTCATTTAAATGGGGTCTGTAATCAGCCTATTACAAATTGCTTAATGGAGACATAGATCCACTGCATCCTGGGAGCTGGGGTAGTGTGCATAACTCACAGAGGAGGTGATCATGTCTTTGACATGTAGGACTAGGCAGAACAAGCAGGCAGCCTCACAGAGTTGGTCCTAGCCATGACCACTTAGCATTTTTGAAAAGGTGCTCCTGGTCAGAAAATGATTACAGACGCACAATAAAGACAGATTCCGAAGAAAAAGACCTCTAGTGTCACAGTGTTGGATAAATACATGTATTATAGAGCTACGGTGATGAAAACTGCTTGGTATTGGCAGAAAAACAGAAATGTTGACTATGTTAAAGTTAAAAACCTTCCTTTTTATTTAGACAGAAAAGAGATGATGTGGGATTCCCCTCCGTATGCTATGAACATGTTATATTACTATTGGTTAATAAAGGAACTGCTTCAACCTATAGCAGGGCAGAATATAGCCAGACTGAAAGAGATACACAGAGAGAGAGGGAGAGAGTAGGTGGAGTCAGAGAGATGCCATGTAACTGCTGAAGGAAATTGATGCCCAGACCCTTTCTGGTAAACCACAGCTTCATGAAGATACACAGATTAATAGAAATTGATTAATTTTAGTTGTAAGAATTAGTCAATAAGAAGCCTGAGCTAATATGACAAGAAGTGTAGTAATTAATGTAGTTTCTGTGTGATGATTTGGGTCTGGGTGGCCAGGAAATGAACGATCAGTTTCTAGTTACAAATCTAGTTTATGTCAAGTTGGCAAAAAAATCAGCCAGCACAATTCCAAAACATAATAGCTAACTTTCCCAGACTGCAAGAAAGTTAGTCATTATAGTAGGAAGTGAAAACATCTCAACCTGAATGAAAAGCAAAAAATAAATAGTCTTAAGGGTTGAATCACATCTCTCTGGAACATATAAAGAAATTCTAGCTCCTGGCACCACGCCCTGTGCGTCTCTTTTCAAGTGGGGCCTTTGCAGAGATAATTAGTTGTAAAGAAGTCATGAGAGAAGAATCAGATTTGACTGTTTTCCCTGTTTAAAGAGAGAAATGGGCAGGAAATGTGGATAGTAGTTAAGATTACCTGCTCTTTTCTCAAGAACCTGAATTTGTTCCTGTCACCCATGTCGATTGCCTCTCGACTGTCTTGAACTCCAGCTCCAGGCGATTTGAAAAGACAGGAATATCATGCAAGGCTCAGTCTGTAATCCAGGAAATGCTAAGAACTGTCGGTTGTTATCTGTCACCGGATGAGAAGCTTGGGCCAGATGGAAGAAACAAACTCTGACACCACTACAGGCTTCTAGCTACATTTAGTTACCTAAGTGGTTGGAACTTTGTTACCACAGTGCTGGGAAACTCAAACAAACAGCAACTGGAAATAATAGACAGGACAAATGATCCCACAGATTTTTGAATCAGTTGTTGTAAAAAGTACATCAGTAAGCAACCACAAACACAATGAAATCAACTGTACAAAATAGTTTCAACAATGAAAGTTCTAAGGAACAAACCAAAAAGATACATATTAGTCAGATGGATATTTTAGAATTAAAAACACAATATTTACATTGAAAGTCTCAGTGGGTCAGTTAATGACAAAATGGAGGAGACAGAGGAAAGAACTGGAGGACTTAAGTGGAGAATACTACAAATTATTCAGAAGAACAATGGAGCTAATAAAAGACTCAAGAAGATCTTTGAACCTTAGGGTCACGTACACCCACCACAGAAAGCCTAACATTCATATCATAATAGTCCCAGAAGAATAGGAACAAGAACATGGTATTTAAAAATTATTCCAAAATGACTGAAAATACCCCCAAATTTTGGCAAAAGATATATACATATTCAACAGACTATTAAAAAAAACCCTAACAGGACAAATCTAAAGAAATCCACATAAACACACAGTAAAATCACACTCTGAAAATTAATGCAAACAAAAAAACTTGGGAAAAAAAGACACCGAGCACAAGGGAAAACAATATGAATTACAGCAGAGTTTGCAGCAGAAACTATAGAAACTAGAGGAAATAGCAGGGAGTGCTTCCAGTGCCTAAGAAAAGAACCATTTGCCCATAAATTTAGGCCTAGTAAAAGTGGCCTTTAGGAACACTGTAGAACATGTGAAGGCTGATTTGGGAAGGCAGAAGAATAAAAGTTTTAAAAAATGTAAAGCAGAGTGCACAAAGAAAAGAGAAAATGACATGTAAGTTTCAATACACCGATAATTACACTAAGCATGTATAATATAAGTACATTGTGGTGGCTGGCTTTTGTCAGTTTGACATAGACCTAGACATATCTGGGAAGAGAGATCTTAGTTGAGAAAATGCCTCCTTAAGCTTGCCTATAGGCACGTTTATGGGATATTTTAATTAGTGTTTGACAGAGAAGGGCCCAGACCATTGTGGGTGATACCATCCTTAAGCAAGTGTTTTTGGAGGATAAAAGAAAGCAGGCTAAGCTAAGCAAGTCACATGGAGCAGTTAATCAGCAGCATTCCTTCAAGGCCTCTGCAGTTCCTACCTGTTAATGGAGACTGCTTGTTCATTTCCTGGCTGCCTAGACCCAAAATAATTACAGTGAAACTATACTAATTGCAACACTGCTTGGCCAATGACTCTAGCGTGTTCCTAGCTAGCTCTTATATCTTATATTAACTCATTTCTATGAATCTGTATATTTTCACATGGTTGTGGCCTACCAGTAAGGTTCTATCCAGTGTCCCACATCTCTCTCCTGTGGCAGCTACCTGGCATCTCACTGACTGTCAAATTTCTTCTCTATCTCTGCTTGGAATTCACACCTTGTCTTATTATGCTAAACCACTGGCCAAAACAGCTTTATTCGTTAGCCAATAAAAGCAACACATATACAGAAGGACTTCCCATGCCACCTACCGTTGAGTGATGAACTGAGATTTGGAACTATAAGTTAAAATAAACCTTTTCCTCTCCAAATTGCTTTTGGTCATGGTGTTTTATCACAGTAACAGAAACACTAAGACATCCATTCACAAGACAAATTTCAAAGTAGAATTTAAAACTTGACACAACTGCATTCTGTCTACAAAAAAATTCACTTCAGATCTAATGATGTCAGAAAATTAAAATAGTGGAAAATTCATTCAAATAGTCATTTGTAGAGTCAATAGTAATTGCGAATATCTGAATTAACAGTAGACAAACTAGACTCCAGGGCAAAAAATAATATTGATGAGACTAAGAGGGACAGTATGGCAGGATAAGAATGAAGCACAATTAAGAAAAACTCAGAGACAGATAGTGGGGTTCAATCTGAATACCTAAAAAGCAAAACAGCCAGCCACTGGCTCTTACCTTGACTCAGTCTGAAAATGGTGATCCTGCCTCCAGGAATCTCAGAATGAGACTGTGTCTGAGAGCTGTCTCCTCCCATCTTATAATTCTTTCAAGGGTGAGATTAAAGGCGTGCACCACCCAATTTCTATGGCAAACTAATGTAGCTACGGGATTAAAGATGTGTGTCACCACTGCCTGGTAGTAAGGCTGACCAGTGGGAATGCTTTAATTCCTGATCTCCAGGCAAGCTTTACTTATTAAAATACAAATGAAATGCCACTACGCTTCCCTTTTTGTCTAAAATAGAAAAGAAGGCTAAAACTAATATAAGAAAAAAAACTATATACAATAAGTACAAGAACTATATACAATATATACATATACTATATCAACAATGTCTAGCTATTTGCATTTGACAAATTCAGAGAAAAGATTCCATATTTATCTTATCTTGGTGAGCCCAAAGTCTTGTACCTAATTTACTTTCTATCATACCTTGCTTCCTGCATCAGCTAAACAAGGAAAATTATAACTATAACTATCTAGGCTTCAACTCCCTCAGAGATTCAAGAAGGAAATAATATTATCTGAGTAAGCAGGAAGTGCAAACAAGTGACTTATAAAACGTGTTAGAAATAACAGAAACAGCTGACTGCCTAGACGGTTACCCAAAGTTCCTCTGCAATAATGGGGCATCCATCTTTGCCCTATAGGCCTAGCCTATCCAACAGACTTTTCTACGAAGCAAGATATTTTGTGTTGTGCTTGTCTAATTAGGACAGCAAACTGTCAGCAGTTGAGGCAGGGGCATTTTTTTTTATTTTTATTTTTTTTATTATTATTATTATTATTTTTTTGCCCAGCGACTTACTTTTGCAACAAAGAAAGCAAACTCCGTGTAGAATTTCTTCAATGCCCATTATCTTCTCTGAAGTAGATTGATGCTTTTAGGATCAGACATGTCCCATTGTCATAAAAAAGAGCCTATATTACTAAAAACATCTTAAATGCCGTATTCTGTAGATCTCTGAAGTATTCAAAGATGACCTGTCTATCTAAAATATATCTTTGTTTGACCTTGAAATCATACCTAATGTGACTACAAGCTCAATTATACTGGGTGATTAACGGCTAACCTGTATTTCCTTATTATCCTAAACAGTTGGTAATAACAATTTCCAAGGACTAGAAATTTGCATCACATTGCTAAATGTGTTCTATAGGTACAATACCTTGAACAAGAGTAGAAATGTGTGTGCAGTGTGTGCTAACAAATCTAATCTCAATATACAAAGTTTATATACAATATACAAAAGTTCAATTCAATGTAAAACATTTAAAACTAGTAGTTGCTTTTTAAGAGTAGATTCAGTAGTTTACCTTTTTATTTTAACCTACTTATATAGCCTCCTTTTTTCAGAGTAGATTTAATAATCTACCATTTTATCCTATCACACCTATATCTCCCCTTTTTTCTTTTCAAAACAAGGACCTGGAATCTAATTTCCTTTGCTTATCTTTTTTCCTGTTTATTATCTATAACAACTTGCAACCAATATACCAAAAAAGACCAACATCCATAATCCATATTTGGGAATGTGGGCATAGTTTTCTAGGCTATTTGCTGCTGACTGGGGGTGCTGATAATCTTATGGCTACCTATAGAAAATTTAGGATTATGTCAAAGTTCTGACTGTAGTATTTTGTGAGTTTGGATCATCTTAGCCAGTGGTCTTGAGGCTGTTCTGGATGTAGAACTCAGAGGAAACTGCAACAGAGGTGCCCTGAAAATTGGATCGCCTGAGGCATCTGTTCCCATTGGAGATTTTTCAGGGGCTCTTCCTTGATCAAACCTTATTTTTCTTAACCCAGAATGAATCCACAGCCTCTCACTTCCTGTGGAAACAAAAGCAAAACCTCTTCTTCAAAGTAGCATATCATTAGGCTTAAATTTTGAAGTCAGGGCATTTTCAAAATATATATAGGTTGGATTATTCCAGCAGCATTTATAATCAAATGTCTTTTAGCAGCTGTTGTTCCTTCCTCAGCATTCAAACTATTCAAAAACAACACAATAACATACATTATTTGGATTCTCTGTGTATTTTCCATCTCTACATGGAGGCTTCGCCAGGGCAGATAGGAACTGGGAGCACTAGTTTTTCTTCCAAACCCAGGTGGCTAGGTTTGGGTCTGGCTCTGGCACATGTCAGTAGCTAAAAAGCCTCAGGTGAATGTCATAATTTTGTGCCCCAAAAGAAGCACAATTAATAAAAATTCAGGGACAGATATTGGGGTTCAAGCTGAGGACCCAAAAATGCTAAACAGCCAGCCACTTGCTCTTACTTCTACCTCAGTCTGAAAGTGGCAATCCTGCATCCAGGAATCTCAGAATGAGAGCTGTCTCCTCCTGTTTCATAATTCTCTCTAGGGCTGTGATTAAAGGTGTGTACCACTGGGATTAAGGGCATGCACTGCCCAGGTTCTATGGCAACTAGTGTGGCTACTGGGATTAAAGGTGTGTGTTACCACTGCACGGTAGTAAGGCCAACCAGTGGGGACGTTTTACTCTCTGTTGATCTTCAGGCAAGCTTTACTTATTAAAATGCAAATGAAGGGCCACTACAAGAGACATTTTTAAATGTTTAAAAGTTGACCATTAGAGCACAAGATTTGTAAAGTCAGCAGCTGTGATTGACTGTCCATGACTTGGGCAGAATCAAGACAGTCAACATTAGAGCGTGGAGGTAAAGGGTTCACAGTTGTGGCCCCTCTTCTTGCTGAAGATCTAGTGACAGTCAGTGACTGATGGGAGAGGGAGAGTCAGATTCCTTTAAGAAGGTGAGTATTGATAAGTTTCAGCACATGGATGACCCGTGTACATTTTGGGCAGCACTGATTGGATGCAGTGGATCATAAAAGAAGAAGGAAGTGGGTGAGGGAAGGAAAAAGAAGAAAGGGGAGATAAGGATGCAGAGGAGAGGACAGTTGGAAGGAAAGGAGGTTTAAAATTTGGAGAGGAACAAGTTGGGGATGGCCCAGAAGCTGGAGGGGAACAGGTATGAGGAATGAGGGAATATGATCAAAATACATTGCATACATCTATGAAATTCTCAAAGAATAAATTAAAATATTATATGTATAAAATATGTGAGCAAAAACTATACAAAAACAATGAAACATATAGATTTTATTTTGTCTATTTTCTCTCTCTCTCTCTCTCTCTCTCTCTCTGTGTGTGTGTGTGTGTGTGTGTGTGTGTGTGTGTGTGTGTGTCCACAAACATGCATGCCATGGCACATGTGTGGACATGAGAAGACAACTCTGTGGATTCTATTCTCTTCTTCCCTCACATGGGTCTCAGGGATCAAACTCAGGTCATCAGGCTTGGTAACAAGCACTTTTGTGCATTGAACCATATCAGTGGCCTTGAAGCACACAATTATACTTAAATCCTTGGATAATGTAATCTCTACAACTCATAAATAATCTCAGAGAAAATCAGAAAGAATGTAGACTAAAAATGAAGACTATCAATCAACAGGAACTAATCAACATTTATAGGATGTTACACTCAAAACGCAAAATGCACATTCCTTTCAGATTCTCATGGAACATATACCAAGTTAGACCATTTCTTGGGTCATAAAGCAAACCTTGACAAATCTCAGAGAACTGAAATCATACACAGTGTGTTTTCTGAGTGCAATGGAATCAAACTAGAAATCAATGCAATAAAAATAACTGTGAGATGCCTGAATACTACAAAGGTAAACAATGCATGCCTTTTAAAAACCTGTTGTGAAAGAGGAACTCTCAAGAGATAGAAGAAATAAGAAACACACTCAACCGACTGAAGATAAAACTACCATGCACCAACTCATGTGGACACTGAGGATGCTGGCAGGAAATTTACAGTTCTAAATGTGTGTGCCAGAAAACAAAAGTCTCAGATTGACATCTAAGTCTCCATTTCAAGAGCCAATGGGAAAAAATAGCAAAATAAACTCAAGTCAAGCAGAATGGAAGAAAATGTAACTAGAAGAACAAAAATATTACGTTTTAAACAGAAAAACAACACAGAAAAAAATACATTGAAACAAGGAGTCTGGTTCTTGAATGAACAAAATAGATGGATTGCTAGAAATATGACTCCAAAATTAAAAATATAAATTGGTGCAAAATCTAAAGAATAATAAGGAAGTTCTGACTGTACATAACTTGACAACATAGATGAAAGAAGCAGTATTTACCAAAAAATAAAAAATCAACAAAGCACACAGAAAAGCATTCTGCAAAGCAACAAATGCATACATATCTTGCATACACGCAGTGTCAGTCCTAAGTTAAAACTGAAATCTGTTTTTGTCCACCAATTGACAAGTGTAAAAGTGTAATAAGAAGCATTAAGGAACAAGCTCTCACGTCTACCCTCCTGCCAGAGAGCACGGCATTGCCTTACGCTTCACTGAAAAGTCCAATGGATATTTTAATAAATATACTTTTTCTGACAGTATTGGAGAATATTTACCTCTGAGGAGAACAACTCCAAATCTGTGCCCCTCTGTAGCCATATTCCCTAGGAGAGAGAGGACACAAGCTGGCTCACCTCTAGAAGAGAATTTAAGACTTTACAATGGAGGCAACATTTGTTTTTTTATTGGATTTTTGTCTAGTTATATAAGAAAGAAGTGTGTATTTATTACAATAAACTGCAGAATGCAGAGATTCACAAAGAAAAGATGATAAGCTACCCCCAGCCATCTATCTGTCCAACTTTTATTTAATTACATGTTTGTGCATGTTTGTATGCATACAGTGTGTGTGTGTGTGTGTGTGTGTGTGTGTGTGTGTGTGTGTGTGTGAGATTATGACACTTACATCACTCAGCAAATCATTATACTTGATAATACATTACAGATCTTTCATAAAGCACTAAGTTTTCTTTTTAGTAGCTGCACACCATTCCAGAACATTGATGTGCTATGGTTTAGGAAACTACAACCTTGGGGCAATTTCAATGTGCTATTCCACATACTGAGGGAGACAAATTTCTTACTATGTCACACATAAGAACTGGCATTCTTATAAAAAAAAAATAAAAAAACGGATGCTGGGTCAAAAGATGTACACTTTCCTAGTAACAGGAAAAGAATCAGTCAATTTCGTCTCTTGAAATTTTGTAAAGTTTCATTTTAAAGGTGCTGGAATTTAGTGTAACCTTGAAGAAAAGAGAAACTAAGGTGACTCGGAGTGAGACAAAATTACTGAGATGATGGCAGGTCAGAAGGGGCCTGAGAAAGGATAAATGTTTGACAGATGATGAGTAAGTTTGAGAAGGGTGAGCTAGAAAGGAAAAAAGACATTATAAGAAAAGAAAATGACATGTGCAAAGGTCTGGAACCTTCCTAGACTGTGGCCTGGAGAATATCACTGCTGATCAGGAAGAGAGGAGTTGACCGGATGGTCCAGAGGAATGATGTTCAACTGGGCAAAGAGAATACAGAAACATTTTTATGCTGCAGCAACAACTAGAGGGAGGGAGGAAGGGCGAGAGGGAGAGAGGGAGAAAGGGCGAGAGGGAGAGAGAGACAGAGACAGAGAGAGAGAGAGAGAAAGAGAGAGAGAGAGAGAGAGGCATGCACACACATGTGTGTACATGTGTGTACCAAGATGAAGGGCAGAACTGTAGACAGAAAAAAGGGTAAAAATGAGACTTACTCCATGCCCAGCTTGAATTCACCGAAGACAAAGGCTTTAAAGAGGAGAGCGGTCAGGTCTATTTTAACAATTGCTATTTAAAGAATACCATAAAGTTTAGAGGTCATGGAAGTACCCCTCCAAATAGTACACACTTGCTAGCAAGCGCTTGCAGATGCTCAGGTGGAAAGGAGTGCTGGCTCCTAGGAGAGTGAAGGCACGCTGTTGACACAGATGTTTCTGAGACTCCACTAGCATGCCGCAGAATCCGCTGCCACTGGTGTCTGCAAAAGCTGTGGAGTCAGATCAGATATGCTTATCTGCTTGAGTGCTCTGCTGTTATGGCCTGCAGCCTTCTCTGTCTGCTCTGGCTCAATCTCCAGATCAACCCCTGGAGCAGCAGCAGAGGAACTCCTCGGCATGTCTGTAACCCACACCGTCTAACCCAACTTCATGTGACTCCTCAAGGGCCAAGCCTCCAGTTGGCCGTCCATGTACCCAAAAAGATAGAATTGAGTCTCCAACACAACACACAGGAGTTAAGGACACATGGGCTGAGAGGTTGATGGTTGCTTGTGGGTTGACTGCTGATTTCTTCAGTAGCCTGAGGTTGAATGGTGTTTGACATTGAAGAGAGAGCTGACCTTTACCCCACATCACCTTCTTTTGCAACACACACATCCCACACACACATGCGCACACACACGCAGACACAGAGATACACACACACACAAATGCAGACACACAGATACACACACACACATGCAGACACACAGAGATACACACACACATGCAGACACACAGAGATACACACACATTCAGACACACAGAGATACACACACACACACACACATACACCCCATACTTCCTCGTCTGCCCTTTCTCTCCAGACAGGAGAAGCAGCTCTGAGTTATGTTCACAGTACAGTACACGGGCACCCAAAGTTTCCTGTGTGCTTTGAATTTGTCACGCTGTGCAAAGGTCTCATTGAGGCTTGAAATACAACTCCAAATTCTCTGCTTGTGGACAGATCAGAGCTCTATCAGTGCCTGGGGTCAAAGTCCAGACAGAAGCCAAGGACAGGACTCAGCCTGTGATGTCCTGCAACTCCCTGACCCTCTGACAATACAGCATCTGAGACTTTGAGGTTCACCCAACACAGGGAAGCCTGACCCCTTCGGATCCAAGTCCTGGATGTCCCCTAACCCTTAGCACTTGTTTATAGCGCTAATCTGCCTGACACTAAAGCCAACCCAGTATCCATGCTGGTGAGCAACCTGACTAGTGCCATCCCCTCTCCATGGTGGCTTTAGTGTCCAGCCTGGCACCTTCACCCAGAGAGGCTGACCGAGTGCTTTCCAGGGACAGCAGGACTTCACATTGGCATGGTACTTCCTCCTCTGCATTATCTATCTCTTCACCAGGGCCCATGGCTGTCTTTCAATATCAAATAAGAAATAAAGTGGAGGATCTCTCCACTGCCTTCACGGCACTCTGATTTATATGGGAGGTGTTGTTTTCCACCATACTTTATTCTCAAATTATGACCTTAACCAAACATGCACAAAAGGATGTGTCTTAAATTGAACACATGTAGAAACCTTTCCCAAAGTGCTTCCTCCACACAAATGCGTACAGCCCTCCCCTAATAAGCTCCTCTCTTTTTCTTTTATCAAGAAAAGCATAGAATCACTGGAAGCTTTGCCCTCCTGCATGAGAAAGCAATAAAATACCTTCTTCCCTCTTTTGTATGCTGGCTGTGATTTTGGGTTTAGTTCTCGAAGTTGTGAAGTCACTGAGTTTGCTTAGGAACTCTCTAGAAGTGAAGGACAGTGCCCCTTTGTTGACCAAAGGCAGAAGGAATAGCGATTCTTCTGCCATGAAATGAATTTGTTCTATAGCCAGGGGCTGATGCAGCTCAGTAGCAGAGCCCTTGCCCAAAGTGTCCGTGACCCCTCCATCCCTAGCACTATAAAAATTAGAATAGGGAAACATTTGGCATTCAGGTGTAAAGTCCCTTTATGGCCTCAGGCCAGGGGAAGACTATATCCCCCCCCTGGGAAGAAAATGCATTTTGTGCTAACTGATTCTCACTGCATAAGAATGCACCTGGCTTGGTGAAGTACAAGAGAGTTGCAGTAGCCTAGAGAGGTTGTATGGAGGCAGCACTCTGGCAGAAGCTGCTTCTCACAAAGAGATGACCATTGGACCAAATCTGTGAGCTGAGGTGCTTTTTATATTTTTATCCCCACCCTCCTATAGAAAAAGATGAACAGTGGCAGTTGGTCCAAGTCTTAGTTAGGATTAATATTGCTATAATGAAACAGAAAAAGTTTGTTTGGCTTGCACTTCCGCATTGCTGTTCATCATCTAGGGAAGCCAGGACAGGAGTTCAAATAGAGCAGGAACCTGGAGGCAGGACTGATGCAGAGGCCATGGAGCTGTGTTGCTTACTGCCTTTCCCAACATGGCTTGCACACCCTGCATTTTTTTTTTATAGAACTCAGAACTACCATCCCAGGAATGGCACCACCCACAATAGGCTGGGCCCTCTTCCATCAATCACCAATTAGGAAAACGCCCTACAGGCTTGCCCACAGTCCAGTCTTATGGAGGCATTTTCTCAGTTGAGGATTCTTCCTCTCAAATGACTGTACTTTGTGTCAAGTTGACATAAAACTATCCAGGATAGTTCACAAAGAAAGCTGACATACAATTTCCTTCAATAAGGTTTATTAGAATAAAAAGGCCTCAAGGTGGGAGGAGAATATTAGATAGAATCAGTAAAAGACCTGAGCACAATGGAGCCTTAGGGGAAAGGAGAGGAGAGGCTCCCCTCTACACTCTGCAGCCTAGAGAGAAGCTGGATACATACATACATACGTACATACACATGGAGAGAGACGGAGAGAGAAAGACAGAACTGGAGATGGAGACAGAGAGACAGAGACAAAGACATGCGAGAGAGTGGAGCCTCTTGAGAGATCAGCCTTTCTAGTGCCTCTGCAGTAGTTCCCCTGAGGAGTCTCAGTTGAATCCTCAGAACAAATGAGAAGTCTTACTTTGTAACAGCCCTTTGGAGGTGGCATGTTCCATCATGTGATTTAGTCCAACATAGCATACAGGACAAGAAGCAGAGAGGAAGGAGCCAGGGACCCTAAACTGAGAGATGTCAAGTCACAGAACATACTTCTCTTAGCCCTCCGTAGTGATATTTTGTTGGTGTTTTAACAAATAAAGCTTGCCTAAAGATCAGAGGGCAGATCTCAGCCTCTAGAGGCCAGGTGGTGGCTCACAACTTTAATCCCAGTACCTGGGGGTTCCATGCCTTTAATCCCAGTACTAGAGACCTGGAGACAGGAAGGGATATGGCTGCACTGAAAGAGGGATGTAAGGAGGGAGGAGACAGGGGCTCAGGTGCAGTCTGAGGATGCAGTCTGAGGAAGATGCAGTCTGAGGAAGATGCAGTCTGAGGAGGTTGCAGTCTGAGGAGGATGCAGTCTGAGGAGGTTGCAGTCTGAGGAGGATGCAGTCTGAGGATGTAGTCTGAGGATGCAGTCTGAGGATGCAGTCTGAGGAAGATGCAGTCTGAGGAGGATACAGTCTGAGGATGCAGTCTGAGGAGGTTGCAGTCTGAGGAGGATGCAGTCTGAGGAGGATGCAGTCTGAGGATGCAGTCTCGGGATGCAGTCTGAGGATGCAGTTGGAGGCAACAGTCTGAAGCACTCAGTCTGAAGATGCAGTCAGAGGAGGCAGTCTGAGGACAGGACCACCCTTTTGATTTGAGGATTCGGTAGAAGTAAAAGGACTCTCTAGAAGCTGGCTGCATTGCTTCTCTGCTCTCTCAATTCCCCCCCCCCCCGATATCTGACTCTGACTCTGGGTTTTTATTATTAAGAACAATTAGAATTCATGCTACAGCTCTCTGTCCTGGAGAGAGCTGCAGAGAGCTGGTTCATGCTACAGTAACAGGCCTAACGGCACAGGCCTTGTCTTCCTTCACCTCCTTTCCTCCTCCTCTTTCTCTTCTGTGTTTTTAAGACAGGGTCCCATGTTGTACAGGCTGAACCTTAGCATGCCATGAGGTTGAAGATGGCCTTAAACTCTGATCCTCCTGCTTCTGACTCCCAGGGGCTGGGACTACAGGCCTGCATCACCATACTTGCTTCTTATATGTTCCAAATGGAAGAAGAGGAAGAGAAATTGATATCACTATCTAAGGCTCTCAACACTAAAGCCCTAAGACACTTAGTATCTGGTTCTTTACAGAAAAGTGGTCTAAAGTGGAGGTTTAGACCTCCACTTATCACAGCCTATAAACTAAGGCCTGAGAAACATGGCTAACTTAATTTCTTTGTAATTTTGTTTAGTTCCCACCTTTCTAGTCTGGAGGAGTGGCATATGTCAGTCAAGCCAGCGGCCCGCCCCTTTCACTCTCACTGCAATCACATCCCCTTGTAGCCCACTGAGGAGGAAATATTGAGCCCTGGGTGAGAAAATTTCATTTTTTTTTATCAGCTCATTGTGCATAATGAAAAATAGGGTAAGGTGCTGAGAAACTTTGCTCTGTCCAAACCTGGAGCAAGGTTCTGGGTGGTTTTGTGTGTGTGTGTGTGTGTGTGTGTGTGTGTGTGTGTGTGCTCCAACCATGCATCCCTGTGATTCCCATCATGCTCTCTGCTCCTCACATGTACCACAGGTCTGCAGACATCTCTTGTCTTGCACACTTAGCCTGTGACTTCATTAACATTACCTGTAACTTACTAACTTACTTCCAAGAGGATGGCCACCTCTGTTCCTGCACTTCACTGCTCCTGAAGGTCTGTGTCTATACAGCAGGGGCCAGGTTACACTACCTGGGACCCAAGGGCCGCTCTACTCAGCCTTTCTTCAGGGTTTTGCTTTCCCTTTCCTTCGGACCTAGAGATGCCTATTCTAGAGATGGGATGGTGGCTACTCCTCTCAGCCTCCCTGTCTCATTCATGCATTTGTGTCTGAGCGTCCCAAAGAGCTTCCAGTTCTGTCTGATGACATTAGTTGAGAACATAAAATCTGGGACAAGAATTCAGGACACGTTTGCTTTCCATCCCCACCCCCACCCCGTGTACCTTCTCTGAGGCGGTGAACCCAGAATACTTTGCTGCTTGAAACTGATGGGAGGCCATGCTAAAGGAGGAAAAGGCAAGTCTGGAGGTTTTGCGGCTCTTCCATGTCATCTGACTTGTTACGTCTAATTTATATACGTGTGTCTTCCAACTGTACTATTATTGACAGCTTTAAATGTTCAGGACACTTCCAAGCTTATTGGTAGCTTTCACCTGGTCACACCATAGGAGTAGCAAACATTGACCTCTCCTGTTAACACTGACTAACACACCATTGCTTACACACTTATGGAAGTTTTAAGGTATGTCAGAGGTGCTCATGGCTTCCATTCTCCCTTACGTCTGAGTCTGATGACATTTTTTTCCTCTTACACTTTTCTGTTGGAAAAGCAACCACGTCGTATACCCCATGACACTGTCCTACCTTACCCTACATGTAGTCATTGCTTAATGGTCCGTGGGTCTAGATGGACACAAAACCAGGTGATTCATCCACTAACCAAAATCCGTGTCTTAGAAATTTTGGCTCCGTTTGGGTGTTGTACCAGTTCAGGTCTGTAGATGTGACTCAGCTGGAAAGACTGTCACCATGGTGCAACTCTCCTATCCGATCTTACAGTGTGGTTGCTGGGCCTCTAACCACTGTGGCAGACAAGGGATGCTATGGATTGAATCAGGCTCCTAATTTGAGTGCTTGGTCCCAGCTGTTGGTGTGTTTGGCAAAGTCATAAAAAATTTCAGGAGACTGGCATTCAAGGTGATGGGTACTTACTTGGTACTTACTGTTTCATATTCTAAACTGTGTTGTGAGCATATCCCCTCCATCACACGCCAACCACTGCCCTGGTTAGGAAGCTGTGGATTAGCTGCTTTCGCAGTGAGGGAGGTGGTTTGCTCCCACAGAGCTTGGGATAAAACAGGAGACTCAGCCATCATGGCTCCTCCTCATTGTTTGTTCCTCCATGCTGTAACACAACAGCCTTGGAGACAGGAATCACCATCTCTACCTCATAAGGAAGGAAACGGATGAGGAGATTCGGAGATTGGGAATCAGCACCTCATGAACATTTTACAGGGTGTGCTCTAGGACAGTTGAACTTGGCATAGACAGCATGGAAAAGAGAGGAGTGTCAGCTGGAAGCATAATAATGCTGTTAGTTAATGCTCGCAGGGCAGGAGGAGGAACTGAGCCCCATTCGGAGCGTTTCACATTAGTCCCCAAGACAAACCAAAATAATCCTAGGGACAGTGACAGTTATTACTTCCAAGAACAGCACAGAAAACCGAAGCATGGTACGCCCAAGGGGACTGTCAAAGGTCACTAGTTTATAGACTGTTGCTATCTAATGGTTTCTTGATGTGGCGTATGTTACTCCCACCTAGGAGTCTCAAGCCACAAGAAACACTCCCCACCCCCAAACCTCACTCCCATTCTTATCAAAATCACAGTTTTCTTCAGGATGCTCTTGGCTCACGACCCTTTGCAGTTCCGGTTCCTTTTGATCTGCACACTGGCTCTCAGCTAACATGTGGACAATGTCCTTGAACACAGGCACCAGCTACCCCGGGCTCTGATGCCTGGTTTTGCATCTTAGCTGGCCACTTCGCTCCACTCTGACAAGGGCAGCTATTTGGGGTGAGAAATGGGGTAGGAATTTTTTTTTTCTCAAGCAATTAAGGAATCACTGAATCTCTCATGATTAACTTCTTGCGCTCAGATGGAATGCAAAACTGCTGTTAGCAGAGTGCTTTCATTTCTGTACCTGACATGAGCAATGGGAATATTTGTTATGCCCGGGAGGATTACACCTTCCATTAATCTCCGTTTTATTGAAAGTTTAAATAACAGAAAGACACAATGTGATCAATTAGCAGTGTAATTCCAAGGAGATGTCATAGCAAAATGAGATCTCCAGCACAGTCACTGCAAAGACACGGGGAGTTCTCTCCACTTTCCCTGCGCACAGCGCAGTGTGTATATTTTAATTGAAAGTTTATTCTGCTATGTGCCTCATCTACTAAATTTTAATTTAACATTGTAATGAGGAGGGTGTTTCTGAGGAGCTCTTCACAGGCAAGTAGAGAGGGTTGCACAAATTAAGAAAACAAGAGAACTGGTAGTACTTTCCAGAAGATATGAAAGGAAAGGGGGGGCTTTCCCAGCCCTTTGATGGGGCGGGGGGCACAGACACTCAGAGAACCAAGCCAGAAGACTTTGGCATCTGGGGCAACTGGGCCAAAGGGTGAATGAAGGCAGCAAGGACCTCTTACCGGGGTAACTTTCCGAAATAGGGGGCAAGAACTTCTCACTCCTTCTACCTCCAAATCCCTCTGTGAGCAAAACCATGTAAGAAACCAGTGACAATACAAAAAGGCCCTTTGCCATCTCAACCCCAGCTTAGCCAACCAGGGTCGGAAGGGCAGGTTCTCAGGTGAGGGATGGTAGCTTAGAGACCAACCTAATACTGGGATTATTACTGTGTCTCTCTGCCTATTAGAGTCCTCAACTGAAAAATGGGCTTAAAAGATCTAGTTCTGAGAACCTGGAGATACTACAGCAAGATGTAACTCAGTAGAGGCAGTAGTGGTAGGTGTTCAGGGGGTTTGATACTGAGAAAGGAGATAGTTTCCACGGAAGTAGCCTCAGCACCACCAGCAGTAACAAAATGATGTCATGTGTCTGAAGTCTTGGATAAATGGGGAGGGGACAGATGGAGGGATAGAGCCTGCAGTATCCCCAACAGCAAGATCAAAGAGTAGGTACTGGCTGTTTTGCTACCTCTCAGCCATGAGTTCATTCTCCTGGTCCTCTCATTATAATCTTGAACTTATGCTCCGGCCACCTGCATATTACCACTGAAGTCCAGCATAGTACCTGGCCCCTGAGATGCACCCAAATAAATGGGATGTGTATTTGGAAAGGAACCTTTGGGAAGGAGAAACCGATTAAACAGGAGGCTATGACCACGGTAGCGGCCACTGCTGGTGACAGCTGCTATTGCAACCCAGCCATGCCAGCGCTTAGGACATAAGTGAAGTGTGGTCTCTGAAGCTGCCAATGAGGAATCAATAAATTTCCAGAAAAAGAACAGACAACATTAACGGCGAGGGTTTAAGGAGCTGAGAGCCACAGGATAAGAGAGAGGTGTGACCTCTGACCTTACTGCCCCCCTCTCTGTACTTACTCCACTGTAGCCAGAAAGCCCCTCTATTCCCACACACTGAGGCCCTTCGTACATCCTAAACAGACTCCCATCTTTGGGTCCTCTGCCCTCGTCACTTCTTTTACCAAAACTGTCCTCTCTTGTATTCTCTTGGCCTTCTTCACGGTCTCTACTCAAACAAATGTCATTGCTCAGTTGGGACCTCTTTGATCCCTTCAATTAAAATAGCAATAAATCATGTCACCCTTGCTCCATTTTTCTCCATTCAATTCATTGCCCACCATTAAGTGACGTACCTATTCCTTCCTTGTCTGCATCTTCAGAGTGCAAATTTCCTGAGGGTAGATGTCTTTGTTGTTCTAATGTACCTCCCCAGCACCTAATATAATCTAATAGTCACTCAAGAAGCATGTGTCGAATGATTAGAGAAGAAGGATGCATTCTAAATTACTCAAGTTGCTCTGGAGATGATTTCTACACTTTTTAATAAGTTGTACTGTAAAGAGTTCTTGAACTGAGACTTGGCAAATACCTGTATGAGAAAGAAGCCTCAGAGTCTGGGAATCAGGCTTCTTCCAGAAAGAGTGAAGGACCCGGTATGTGACATTGCCCTTTCCTAAATGGCCTTCCTGGTCTTCATTAGTAAGGGGTATTCCAAAACCCAGATGGGCACACCACATCTGTGCTCAAATATGTTATGATTTCGTATCAAAGTAAGAGAACCACAAGTAGGCCATCGTGTGCTCAAAGACCCAAAAGCCATAGGCCCTGAGAGCTCCAGAGTAGTGTGGAAATGTCAGTGCCCATCTTCATGGTCTAGTTACCTTCTTTGTGCCTGCACGGGGGTGACCAGATCTTCTCCATGCCAGTATCTTTCCACGGCTTCAATGAAACCAATGAAAAACTAGGATCACTCATGGATGTCTGCTTTGCCTTCAGCCTGGTGAAGATAGACTTCATTCTGGGCAGCAAAGAGCATCCTGAATCTGCCACCACCCATCCCAGTCAGACAAGCCTACGCCATTGGTAACCTGAGTTCAGAGAATATTTCTGACAATTAAAACAGAGTTGGACGGAGATCAGCAAGGTTTCCCCTGGAATGGTTGATAGTGTGTTAGTGAGATGTAGGAACCACGCTAAGGGTAAACCTCAGTCCACTTTAGCCAAGTTTATCCTGCGCATCAGCTCCTGGCCTGGGTCTTCCAATAGGAGCTCTTGTGTCTCTTGCAGCAGCCAGATCCTGCACCCCAAGGATGGCCATGCCTGAGGGAGTTGGCGGCCGAGAGGAAAATCACTTCCTCTTGTCTCCGGCTTCTTCTCTCTGACATTGATGATATTACATCCCACAGGGAACATGTCTTCTACCTTCTGGACTAAGAACTTTCTGAATCCTCTTTACTATCACCTCCTCGAGCCTCCCCTGAATGTTCTTCCAGAATGGGTGAGTCTGCTCTCTCCTAGAAGCCCCCCCCCACACCTTCCCCAGGCATCTCCCCTTACATGCTTCTTGGTTCTGCCACTTGTCACAGTGGCTTTAATTGTTCATATTGTGCTTCTGGATTCCAAAGAAATGCACTCCATATAAATTACTTCAAGAAGTCTATGATTTTTCTGACTAAAAGTACCATTTTCCATTGCAAACTTCAACTGAATCTTTCTCCTGGCAGTTCTACTCTGAGCCTTCCTTAGTTGAAAGGATCTTCAGTTATAACAACCAGGTCCCCTGAAAGTCGGGCCACTACATAGACCCCCTATGAGGTGCTCTGAGTACCCCCATGGGACCCAGTGCTGAGGGCTCATCTTCTGCTTCTCCTTTCAACCTCTTGCTATATTACCCCTTCTTTCACAGCCTCCACCTCACCCCTCTATCATACAAGAATTTCCCCAAGGTCATAGCAAGCTAGTATCAGAGGAAAGAGGCCTTGCTCGAGGTAGCAGGGCCCAGAGGACAGAAGCTCTGCCAGTGAGGTAGTGGCAGGACACAGAACTCAACTTGGATGAAGTGAAGGACGAGACCCAAATCTACCAGACTTCTGGCAGTCTTGTGGGTGGGAGTGGCATACACACATGAGCCGTAGAGGAGGCATTGCCACCATAGACCAGGGAGGACAGAGGGAGGAAGTCGGGTCAGAGGAGCAGACTGGGCCAGTAGAGCCCAGTGAAATTCAGAGTCACCAAAGAAACTTCCGTTTTCCATTAGTGTCCCGTTGGTCCGACCCAACAAACAAGCTCTTTAGCAAGGAACCATAGGTAGTGTTTCCCATGATACATCAGTGTGTAGGGCACAGTGTAGGACACAGCAGGGGGGCCACGTGTGTAGGGTGTGCAGCAGAGGTTCATAGAGAAGTGTGGTTGTGAACGTCTGCTCTTCAGGCTGCCTACTGCTCACTGCAGACCCATGTGCTGCCCAATGCCACCGTTCCTGGTCCTGCTGTCCATCTGTGTTAGCTCCATCTGGAGGGCCACTGCCAAACCTGAGGGTTCTAAAGGCCCCACCCCCCCCCCTTAGATATTTTTTCCTATTTCTTTTTTGCTCTCCTTTGACGAAGACTTTTCTCATACCCTCGGTCAGATTTTTTTTTACTGAAATCCTGATCTGAGGTAGCTTTGCAGAGCCTAGACTTTGCTTTCTGGTGATCTGGCAAAGAGGTGGGGGAGGGCTTTTTCTTAAAAGCCACGATCTAGAAGCTAGGCACAGGACACCACAGCATTTCTCTTCAAACTGGCCAGAGGGAAAGATTTTTTTCTTTCTTTGCAGGGCCAGCAGACAATCTGGGTTCTAATTCTGCATTGCTGTTGGCTTCCTTTGGTGGAGTTACTAACTTCATGTTTCTGAACTGCCCAGGCAAGCCTTGTAAAAACTGTCCGAGGATGTTGAACAATTCCTTAATTGAGAGTTTCACATGAGAGTCTTCTGTTGAGAATTCTCTGTTTATATCTGTACTCTATTTTCTGATTGGATTATTTGGAATTTTGATGTCTAATTTCTTGAGGAAGCCATTATGGGGCTAGCAAGAAACCTGGCACTAGAGAAATTCCCAGGAATCCACAAGGATGATCCCAGTGAAGACTCTAAGCAATAATGGAGAGGATGCCTGAACTGGCCTTGCCCTGTAGTCAGATTGATGACTATCTTAAATGGCACTATAGAACCTTCATCCAGTAACTGATGGAGACAGGCAGAGACCCACAGTGGAGCACTGGGCTGAGCTCCCAAAGTCCAGTTAAAGAGTGGGAGGAGTGAGAATATGAGCAAAGATGTCAAGACCATGATGGGGACACCCACTGAAACAACTTACCTGAGCTAATGGGAGCTCAGAAATTCTGGCTGGACAGGGAAGGAACCAGCATAAGACCAAGCTAGCCCCTCTGAATGTGGATACAGTTGTAGGGCTGGGGCAGACTGAGGGGCAACTGGCAGCGGCACCAGGATTTGTACCTACTGCTTGTACTGGCTTTTCGGAACCCATTTTCTTTGGATGGATACCTTGCTCAGCCTGGATATAGTGGGGAGGGCCTTGGTCCTTCCTCAGAGCAATGTGTCTTTCCTTCTCTGGGGTGTGGAAGGGTGGTGGGTTGGGGTGGGGAGGTAGAGGGAATGGAAGTAGAGGAGGGAGTGGGAACTGGGATTGGTAAGTAAAATGAAAAAAGATAGTTGTTTTTTTTTAAAAAAAAAATTAAATAAACTGTCCAAGGAAGAAGAGCCAGAGTAGAAAGCAGCAGCTCAGTCCCTGGGGCAGCTGCAGCCTCTGAAGCATGAACCATACTGAACTGAGCTCTGTGCAAACCTCAGGTGAGACCCACCATTCTGTCCACTCACAATTGAGCCACACTTTCTTCCTCCTCCTCCTCTCCCTCCTTCTCAATAACGCATGCCCCTATGCCCCTGTGTTCTTGGTGCCTTTCCATGGGGCCCTCACCCAGCAGATTTGGCTATTTAAAAAAAAAATAAGGTTGGCTGGCTCCTCCACAAACTTGCAGCCTTGCCTGACAGCTAACAAGCACTATGGCCAGGAAGCGCAGCAGAGTGAAGGCCCAATTACACAGAGGAGAACCTCCTACAAAGGGCTTAAATGTGCTAACAAGCCATCACGGAAGGCCGGGGAGCCCCTAATGGCCTGCCTGCTGTCAGAGAGGCAGCAAGGGCTGAAAAGGAACAGGCCCGCCAGAGCTGCTGCTCAGTGATGTCTGTCAAGAAGCTCTCTTTCAAAATCAGTCTTGTTGACCCAAAGAGGCGTGGGGCGGGGCTGAGTCACTGGGCAAGTTTTATAAAGCAGAGCCCCAGATGACTTCCTACCCTCTATTTACATCCTCTCCGTGGTTTCCCATTGCATAGAGAATAAAATTACCAGATCTTCTGCCCTGTTGATGATGCGCAAAGTTCACTTTCCCATAGGCAGGGTTTTATAAAGGGCAGTTGGCTGGGTGGGAGGGAGGGCATGGCTGAGCAGCAAAGGTTTCTAGGTACTTGGTTAAAAGGCATGTTCTAGAGTGCGCAGTGATACACACCTGTAATACCAGCATGTGGAGGTGGTACAAGCTTGAGGCTAACCTGAGTGACACAGCCAAATTATCTCCCCCCCACCCCACCAAACTTTAAGGGCTGGAGGTATAGCTTAACGGTAAAAGATCTGCCCAGAATGGATAAGCTCTGGGTTTGATCCCTAGGACAGGAAGGGAAGGAGGAGAAGGGGGAGAGGGGACTTAGGGAGAGACAGAGACAGAAAGAAAAAATAAGCAAACAAGCAAGCAGATTCCTCCCTATGTCCTGATCTAGTTTTGAGGCAGGCAATGTATGCTTTCCTGGGTGATTCTAGACAAATGTACAAGTTCAGGCATCGATCAGCAGGCATTCAGTGGGCACTATGAGCCAGGTACCATGCTGAGAGTCAGAAAGAAGAGGGGAGCAGAAGCACCCTGTTCCCCAGGAGGCACCCCTGGGGGTCTGAGTTAAGAACTTATTGCCAGCCCCAGGAATGGCCCAAGCACAATGGCAGCACCACATAGGTACAGAAGCCTCACTCTGGAGTTAAACTCCAGCTTCTTGAGCGATTCTAGCTAAGCCACGTCTGAGTACATGGTACAGGCTCCAGCTTCTTGTGTTGCCACAACAGCTTAATATTTCATGTAAGGATGATGCTCTAGCATTAAAAGATTAGCAAGAATATTGCTTCAGAAAGAGAGACAAACATCCCCCAAGACAAATATTGACCAATTGCAGATATGCAACATGGACATGTGACTTTCAGTTTGATCACATTCTGGAAGTTTCTCTCACACACCGAAGATGAAGATGTAGTACCTACAGTGGATATTCCCATTGCACTTGTTATGTTTCAGAAAGTGTGTGGAAAGTATGTGTGTGTGCATGTGTGTGCAAGTGTATGCATGTATGTATCTGTGTGAAAATATGTGTGTGTGTGTGTGTGTGTGTGTGTGTAGAGTCATTTAATATTTTCAACAGATCTATGAAGTAGAACTATGACCAGTCCCTTTTTTAAGTAAAAATAGCTTTCTCAGGGTCTTCTTTATTAAAATTAAAAAAATAAATAAAAAACTACAAATTGGAATCTGATCCTAGGTAATGGATTAAGAATCTAAACAATTAAATGTTATACTATATGCATATGGAAACAGAACTCTAGAGAAGGGAAGGAGCTGTTCAAAGTCACAGAGAAAATGGTACGGCAACTGAGAACATGATTCCAGTCCTTTGACCATTCCCAGAACCATGGCTATCCGAGACAACCTCTCACGAGCTGCCCTTTGAACAGTGGCATATACCCTGGTTGTCCCTAGGATGGACCTTTGAGTGGTGGCATATACCCCAGAATCCCCCAAGATAGATCTTTGAGGCACCCCTCATATATCCCGGCTTCCCCTGGGACGGACCTTTGAGCAGCAATGTGTACCCTGGCTGCCCCTGGGATAGACATTTATCTCTTCTGGAGAGACAACTCATTGTTGAGATGCTTGACAATTCTTTCCTGCCAGACTCTCATCTAGCAACCCAGTTCCTTCCAGAGGCTGGTCAGTTTTTGATGGACTCTGCTGGCTACCAGGTAAGTAGAGCTATGGGCTACTAGGCCAGCAGCCTCAAGCACACAAGAAAGATGTCCAGTTCATCAGCAAGAAACATTTCCATGGATCCCTGAAACAACCCCATCTCTAGAAATCAATTACCAATCAGTTTCTCTATAGACTATTGTGACAAGACCGTATTCTAGGCTCACACAGAGACTTCCAAGAGGGGTCACTTGGACGCTGTTGGGGAGGAGGTGTGGTTCTTTTCTTTTTCTGCCTCCAGCACTTCCTCTGGCATGGTCTGGTCTTCTGTTGTGCATCGGGGGCGGGGGGGGGGGGGTCTTGGGAATCAATTATAGCTAAGCCCAGAGTTGCTCACAGCTTGGAATCAGGAAAGAGAAGCAAACAGCCCATCGTCACCCCATGTGGCAAGTGTGACTGCAAACAGGCTACTGAGTATCAAGCAGCAGCAAGAAAAGCAACTACAACAGCATGGCACCTTCAAAAGTGAGCTAATGGCTGTGGGGTGTGAAGGATGTGAAGACCAGCCAGTGCAAGGTGAGGTCATGAGCAACATGGCCCCTATGAGTCCAGAAGAACCTGCAGAGTCAAAGAGCCTTCTGACATCAGAGCAGGACTGGGAATCCATGTGAGCTCTCTCCCCTTCCCCTAGGGGTGACCAGCTCCCTCTGTTCATAGATGACAGACTGAGCTCACAGCTGAGCCAGGCTGGACCACCACTCCGAGGGGTCACAGGGAACAGTGACGAGGCACAGATGGCTGTCCATGAGACCTGCTTACTCCATCAAGAACTTTTTCGTATTGCACTGAGATTCACAGAAGCATAAAACAGGCAATTTGGATTTGACCTCAGAGGTTATTCTCTTAGGCTGGGAAGTAGCGATCTTACCCAGTAGAAATAACAATCCTTTAAATTTGCCTAACATTATATAGTTACACTCCATTTCATTTGGTTGGTACCTGCAGATGTAATCAGTGTTCACATTCACCCCGTGATTGCCCAAAGTAATCCTCCAAGGAACTCAGTATAAACTACGCCTCCAGGCACCAGCCAGGACTTCTTATCCTGATCTTACAGTTCTCCTGTGCACTGTATATCTGGATTTGAGGCTCAAGGAATTCAACAGTTTGGTCTTTTTGCAAAAGAATAAACTGACCTGAGCAAGTGAAGAGAGTGTGAGATAATCAACAACCTTAATGAGCAGCTCACAGGGTGACCAGCTCTGTGAAGCACAATGAAGGTGACAGGAAAGGTCTCTCCAAACACAAACGTGGCGTCTAGCAAAAACTCAGGCAGTGCGGGGGACATGCTTGACTGAGAAAGAGAAAAGTGATTATGACTAGATGGGGAAAATAAAATCCCAATTATCCCAAACTTGGCAACTAAGCCTCTTGCATAAATGGAGCTCAGCCAACCATGGGGACCCAAGGGATCTCTTGGGATAGGGACAGGGGCTCTTAGAGAGAGGGAACTCAATCCTGATTGGTATAAATACCTGTGGGCCTTAAGGACATAATAGATTGGCTTGTAGCTCATGAATGTGTCAAAAGGGTAAAGGGTGGGCTGAAGTGGTGGGTAAAAGTACTTTAGATGGTGCCGAGTGGTCTTAGCAGAAGCTACCCTGAGCAGCTGCCTGGAGGAGCAACGTGCATGACAGGAATCAGAGGTCTATGGATGATTTGTGATGGAGAATCGAGCTTCATGTAACATGTAATAGAGGCCCAACCAGTTCCTAGTGACAGGAAGATACATTTAGCCTGCCTATGGCTGTTGGTGAGTGTTGTTGACCGTCATGATCCCCCTGGACATTCTAAGGACTGAACCAAGCCATACAGAGACCAAGGGGAATACAGTGTGATCACAAATGATGGGGTGGGGCATGAGACATTCTGCTAATTTCAATCAAAGCAGAAAGTGGCCTCATAGAGTAGGTTTAAAAAGGCAAAACTGAAATTCTTTTGACTTCAATCAAGACCAGTGACAGTCATTGGCCATTTTAGGTAGTTTTATACCAAAGAGATGTAGGTGAATTGGCAGGGCTGCAAATGTCCCTATCTGATGCTGAGATGCTCCTCTGCAGTGTTGTGGTGACCCATCATGCAAAGAATCTGCTTGGGCATCTATTGAATCTAGGTCCGGACCAGAGACTGAACACAGAAACAACTATGAAGCAAATCCATGACCTGGAGCCATGGCCAGCTGGAGCCACAAGCTCAAATAGACTCAGCAGCCAAACAGAGTCTAAGTCAGCCAAACTCCAATCAACCTGCAGGCCCATAACAGTAATAATAACGATTGGTTCCAAGCCAGTGAGTCTTAGAGCCGCATGCTATGTAGTGTGGCCCAGCAAAGTGGGTGGTGTCAGGAGTCCAAAAAGCCCCGAGAAGCCCCTGTAAGTAAAACTGCAGTTACAGTCTGTGGCTGATGCCAGAGGAAACCATTGTCCAGACCTCCGGTCATTGAGATAATTTCTGCTATCTGACCTCTTCTCCTGCTCCAGCCCAAACCTCCTGGCCCCATTCAGGTGCCTCACTAGCTAGTGAGAAACGGTGTGGGGTAAGTGACAGCCAGCTGTCTATGTCAACTTGGCTGAGCTTGGCCCAGTTACTCAGACACTAATCTGTATGGTGCTATGAAAGTACTTTGTAGATATGATTAAAGTCTGTGATCAGTTGGCTTTATGTAAAGGAGACAGTTTTAGGAAACACATTGTTCTATCTGTTAAAAACCTCATGAGAAAAAAGATCAGACTTTTCCATAAAGAAGAAGAAACTCTGCTGGCTTTTGCCCGTGCTGACAAGTTCCATTCTTTCCCTCCCGACAGGCTGACCTGCTGATTGCAGGCCTGCCTCACCAGCCCCCAAAGCCACACAGGTCAGGATCAAGCAGCAACTCTGTCAGTTCGTATTCTGTATTGGTTTTCTTCTTCTGGCTGCGCTCTGACTAATACAGAATGTCCCCAGTTCCTGGAAGCATAAAGCGGTGAAGACAAGAGGCATGACCTGGGACCTGCATGTGTGACCTGGGACCTCGGCAATGTTTAGGATGGAAAAGCCGTTGCCATGGCCAGAGCAGGGGCCCGTCAAGGAGCGAGGAAACCACACCTGAGCCTCTTTATTGGCTGCTGGGGTCTTCATCACTTGAATGCTTTCCATCTTCATCCCATGAGCACTGAGAGCCTAGGAATGTTGCTGTCTTGGAGGTCTCTGAGCTGCACCCTATGGATGGCAGTCACAGCCATTCCTTTGAGTCCTGGAGTCTTTGAGCAGCAATTTGCATGGTTCTCCTGACACACATAGTCCAGGTTTGGAACCAGAGGTCAAAATGCTAGATATGAAAAAAAAATGGTACCATGGAAAGAAAGTACAGTAAGTGAGGCTAGAGACCCAGTCAGTGGCTTGACATGTGGACAGGACTGACTCCATAGCCCAGTATTTCACTCCTAAGGAAATACTCCTGGAGTTTTCTGTCTCTAATGCTAGAGTCATAATGGCCAGGGGTTCTGCAGAGGACAGAGACCACCACTCTGGGCGACTGCTAAGTGTTCAACACACCAAAGCTGGGGTCATGATAGTATTTTAATTAGCTGCCTCTCCCCCATACCTGCCCTTCGGCTGTCCCCAACCTGCTGCTCGGCTGCCACTGCACCTGCCCTTAACTGTCCCCCACCTGCTCCCCCACCTTCTGCTACAGTGGCCCCCAGCCACCCTCCACCTGCCCAACCCTACATTGCCATTGCTATCGCCACCTCTGCTGCCGCTCTCAGCAACCCAGCCAACCTGTCCACAGGCTACCCAAGGACGTTGGTCCTCACAGCCCTATGGCCATAAACAGTTAATGTGATTATTGCATTTAGCCACATTCCAATAGCTTCCTCTCTTTAATCGCTTTGAAAGTGTTTCAAATTCCTTTCCTACGTGACTGAAATCAAAGTGGCACCTGCGAAGGCAGGAAGGGCTGCCTGCCAGAGTGAGGTGGAGATGTAAAACAGACAGGCTTTGATGGGGAGAAATTATGTCTTTCTTAATTCCTTTTACCCTATAATTACCTGGCGCAACCACGTGACTTCACAGCAAAAATAACTCGCCACATAAAGGGTGTTGTCGATAGAATCCTGGTTCAAGTGCTCGGGGACAACCCATGTGGGAGGCTCCTGCACAACATTGCTCTGGGCATCTGCAGCCCACGTCTGTCTCCAGCTCCCTAAGCCACCACTTGGCTACCAAAAAACAGGGGCAATCCCAAAGCTTCCACTACACAGCATCCTTCTCCAAGATCTGCAGCTGGACCACTTCCTGTCCACGCCTCTCCTGCCCTTGACCTCCTATTGCCTTCTTCCTTCTGGCCCCAACATCAACCTCCCAGGAGCCTCTCCCTCCTCCCGTGAATCAGGATCAATCAGAGTCTTTGCCTGACTCCCTTCCCTCCCAGCTCCTCGCCATCTCGGCTGCTTCTTTCTAAGCCTTTCCTCTGTTTCCTTCCTGGTTTCTGCTCCCATTGTTCTAGGACAGGGACAAACCTGAAGATTCCCTTATCTCTGGGTTCCAGAAGAATGGAAAATGCCTGACTGCCTGCGGAGGCCAAACCTGCCCCTTCCCACCCCGATTTACCTCTCTTTTCCCAAGGCTTTAAACCTCCCAACATTCCCCACCCTTGCTCTCTCCTCAGGCTGGTATCCGTCTAAAGCCACCCACACAGGAGTTACCGCGGTGCGGTGCGGCAGTGCGGTGCGGCTGAAAGGACCTCACAGGAACCTTTGAGTCACAGAAACCTGGTTAGGCTCCTGCCTGTGAGCTGCAGGTTGTGTGCTTTTCAGCAAATTGTGTCCTTATTTGTAGAATGCCAAGGAAAATTCTTAGCTCCGAGTGTGGTTTTGAGCACTGACTTGCACAGCAGATGAATGTAGTGGACGCATGCTTCCAGTCCCTTCAGCTCTACCGGAAGCCCAGTAGGTGAGAAGCTCCCGGATGTTGCAGTCATTCATTCCACACCCTCAGTCCTCAAATCCTTAACAGCTGAGACCTCAAGTCTCTGTTTCCTCAACGGTTCTGCAGGAAAATTAGTTTTAACTCAAGATTTCGGTGGGTAGTAAGCAAATGAACAAAGCTAGGGAGATGGCTCAGTGGCTAATAGTGCTTCCTGGGCAAGCCTGAGGACACGAGTTCAAATCTCCAGCACTTGCATTTAAGGAAAAATGGCTGCCTGTGTCTTTAATTCCAATACTGGGACAGAGACAAGCGAATCCCAAGATCTTGCTGGCCAAACTCTCAGTGACCCTGAACATTCAGCTCTGCCCCTCACATTTCTGGATGCAGCTTCTCTCCTAACATAGGGATTTTGTCCCTTCAGACCTGTCAGCCAAGTCAAAACTGGGAGCATCCAGTTCTGGGAGAAAAACCTTGTCTCAAGGCATTGAGGTGGGGGATGATAGAGCAAGCTGTCTGACTTCCTCCTCCTCTGGCCTTGCACACACAGGGGAATGTGCACTTGCACATTCATGTACGTGCAACTTACATCACACACATACACACTCATACACTCCCCTACACACATACACACACCACACATACATATACACCACACGTATATACACACATACTCATAGACACACCCCCCACACACTCGTACACCCCCCACACCCCCACACACCACACATACATACACATACTCATATACACACACCCCAAACACACCCACACACACTCAAACACAAACACACATACACACAACACACATACATACACACACCCTACACCCACTCAAGCACCCCACACACATAGACACCCACATATACACACCACACATGCACACACACCCCACACACATACACACACACCCCACACACATACACACACACCCCACACATACACATACATACACATATATACACACCCCCACACACGTACGCACATGCACAAGATTTCAGCACCTACTAGGTGGATTCCTTCCCCTCCCAGCCCCTCCTTTCCCTCTACACCCTGACCCCATGTCTGGCTCATTCTTAGTCTCTCCCAGGCATCTGACCTTCTGCTTCTCACCACCTCACAGTTCACGAGCCTTCCTTTCATGCCTCCTGAAATGGAGTCACGGCTTACAGGTCCTCCCAGAGTGTTGGAAAGCTGAGCTGGCAGGATGAGAACGCCACGGAATGGTGGCGGGAGAGCATGCTGCTATTCACTGCACATCTTGGAGAAAGTCCCACAGGGTAGTGTTGGCCTGGCTGGGAGTTTGGACACTGCAGTTCCTGAATTATTTACTGTCTGTGACATTTTCCCTTAAGAAATAGCAAATGGTGATCATCTGGGTCCCAACCACAAGGAAGAAGGCAACAAAACTCTAAATCCCCAGCGGTAGTCTCTCTGTGGACAGCTGAGCAAACAGTGCTGAAGTCCTGAGGTGCAGGAGGTCGCAGGGGGAGCCCCTCATGGGGATGGTCTGAGGAAAGCACTTAGTGATGGGGTCACCCTGCCCATCCTGCCTGCCGTGCTGCAAGCCATTCTCCTGCCAAATCCCTTTTCAGACTTAAAAACAAGGAAACCAAGATTTACACAGTTTTTTTTTTCTCAGTGACCCTGGCCAATCAGCCCTGCCCGTCATTCTTCTGAGTGCAATTTCTCTTAGCTGAGAGCTCAGTCACTTGGAAGTGACCCAAAGGAAACCCAAGTTCTTTGCCAAGGTCCTGGGTAGGGCAGGGCATCAAGAGCCAGACCTATGAGATGAGGCTGGCTTGACCCGGAAGAGGAATCAGAATATGTAAGGTACTCCCAACCAGCCTGTAAAGAACAGGAACACAAGGAGCACCCAAAAAACACATCCAGGTCTGGGATCAGTTTGTCCATGCCCCAGGAACTAGAAAAAGGATGCTGCAGTGAGCTATGGGGCTTTGCGGTCTCCCTGAAAGATCTCCGCAATTGCCGACATTCAGGACAGGGGGTTATCTGTGCTGAAGTAAGATGGGACTGTGTAGCAAAATAAAAGAACGTTAGACATGAACTGAAGAGGAATGAAATGTGTCATCTGCACAGGAAAACTCAAAAGCCCTGGGCTGAGAAAATGAGGGTGCTTGGAGTTTTCCTAGATGGGCCCAAAAGCTTCTCTGTGCTCGTTCACAAGGGGGCGCTGTAGCGCTGCAGGAGGCGGAGTCTATTTCTCCCTAGCGAATCCAGACTCACTAATGTTTTGCTTTGACCAATAGGATCCAGCTGAAGTGATGTCTGTGCCTTAAGGTCATACATCGGTGACCTTTAAGAGATTCTGCAGTTTCTGCTTTTAGGGTCTTTCTGACCTGAGACTGCTATGAAAAAAAAAAATGTTCCTTCAGTTACCGTGGCGGTTAACCGTATCTGACTTTACAGCCTGATTCTGCCACAAGACTGCATGACCTTTGGGGAAAATGTTGCTATCTTCTGGGTTTCTGGTTCCGTGATAAAATTAAGAAAGTGGAACCAGGTAGGGTGTTATATGTTTATAATGGCAGACACTGGAATCAGACTAAGGCAGGGGGATGGCAAGCTTGAAGACAGCTTGGTAAGAACTTGTCTGATGAAGGGAGAGGCTGAAGGATTGAAAGGAAATTGGAACAAAAGAGGATAGCTTTAGGGCTAGCTTTGCAGAGGGATCCTGGCTCTGTCCCTCGTAATTGTGTGATCTTAGACAAATCATCATGTAACTTCTCTGAGGCTCGTTTCCCTCATCCTTCATAGGTTAATGCCTGAATGGATTTCTGAAAGGGTTAAGTGCTCAGTGTACAATGGGTACTAGGTAAATAGCATCACCTTCAGGGAGGCTGTATTAGCCCATGGACTTTGGAGTTCAGTCATCTGGGTCCCAATGCCCCTTGTACCACTGTCCAGCAGTGTGGTCTGGGGAGTGTTGGTGGGATTAATACCCGATCCTTAGACTCTGCAGCTCTAACAGGGTAGGTGATTACAATCACACTAGTTCATAGTGTTGGGTAGAAACCTACAGACTCCAGATAGGCAAAGTTCTGGCACACCATGGGTGGCTTGATTGTAGGATCTCTGTGGGGCACTTTATACTACAGAGCCCATTCTACCACAGCATCTATTTGACCCTTACCAGGTCAAGTGCGGGATTGAAGATGCATGTGTTGCTTCGCCAGACAAACCGAGCCATAAGTTCCAGAGCTGACAGACAGCAGAGGAATGATGAAAGGTCAGATCCGCAGACTCCAGGTTGCAGGCGGGAAGATCAGTCCCACCTATTTAACTATGAGTTCGGACCTACTCTGGGCTCTGGGGCTGCAGGGAGGATGAGCCCTTGCTACACCCTCAGGTGGAAGTGAAGACATAAGTTGAGTTGTAGTCTGCATGGAGAGTGGGGGCAGGGAGCGGGTCCTAGGAAGTATGGTGTAAGCTCCTCAAAGCTTCATCTTCAAGCACTCTTATGGTAGGACCACGTGTGTGAATTTAAATGAGATTGGAAGGCACACAGTACAGATAAAAATCCCAGGGCAGGGTCTCATAACCAAGTGTCAAGAACAGGGTGCAGGTGCAAGGCCAGCAGGGGGGATAGGATTTCTTTCTGCCACACAAGGTATCACAACAGCTTCCTTGGGATGACAGTGAAGATCCAAGCGAGGGTTTGGGATATCGCCATCCTTTCTGTAAGTGGAGGCCCTGGCCAGAGTCATAGACCCCATTATGCCCTTGAAGATGCCACCCCAAGCCTTCCTTGGAAAGGATAGGAGTATTGTGAAATATTAGTTTAAGGCATGTTTTATTTATTTATGCTGTGGAATATTTGTTCAATAATGCAAAGATGTGTTGCATGTTTTCATGCTACATTTGCTTAATTGTGGAAAGCTATGTTACTTTGTCTGCCTAAGACACCTGGCTGGTCTGACAAAGATCTGAATGACCAATAGCTGGGCAGAGAAAAGATAGGTAAGGCCGGCAGAAAGAGAGAATAAATGGAAGAAATCCAGGCTTGAGAGAGAGGAGAGAGAAAAGGAGGAGAGGAGGGCACCAGGGGCCAGACGTCCAGCCACAGAGCTAAAAGGAAAGAAAGATAAATAGAATGAAGAAAAGCAAAAAGCCCAGAGACAAAATGTAGTTTTAAAAAATGGGATAATTTAAGTTAGAAAAGCCGGCTAGAAACAAGCCAAGTTAAGGTCAGGCATTCATAAGTAAGAATAAGCCTTTGTGTATTTATTTGGGAGCTGAGTGGTTGGCCCCCAAAGAACAAAAAAGCAAAAGCAAACAAACAAAAAAACGCAAAAAGTTAAAAACAAACAAACGACAAACAAAATGAAAAACCCAACTCCACAGGAGGGAGAGAGCAAGCTAATCTCCTCCAGTCCCCTACACCAGCCCAAACCTTACCATGGACAGCTCTACTTCAGCAGATCATCGAAAGTCTCCGATGGGCTCACACTTTAGAACTCTTGTTCCCTGAAACTTGGCTGGTGGAAGCAGATCACAAGGTCAGGAGGGCTTTGAAAGATATGCCTGTCCCTGGTCCCCACCCTTGCTGGTCTGCTGAGATGTAAATAGCCTATGTTCCTGCTGTCATGAACTGAAAATCCCTCCAAAACCATGAGCCAAAAATAAACCCCTTTACCTTGAAGTTGATTCTGTCAGGTCTGTTGTCATAATGACAAGAAAAATGGCTGATGTGCCACCTACACAGAGCCCCCAGGAGCCAGTGCTGGGACACAGACTAGTAAGGTTCGAATTAATTTGAAGCATTGACCGGTAAGCCTGAAATCCAAAAAATTGTTCATGGTTTGAAGGTTGCTTGAAGGTCACAGGTCTGGTTTAGCCTCCATCCATTGGGGAGCAGTGGACAATGGAAGTAGAAAAAGCTCTGTCCAAAGTGTGGAGGATGCTGGAGCCTCCCAAGGGCAACTTGTGTAGGGTGTGACTCTTGCTCATACTTTGGTATTGAGGTGTGAGTGGGTATTGGGGTGTGAGTGGACCCAACATCCTCAGGATCAAGCCTTCTCAGGACAGCTGAGTGGGCACATTTACCTGCTCCATAATCCTTTGTTGAAGGGCTCAAATAAATCATGCATCTCGACAAGCATGTGGCCTGTGGGAAAAATCCATCTGGGCTCTTGAATTCTCATTTCCAGTGATCCTCAGGAAGTTATTGGGAAAATCAAAACACTGTGTTTCCAAGTGCTGCTCAAGACTCACCAAGTTCAAACGCCTGCCATAAATCCAGAATGCAAAAGGTGTTTTTCAAAGGTTTACTGTTCCCCAACTGACAATAATGCCATATTGACCGACTTCAGGGGTGCCCTGGGAATTTGGAAAAAAACAGCCAAGCAAGCAAGCTATTTAGCTGAAATAAAAAAGAAGAAGAAAGTTTGTGAACTTGACAGTGCTGTGAAAGTTCACAGTGTTTTTCCATTCTGACAGCACTTTTGCAGGTCTCTGTGCACTTACACAGGGTGTTGGGTAGCAGCACCCTCTCCTTACAGGTATGGCCTTTGGCTCCAGCATCGCTGCCCCAGTCTGTCCTCCATGAACCTGCCAGGGCCATCTTTCCAAACACAGATCAAATATTACAGCTCAAAGACCACTGCACCTTCTATAGTGTCCTTCAAAGACACAGTGATGGTTGTCGTACTTGTGCAAAATGTCCCTCCCTACCAGTTCCAGGAAAGAATATTCTGGAAATTAAGATCTGAGAATTATGGTAGATAGAGTCTTGCAATCACTCATGCAACAAACATTTATTAGGTACCTACTGTATACCAGATCCTAAAGATTCAACAATGACAAAAACATAAATAAATGAAATAGCTGCCTTCACAGGGGAAAAGGCTAATAGAACCATCTGTAAGGAAGATACATCACTCAGCAGCCAGCTGTGTGTGGAGGCTCTGTTGCTGGACGGTGATGGCAAGACCAGGTTGGCCTGGGCCAGAGTTATGGAGCAAAAAGGAATCTGTCTCCCCCATCCTTGACACCCACAGAGCCCCACCCAGTCACAGCTGCCCTGGACGTGGAAAGGGTGTCTTATGATATGGGCTTTAAATTCCCTTGTCCTCTCCATTTAACCCAGTACAGCTTCACCATAGTGAGACAAGACACAACCATGACCTCTTTGCCTCTAGCTTTACCTAAAGCTGACTTATACCTTGACACAGTAAAGTCTTCCAAAGAATGGGGATCTGTCCCCTAGAGAAGTAAAGGGCAGCGAAATCACAAGTATTCCTGTGGTAGCCTGGGCTGGGGCTTGACTGAGTGTGAGAGCTGTGGGCTCGGAGAGGAGGATCTGTGTGGGGACCTAGAACCTTCACTTCAGCCTGATGGAGCTGGTAGAGGGGGTGAGGGCCCAAGTGGCAGAACTGACATTGAGGAACAGGTCTTCTCAGGAGACTGTTACTATGGGAGGCTCAGAACCTGGCCCCAAACCCACTCACGCTTTATGCTAGCTGTGTGCTCGAGCCTCAGTTTCCTACCTTAGTGCTCCCCAAGAACACTCCTGGATGCTGTAGCAGAGAGAGGCTGTGAGTGACCAAGGGATTAAGACAATGATGTTTCTACTGTAGCCCCAGTGCGGGCTTCAGGAGCATGGGTCTGTTATGCTGGCACATACTCACGGATACACATGTCACAGCTGCACAGACTTTCGTAGGTATCCTTCAGTCTCAGTGTTTGTCATCTCCTCTTTGTGTCTCTCTCTGTCTCCCTGTCTCAGTCACGGTCACTTCCTTTTGTGTCTCTACAAAACTCCATCTGTTTTTAGTACTGGGATGTGGGGGTGTTTGAATAGGGGACTTCATATATTGTGGGTGAGGGTTGAGTGTGTTGTGAGGGGTGTTTGAGCATGTAAGGAATTGAGTGTGTTGTGCGGGTGTTCGAGCGTGTAAGGAGTTGAGTGTGTTGTGGGAGGTGTTTGAGTGTGTAAAGAGTTGAGTGTGTTGTGGGGTGTTTGAGTGTGTGAAGAGTTGAGTGTGTTGTAGGGGGTGTTGAGTGTGCAAAGAGTTGAGTGTGTTGTGGGAGGTATTTGAGTGTGTAAAGAGTTGAGTGTGTTGTGGAAGGTATTTGAGTGTGTAAAGAGTTGAGTGTGTTGTGGGAGGTGTTTGAATGTATGAAGAGCTAAGTGTGTTGTGAGGGGTGTTTGAGTGTGTAAAGAGTTGAGTGTGTGGTGTGTTGTGGGGGGTGTTTGAGTGTATGGGGGTTGCATGGATGTTTCTGTGTATTGTGTGTGTCTATCTATGGCTGTGACTCTGTGTCTAAGTTTTCTTGTCTTTCAATGTTTGTTTCTGCCCTGGCGTTCTCTGTCTTCCTCTTATCCTTCTTCCTGTCTATGTGTTTCTTTGTGCCTCCCTCACTGTCCCACTTTTCCTTTCTCATGCCTCAGAGTCAGGAGTGACCCGCTGACTCTCTCAGTTCGTTATAAGGAAAACACTGAACAGTCGCTCCTTGCTCTTGCGAGGAGCCTGACAGCTGGAGCAAACAATGAAAAATTCAGAATTAATTGGACGCTGATTATTTGCCGGGGGGGAATGCTGATATATATACACACATATATGAAACAAAAGCCAACCTAGCAACGGTGACTACCGCTGCACATAGCAACAAAGCAGTTCTAACGAAGCGTGACGATGGCAGCCTGGAGCTGACAGCGGCTAGTGCACACTGAGAAGAGGGAAAACAAATGCTCGGGCTGCTCAAGAGCCAAGCCAGTTTCTGTGGGTACACTTCACACCCTCACAGCTCAGCCACCATCTCCTGAAGGCCCAGAGATGGAAACTTCCCGCCCCACACAAGGACCCTCTATTCATTCATTCTCCATGAGAACAACTGGAAACACTAACCTAGGACAAAGGAAGCAGACACATGCCAGATTCAGTCCCCATGATCAAATAATGGTCAGTTTGGACTGGAGGAGAGAGAAAGCAGATAAGGGGCTACAATACTTTCACAGAGTCATAGCATCAGCATCCACAGAAGTGGTGGTGGGGGGGGGGCAACATCTCCTGTCAGAAGACTGGGTAAAATTGGTGAAAGGAAGATGGAAAGACAGGCCTGGTAGCTGAAAGGAGCAGCTTGCATGAGAGGAGACAGGACCAACAGGCCCAGAGGACCGAGGACCTGGCTCCAGATGGATCCTCGGGAGGTGAGCATTCACCGTATGACCCAGCAGTTCTCTGTGGTTGGCACCAAGGAGAGGTAAACATGAGGCTTCAAAGAGCAGCCGTCCCCAACACTGTCCATATTAGCAGAGACTAGAGGCACCCAATGTTTGTGAACTGATGAATGGATGAACAAAATCTATGCACCCATGCACCCATGGAATGAAATATTATTTGACCATAAAAATGAATGAAATATGACTGTAGTTTAAAACAAACATGAATGGTCAGTGAAAGTAAGCAGTCATTCTACCACATCATGTGATCCTGTCCACATGAAACACCCAGAACACAAAGTCTCCAAGGACAGGAAGATTAGGGAAGGAGTAATGAGAAAGATGAAAACGAAAAATGTCTTGGAAGTCAATGGAGGTGGTGGGCAATGGCTACACACAGTGGGAGAGTATGAGATGCCCTCAAATCTTGGGCTTTAAAATAAAGGATAATTTATGTACTGCAATTTTACTCCAATAAGAGAAAATAAAAATAAAGAAGGCACAGGATGGGAGATGGTGGGAGATCCAGTTGCTGAGACCACGAGTGGGATCCTGTGCCCCTTCACTGAGTGTTCAGAAGGTGATAGTGTATCCCATCAGTGCAGCACATTCCAGCACCCTTCCCAGAGCTGTCTGTTTTCACCAGGGTCCTTCCCAGGGCTGAGCTTTAAAGACCCGCTTTCATTAGCTCCAACTTGGCATGCGGTGTTGGGTGTTATCTCTACCCCAACTGGCTCCTTCCTTTTGCTTCTCGCCTCTTGACTTCCAGAATCTCTGCCAGTCACAGTGCGGTTCTGATTAGAGGTTCATAAAGAGGAAGGCAGGCTTTCTGCAGCTCAGAGCCTGTCCCCTGGAGAGCAGAATGAAGGCTGCCGTGTGGGTGCTGGCTTGACCGATCCGACAGTTCAGCGTGCCTCTCTCTGCATCTCTCAGAAAAGTCCTAAGCCATACATGCCTCTCCCTGACTTTGACTGTGACCAGTCCTCATGAAGGAATTGGCATAAGATACACTACAATTGAGGTTGGAAAGCCCTAGAAACCCAGACATCTGAATAGAGAGCCCAGGCAGGTGGGCAGGTGCCTGGGACAAAAAGAGGTACCGGTGGAGGACACTGGAGTATAGAGAGGGGTCCCTGGGGTGAAAGGGAAGCTGATCATTGTCCAGAGGAACCCCATATGTCAACATCTGCATCATCCATGTGTCTGATCCACCATGGCTTTGTCATTTCGTGTACACACCAAGCCCTTTATTCAGGCAGGCAGTTATGTCTTACCCGGTATCTGCTCTGTACTGCTAACCGTGCCTTCACTCAGCAGAACACAATGAGGGAAGATCAAAACAGAAATAGACTAAGATCATGTGACAAGCAGCTTCCAGGCACCCAGAGGAACCAAAACATGCAAAGAATTTGAGATCAGACCAAACTTAAAAGGCCTGGAGCTTTAAAAGAACTAGATGCTGACTTCAGACTGAAGATGGGGCCCTAAGAAGGGGCCACAGCCACAGGGAACATGGCGTGGCAAAAGACCCCGATGGGAACCTTGCACAAGTGTACCGGCAATGAGCCTCCGATTCTGCATCCTCTAGCAGGATGGGGTGGGGCACTTTTAGATTCCTGCTTCCTAAGCCCGGGACTGATTCTGAACACTGTGCAGGAGCTGAATCTGCAGTGGAACAAAGGCTGAGCCCCAGATGAGAGGATACATACGGACTGAGGCTAAGGGGTCTACCCTCCCCCTGTGCTTAGATAGGCAGCAGCCTCATCCTCTATCATACAGAGACAGCTAGGGACCAAATGTGGATCTGGAAGTTTCTGGTGTTTTAGCTGTGTGCATCAGAGATAAGACGGGTCAATGCCTCAGTTTGCTTAACAGTAAGTCTTAAACCCGTGTGGGCTGCAGTAGGATGCTGCTGTTTTAAATGTGTTACAGACCTTGATATCCAAAGGATAGCATTCTTCCAGAAGTGATGGGTGCTCAGGGGAAGAAGGGCCATTCCCTGACTTCTAATGCACTCCGAGTTATGTCCAGAGTTCCCAGTCACCGGCTACAGCATTTTAGAAAAAGGCACTGCAACAAGCTTCACACCTCCATGCTCGTTGGGTCCTTGACACAGAGGATGACTTAGAGGAACTGAGCTGCGCAGGAGTCCTCCCCTGTGCTCTCCTAGGTCTTGGGTTGCCCCCAGGATCCCAGGGAGGGAAGCAGAATGATAACGGGCAATGAAAGTTCATTCTTGGTTATGTCACTTGTCTTGAGTCATTTGGTTACTGGCTCAACTAGAGGGACACTCAGATCTCCAAACTCTAGTCTCCCTGTTGTGGTCTCTGCATCATGTCATCCCTTGGGGAAAGGGTGACTACATAGAGGCTAGGCTAATAGGACTTTAGTCACCAGCAGGGAGTGCTAGAGAGCTGAGCGAGGATGGGATGGCTGCACCTACCGCTTGAGTTGCGTGCACCCTGCTTCTGCTCAACTGAGGCTCCTAACTAGGAGTCCGGTGGGATGAGGCAGTCTCTGTTCCGGATTTGGTCAAGCCAGCTGCCTCCATTTGGAAAGGTCTCTGGGAGCTGGAGAGATGACTCAGGGGTTAAGAACACATAAAGCTCTTACAGAGCATCTGAGTTCACTTCCTAGAACCCACTTCCAAAAGCTCACAACTGCCTATAACTTCAGCTCCAGGAGTACAGTGGCCTCCTCTGGCCTCTAAGGCACTTTCACTCCCATGCACGAGCCCCCAACCCATACACACATGTATACACACAATTAAAACTAAGTCTAATAGAAAAAAAGAAGAAACGAAAGAAGGAAGGAAGGAAGGAAAGAAGGAAGGAAGGAAAAAAGGAAGGAAGGAAGGAAGGAAAGAAGGAAAGAAAGAAAGAAGGAAGGAAGCTCTCTGGTGATGAATTCAGTAGAGTCAGAGATTTTTCTATTAGAATTTTTCTTTTTACTTTTTCAAGAATATTTGATGCAACTTGAAATAAGTGAAATCAGACTCAAAAAAGAAATACGATGTTTTCCCTCATCCGTGGGTCCTAGGTTTTATGGATTCATAAAATCACATATGTATGGATAATGGAAATAGCCAAATTGTCTAGGGGGACAAAGGGGATTAATGAGAGGGTGTGGGGAGGGAAGCAGTAATGCACTCAAAATATATTACACATTTGCATGAAAATGGCCTTCTCTAACACAGTGTGTTAAAAATATAAAGTCTTGAGCTTTTTCGATGACCCTTGTGTGTCTTCCAGGTACATGGTGAGCATCTAGTGCCCATCTGTAACTCACCCAGTGCGTGGTCATTGCATCTAGGTGTGAGGCTGAACACTGGCTGCCCACTCTTGCCCTCTCTGGCCCAGTAGCTGCAGCTAAGAGCTCCTCCCTTCTCCCATGGTTCTCACAGGGCACAGAATCCTGAAACCATACAGGTCACTGCCTATTCCTAGCCACTCTTGGGGCTGAGTCCCATGACGCCCCTGGAAGTAGAGAGAGGTACTTCCCTTACCACTATACTGAAAGAAGAGCCTGCATTCGTGTGGCCAGGAGAAATGGACATTGATGTGGATGAACCACTAGATGTAATACGCAAGCGGTCAGGAGCCTGGTATTGTCCAGGCATCTACTATCCCGGCATGATTTGTACATAGCCTCTTGAGCTATTCCCCAGGAGTGGGGGCTGATGCCACCATAGAACAGGGAAGCAAGGAAGAGAGAAGAGAACCCACCAAACTCTCGTGCTTCTTTAAGCAAATCTCCATTTCCCAGACAAGCCACCACAAGGTACCCCACCAGCCAGGGGACCAGCCATTGCCACACATGCTGTTGGTCAAGGGGAGAAGAAGAAGATGATGTTGCAATCCAGGGTGTCTCAAGGAAACTATAGTAAAGGTCACTGTGGAATGAATTAGGGAGATTAAAAGAATTTCCAGGTCTCCAGAGCTCGCACCTGCTCCTCAGCCTCCCGGCTTTCTCTTTAATCATCAGTCTCTAATTCTGGAACATAAAATTACAAGTTCATTGATAATGATGGGCGATTTACTGAAGGAAGCCCGGCCCTAATTAAGAGCAAAAGAAGCTGACACCGCTTTTCAACGTCCCACTGAAGTCCAGCAAGGAAATTACCTGGTTCTGCAGAGCAAATAACACTGGCGGGCATACAGTGGTCCAGGTTACCTCGTGAGTGTGCGCTTGGCCATATTAATATGCAGAGCGAGCTGCTTCGAGTGTTAGCAATTTACTAGTAATTGGGACATTGACAGACACCTTGGAAAGGGCCGAGCTGGTGCCTGAGCAGAGAACTGCATTATCTGTTCTTGGAAGATGAAGACATGCAGGCAAAAGCTATGGGCAGCTCTCAGTAGCTGCCTAGGGTCAAGAATCAAGGGTCGGGCTGTAGCTAAATTCTCAGTCTTTGACAAGAGTTGACAAGAGTCAAAGATCAGATCTGGATCAGTGTTCATCCTGTGGTCAGTGAGAGGTGAGTCCCAGCCTCGGGTGAGAGACCCAAACTTAGTCTCCATTAGAGAATCAGAGTCAGGCTGAGTCTCCATCAGGGATTCAGGCTCAGACTGAGTTCCCTGCCTCCCTCTCATGGCACAAAGCAGTCTTCGGTGTTTCTCACCCTCTCTACTTCTTTTCTCTGATTATGGATCATAATCAGTCCCGGACTGTGCAAAGGCACCTCTTCAGGAGCTTTTAGATAGAGGCTTTACCTACTTGTGATCCATCCTGTCCCCAGGACATGCTGTGTCTCCTTAGGAGTCATGGCCAGGGAACAGTGGAGGGCAGTTTGGGTTGTGTAGCTCCCACTAACAAGTGCAACAGTCCATTGCCCTCCAACATGGCGCTGTGAATCTTGTCAGAACATCCATTGGATCATGTCAGGGCGTCAGCATGAGTGACAGGCTCTTCTGATGCCACCCCAGGGTGATCTTCTCAGGAACAAGCCTTTGGTACCCAAAACAGACAAAGTGCTGTGAGTTGAGTTGGCCTTGCACCCAGTGTTTTCAATCCATGTTTCCTGGTGGCTCCGTCTAGGGCGTTCCAGCCCGGAAGTGAGCAGGCTACAACACCCATACTGCAGCCCTGCAGGGTGACTGGCCATCCTGCTTGCCTGGGACAAAGAACTTAAAGGGATGAGAATTTTTTCTTTTTGCAAACTAGGAGAGCTGGTTATGACAGAGCCCCTAAAACCTTAGCTCACATTGTTCTGTGAACCATGTCCTGAACTCCCTCCTGCAGCTACCAAAGCTTCAGACTGAGACAGAGTTGTCAGGTGTACCAGTTTCCAGGTGTGTTTGCAGGCAGATGTTTCTGCATCCAGATGGGATTAAGGATGTTCCTAGGTTTGTTTTGATTTGGAAATATTATTGACTTTAGCAATTGGTGCTCAGCAATAGCCCTGAGAGTGGAGGTCTTTTGCCAGGTCTTTTGAGAGCTGGCTTTTGCTCTCTGGTAACAGTAAACAACAGCAGTGCCATTATTTTAACAGCAGTTAACATGTATGGAAAGGTTGTTACCTGCCAGGTGTGTGGTTAGTTCCTGTATTCAAAGTTACTGGCAATTCTCAGGCTGAATGAGAAAAGTACTGTTATCAGCCCCAGCTACAAATGAAGAAATAAAGGTTAGAGAGATGAAGTCACTCACTAAAGCCAAAGAATGTGGAGGTGTATGACTATCTAGAGAGTTTCCAGTGTCCCTGGGTGGCATGTCTTGCCTCTATGTATGACAGTGGACATGAGCCAGTTTCGGCTTAAGTCAGCCTGTAGTTTCATCAAATGGGGCTAACTTCAAGATTCTAGACATCTATTCATAATGAGGATGGAGGAGCTCTGAATAAATAAAAACTTGAGCTCTGCTAGGGTACTGCTCAGAAAGCCCTTTCTTGTGCCTGTAAGTTTAACCAAATCCCTACTTTGTCCGCTATCAGGTTCAGGGTGTCAGGTCTCATGGTAAGCTTCTTGACCGTTTGGCATGAAGCACACCAACTGACAAACGCAACCACATAAACCTAAAACTTCCTTAGAGCAAAGTGCACAGCCCTTCAGGTGAAGAGGAGAATTACAGAATAGGAAAAAGGCTTTTTCAGTTACACTTTAGTATCTAGAATATACAAAGAGCTCAAAGAAAACTAAACATCAAGAAAACAAAAATGCGATGGGAAAATAGGTCAGGGAACTAAATGGAGGGTTCTCAAAAAATGAGATATAAATGGTGTAACATGAGGGGGCCGGTCCTGCTTGTTGGGGTTTTTGTCCTGCCCAGTTCCCCCAGCTGTTTAGTCCCAGAGAAAAATCACACAGAAATCTCTATAAGTTACAATGCTGATTGGCCCATTAGGTCAGGCTTCTTACTGGCTAGCTCTCACATCTTGATTAACCCATTTTTCTGATCTATGTTTGCCATGTGGCTCAGTACCTTTTTCAGTCGGGCAGCTCACATCCTGCTGTTTCGATGATCTGGGCAGGAGTGGGAGGAATCAGCTTCCTCCTCCCCAGAATTCTCCTGCTCTCCTTGCATCATTTCCACTTCCTGTCTGGTTTTCCAGCCTACACCTCCTGCCTGGCCAATCAGTGTTTATTTAAAACATGATTGACAGAATACAGACAATTCTCCCGCACCAAAATGGCAGAGAAATATTTCTTTAAAAATGTTCAGTATCCTTAGCAATCAGAGAAATGCAAAGGAAAACTACTTTGAGATTTCATCTTATCCAAATCAGAATGACTATGATTTTAAAAAAAAAAATGATGGAAAAGGCTATCCTGGGTGTGGAGGGAAGTGAACACTTGTTTGTCGCTGGTGGGCGTGCATGCTAGTGCAGCCATTTTGGGGATGAGTGTGGATGTTCCTCACAAAGCTAGACATAGATCTTCCGCTGTTGGGAAAAATCAAATGATGCTCCTTTACCTGCAGAGACTGCCTCTAATCCCAAGTTCATTGCTGCTCCATTCACAGTTGTCAAGAGATGGAAACAGACTAGATGTCTATCAGTGAATGAATATAAGATAAAAATATGATACATTTATACAATGGGATATTGCTCAGATGTTAAGAAAAATGAAATTAAGAGATTCACAGATAATGGTGGAGCTGGAAACATTCTGATTGTGGCAACTCAGACTGAAAAAGACAAACATCACCTTTTCTCTCACTCGTCGGTGCTACATTTGAATCTTCAAATCTGTGTGTCTCATTTGCAATACCCAAAGAGGTCAGGAAATTAGTAATAAGCCATGGACTTTGGAGTCTGCCAAGGGAGGGAAAGTAGAATACAGTTATAGAAAGGGGGAAGGGGGATAATAGAGCAGGAAGGGTTAAAAGGGGTGGGGTTGGGAGGGCAGAGTAAAGGAGGGGTAGCTACCACTAAAGGCCTTCTGGTAAAGTCATATTCAAACTGTTGCTGTAGAATCTTCCTGAAACATGAACATATTGGAATGCTAAAAGAGTCTATGTAGAGTTACCCTATAGTAGGACAACTTGTGACTCTACAAGACTCTAACAACCTTGTGGACTAAGCAATTATGAGATTCTTGGTCTTCCTGTCATGAGACATTGTTGGACTACCTGGACCACAACCTGTTAGTCATTCTAATAAATCAAGTGTGTATTCATCCTATCCATTCTGTTTCTTTAGAGATACTGTCTTAGTTAGGGTTTCTATTGCTGCAACGAAACACCGTGACCAAAAAGCAAGTTGGGGAGGAAAGTATTTATTTGCCTTAAACTTCCACATGGTTGTTCATCACCAAAGGAAGTCAGTTCAGGAATTCAAACAGAGCAGGATCCTGGAGGCAGGAGCTGATGCAGAGGCCATAGGGTGGGGGAGCTGCTTACTGGCCTGCTTCTCCTGGCTTGCCCAGTCCACCTTCTTATAGAACCCAGGACCAGTAGCCCAGGTATGACACCACATACCATGGACTGGTTCCTCTGACACTGATCACTAATTGAGACAATGCCTTAGAACTGGACCCCATGGAGGCTTTTCCTCAGCTGAAGTTTCTTCTTCTATGAAGACTCTAGCTTGTATCAAGTTGACACATAAACGCAGCCAGTACAGATGCCCAACTAACATAAATGGTAAAACATTACTGCTGCAGACACTTAGTACTTGAGTCACAGAACATAAATTACTGACCTGGAAGTTTCATTCCTACTAATTGACTTTGATAGTGCTAGAAGGTGCCATGTGTGCTACCAGAGAAGGAAAGTCATCATTAAACTTACTCAGTTGTGAACTTGTGAGCTACAGTGATAACTGACCTGGTGAAGCATGCCCACTGGTGCAATAGTGGCACAAATGTTGTGGGAGTAACTAATCACTTTCTTATTGGGTTTAAGGCCCAGTCCACAAGATAAAACTCATACCAGACTTCTCACTATGTCCATAGATTAATGTATCCCTCCAGCCTCATCAGAGAAGTTCCTTTTTTCAGTAGATGGTGATGGACACAGAGACACAGAGACTCACACTGATCAAGGGGCAGAGAATAAATGACTTCAGAGAGCACAGCCCTGAATGGAACATCTATATCGCACCCTACCTCCTATATCTACCTCCTCCCACAGAGCTCAGGGATCATTGAGGATAAGACAATGAAAGATTGTTAGAGATGGTGGGCAACTCTAAGAAAATGATTTGTGGGTACAATGGGGGCAGTTCCACATCCACACAGATGTTTTTGACAGCATGCATAAGCCTGGTGCCAGATCAAACCAGACAAAAGCCCAGCATGGAGAGGGGAAGAGGACAGAAAATCCCACCTCTAACTAAGGAGCAACTGGTAAGTGCTCGCCACTGAGAGAGAGAGGTAATTTTTTTAAGGGTGTGATTCCTCGTCAGTCTAACCTGCTCCAGTAAAACAACCAAAAGTATATAGAAAGCATTTATGAAACTCAATGTCTTGTCCTTATTTTTGATTTTTTTTTTTAGTGAGAATGCACCTGGAGAAATGACTTAGTGGTTACAAGCCTGTCATGCTCGTTCAGAGGATCTTAGTTCAGATCTCAGCACCCATGTCAGGTAGCTCACGATTTCCTACAACTCAAACTCCAGGGAACTTCCTTGGTATCAGAGGTTGTGCGCACCCTTGTACCCTCTTGATCCCTCCTGTCCATGGCTTTGTCTTCTGTAGCTTCTGAGAACTCAATGCCCTTGTGCTGCCCTGAAACATGTAGGAGGAGGTGTGCTGTGAGTCCTAGGCCTCCTCATTCCTCTGCCGACAAATTTAAGAGTGTTCTATGGGGTCTCCTGGAGCTCCCAGGAGGACACAGCTGTTCCCACACAGTTGGCCCTCTACTCCATCTCCTTTCCTCAACTCTACCAGAGGTCACTCCCACCACATACACAAGTGAACTCGGGGCTGTTTCTCAGACAGAGTGCTAAACATAAAAATGTTTGTGGGAAAAATTTGGAAAATATTTTTAAAATACTCAATTTCACTTAACAAGCCTTGTAGTGACTACCTATTATATGCAAGGTACTCTGCTAAACTTGGAAATGAAAAGCAAAGACAGTCTCTGGAATGTTATAAAGTTTAAAACCACCCACATCTTGTGAACTAGAACAACCTTTGTTACATATATGTGTGTGAACATATGTGTGTGTGTGTGTGTTGTCAAATAATTTGCATCGGTATTTCATTGTGTTGCAAGCCTTTTCTTGTGTCTCTAAATTGCCTTTCCAAATGTGAGTTTTAATGATGCTAGATGTCCCCCTATGCACCACCATTATTTTACCATTTCCCAACGGTTTTCAGTGTTTCATGATTACAGATAATGCCATGATAAACCTTAATAAAGTCCTAGCTATGCTGTGATACAATAGTGTGAACATTCCAGAAAAGCTACCCCGCTGTTCCTGCAGAGGCTGATTAAAGAAAGATAAAAGCAGGGAGACAGAGTGAGCCAATAAGAACAGTCCACGTCATCGAGGGTGAACTCCAAGTCAGGACTCACTGGAGGTGAAGACTGTCTGACTGGGGCGGTGGAGGGGGGCGCTCCCCTTGCCTTCACTTCACCTCTTGTTATGGGCTTAGGCTCTGGTACTCTCAGCCACGCTGTACTCCTTTGACTCTTCTGCTTAGCTGTCAGCCCCATCGAGGAAACACCTGTTCCATTCCTCCAGATTCTCTGTGAGACGTGGTACATGTTTAGACACCTATTAATGAGATGACCTCTCTCCATTAATAGAACTAGTTGAGGGGACACAATACTTTCTGAACCAACCAGTAGAATTCAGAAGCAGCAGCAAGACACCCAAGAGGGTGATGCATGATTAGTAATCCATCCCTAGAACCTCAAATGTGGATGGAGCTGGTCATGTCAGAAGAAATGGACTTAATCTTTCAGTGAGCCCAAGGCATCTCCACTCTGTCTATAGGCACTCAGCATGTCCACAGACTTGGCCTGGAAGTGGCTCTGGGCAGACCACATTTGCAATATGGAGAGTGGGGAGGGGGTTATCTCCAAACTGTCTCCAGACTGGCGAGAGAGGTCCCAGGCAGGAACAGAGATAACAGAACATTTTTTCATGGACTCTTGGGGAAGGAAGGGAAGGCAGCCTTGAGTAGAAGATGAACACATAAAACCCAGACTGAAGAGAGATGGCTTTCAGACATAAAGGGATTTTGCCAAGAATTGTAGTGGCAACTGAGTCACCTCCCAGCCCCCATCCAGAGCAGCAACAAGCCTCTGGGGCCAGCTCTGCCCCAGGCCCTGTGTTGCTGCTAGAGACGGCAGAGAGCAAGACCATGACCTGTGCTGGTATCCGCAAGGCCATTAGTTCACTGACAGAGCAGAGTTGATTGACAGACATATCTTAGGTCCAAGAAAAGAGAGTCCTCTCCTCATTCAGTGGGCTCTGGTTTATACAAGCATTTTGAAAATATTTCAAGAAGCTCGGGAGTCAAACCCTGAGCCTCCTTTCTCTCCCATTTTGCTGTGGTTCCCACTTTCTGAATGTGAGAACTGAGGCCCTGGTTAAGTTAACCTGCCAAGTATGCAACAGTCTTCTCTACCTCCTACTAAAACACTGGCTCTCAATATGGGTCTGTTTTGCTGTTGGTTTGAGAAACACCGAGCAATTTCATTCGTCATTTTTGTCATCACAGTTGGGGAAAGGGTGTATTCCTGATGTCTAGTGGGAGCAAGATGAAGAACATGGCCAAATGCTTATGGTGTGTGAGAGTCATTTACTACGCAAATTATCAGTCAAGATGTTGAGAGCAGGCCTGGAGCAGGCTCAGCGGTTAATAGCACTCGTTGCTCTTGCAGAGGACCCATGTTTGGTTCCCAGTGCCCATAACATGCAGCTCACAAACACTTGTAACTCCAGTCCCAGGCAATCCAATGTTCTCTTCTGGCTTTGGAAGGCACCTGCACATCCATGATACACATTGAATACACATAGGCACACACATGCACATAAAATAAAATTTTAAAATATTGTTTTAATGTTGGTAGTATGGAGGCTCACCAACCCTAGGCTAGTGTACCCTAAACACCTACACATGTGGGTTCAGTTCCCATCCTGCCACTCTAAGAGTTTGCCTGAATTAACAGCCCATCTGATTGGGGAAATCCGTCTCTAAGCCATTGGATTTGGCTAAGACCAAAGGAGGCCAGCTATGCCCCAAGGTGTGGGTGGTCCTGCAGCTAAAGCATGAGCCTAAAGATATACAGGGCAGGCAGGGGGATGTGGGCCCAGAAGTAATAGGAGACAGTGGGGAGAACGGTCTCAGAACGACTCTCTGCCCTCTGAAGCTCCATCAGCTCCTGTAGAGATGCAGAACACAAACAGCTTCTCCAGCCGCTCGCCCTCCCCCAGGACAGTGCTGAACTAATATTTGCTTTAGCAAATGGCTGAGCTGTTTATCTCCTCTGGTGACTGGGATTTGTTTTCCTCTCAGGAAATCACTGGGGTTCTAAATTTGAGATGCTGACATCTGGAGGACCAGAGTCTCCTTTAAGGCCCAATGCACAGAGAAGCATGGCCTAAGATGATGGGGCAGGAGCAGAGGCAAGCATCAACGAAATTGCCCGAGATCCTACTGTATGCTGGCTGTTGTATATGTTGCTGCATTCAGAGGATCCCTGGAAGGAAGGGACTGATTCATTTGTTCCCTGTCTTCAGGAAGCTTGTCCAAGGTCAAACTCCTGAGGTGTATTGAAAGGATTTGAATATACCGGAGTCCAATCCCAAGGTCTCCACATGTACAAGTTAGGGCTCTACTAGCACAGCTGGCTGGGCATGTGCCTCTGGTGTCCCTGTGATGAGACTGAGACAAATCAACTGGCCACTGCAAGGAATGGTGGCACACTCTTGCAATCCTGACTCTCAGGAGGCAGAGGCAGGAGGAGATGATGTCATGTAGAACTTTACAGTCATGGACCCCATCTCTATGCTAAAAGCCAAAAGACTGTTCAAATTGCTCAAAACTTCAAGGATTTATCAGAGCGTGAACTTGGAGATTCTTCAGGTCAGGTTCCAGAGTTATTTGAAATTGTTGTTCATGATATTAGAAGACACCTGGGGTTTTTATTGAATCTCCTTGACTTCTTCAGCCTCAGGTCTCCCTTATGGTGTCAAATGTCTGCAACAGTTCCAAGTAGACATTCTCCAGCTCACAACCTAAGGAAGGATGTCTAGCCGGCCTTTACAGATCTCTCAGGCCAGGCAGGAGCCTCCCTTCTCCTAAACCTGATCACAACTCAATGACCCGAGTTGAATAACAGGCCATATTAAACCAATGACTTTGCCTAAGGGAAAACCCTACGAGGACTGGATTAAGTCCAGGCTAGCCGGATGTGGAAATATAACAGGGGCTAAGATCAGGACGCTTATCGTGTATAAAGAACCCCAGAATCAACTCTTGGCTTCAGTATAGGAACTGGTACCCTAAATCAACATGACTGTTACACATCACTTTACCTGCAAGTAAGGGATGATGGAATGTTGGGAAGGGAAGCACTAGGTCTGCCACAGGCAGCAAGCAAGCTGTTTGGAGTAGGACCAGGGTTTGGGCATCGATGCTGTGTGAATAAGAATTATAAATCTTAGACCAGTGTTTCTCAACCTTCTAAATGTTTTTGACCCTTTAATACCGTTTCTCACGTTGTGATGACCCCAACCATAAAATTATTTTCATTACTACTTCACAGCAGTTTGCTATTTATATGAATCATAACATAAATATCTGTGCTGTCTGAGGGCCTTAAATGACTCCTGTGAAACTATTGTTTGACACCCTCCCCCAAGGAGTCACGACCCACAGGTTGAGAACCACTGCTCATAAACTTCTTATTTTTTTAAATAGCATCATTGTTTTTACATAAATGGAGCATCCCTAATTTGAATATCTGAAATCCTAAATGCCTAACCTCTGAAATACTGTGAATGTTAGCCTTGATGGCCACAAGTGGAGCCTTCACAACTAATATCATGTGACTCGACACACAGGGCACCAAGACAGCATGGACAATCACCACTAAGTGGTACGTATAAGATGTGAATGAAATACAAACAAATTTGGTGAATAGGCTTGGCTCTTCGCTTCAGGATCTCTCATTATCTTTAGCACAAATATTTCCACACCTAAGGGAAATCAAACCCCAACATTCTAACTTCAAGCATTTCAGATAAAGGCTATTCCACCTACGTAAGAAATGCATTAATAAATGGGAGGAAGGGAAAGGTCTTCCTTAGAAACAGAACAGGAGATGTCAAAGACCTTGTGGATAACTCCACAGAAAAGATTCACCTATGGAGCTGAAATGAGCCAACAAGCCCGGAGTGCACATAGAACGTCTGCCTCCTCCCACGGGCTCTAGGTAGTGTCAGGGGGAAACTAGTCACATCAGAGTGGAGGAGCTTGGTGGCCATGGCAAACCATTTATTAATGTCCCCAAAGGACAGCTTGTCTCATGTACCTCCTGTAAGAAGTGCTAAAAAGGGCACAATGTCACTGTTTTTGGTTGTATTTGTGCCCAAAATGCGTAATTTGAATTAATCGTGAAAAAAGATCAGGTCAACACAGCTTGGAAGACAGGCTAGTCAGCTGCCCACTGCAAACACCTGTAATCCAGGATCTCAGGAGGCAGGGACAGAAGGAGTGCAAGTTCAAATCCAGCTTGGGCCACGTAGTGAGACCTTGTCTTATGTAATGTGGGTGTGCTTTTGAAAGGGCACCAGTCCTTATCTCTTTTCTCCTTTGCTTCTTGGCTCATGACGTAAGTAACTCCTGCTATATGCTCACACCAAGACAGGCTGCCTCCACATAGATCCAAAGCAATGGGGGAGGGGGAGAGCTGTCAATCATGGACTAGAAGTTCCCAAACGATGAGCCCAAATAAACCTTTCCTCTTTATTAGTTAATTACCTCAGGTGTTTCATTGTCATGGCAGAAAACTGACTAGGAAAGCAATACTCTCTCAAAGGGTTAGGGCGTATAACACAAACCAAGGCTAATTAAAGAAAACCAAGGAGTTGTGACAATGAAATGTCACACAGGATCCTGAACTGGACTCTCGGCCACAGCAAAGACATTAATGGGACCAGCAGGAAATTCTGGAAAGGTCTATGGTTTAGATAATAGTACTGCATGAATGTTAACTGCCTGTTCCAAAAATGGCACTTGCTCATGTCTGACATTAACGTTTAAGAAATCTGGGTGAAGGGCTTCTGGAACTATTTTATACTGTCTCATGTGGAATGCTTTAAGTCCAGAAGTGTTTCAAAATTTAAAAAAAATGCAAAAATTTACATCGAAACTTCCTTTTCCAAGTGTCTAGTAGTCAAACTTTAGTTGTTTGTTCTAAAGTACGGTGATTTAATACTCCTCCATCACGCCCACAGCTTAGCACAGCGTGCAAAGTACCTCATGGCGGTGCTCTGACAAACAGGCACGTTCCCGGAATCCTGAGAGCCAGACACTCGCACTGATTAATTTTCATTGACAACTGATTGAACTGAGCATCTCCTGGGACATCAGCGAAGCACACACCTGGGTCAGAGGTGTTGAACCATGAAGGGAAGAACCACCCCTAGCATGGAAGACACCGTCCCACAAGCTGTGCATCTAAGGAGATGAAGGGGGAGAGAAGAAAGCCAGCTCGTACAGAGCTTGCCTCTAGTTCCTGGCTGCCTGGATGTGAGCGACTCTGCCCTACTCCACCGTCCCCTGAGGATGGAAGTGAAGAGGAGGACACAGGGTCAGCTGAGAGAGAGGAATGGTGAAAATAACAAATGTCTCAATCAAGAAAGAAACAAAACAATGGGGGTGAGGGAGGGGATTTCTGAAGGATTGCTGAGATTTGGCCAGCCAGACAGTGTTTTCTAAAATGTGATAGGGCAGGGGAGAAAGGAAGACAAAAAGTTTAGAAAAGCAGACAAAAGGAAAAGGGGTGATGGAGGCTAGAGAAAGCTACGGTGTGGGAAGGGAGGACCAGGGAAGAGAACTCAAGGGAAAGGCAGAGGGGGTATTGTGGGTTCTATTAACCTCAAGCAGAAGACAGGAGGCAGCAGAAAGCTGGGAGGGAGGGAGGTGAGGGTGTTGACTCAGATGTCCCCAGCTGTGGGGTTCCTGGTCTGTGAAGCATATCTCTCAGCAACAGCAAAGACCAGCACCGTCTCTAAGGAGCCTAGTGTCGCACAAGTTCTAATTGGTCTTAATAATAAAAGTCCCGAATCAGCATGGGGATAAATGCTGAAAGATCTGAAAAGCAGAGCAGCCAGCCACTAGTTCCTACCTCTACTGAATACTCTGATGGAAAGGGCGATCCTGTCTTTAGGAATCCTCAGACTGAATCTTGAGCTCCTGTTTCCTCCCGCCTTATATTCCTCTCTCTGACCAGTCATATCACTTCCATCTCCACCTCCATAGTGCTGGGGTTAAAGGTGTGAGCCACCTCTGTTTCTCTTTTAGACTGATTCAGTTTAGTGTAGCTCAGGGTGGCCTTGAACTCACAGATATCCATCTGCCCCCTGAGTGCTGGGATTAAAGGTGTGTGCCACCACTGCCTGGCTTCTATGGCTCACTAGTGTAGCTAGCTCTGCACTCTGATCTTCAGTCAAGCTTTATTTGTTACAACACAAAATATCCCCACAGCCTAGGGTTTGGGACAACCCCCATAAGTGTAGTGATGGCACCTGCAGGTCCTGGCAGATTGATGTGGGGATCCAGCTTCTGTGGAGGGTTTCTCACCTGCTCCTCCGGGAGCAGAGGGATGAGGCGCTGCCTTCATTTCATGACTCCCTTCTGTAACCAACATTTATCCACCCAAATCTGTCTAGCACTTCTCATTTCTAAAAAGAAATATATCGGGATTAATTTTATTTTGAGAACTATCTGAGAATTTCCCAGCAGCACTTGGGAGCATCAGTAGAGTCCTAGGGGAGTTGCGTACGGGACTGGGAATCCTTTTGCAGCAGACTCAAGCCATCTGCTAGCTAAGAACAATGACTTCCTCTGCAACCAGGAGTGGTTCAGACCCCCAGGATGTCAGAGAGGCTTTGAGTGACCAGATTCCTCTAGAGGTGAGCGCCTGGATAGTTGTACTGGTTCAGCACTTGGCTGTGGCCAGAATCACACTTGGCTGGGGCCAGGCAGAGCCCACACTGCAGTCAGGTCACAAAGTTACAGCTTCCAAGAGGAATCCCTGTCTAGTTTCGTAGGCTCCCCTCATCCCTGGGGCCTATTCTCTCACCCAGGATCACACCACCTACTTCTGCTTGCTTCCTTGGATTACCCAGTCAGTTCCTTCTCTGGGTCCATGCCTCTCTTTCTGTCACCAACCTCCCACACATGCTGTAGTTTTTGCAAAGCCAAGTAGCCAGCATGGGAATGAAAACGGGTGCGATCTCCAACAGAAGTTCAAGGTCATGGTGCGTTTGGCTTTGACTCCTGGCACACCACCGAGAAGGTCTGGACCCCCACAGCACTGTAGCTGATCTGCTCTGGGTGTGGATATGTTGGGGCGGTACATGCATTGGAGCCTGGAGCCCAGAGATGGGAAGCACCAGAGAAGGCAGCTTAGATTCAGGGCTGACAAAGGGATTCCTGCACATGGCTTGGTCTCAAAGGAAACTTGCCCACACCTCCCTAAACCCCTAGCAAACTGTGCTTCACACACACAACCTCGTCCCACTGGGATCGTGGAGACATGGGGTGAAGCCTGGTTGCTCAGGTGATGTTCATAGAGGTAATCCCAGGAAGGTGAACAACAGAACACAGAGGTGTTACAGTATGTCTCAGAAATCAGCAGACTCGGGACAAATATCTCGAACCCAAGAGTCCACAAGTTCAAGAGGCACTGAGCTTCCAGCAGTCCCTTCCCATGGCAAGGGGTGGACCTCTGATCAAAAGCTGGTGCTACTGCCAAATCCACAGAAATGACACAGATGGATGATAAAAAAGGAGACACACAAGGTCACACCTGGAAAGGACCTTGTCAGAGACCCGGACACTGGAGCTGGAGAGATGGCTCAGCAGTTAAAAAGCCCTGGCAGTTCTTCCAGAGAACCCAGGTTCTGTTCCCAGTACCCACACGGCAGCCTCATAACCATATATTCCAGGGGCTCACAGGTCGAGTTCCAGGGGATCCGACGGCCTCTTCTGGGCTCCACAGGCACTGCCTGTGTGTGGTTCACAGACATACATGAAGGCAAAGCACCTGTACACATAAAATAATTCTTAAAACATAGAGATTTGAATACCAAAGGGATTCTGTTCAAGAAGGGAAGATATCCAGTGCCCTTCCCTGATCACTGGCCTCACTTTCCAGGATTTCAGTTGTCCAGAAATCTTAAATGGAACGGTCATAAGGTAAACATTGTAAGTTGTCAGTGATGTTGACTCATAGTTTATTGTTATAATTGTTCTGTTTTATTCATGCTCATTGTCTACTACCATGATCCGTGTCTAATTGATAAACTTGAGCTTTGTGGGGCTGGATTTCTGGATCAGCGGAGCAGCATCTGTATTACATAGCCAAGGTCCTATGCATGATCTGAGGACCTCCAAACAAAACAATAAGCTTTGTTTCAGGTAGGTTTGCATTGGAATAAAGCACAGTAGTGTAGGGTCTCTTTTGATCCACAACTTCAGGCATCCACTGGGCATCCTGGAATGCATCTGCAGGGTTGAGGGTGAGCACAGTAGAAGAGATCAAATTGGAGAGAGAACCCTTGGCTTGACTGTTGTACACAGAGACATGGAAGGATCTGTGAGAGGGATGCTAAACTGCTGTCTCTAAGTTGGAGCAGTGAACGTGGGGAACATCAGTGGGAAGGACAGTGCCCAGAGTTAGTTGGTAGAGCTTTGAAGAACAAACTGTACACACATGAAGAAGACCTGGTCATCTCTGACATCACTGCCTGGTGGCAATGGCCCACTCATATATTCTTATTTTTAGCTAAAAATAGCTCTCAATGAGTCTGCACCTGAGTCTAAGGAGAATCTCGGGTGTTGGGGTGGCATTCAGTCACAGGGAACATTCACACATCACTAGGTGTGTAGGCTTCAACCGATTTGACTTAGCCTATAAGTAAAAAGCAGGCTTGGGTAGACTGAGGATTTTGACATCTCTAGGAAGCACCTATGACTTCCAGAATGAACTTTCATTGCTCTTGGTAGAGATACCCAGGCTGAATGTCCTTGAGTTGGTCTGAAATGGTCACAGTCGAAAGAGAGAGGACAAGAGAAAGAGTTTGGGTGTTTTCTCTTCACCCTCTCACCCAGTTGCCTGAGGAACTTTCCTCACTCTAACAGAGTTCCCTAAATGATCCCTTTCTATCTTCAGAAAATTCTTGGCATAGTGTTGGCATCTTGAGGGACACACAAATGTGAAAAGAAATCCCGGAGGTGAGCAAACCCCAGTGGTTTGAGATAATGGATTGCATTCTCGAGATATCTACTCCTGTGAGATGTAAGCTAAAATCTATACTGCAAATGGGGTTTGTCCACGAGAAGAGAGCACACAGAACGGCTAGATTGAAGTGCACTTGTACTGAGGCTTCCAGACATGCACACTTCCTGGGAGAGTAAGGCATCACATTCATGCCGCTCCCTTGGCTTGTCTCTGCCACCCGCAACCAATGCGGAGAGGAGAGGGATAAACCCTGAAAGCTGCTCCCTTGCTCACTCATACTCGCTTACCTCAGGAGCTCCAGCTTCCAGGCCACAGCAAATATTGCAGAGGACCCTTGAAACTGGATGTGCCCCAGCACTCGCTGCAACATGCATAATGAATGAGCAGAATGGCGTGCTGACATAGCAATGCACATCAACGCTTCTAGTGGGCACAGATGTGCAGCTCTTTAACTGCAAAGTGTTTCCACAATCAATAATTAATACAAATGCTGCTGCTAATACATGGAGTCTAAAACATTTTGTGACACACCAAAAGGCTCCCTCACATCCCAAAATACCCAGTACTCCACCCAGAAAGGTCTCTGTGTATCAAATGACGATTTAGCTTTAGTAAAGCAAAACTGCAATCACACATGGTTGTCTATGCATAAACTCGAGAGGTCTGGGTGAACCTGGTAGATACAGAGGTAGCAGAGCATGGTTAGATACTGCACAGATCCACAGGAGCTGTATCTGAATCTGGGCGGCTATGGGTAAGAGAGTGCTGGTGGGCACAAGTGGGGATCACATATGAAAATGAGTGTGGGTGCATATGAGCATTGCTAGTGATGGGAGATACGCTCGAGAGATACACTTTTGGCAGTTCTGCCATTGTGACATCATAAAGTCATCAAGATAGTGTAGCTGAACTGGATATTCAGGCTATAGGGGTCATGCTTCTCTCTCTCTCTCTCTCTCTCTCTCTCTCTCTCTCTCTCTCTGTGTGTGTGTGTGTGTGTGTGTGTGTGTGTGTATAAAATTACGTGCTGTTGGTGGTGTGACTCGGTACCTTTTCTCACAGTATCTCTTTCCAATGAGCAGAGCCACTCAGAGCCATTCTCCAAGAAACAAAAGTGTAGTGTAATAAAGACATTTGTACAAGGCAGTCATTTATCATTATTGTCAACTACCATGTGCTATTTGTGATGGTCTGTGCTGTGTTGTTTATGTAGCTGGCAACACAGAAAATTTATTTACCCAGTGTCACCACAAAAAGTGAGGAATTGCACTATAATGGCTCTTGTGTTGCTAAACTGTAGGAATTTCCCAGATTCATTATAATCATTTTTATTGTTTTGAAACAGGATCTAATGTAGCCCAGGCAAGTCTCAAACTCATTGGAGAGCCATGCATGACCTTGAACTTCTGATCCTCCTGACTTCATCTACCAAATATTGGGATTGTAGGTGAATACCACCGTGCCCTGTTTGGTGTAATGCTGGGAATCAAACCCAGAGTCTCAGGCATGTTAGTAAGTGTGCTGGCTAGTTTTGGTCACCTTGACACCAATGAGAGTCACCTGGGAAGGGGGGGATCTCAGCTGAGGAATTGCCTCCATCAAATTGATTTGTGAGCAAATATCTTAGTTATTTTCTAATGCTATGCCAAGACATCATGATCAAGGCAACTAATAAAATGAAGTGTTTAATTTGGGGCTCAGCATTCCAGAGTGTTAGAGGCCATGACCATCATGGCAGGGAACACGGCAACAGGCAAGCAGACAGGGCACTAGAGCATTGGGTAGGAACTTACACCTTGATCCGCCAAGAATGAGACACTGAAAATGGGTTGGGCATTTGAAACCTCAAAGTTCACCCCTGGTGACATGCCGCCTCCCATAACGCCACATCCCTAATCTTTTCCAAACAGTTCCACCAACTGGGGACCGAGTACTCAAATCTAAGAGCCCACGGGAGACATCCTCCTTCAAACCGCCACAGCAAGTCTGTGGGGTTATTTTCTTGATTAATGATTGATAGGAGGGCCCAGCTCACTTTGGGTGGTGCCGCCTTCTGTGCAGGTGACCCTGGTTGTTATGATAAAGGTAGTTAAACTGAATGTGAGTCTGGAAGCAAGCCGGCAAGCAGCATTCCTCCATGGTCTCTGCTTCAGTTCCTGCCTTGGCTTCCTACCTTAGTTTTCCTCGGTGAGGGACTGTAACTTGGAAGGGTCAGCCAAATTAACCCTTTCCTTCTTAGGTTGCTTTGGCTGTGATATTTATCACAGTAACAGAAAGCAAATTGATTCACTAGGCAAATACTTTACCAGCTGAGCTATATCCCCAGTCTCCAATCCATCAGAATCTTACAGGACCACCAGGGTAGATACACTGTACTGCTAGCCTAACCATATTTGTGCTTTATGTGTTTTCTACAAACATGAACGGGCCTGAGAGGGTCTGAAAGAGACAGAGAGGTCCTGCCCACATTCCTCTCACACTCTCTCTGACTCTCCCTGCCGCAAGGAAGTTCTCCATGTGAGCTTAGGTGGTGAGCACAAGTCACTTGTGTTTCTGTGGGCTAAAGCATAGACAAGCCAGTGTATGACCCAGCTGTCTATCCTGGTCTCTGCAGGGCCCAACACCACTGCAAATAAAGGCTGTGCGTACCCCCGCCCCCACTACTGGCTGGTTAGGCACAATCTGTGAGTAGATAAAAATCCTATTTACAGTAAACCCCTAAGATTTCAGAGCTAGCCATTATGCCTGTGACCTTTCACACTTTGGCTAATGCAGTGGAGGAAAGGAGGATGAGCGATGGGGGAGGAGTATAGCCTGGCACCCATTAATGCCTTCTGGATTGGCCCCCACAAAAAATATATGGCAAGTACTGAAAAGTCGTTAGTGGACAAAATAATAAAACAGCTGACCCTATAGAGCTTGCAACTAGCAGAGGAGAGCAGATAAGAAATACAGTTAATTGGATAAACAGATGTATTGGAGAATTCCAAGCATTAGGACAAGAAATGGCAATCAAGTGTAATCCTGATTGACAGCAGTTGTAGATAGCCCCTAATAGAAGTGGACCAAATGACTCCAGATCCAATTCTGGATTGACGTCATGATGGCTGCTCCTTTCTGTGTGAAGCCCAGAGAGAGAGAGAGAGAGAGAGAGAGAGAGAGAGAGAGAGAGAGAACAGCCCCTTTGGAGCCCTTAGTAAACTTCACCGTCTGGTCTGTGAGAGCAAGGGACCTGCCTGGGAAGGCGAGCAAAGTGGAGAGAGGGTCACCTTCTGTGCAATGCATCTGACTGCCTCCGGCAGGATCTGGACAGAGAGAGAAATGAAAAGTGTACTGACTTGGAATGGGGCCACCGTTCCTCCCTACTCCCTTTTAGTGGATGAGCTTGGATCTCGAGGGCTAGAGACTTGACACCCCAAGGATATTGATTCTTTCTCTTGTCCTAGTCAGTTTTAACTATTGATTTGATACATTCTAAATTCACCTGAGAACAGTCTTAATTCAGGGATTGTCCAGATTTGCCTATGGTCAGGTTTCTGGAGGATTGCTTTGATTGTTGATTGATATGGTCTCAACCCAGGATGGGTAACACCACGCCTTGGGCAGGTGGGCCTGAGATCTTAGGAAAGTTAGCTAAGCATGATACTGTGTGAGCCTGCAAACGTCCCCCTGCATGGTTTCTGTCATTCTTCCTCGGCTGTGATGTGTTTCTTGGTTGGAGGTAGTAATATGTGGAATAGCGATCAATTTTGACTTCACGTTTTTGCTTGAGTTTCTGCCCTGACTTCCCTCAGGGATGGGCTGTAACTTATAAGCTGATGTAAGTCACTCTTTAGTACAACACAAAGCTTTTGAACTGGATTGGACTGAGGGCCAGCCCTAGTCTCAGAAAGACAAAGAACGCAATGCTTATTTTCGGGCTTGTCACAGGATTCAGAAATATGAACATCCACTTTGAAAGGTTAAAATAATCCTTTGTGTTGGACCTAGTTACTAGTGTGTAGTTCATAGTTCAGAAGTTATCTGGGCATGGTATGAATACTCCAAGCCTTTTGCTGTAGGATCTATTGCAGCAGAAAGATGGTGACCAGAGTTGATGGATGTTGGATAGAAGCTGGTACAAGTTGTGGGCTTAGAATAATGAAGCCAGAGAAGCGTGAGATGGTCTTATTGACCAGTGCCATTCTGTATGAGCTTGTGCCTGGCACCAAGCACCTTCCACACTGAAAACATATGGATCAGTATTTGCTCCACTTTGAAAATTACTGTTGCCTCACTCTTAGTATTCACACCAGAGCAACAGAGTCGATTAAATGCATCTTCAATTATTCAAAGCTGCTCTTGCAGAATTATTATACCTAAATATTGTGTTTTAATGAACTGTACTTAATTTCTACCCCTCCAAGTGACTGCCTATGTTACATCTTCCTCCCAGGGGTCTGAGACAGTCTGTCTGGCTCAGCAGGAGACACAGGTTTCAAATGTCGCTGTCAAAGTCTCTGCACTGTGTCCTTCTTCCAACTAAGCCAGATTCAGCTGTGCATCTTTCATTTAGTGCATAATGTTCTTCCTAGAAGGTGAGTGGGAGAAGAGATGGGGCGTCACTGCTCCCCATACAATTGGAAGATCAGGACCTGGGCAAAAATAAGGAGGTCTAGACACGGAGACAGGCAACTATGTGCTCTCAGAGTGAATGAAATTTGTTCTAGTTTCATTCTGTTGCTGCAATGAATACTTTGACCAAAGGCAGCTTAGAGGAGGAAAGGGTTGACTTCAGCTTACAGGGGGAGAGTCCAGGGAAGCCAAGGCAGGAACTCAAAGATGCAGGAACTGAAGCAGAGACCATAAAAGCACACTGCTTACTGACTTGCTCCTTATACATAGCTCAGCCTGCTTTCTTATGACTCAGAGCTACCTGATCACGGGTGGTACTACTCCGGGCGGGCTTCACCCTCCCACATCAATCTTCAACCAACCCTACAGACTTATCTGCAGGCCAATCTGATGGAGGCATTTTCTCGGGTGACATTCCTCTTCCCAAACAACTCTAGCTGTGACAAACCGACAAAAAACTAACTTCCACAAAGAGGTTCTGTGCAAAGCTTCAGGGCTTAGACTCCAGGGAACTGTGTTCAAAACTCAACTTTGTAAGGGCTGGAGATGTCGCTCGGTGGTAGAATGTTTGTCTAGCATGTGCCAGGACTTGCGATCAGTCTTCAGCACTGTTACAAACTTAGCTCTGGCACTCTGAGTGTGAGCTTTTAATGTCAAGCTATGTGCTTGGCATTTCACATGTGTTAATTTGGTGTGTCCTTACTTTTAACACTCAGTACTTCTGCTCTCACATCTACATTTAATACTAGACATTCCAAAGTGTCACACTAGGCTATAATTACAAGTAATGAATGATGATGCAAGCATGATGATTATATAGTGCAATTAGATATTACAATACTAGATATCTATTTTGTTAATGCAAACAGTCAAAAGGACCTGGATATTCTGTGAAATTGGGAAGAAGTTGAAGGCCAAGTCTACTAATCCTGTACCAGAAGCCAAGCCAGCTCTGCTGGGATTCACTGACTTATAACCTCAATGTCAACAAGACCCTGATAACTGTCTTGTGTCTTCCTAGTACAAACAGATAAGTCAATGACAGGTGAACAAATAGGAAGTTCACACATCACATATGAAGCATAGAAAACACGCTTTATTTCAAATCCTTTCCCCAAAGGTAAAACTGTGTTCAATTTTGTGACCATACATCCAGAGCATATACATACAAGTACATATACAACCATCACTCAAATACCCAGAGAACTGGTCTCATGGCTACTTGTACATAATAAACCTATGGTGCTCACATCTCTTATATAGAATGTCATCATAGACAAAGCTATGGTGGTATAATGCCTGCCATCCTAGTATTTAGGAAGCTGAGCTGAACTACATACACAAGGAGAAGAGGAAGAGGTGGGGGAAGCAGGAGGAAAAGAGGAGAAGAAATAGTGGGAGAAGCTGGAAAGGGAGGAGGGGAAAGGGGAAGAAGATGGAGGAAAAGAAAGGGAGAAGGAGGTGGAGAACGCAGTAGTTAGCAGGAAGAGGCGGGGGGGAGGACAAAGAAAGGAGGAGGAAAGTTATTGAAGTGTCTGTGTTGATTAAATGACTTGTGTGGCTTTTGCTGTGGTTAGCATCTGGGGTCAGCATCCTTCCAGATGTGAGCTCCCATAATGTGGGACTAGGAAGTGCTCAAGGAAGGAGGGCTTGTGTGTTGCTGACTAACTTTAGTGTGCAGCTAATCTGTAAGTGAAAGGCTTCAGTAGGCAGGTAGTCCATAAGGAATAAAACTGTGTGTGATGGTACACGTCTTTAATCCCAGCAGCCAGAGCTACATAGTGAGACCCTGTCTCAAAAAAGAGAGAGTGTGTGTGTGTGTGTGTGTCCGTGTGTGTGTAAGAGAGAAGGGGGAGGGGAGGGAGAGGGAAGGGGAGAGGAACAGAGGAGAGGGGCGAGAGGAGAGAAAAGGAGAAGAAAAACAGAGAGCAAGAAAGCAAAGAGAAAATTCTGAGAATTAAAATTGTGTGGGGGATGGGCTTTCCTGTTCATAAAAACCAATACTTAGGTTTTCAATGTGTGTAGCTGGGCTCATCCCAGCAGGACCAGCCTTTAACAGAGAAAAGGCTAACAGCAGGGAACATCCCTTGAGGACCCATATCCTATAGTCTGGAAAGATGGGACCTCTGTCCTGGTGTGGCAACTCAGGGTCAATTTTCAACTCTGGAAAGCAAGTTTCATGTTATATTAACATAATACAGGAAGTGATAAAGAAAATTCTAGAAAATCAGAATGAGTAGGTGGCTCTCTGCCACTTTTATCAAAGTCCTGCAAAGCTGGAATGAATTCAGCCTACCTCACTGAAGAGGATGCTCTCTGCTATGGCCTGCAGAACAAGTGGACCGAAAATCACAATATTCAAATCTTCACAGCGTTGAAAATCCCAATCACCCAACTACCAGGTATTTCAAACTAAAATAATTACAAGTTTTCATTGAGAAACAGCAGCCTTTTTCAAACTTAACACTAGGGAATCACCAAAGGGGTAAGACTGCTAATATAAGTAGAATTCTGCCACCATCCTTGTCCAGGGGTTCTAGGGACTTTAAGGTCTTGTCCATGAAATTGAGAGAAAACATGGATGGGTCACAGCCTAGCAAGAAGCTTCACAATCATGCCTGATTAGGGTCACTAAGCAGAGTTATGCTCAGGCAATACTGACCAGGATCAGATAGACCTGAATCTCCAACCTTCTGAGCTGCGTTGTTGCTATACAGTGACACATGACAGATGAAGTAGTTATAACATTCATAACATTATCATTCATAACAGATTATGAATGATAGATGATGGAAAAAGAGAAATGGAGATGATAGATAGATAGATAGATAGATAGATAGATAGATAGATAGATAGATAGATAGATAGGCAGATAGACACACAGAGGGAAAGGGGAAAGATGGGTACAAACAGATATAGATGATGAGAGATAGGTAACGGGTAGATAGATGATAGACTGATTGATTGATTGACTGATAATAGATGCATAAATAGTCAAATGGTAGGTAGATGATAGGCAGAAAGAAGACAGAAAAATAAAAAAAAGAAGGGGAGCATAGGGGGAGGGGTTTAACCTCTACTACTGCTTTTTCTTATCTAGTTTGCTCCAGCAGGAACTGTTTTTAATTCTGTTCTAGAGTGTTCTGTGAAACATTGGTGACTAGGCTAACCCCACACAAACTGATTCACAGGGACAGGGACAGGAGCAGAGCTTCCACATCACTATTAATTAATTAGTTAATTAAGATCATTTCCACATGACTCTATAGACAACTTGAACTGAGGACCGCTGGACCAGGGGCCAAGCAGAATGTGCCGAGTGGCAGAGATTACATCCTTATCCCTGTACTCAGGAGATGCTTAAGGTGAAGCTTTGAAGATCTCTAGTTAAGACCCTCCGCAAGATGAAGGAAGTTTGCTACTGTGTCTAGTTCTAAGAGATTATTTTTAAATAGGGATTAGAATTTTATTTCGTAGTTTTTCTTGAATTTTCAGCTGAAAAATAGTTTTGCATTAAACGCTCTTTTATTCTTATAAAAAGTATTTATGGTCACAAGCTTTCCTTAGAATGTCTTATTTTCCTATAACTCACAGATTTTTTTACTGTTTATAATTTTATCAATATATAAAAGGATTTTAATTTTCATTCTGATTTATCCTTCAGCTCAAAATGTGTATATGTGTTTTCTGAAGTTTTCAAGTAGGTAAGATGCTTAAATTGTTGTTTTGTTCTTAATAGCCAACTCTATTGCAGCCAGTGTATGAAAATACCCCATTTCTGCCTTTTAGAATTTACTGTGATTTCCTTTGTGGCTCAAGATGAGTTGATTTTTAATCTAAAACATAATTGCAGGCGGTGTGATGGAAAACTATTATCCTCTGTTAGACACAAAGCTACAAAATCAAGCCTTTCTTATTCACTAACCTATTTCCTTAATTACTTTTTGTATCTTTGATATGTTAACTTGTGAAAGAAGTGTGAAAGTCTGCCCTGTTCCCTTTCACTTCTCCCTCAGCATCTCTGTCGCAGAGACTCTGAGCACCAGTACCAGTCCTGGCAGTTTCTGTGGGATTGCTCAGCACATCATGTATGTGCTACTGATGGATCACGGATGTCGGAATGTTCAACAGGCAGATAGAAGTGATGGAAGACACATCTGTAAGTATAAGAGAGAAAGCTAGTGAACATTGCTATCGTGGAGATAGAAGAGCCCCAGGAATCAGCTTATAGGCTGTCTGCAAGTTAGATTCTCTGTCCAGTCCAGAGGCCTCCAAACCCAGGGAGCAGAGGGCATAACACACTCTCAGACAAAGCCTACACAGCAAGTCCTGGACTATAAAGTCTGGAGGGACTGGGGCTGCGATATCCACAGGGAAGAGAAAGAGAAGTGTGTCCAGCTGCAGGAGACAAACACATTCCCTTTTCTTGGCCCTCCGCCCCCTGGAGGGTGCCTGCCTTTTCTGAGTGCAGATTCCTCTCCCTGGTCTACTCTGGTGCCACGCGTGTCTCACCTGGAGATGTCCTATCAGGCATACCCAGAATTGTGCTCTCCTGAATTCTACTCACGTTGACACCCACAATTCACACTTAGAGTGGTCCATAGTCATCATTATACATTGCTAGAGTCCTTCTGACTGTGAATGTCTCTCTCTGTTGTGCTGAAAATTACAGCTGAATTCAGCTGAAGACCATCATGTGAAATAAACTAGGCCTAGGAAGACAAATGTCATGTTTTCTCTCAAATATGAAACCTAGGTTTCGGAGATCACAATAAGTGATATAATTGACCTAGAAAGAACAATGTCATGTTTTCTCTCAAATATGAAACCTAGATTTTTATGTGCACACACAGACACACACAGAGGGAACAGACAGAGACAGAGAGACAGAAGGAGAGACTCATAGGCATATTATGTGACAGCAGAAGACATGTTTAGGAAATGGAAATGACAAGCAGGAGGGGAGGGGTCAGTAAGAGCAAACAGAATCAAAGTACATGTTATACTTGAGCAAACCATTAACCCCCACTTTGTACACCATATATATGCTAATTGACATCTCGAGTTTCAGGGCAGCCAGTGCTTCATAGAGAGACCCTGTCTCAAACACAAACAAATGAAACATTTTACAATTCTGTTATGCTAAATGTTGCTTTGAATGTTTTTGATTTATACTTTTTATTTGCATGTGTGTACTTTGTACACATATACCGGTGTCCACAGAGGCCAGAAGAGGGATTGGCTCTCCTGGAGCTGGAGTTCCAGGCGGTTGTGATCCACTTAATGAGGGTGCTGGGAGCCAAACTCTAGTCTTCCGGGAGAGCAGCAAGTGCTCTTATCCACTGAGCCATCTCTTCAGCCCTGGGGTTACTTTTTGTTTCATAGTTAGTTGGTTTACCTTTATTTTCATCATTTTTTCATTTTGTTTTAAGGTTGTCTCATGTAAACAACTATCTAAATATTAGGATAGTATGGGGTTTTTCCTGAATCTGGGAGTCACTGTCTTTTGATGTCATTTTATCCCATTGTGGCTACATAGACATCCCAAGATTTTAAGTTTCCCATGCTGTCTTCTTATTTTGTTTGGTTGGCTTATTGGTTTTGTTTTTTGTTTGTTTGTTCATTTGTTTTTATTTTTTCCTTTCTGGATTTGGAACTTAATTTTGTTACTCTTTTAGGTTTGAAACTTTGTATTTTTTTCTCCCATCCATTATTTTTAGCTTTTCAGCCTGGCTACTTAAACTTAGATTTTCCCCAGCATGATACAAGTTCATGTTGATATCAATAAATATGGAAACCATCTCCCCCTTGTATGATTTTCTCCTTACTCTGTGTCCCCCTCACTCATCCCTTCAACCCTCACCCACATTCAGTGGCATCCCTTCCAGTTTTAACTGGGCTACCTCTGTGCTCACCCTTGTTTCTTCTAATTAGACACTCCTCCTTGGGCCCCCCACCCCCAGAAGTTGTAGAACATACTGGTGGGAGCTCAGTTTTTAGGGGCCCAGCATTTTGTGGACATTTTACCATTTTCCTCTCTTCTGGGAAAAAGACACAACTCAGCTATGTGTAACTCTACTAACCAAAGTTCTGGAAGTTTCAACACAAGAGGAAGAGCAAGAAGAAAAGGGTGTATGCTGTTACCAGGTGAAGGCTTCTTCCCATCCATTCCTGGTCCAAGTTAAGGAGCTCAGCTGAAGAACCCATGGTCTGCGTAGATTATTTAGCCAAAGAACACAGGGATTGCCACCATCAGAGAGTCAGGTGGGCTGGCCAGAGGAGGGAGCACGGCTTATTAGCTTCTGTGTGAAGCATTTTTAAGTTTTTTATGGTCCTCTTCATCTTGGGAAGCCATTGTTAAGGTATCGCCTTCAACTCACCCCACTCTAATGTACCTGCTCAAGACGTTTGTTGGTGAGCCCATGATCCCTGGGAAAATAGCCAAGCATGTGAGTTTCTGATACAGCATGAAGAACCTAATTGAAGCTTTGAGAGAATTTCTAGCCACAAAGGGAATTTCAACCTCTAAGAGACCCAGCTCGAAAGACATGTAGTTTCCTTGGTTACCTCAGATTGCCAATTGTGCTAAAATACACATGGCATGAAATTTTATCATCTTAGCCACATCGAGTGAGCATGTCAGTGGCCTTTGGGACACTCACGGTTGTGCTGGCCGCCGTCACCACATCCATTCCCAGAGCTTTTCGTCTTCCTAGCTGAAATTCTGCACCCACAACTGCTAACTCCACAGCCCCTGCCCCACCCCATGCCCACCCCTGACAGCTCCACTTTACCTCTCTCACTGTAAGGTGACTATGCCCACTCCAGGCAGTCACGTGACCACCCATGCTGTTTGTGGTTTTCTAACTGGGCTATTTCAGTCAGCTACTGTCGTTGGGCTTCCCCCATGTTAAAATCTGAGTAGGACTTGCCTTTTTTTTTAAAAGGAAGAATGACATTCTATTACAATAAGATGCTATATTTTATTTATCTGTTCATCTATTAGTGGCCATTTGAGCTGTTTCCACCTTTAGATTACCAAAAAAACAATGCTGATATGGATGTGAGCTGAGTTGGTTATTTTTCTCACTCTGATAAAATGCCCGGCAGAAGGTCTTTTGGCTTAGGGTTTCAGAGGGATTTCAGAGAGTAAGACATGGGGTAAAAGGAGCTGGGATTCTGTACACCACAGAAGCAATAGGAATCTGATCAAGAAAGCCCAAACCAGGGGCTGGCTTAACCTTCAAAAGCCACTTCCTATTTCCTCCAGCAAGATTCCATCTGCTTCTAATAGTTTCCACAGGTTCCCAAGATAATGCTATCTGCTGGACACTTAGTGACCAAACACAACGGAGGGCATTACACAACCAAGTCATAACACGAGGCATCAGGCTGACTCTTCAGATGATACTATCCATGCCCTTCTGAGGCGTATTCTTTACCATCTTCAAAGTCCTATGTGTGTCTTTCAAATGTTCACTCATTGACTTCACGACTGGCTTACCTCACCCATTGCTGGCTTCTGGTTGTAATCAACCTGTGCAAAGAGCTCTGTGACATTCGTGTGCAAAGCCTACACACATACACATGCGGATGGCATAGTGGTGACAAGCTGGGAAGAGGCATTAGCTACACTTCTGGGCACAGGATTCTGGTTAAGCTGGGTGTCATCAACCACCCAGACCCTCTCAGCCTCTCAGATCTGAACAGTCACACTGGTTTCTCTCTCTTGAAATACAGTACCTTCCTCTGACACCTACATAGGAATGACACCTCCCATCAATTCCCTATCTGTAACTTGATAGCTATCATCCAAGGTCACAACGCCCAGGCTTTGACATCCTTTTGACACCAGACCTGTGCATTGCAGGCTTCGACACTGCTTGATAACATTTCCCCTGCTCAGACTAAGGGACTTCTCCAGGTTCCTGCTGACAACATCTCCTCCTCCTTCCAGAATGTTTTGAAAGCTTCTAAGAACTGCTTCCCAGAGTCAGGTCACTAGGAGGAAGCAGCTGCCACATGGGCATTACCTACCATTTCAAACTGGTTACCAGGAATGTTCTGAGAGTTTCTGATCCCCAGACTTCTGTGTAAACCAATAAAGCCTGTTCCTCAAGGAAGAACAGACGCTTCAGCACCCATGTGTTTGTCTTTGTGACCGAAAACAGGAATTTTTTTTTTTTTTGGTGGCCAAATATTTTGACAAAAGTTTTGCAATTTCTTTCCTGTACTCTCTCTAAGGAATGGCTTTTCTGAAGTCCAGAGAATCTACGGATAGCAGCTGGCCTGAAAATATGTGTTCCTTTGAGTAGCTGTGTCTCCCGTCCTCCCTCCTACAGAGGCTTTTGTGTACCTAGTACCTACACAGCTAAGAGAAATCGCTTTTTATTCTTAGCACTAGTTACAAATATCTGATTGCCCTAGGAAACCTAGGCATCTAGTTGTCTAGTAGAGACAACTCCAGAAAATCCTACCAGGTGTAGAAACTGAGGATCCAGGAGAGGAGATTAAGGCAGAATGGTATATGGAGAAAGAGAAAAAAAAAAAAACCCAAACCTCCCTCTGTTTCTGTGTGGTCCCCCCCCCCTTGGGGCTGTGCAAATTAAATTGGCTGAACAAGAGTTACAGAGAGAAGGGAGTTGTTTATCTGTATGATGAGCATGTGCATGGGAGGATTCTGCGGGTAGCAGCTCAAAGCGGTGGTGGGAGCTGTATGAAGTGCAATAGATTTCTTTGGGAAAGACAAATGAATTGTTTGGGAGTATAAACAAGAGGTAGAAAATCTCTGACAACATTTGACTTCTCATGTACAAATGATCTTTCCGCCTTCTTCAGGGTGGTAAAGCTCCCATGGAAAAGCAGCTTATGGTGACCTTATTTCCCCCAATTTGCTACTTTTAGACAAATAAAGGAAGGGCTGAGAAGACTCGTTTATCCTGCGTTTGTTGACTATCAAATGTTTTCAATTCAAAATAACCTTTATATCAATTCTGTAGTCTTGCATGAGTTCCTACTTCACCTGTAACAAGCTTCGGCTGCCAGAGATGGGACTGATTCCTTCTCCTCCTCACCATCACCCACCAAAAGGAAAAGAGAATTGGGAAAGGACAGTAAAAGGAGGGAAGGCCTATGTGACTGCAAGACTCTGCAACACCATTGTTCTCAAAAATCCGCTGCTGGGAACACTCTTAAATGGAAATGAAAGCAGGCTGGGGTTCACATCCCAGATGGCCAGACGCTGCTGGCAGATAAAGACAGAGGAATTAGACCTTGGGGATTCTCCAGGACCTGAGGAACCCTTGGCTTTCAAAAGCTGCAGATGGAGAAGGGTGGACCAAGTTTATCTCATTTTCCAAGAGCTAGTGAATCCCAGCTGGCAGGGTAATATGCAAATGTCTAGTGGGACTCCCTCTGCGGGTGGGGACTGTGAGCTGACTTTTCCAAGAAGAGACCAGTCATCCCCTTCTGTGCCCCAGTCTCTCTGTAGATGCATCCCTCCACAGACAACAGTGTTGATTCCAAGGACTTTGTAAGTGTCCCTGAAGTGCTGTATTCCAACATTTGGCCTCTGTGTCCCAGCTTCCACACTGCCACCCTGTCTGTCACTACTTAGAAAACAATGGCTTTTGTTGGACCACGTTTTCAATGGTAAGATGAGGAAAATTCTGGAGGCAGTGAGGTTTGTACAACAACGTGCGTCTTCTTAATGTCACAGAATCACATACCTGCAAATGGCTAAGATGAAAAAAATGCTTTGTGTATTTTACCACAATAAGAATTCCTTTGTCTGAGTTTAAAAGGCTTTTAGAGACATTATTGGAGTACCACACACTAAAGTGCATGTAAGTTCATGATTTGAAGTACACTGGACATACATATTAGATGGTAAACAAACTCATCACCTAGAATTTCTCCCTGCTATCTATGATCTTCTTCTTCTTCTTCTTACCACATCCTGGTACCTATCAGCCCGTGAAACTACTGGTCTGCATTCTATTGTTGTGGACTGGCTACATTACTTATTATTTTCTTCGGATGAATTAAAGGGCACCTACTCCCTTCTTGGTGGTTGTCTTTTGTTTGACAAATGAGTCATCCAAATCTCTACGTTTACCAGCAGTGTGTGCCTTTTGATTGCTGGTGAGTTTTTAACGCATGGAAGTTCCACAACTTACTTTATGCATCCATCTGTTGGTATTTAGCCTGGCTTGAGTTTTTTTTTTCTATTAACCCCAAAATCACTAGGAATATTTATATGGATATCTTTGGGCTGACATAAGTTTTGTCTCTTCTTTTCGGAGGTAAATAGTTGAATGTGTTTGATGTTTTAAGAAAATGATAAATAATTTTCCAAAGCAAAGTCCTTAAACTTATTTGCATATATTTTCTCTTAGACTGTGTCAAAGCAAGCTTTACCTGTCAACCTAGAGAGGGAGTCTTAGTGGAGCAGTTGCCAGATCAGATTAGCCTGTGGCTATGTCTATGGATGAACATTTTGATCAATGATTGACATAGGAGGGCCAAGTCCACTGTGAATGGCTGCATTCCTTGGGCAGGTGGTCCTGGGCTGTGTGGGAAAGCATGGGCCTGAGTGACCTAGCAAGCTTCATTCCTCCGTGGTTTCTGCTTCAAATTCCTGCTTTAGTTCTTGCCCTGACTCCTCAATGATGGACTGTGCACTGGAATTGTGAGCCAGAGTAAACCCCTTCCTCCTTCAAGTTGACTACCTCAGCTTGTTTTCCCCTTGGCAGCAGAAAGTCACCTGACAATGGACATACCTGGGCTTGAACTATGGTCCCAGCATGCTGCCAGTCACAGGACCCTAAGCAGATCATTTCATTTCTGTTAGCTTTCTCTCTTTTTCTCTCTCTCTTTTTATGAAAACAGAAATGCCTACTTAGTGGGAATCATGTGCAATTAAACAGAAAATACCAGTAGGTTCATGACACAGACACTCAAGAAACGAGAGCAGAGCCATCTTTCCTGGTCGCAGGCACCTGGGCTGTGTGAAGCCCACTAGATGTCACATGTGTCCTCAAACAGATGCCCCTACATCTTCTCCAGGGAATTCCAGTGTGCAGGCAGGAAGCAGAAAGTCGACAGACCATGTACTGAAGAAGTCATCCCTAGAAAACAAGGTGGCTCGTCCTCATTGTCAGCTGGGGTAGATTAGGCTAACACAGAAGACATAACTCTGCATCTGTCTGTGGGAATGTTTCCAGAGAACTTCCCTGAGGACGGAGAACAGGCTGGATGAAGCTGGGTTCTGGGACTGAATAAGAAGAAAAGAGAGAGCGAGCCAAGAGTCCCGGCATCTATCTCTCTGCTTCATGATGCTGATTTACCAGATGCAATCCTGCCACCGTGCCTTCCTTGCTGAGATGGACTGAACCCAGTGGTAGACAAAACAGATTCTTCCTCCCTCTCTTAAGTTTCTTTTTGTCAAATACTTTTTAATAGCAGTGGGGACAGTAAATAATCAGAAAATTAACCTGTCCAGGGTTGGTGATGTAGCTCAGCGATAGAATGTTTGCTTCCCTAGCTCCCATGAGGCCCTGGGCTTCCTTCTCAGCACAAAAAAAAAAAAAAAAAAAGAAAAAGAAAAAGAAAAGAAAACAAAAACTCAGTAATTTGTAAGAACTGGTAGGTATTTTTGTTTTCTTATTGTGATGTTTCATCTTGCTGGCTAAATGATATCAAGCAAATACACAGACAGTGCAAACCTTCGTTTCTTCCTCTATAAATGGGACAATAACCTCCCCTCACAGGGCTGTCCTAAAGACTGAGTGACAAGATCACCTATAGGCAAATTCCCCACCACATAGTCCAGCACACGGTGAACACTCAATAAGGGTTAGTTCCTATATCCTTCAGTTTTCTTTCCTGCCGTTAGTTCACTGAAATGAAATTAGGAATTACCCTTCCTCCTCTGGAAGTCCGGGGTCCCATCCTGCTTTTTAACATGGAGTCACGGCATTTCACCTCCTGCACCTTGGTTTCTAAGAAAATCCCGCCCTCCTCTAGACAGTGCGTGCCTTGGGAGCGGAGACTTTGTCTGACCCCCATCTGCCTGCCTCAGACTGCCCACTTCACACTAGGTACGCAGGAAATGTGCACCGAATTAGGTGCTGAATGAATGACTAAGTAAATGACATTGCGGTTATGACAGAAGCTGTGAGGGAAAATTAATTTGCAGATGGAAATATTACATTGTGTACCCAATCTTGCAAAACAATGAGGCACAGCTTGCAGGAGTTTCAAGCACTTTTTCAGAAATTTAATTGCCAGTTAATTTTCCTGCAAAACACAATAACCTCTACAAGCTGAAGGAAATAAAGCACAGCTCTGGAAACCTCATTAGGCTTCTGCCTCAAACCGCACTGGCTTTTTCTGAGTTTGAAACCCAAGGATACGAGCTGCTCTAATTGGCACTGTCTTTGTTCATGTGTGAGGGGCCTTTATTTTACTTCCTTCCCTCCTCATAGTCTCTTCAGGTCTACAGAAGTGAGGGTAGCCTAGGCAAGCCAATCCTGATATCTCTGTCACAGTGTTATCTTGCCATCAGGGCTCAATCTGAGACCACGATTAGGTTTTATTTTGGGGCTATTACAGTCTGATTGAAAAAGGTGCTCTCCACCCCAGCTCCTATATTCAAACACTCGACCAACCCCCTAGTGGAATCATTTTAAGAGATAGTAGACCCTTTGAAAGGCAGGGACTAGTTGGAAGAAGTGGCTCTCTGAGGAGTGATGGAGGAGAGTCATCTGTCTATGTGTTACTTTCATTGGTTAATAAAGAGACTGCCTTGGCCTTTTTGATAGGCCAGCCCTTAGGTGGGTGGAGTAGACAGAACAGAATTGTGGAAAAAAGAAAGCAGAGGCAGGCAGACGCCATGGCTTTCCTCTCCAAGATGGATGCAGGTTAAGATCCTTCCTAGTAAGTCACCACCTCGTGGTGCTACACAGATTAATAGAAATGGGTTAATCAAGATGTAAGAGTTAGCCAATAAGAGGCTGGAACTAATGAGCCAAGCAGTGTTTAAAAGAATACAATTTGTGTGTTGTTATTTCAGATGTAAAGCTAGCCGTGCGTGAGCCGGGTGGGAATGCAGCCCGCCATTCCTTTTACAGAGGAGGCAGGCCTTGAGATTTATACATTGACTCCACTTACTGTCCCAACTCTGTCTGGTCTTCTGAGGTGTGAACAAGCAGCCTTTTACTTCTGCAGCCACCAAAGTAAACTGTTCCCACCGCCATGCCTTCCCCACTGTGAGGGACTGAAACCCACACAGCATTAACCAAAATGATCCCTCTCCTAAGCTGTTTTTGGGTGTAGCAATGAGGAAAGTAGCTAACAAGAGTCCTAGAATCAGGACTCAGTCTGAGACCACCATCCAGGCTCAGTTGTGACTATATTCAGGGCTCAGTCTGGGATCATGATCAGAATACAGCTTCAGCATCCATATGCTCATTATCCCCCCCCCCTCTCTCTCTCTCACACACACACACACACACACACACACACACACTATAGAGATACAACTCTGATCCAAATATTACACAGACAGGAGGTTCTTGCCACACTGCTCACTGACTAATTATTAAGTTAAATTGTATTAGATAGATCCTCAGAGCTCCAAGATGAGGTAGTACTGGGGCCAAAGAGGAGCAAGAGGACAGCAGAGAAGAGACCTATAATTCAAGTGCTCCAGATAGAGCTGGATTTTGCCTTGACCCATTTGAATATTGGTCAGAGCACTGCAGTCACCTTCAGTCGCAAGGTCACCCTCGTAGAGATCTCAGAGCTCCAGACAGCCAGCCTGGAGACGTGATCCCTCCAGCCAGATTGTACAAGCTCCAGCACCGGCTGTCACCTGCTCAAATCACTGCTAAGTGGGTCAGCACTTTCCCATCACCCTGCTGACTGACAGTATGCAAAGTGGTTGGGGTACCTCAGTCACAGCCCAGAAGCCACCACATCAGCAGTGAACCTGCGGCAGCACTGTGACTCTGGGAATACTGCTAAATCTCCACCACCCCCCTTTAGAGGACATTTGTGTTTTCTTTAACAAGTGTGAGAATGTTCCTTATTTGGTCTCCCTCTCTGCTTCCTCCAGTGTCCTGTGTAAAGGACACTTTTGAGATGTGGATGAGATGCAATGAGGTTAGTTACAAAATGAATCAGATCAGACAGACAGACGGTTGTGGACTGCAACCTGTCCATTGATAGTCACCTCACTGGACTGGAATTCTGTGTTTACTGCTTGCTGTGTTTATGAAGGGGCAGCATCAGGGTCATTCTTCTGAAAGGTGACCAGAGAGACAAAGTGAGCACCAGCAAGAGCAGGTCCAATACTTAAATTCTCCAAGATTCTTATAGGCTGGTTATTTGTTTGTTTGTTTCACCCCTGAAGATGCTTGTTGCCAAAGGCTCTCACTGCTAATGGGGTTTCCAAGACTACAGAGGCCATGACTTGGGTGAGATATGGGACCCGAGGGTCTGAATAAATGAAGTCCGTTTGCTTTGCTTGCAGCCTGTCTGCCAAGGGAGAAGCTAAGAAGTCCCTTTCTGGGTAGTGTCCCACTTAGAAGCTAGGCGCACAAGAGGTGAATCATAAATTCCTCTGAAGGGCGCATTCTCTTTGTTATTCAGAGAGGGTCATTTGTATCTAAGGAACATCAAACAAACTGACTCAGGTTGGTTTATGGGCCATAGAGAGACGGCCCAGGTGAAACAAATGTTTGAGGAAAGAGTAGTGTTGGGAGTTATCGAGAGAAACAGAGTATCCTGAACCCTCTGAGGATTCCATTAAAGTGAGTCTTGCTGATAGGTCTTACTCTGTTTTTGTCTCTGCTGCAATCTGGCCACCTCTGTTCTGAAAATGAAACTCTGTTCATGCTGGGAATAAGGACAGGACACATTCATCTGTTGTACAGGATATGCTTAATCCCATGGAGGCAGGAGGTATGTCAGGATGTATGCTTGTCCCTGATTGGTTGGAGGCAGGAAGTACATAGCTTTGTGGGTTTTGCCTTTAGAAACCTCTAAGTAAAGTAATTCACTGCCATACTCTGGGAGTGCTGGGTATGGAGCTTGGCAGGTGTTTAATAAAGTGTGCTTCAAATTTGGTTCAAAAATTGTAGTAGTTTTCTTATTCTCCCTGAAATTAGCAATGTGCGTGTGTGTTGTCATTTTTGCATCCTTGTCTCTGCATTGTGACTGTGAGGATAGAATCCTGATTCAGAAAGTCCGATTCACTTCCTGTGCAGCATCGTGAAAGCTGCTTACTCCTCAGCGCCCACGTTTCCGGTTTCCTCAGTCATAAAACAAATCTAAAGAGACAATTATCACATGTCCTTCTCACATTGGGCTCCAGGTTTTACATTCATATGTATGTGCATATACATTCAGAGATGACAAACAAATGTAGTAGTTAACTTTGATTGTGAAGTTGTTGGGACTTGCATCACATCTGGACACATCTGGGAAGTATTCTCCAGATTAGCTTGAGAGCTCCTCTCCCCAGGATGGGATGAGGCCCCCTACTTTATTTTAAATCTTGATCATCCTTATGGTCTGGAAGGCTCACTCACCGAGCAGCACCAGGATAGCAAGATGGGTGTCCACAGCCCAGTCAGCTCTGTTCCATAGTGGTAACGGCAATGAGAGGCACACACAGTAGTAGGTATGGAAAGCCGTCCGGAGAGGACTTAAGACACATGGGAAGATGTGGGAGGCTTCTGTGTCAGTACTAGGCCATTGCATTTAAGGGTCTTGAATGCCCTTGGACTTTGGTCTTGTGCAGTAGGGTGAAGACTGCGGTTCAGTTGTCCACAGTAAGCATCTGCTGGGCTAACAGCCCACTTGGTGGTATTTATACATATTTGCTTACTGCCCAGACAGATCTACTTGCTGAAGCTCCTCAAAGTCTTCTGTGTATTTTTGGTGCCTGAATCAGGACTTTACCCACAAAAGAGAAAGATGAGAGATTGACTCATATTGGGGAAAAAAAAAACTTATTTTTTTTTAATCTTCGTCCGTCAGCCTTGATAGCATAGGAAACCCGTCAATGTGTAAGATGGAAGTTCGCCAAGGTGACGTTGAAATCCAGACTTGGTGAGTTGAGTGTTGGGATCCATTTCAGGCTTTGAAATTGTCAAAAGCGTTCCCTGGGGAGCTACTGTCTCAGCCACCATCTCATTACGCAGACCCTAGGGAGAGCTAGACATTTGCTTCTGAGATTTCGCCCTCCGTGGTACTTAATTAGTCATAGCTCACAGTAATTGGCTTTTCTCCTCAGGATGATATTATCCAAGACCTAGGCCAATGCAGGCTGCCTGGGAGAGAGCTGTCAGCCAGTATAAACCCCTGAGGTCTTCATGAGCCAAGACAGAGTCGGAATGGGGAAGGGGCCAGAATGTGTTTCTTCAGATCATGGGGAACGACAGGTTGGAGTTTCACAGCACATTTTCTTGAACATAAAGGGAAGAAAGACAAGCATAGGAATGGCTTGACAGCAGGTGGTGAGCGGGATCAGCCTGGAGAATCTCTTTGGGATAGAAAGAAGAGTGGAAGAGATGCTTGCAACAAGGGTGATACTGACTCCGACCTGCTGGACTGTCTGTATTTTCTAACCTCAAAGACTTCATCCAGAGGGAGCTGGGAACTAAAGAGCTGTCTCACATCTCCCTCTGAACCAGCACCAATCAATGCTTCTCAGAGAGCACCCGAATAAAAAAGTTAGCTGGGGACTCGCTGGTTGTCATTCATCCAACAGCGAGGAGCAAAGTGTCCATAGCAGAGGGACTGACTTCCACAGAGGACGCTGCGGAGCTGGGCCAGGAGGGACCACAAGTTGTGGGTGATCAGTCTTCCCCAGGAGACACGAATGGGGATCTGTCAGACATCAGAGAACAAGATGGCCTCGGCCATGACCAGATTGCCTGGGACCTATTTACATCACAAGCATCCTGACATGATGCAGGGAGAAAGGCTAAGCAAGGCTTCCTTCCGGAGTTGGCCTGAGAGGACCGACTAGCCTGAATGAAGCAGCATTCCACACATTTCTCCACAATCTTCAGAAGATTCAAGAAAGGGAAAGGCTTGGCAACTGTCAGACACTGGAGAAAAGTAAACATATGTGACTGCCCAACACAGTGCAGGATCTCAAGTTAGATCCCAGACCCGAAGTCAGACATCAGTGGGAACTGGGAAAACCGAATCAAGTTAGAGAGTAGTCCTCAGTAATGAGGGAAGTTTCTTATTTCAGTAACTGTAGTGGATGAGCAAACTATTAGTAGTAGCTGAGTTGAGGATGATGTGTGGGCTTTTTTTCGGTTGGCTTTCTTTCTTTCTTTTGTAAATTAATGGATCTGACTGAGATTTTCTTTTAAATAAAATAAATTCAATTATTTGATCTTCCTCACCAAACTGAAAACCAAGACTATTTTTCACAAAACAAAATTAACTAGTAAAAATGAATGATTACAGGAGCCCACCCAGGGAGATGCTGACCAAAGGGTAGAGAACTTCAAGGAAGTATGAGGAATAATCAGAGCTCCATTGTATGAAATGATGACTGGTTAATGACACTGTCCCGCACTTTGAAAATGACCAAGAATGTAGATTTTTGGTGCCCTCGTCACTGTTGGAAGTATGCAAGTGAATTCATATGTTAATTAGCTCAGTTTAGCATTCTATAATGTATACACACTCTAAGACCTCAGGTACACAATGCATGCATGGAAACTGACATTTTAAGAGCAATTCAGCTTCTCTAAATACGAATATGGAACAAGGTAGATACGCTGCCCACTGATGACTCTGCAAATGGAAATTAACAGCTCTTCAGGAACCTTAAACTCTTTCTGCACCCAACCTCAGCTTCCTCCTCTATGGAATAGGAAGAAGGAAGGGGGTTTCACAGTGGCTGATTTTCTCATCCTGTGATTCAGTTTTAGTGTCTTGTCTGAGAGCCTCCAATACACGAAAGTTTCTTGCCCACGGAAAGGGGAACAAACACTGTGGTCCTGGGGCTGAGGGACAGGTCAGCAGCCCCTGCTGGAGCACAAGAGTATCACAGTCCTCCCTGGTACAGGGGACACCGGGTGCCCCACACCAGTGATGAGAGTCAGAGCGGCTTACTCTTTACATTATTAGTAAAAGAGAAAAAGTCAGGAACAACCTAAATCCCCATGAATAAAGGACATACTATACAGTGAAACATTAGATGTGGCCATTACAAAGAATCAGCAACTTATATCAAAAGAGAATAACTTCCAACATATTTTCCAATACATATAAAGAAAACAAGGTATACCAGTATCCATATATGTCAGGAAACTATTGTTACATAATGAAATCTCAGAACTTAGCGGTATACAACAATAACCATTTGTTACAGATGCAAAGCTTGTACAGTTATTTGGGGCAACCTAGGACCACCACAGATGAACTAGAATAGCTCTAACCTGTCCTATCATTCTCCTGGGACCAGTCAGTTACCTGGGGCTTGCTTCCCCTCTCATGGTCAAGGCAGAAGTGTGGAGGAATCTCCAAGGAAACACACCTCAAATTCTTGTTCATGCCACATAGCCAGAGAAAGCTACAATCAAACCCAATAGCAACTGGGTGGGAACATGCTTTTGGGAGGAAGAGGGAATGGATATTGGCCAAATTTCTCTAAAAGTTGTCTATATTTTATAGATGTGTATCTTTAGGTTTTATATGCCACAGCTCATGTGTGGGTATGGGATGTGTATACAGTCTCAAAGGAGGGGTTGATGATGAGCTGTCTCTGCGGAGGGGGAGGTTTCACCACTATTAATTCTAAGTTTGGATTTTGTAGAGATTTTTGTTGCTTTATTTTGTTTTTCTGGGAGGGGGTTGTTGTTGTTTGTTTTGAGAAGCAAAGCCCCAACACTATATCCCAAGGCATTTGTATAGTAATTTTCTTACTTGATGTCCAGCTAGGACGGTTATGAAACAGGCAAGGAGAGGATTTCAGCTCATCATTGAAAATAAGAAGGAAATTTAAATCCCAATGGGCCAGAAAGATAAAACCGGGTTGTCCCTACACTCAGATCGGCAGGCTGCTGCCCCACACTGTGGTGGGGACCATGCTGCTGCACAACAATGTGGTGGAGATCCACAAGCACCATTTCACACAGGCCTGTTTGAGGATAAGCACACAGCCCAGGGAGAAACAAGGTGTGATCAGCCCCCTGGAGATCATCTGATCCAACCTTTGCATTCTACATATTTAACACAAGGGTGAAGAGGAGCCAAGAAGTGGGTCTCTCCATCTTGGTCTCTCCTGTTTTTGGTGGGATCTTCACATTGCCTTCAGGGAAAAGCCTACAGGAGTGGTTTTCAATCTGTGAGTCTTCACCCCTTTTGGGGGGTCTAAGGACACTTTCAAAGCGGTCATCGAAGACTATCAGAAAACAGATCTTTTCATTATAATTCATAACAGTAGCAAAATCACAGTTGGGAAGTAGCAATGGGAATAGTTTTATGGTTGGGGGTCACCACAGCATGAGAAAGTGTATTAAAAGGTCACAACGTTAGGAAAGTTGGGAACCACTGCCTTAAAGGATTGAAAACTTTGTAAATGACATCATTTCCTAGAGCAGGGAGCAGGAGACATGGTTGCCTGCTAGGTCCTGGTTGAGCCCACAGGGTATCCAGGAGGATCCTCCGTGGCTTGTCTGGCAAGAATCTACAGTCTGACTGGAGTAGCTGGTTGGCTGAGTTCTCAGAGAGTAAGAGGCACTGCTCTCTGGAAAAGCCACCGAAGGGCTCTGCGCCCCCAAGCGGCTTGGTGCTTGCTCTGTGATGGGGCATACTAGTTGCAAATGGCACAAAGTTTTGCTCGACAGCAGACTTCATGCCTGAGCTGCGATAGGGTGTCTCGAGCTCCTTCGCTACTCAGCTCATATGCTTCTTCCTACCAAAGTCCCGTGCCTGCAGAAGGGCCCAAGAGGCTGCAGCCTTAAACGTGTATCCCAGGCCACACACTCCTAGATTGACTTTCCAGCAGCCAAGGCGGCCACGGAAGTCAGCTTTTCCTCTTACCCGCGTCCCTCATTTCCCTTCTCACCATTAGGCCCCACAGAAGGCAACTAAGAACCGCGTGGGAGGAAATGAAAGCCTGCGCCAGATGCTGGTGAGCGAGTCGAAGTGAGTGGGACCCGCGGAGTCCCACTTAAGCCATTTGCAACTTTGCGTCGAAATGGGAGCGTCTGTGAGGCGCGCTGAAAGCTCCTGCAATGAGTAATGTCGCAGAGCGAGCACTAGGAACAAATGGATGCTAATTATTTTGTGCAAGGCAAGACACGCGGAGAATTTAAACAGGGGGTCTGACAGAGCAGATGGTGTGGAGTTGAGAAGCTCAGGGAGGCCGGGCTGCACACTCCGTGAAAGGGGCCGCCCCAGGCACTGATCTGCTTGATACCCCTCTGTAAGTTCCCCAGCCTGCATTCCAGCTCCAGGCCCCTGCTGGCTGTGCAGCTGGCTCGACCTGGGCTTGCAGCTTCCTCTTTGCAGTGGGAAATCCTAGGGGCTGGGATAGAGGGAAGACCCAATAGCCCCACAGGGAGCCTGTTCAGGAACACCTCAGTGCTTTGGGGATAGCTCTTTCAAGTCCTCCCCAGGGAAAATGATTCTTGCTTCCCACTCCCTCACCAGAGCTGTCCCCAGGTCCTGTGGTTAGTCCCCTGGAGCCCTCCTGCCAACCTCAGTAGATGGTCTCAGTCCTGGTGACTGTCTTCTGAGGATTATTGTTCTCACAGCTCAGGTCACTTCCTGTGAACCTTTCTGGTTTGATGTCACATTCTCCCTGGCCACCTCCTACCAGTACCCCAGCTGGGATCACCCAGCCTCCTACATTTGTTTACAGACCGCCACTCTGAAGTGTATAGTGACTGGGTCTCTCTAGAACTGGGGTCTGACCAATTCACCCAAAGGCTTCACTGGAGTTGGGTTTTGAATTTTTCCAAATGGAAATGGAGTACAGCTGGCCAGCCCCTCAGCACACAGACAGTAACCAGGCTGCTCATTAAGAAGTGGGATATGAGGAAGCTGTTACTCCCCTCAGTCTTCGATCTACTCAAGACACTTAGCCCCATGACAATCAAAGAAGCTACCGGGAAGAATCCCCCTAGATGAATCCTCAACCTCCCTGATCCCACACCTTGAAGGGGACAGCCAGGCACAGTGAGAGGAAGAGACAGTTATGGACAGAGTCAGGACAGATCCATGTCTCCAGTGACCAATGCTGTGTCCCTTTGTCCACATCATGGGACAAACTGGCAGGCACAGATGCATGGCGTTTGTATCAATCTTGAGGTGTGCCTGGGGCTACTGTGAGCTCTTTACACTGATTCACTCCCTCGGTCCTCTCCACAGTCCTGGGATCCAGGACCTACAGCCACGAGCATTTTACAATAAGGAATCTGGAAGAGAGTGGTTAAGTAACTTGCCCAAGATCACACAGCAAGTAAGCCCCAGAGCTGGGGTGGAAATTGTGAGTGCCTCTGTGGCCACTTGACACACAGAGATTGACGCCAGTGTTCTCGGTCACTCGTATGAATAGGAGTACTTACCTGAGTGGGCTTCCCTGGCTCCCAAGAGGATGCCCAAGGCAGGAGTCAGCTTTCCAGAGAAAGAGATAACTTACATGTGTCTCTAAATGTCATCCCCTTGGTCACCCCCAGCCATCTCTTTATTTTTTTTTTATCAATGGGGCTATTATCCTGAGCCTTTCAAATAAATAAAACATCCTGAATTTCTTCCACCTTGAGATAGCCAGTACAGAGAAAGCCTATGGACATTTAGAGAGAAGAAGACCTGAGTTCTAGGGTCAATTCTGCTTCTCTTTTTAGCTGTGCGACTTTGGACAACAGCCTGAACCTCTCTGAGTCTATGACTGATTACCCAGAATAGAATGAGACATCGCAGAACACTATGTGGGGCACCAGGAAATGGGAGGTGGACGGATGTAAAACACATTCTGCTCCAAGGACAACAGCAGAGGGGGCTGGTTAAAGTGGGGACACAAAGTCACGTGTGTTCAGACTGCACTGAAGGGACCTGAGTCATCACATTGCTGGAGAAGCCTGAGATAGGTGGGATGGGGAAGACTTAAGTAGAGAAGGGCAGGGTTTTCTTCATGGAGAATGGGAATAGAATGGGGATAGTGAGTGAGCCCAAACTTGCAGAGGAGTTGGGAGTCTGAGGACTAAGGGCCCTCTTCAAGCATCTATCTACCCCGGGGGCTGAAACTCAAGTGACCCAGCAGGTAGGAGGAAGGTGAGACAATTAGAAAAGAAAAAAAAAAGATGTCAGAAATAACAACCTGAAAAAATGGGGAACTGTTTAGTTCACCCAGTGGCTCCCTTTCAGAAAGAAAGCATTCACATTTGACATGTTCTCTCTTGCCTTCCCTGCTCCAAGGTCAGGTAAGTAGAGATAATAATATAGCCAGTGTGGGAGGAAGGCTAGAGAGACTACTCCTGAGCGAAGAACATACAGTTGTCTCCCACAGGACTAGGGCAGTTTCCAGGATCATGCCAGGTACCTCACAACAGCTCCAGGCCATTAATTGCCCTCTTCTGGCTGCTATGGGCACCTGTACTCACATGCACGTACATGCAGAAATACACACATACATATAGTTTGAAGAATAACTCTTAATTGCTTTAAGTACAGTCGCGGAGGTGGAAACGTAGCTTAGCGCCTAGAAGGTGGCTGCATCTACAGACACGTGTCTTGATGTTCTCACTTGACACTGCCACCAGCATTTTCTATTTCCATTAGAATTCTTTCCATAATTTTCTAATGATTCATAATTTACCAGATGGAGACACCACAGTCTACTGCTTCATCTTAATGGTAGACTGTTAAGAATGGATCTAATTTATTACTACAACATACATCTTTGTCTCCATCTCTGCTGTCTCATAGGGTTCATTGCTAGAAAGGGAATTCTGAAGACAGTAGAGGTGCCTTAAGACTTTAACAGGCCCTTGCTGAGCATCTTCTCATCATCTAGGAATGAGAATTCATCTAACCACAGTCTGCATATTACAGTGCTTAAGAGATTACACATACCTAGATATGTGAAATTGCAAGGCTGAGAGGCTCTGGCTTTTATAGCAGCTTCCATGAAAAGGATGCTCTTTGCCTAGCCTTGGCCTCAGGAATAGCTATTCTTCCTGTTTGAAGTGCTGGTTGCCCGGTGGCAGTCCCTGCCAGTAATGAGCTGGGAAATCCACAGCTTGCTCCTTGTCACTCCCTGCAATGGTGGCTGGGAGGCAGACAAATGGCTCTTCTTGCTGCCCTGGTTCCCAGAACCCACTTCCTAGCAATCCAAGGGAGCCATTTGTCATTCTGCCACAGAGCTCAGCTCTGCCAGGCATCCCATTCCACTTCCCACGCCAAGGACACAGCTCAGAAGGGCTCACTTGAATCTCGGGCCTTGTGGAGCAAATAGAGAACTCAGAGACACTGGGTCTAATTTGCTGTGTGACCTTGGACTAGTTACTAAGTCCTTCTGAGCCTCAGTATCTTCAGTTAGACTCTGTGGTGTCACAAGTGTCATCCTCCAAACCCCACAAGACTCAAAGAAAACACAATAGTCACGTTGTTCTGATTGATGGCCAGAGCCTGACCCACTATGAGCAACAAAAGAGAGTTAAAAGCATTATTTCTGGCCATGTAAGAAGTAAGTTGTAGAGAGCAGGGTGGAGCTAAGTCTAAAAACACTGATAAAAACCTGCATGTTCCCAGACCATCAACCATGTCCTGAGGAAGTGGGGCCAGTCCAGGCGATGCCAGCACACAGATGGAGACAGCAAAAAAGGAAGAAGGCAGAGGAGGCCCTCAGCGCTGTCTAGCCTGCTGTGTGGAAAGGTGACTCCCCACAGTCATCGGAAAGGCCCCTTTGTGTCTGCTGGAAAATGCACAGCCAGCTCTTCCATGGGTGCCTGCTTTTCTAGATGCTCAGTTCCTGCTCTTTCCTGAGAAAAACAAGTAGGGGAAGGTTTGGGGAGGAGCAGTCTGCAGATTGAAGAAACAAACCAGGGAAACAGTTGGCTTCAGAAGCCCTGGGAAGGAAAAGGAGCTTTTGTTTGCCTCTTTTCCCCAGCGTCCCCTTTAAAGCAAAGTCTCCTCCAACTGACCAATATTCTCTCGCAAAGGATGAGAAACAAGGGGCATTGGAGCTGTGTGTGGGCGTGTCTCCCAGTCTTGACGCAAAATGAAAAATGCAATTCTATTTATTTCATTGCTTTCTGAATCTGACTGGGGATTTGATTTTGTTCTAGTAAATTGCAGCTTGCAAAGGCCTCGGGTGCCAATGCAATTCCTGGAAACGAGGGATAAGATTGTGCACAGAAGACTCAAAAATAACTCGCCGCACCTCCGAGGGATTTGTGTCTTGGCAGGGGAGAAATTCGCCAGGATCCTGCCCTTGATTGCTGGTGAGCCCAAGGCTGGCGATGGCCTCTTAAGCTTGCAAGCTGCAGAGAGGGGCATATGTGCCTCCGGGTTCTAGTAACCTTACTGTCAGGACTGCTCTGGGGATCTTTGAACTGAGTGAGTGTACATAGGCAGGAATCCTGGAAGCAGGCACCATCAGTGACATGCTAAACATAAGCAGGTAGAACAGGCATTTATCAGTGTGCAGGTCATGACCCCATGTGCTCCCAAGGGTTCATGGCTACGTCAGTGCTCAGTAGGGACACACCTACAACCTCTTATTGAGGAGACCACTCACCCCACCCTCTTTTTAGACCCTTTCTCAGTCTTTTTGCTGGCCTGGTATCTGGGGACATATTTTTTGGTAAAGATTAAAAGAATATTCTAGGGCTCTACAAAAGGTGGGCAGAAGCAGAAAGGCCTCATAGTAGTGGAGACCCAAGATCTGGGGATCCTGGACACCTCAGCCAGGCCGTTCTGTTGCAACCCCCACCTTCTTCTCTTGCAGCAATCCTTCCCCACACTGGGGAATCTACCCTTTCCCCTTCCTCCCAGGTGCTACACTCCTCTCTGCTGAAAGAACCAAACCTCAGCAACACGAGTCTTGGCTGATGTCCTGAAATTTTTGCAGACTGAGACCTTAAAGGCCGGTGGCAAGCAGAAGCTGCAGGTCACCCAGGATCTCTTCAATTCAGGTGCCCCCGCTTTAGTCACAGAGTTCACAGTCCCCCGGGCAGCCCTGTCCAGGTGTGGTGGTGTGGAAGTGCACTCGCCCAGCCCACTGGTGTTTCCTGAGTACCAGCCATGCATTGAACAGGGAACCTTCTGTATACAGTGAGTAAGGCAGGGTTGTGCTCTCATGAGGTTCAGGATGACATCAAGGTAACTAATTGCATGAATAATCAGTCTGTGCTGTCACAGAGGAGAACAGTGTGTCATGAGTGTATGGGGTTACACTCATGCAGTGGTAGGCCACGGCCCAGGGTTCAGCCACATGCTTGCAAAGAGAGGCAAAGAAAGAAGAAAATAAGAACTATCTTCACTTGGAGAATCTGGGAAGGTTTCATTGAAAATTTGATGCTTAAACTGAAAACTGAGAGATCCCTAGAGAAATACCAGGAGGAGGGAAGAATGTTCTAGGCAGAAGAAACTGCATGGACAAAGGCCCTGAGGCCAGAGGCAGAAAGCATGGTACATGCAGGGAATTTCAAAGGTTGTTATAGGTGAAGTGCAGTGAACCAGAAATCAAAGGATGCAAAATGAGCCTGTCTTGTCCCAAGCCACATGAGAGGACTGTAGAAGTCGTTTTAAGAGTTTCTGTTTTCTCCTTGGAGGCACTGAAATGCATTCATCAAGAGAAAGGTCTGAGCAGTTCTTAAGGATAAGGAGCAGAGCTTGGACCCCCTGTGACTGCAGCACTGATCTCATTTTTCCTTCTGGGACAGACCCTAAGAGCATAGGACACACTCACAACATGTGAGCATCTGGCTGCCATTCAGAGTAGGTTCCACAGCTGTCCTGGGAGCTCAGTGCTGCTGAGATCTGTTTTATAGGAGAGACTTAAGGGTACAACTTGCCTGCAATCTGGAAACTACTACACAGCAGAACTAGGAAAGGATCCCAGGCTGGCAGGATGCAAGACTCAGCTGGTAACTACCAGGTTATGATGCAGACAACACCTCTTTAGTCAAATGGAGCTTTGGAGCTTTAAATACTTAAAGACAGCATCTCTCTCTCTCTCTCTCTCTCTCTCTCTCTCTCTCTCTCTCTCTCTCCAGAGGGAAGACAGGAGAGGGAGGGGACATTCATTAAACATCTGCTCTCATTAAGCAACTTGCCCAAGGTTCTGCAGCTGGTCCACAGTGCCATGAACACATCGAATGTTCTGCGGTCTTCTCCCCTCTTCCAGCTGGTGTATTATTGGCTGTCCCTCCTGGCATCATCATCAGGAAGTCTGATAAATAAATTGCAGGTGTCCCCTGGAAGTTCCTACTCAAAAGTCTTCTGACAAGTTTTCCCCAGAGACCCCATGTATTCAGCCACTAAATAGCTATGAGCACTAATATTCAACCCACCAGACACCTAACTTCTTGATTGGACGCTCAGAAGTCACACACAGTGTCAAGTGCTATGCAAAGTCAAGGGAAAGGATCCTGAGGCAGGGGAGGAGCTGAGTTTGAGCCTGCATTGCACAACTTAGCTGTGGGACCCTGGGTAAATCTCAGTGTTCCCCTAATCCTCATCTGTGTGATGGTAAAGGCTTTCCTCTACCATCTGGGAAAAGGATGAGGAGACAATAGTAAAGAAAGATGGGCTGGAGAGAAGGCTCCATGGTTAAGACTGGAGTTCAGTTCCCAACACCCCTGTCAGATGGCTCACAACCACCTAAAACTCCAGCTCCAAGGGTCTCATGCCCCCCTCTGGTCTCCCCAAGTACCTACACTTATGCACCTATACACAATTAAGAAAAAAATAAGTCTTTACAAAGCAGTAAAGGAAATAGACTTGAAAAGTAGGAAGTACCACCTCACTGGGAGATCATTATCCCATTTTTGGGGGGCTGGGATGAACTGACGATCCTCTCCCAGATCTTCAGGTGTGTTTTATTTCCAGAGTACCCATCAACTTTCTTAATTATTATTTTTTTTCCTGGCTCATGACCCTACTGTTGCTGTGACTGGAAGTTACCATCCAATCAACTAGTTCATCATTTTTAATCTGTATTTCCCTGTAGATTCTGTACCATTTATGTCTTGTGTCACCATGAGAACATACATGACAGAAACAATTTAAAGGAGGAGGTGTTTAGCTCCTAGTTTGAGAGTCTCAGTCCATCATGGTGGGGCAGGTATGGTGGAATTCAGGATGATGGGTCAGGTGGTATAGAGGGTGTTCAATATTGGATTATGTAGCACAGTGGTCAGAACCAGGGCCCAGCTGGCACCTTCAAAGATCCACCTCTACTGATCTACATCTCCCAACCATTTCTCACCTCCTAAAGGCTCTGCAGCCCCCTATTGCCACCCGGAGAAGTCATCATCCCACAATATGAACCTATGGGAGATATTGTAAGACTTCTGCTTAGCATATGACTCTCAGTGTGGTAAAAGACTCTCCAGAGAAGTCCATCCCAGTATCATGACAGGCCTCTGCAGGGCACCTTTGCCACTGATCATACAGAATTCCTGCCATTGCCATGTGACGGAAGCAGTGGCCCTGTAGCTGCCTTGCCAGTCCCTGCTGAAGTTTTTGTTTGATCAGCCAGGCACAGAAGGCTTCACAGCCAGCCTATGGAAAGAGCAGAAGCCCAAGCTGCCAATGCTAGCTGTGCCCAGGGAAGTCAGATGACTCCATTAGGAATGCCAGACCAGGCCTCCTAGGGCAGAGGGTTTCCGGGCCCTGGGGTCAAGCCATGACTCAGTATTCCAAGAGTTTGAGTAGGGAGTCAGCTGTGGGTATGAGTGTGAGTATGAGCTGAAAGGAGCCCTCAAGGTCCCCCTGGGTCTCGGGCAGGCATAAAATGACTGGTCTGTAGGATCAGCAGTCAATTCCACAGGGTCTGCAAGACCAGGTATTGGCAAGAAATTCCAAACCTTTCAAAGGGAAGGCAAACCTGAATCCATGCGAGAAGGCTGCATTCATCAGCCAGGGGAACCAGCCAGCTCATTGTTGCTCATTTGCGCCATAGGCATTCCAGAATGCAAACCTCAGTTCAGTCTGTGTGAAGATTACCTCACCTGCATCTCTGAACCAAATTTACCCGGAGTCCTTCAGGCTACAGTCTTTTCCCAGGGCAAGACACTAAAACTAATTAGCCCTAGCTCTCATCACTCCAGACTCTAGCACAAGACTCAGAGGTATTTCCCAAACATGCTTTAGAGGGTAAAACGACAGAAATAACCTGAAACACGACAGCCCGGTGCCCTGGGGATCTCCATTCTGGTGGTTCCATCAGCTCTGCTTTCCTTGTTAGGCCATGCATTCCCAAATCCCTCCAGAATTCAGATCAGCCTGCTTTAGGGTCAAATAGCAAGGCATGCATGAGCTCAGACTTTGGTTTCAGAGAGCCCAAGTTCACAAGCCGAGTCCCATACTAACTACATGAGATTGGAAGACACAGTGTCACTGAGGCTCCATGACTTCATCTACAATGTGGCGATCATCACAATCCCGGGGACACTGAGGGGAGTAAATTGAGCCAAATGAATGCAGTGTGCTTAGACTACCTGGCCCGGGCCCATGGAGAGTTCACTAAGCCCTGTTTACTCTCATTACGCAATTGCCCTAGTGCAGAATTTGGTGTGGTATGGTTGAGCCTCCTGTTTATATTGTACCAGGGTGATCCTGTCTAGACCTCACTATTGAGTCTGTTCTCACTCCCCAGGGTCTTCCACTTGCTGACCATGAGGGTTTCGGTCTGAGTCATATGAGTCCAGATGAAGAACGTGTGCTCAGTCAGTAGATGCTCCTGCTCCTGGGAGTTCCCAGAGTCAGGAGGAACAAAGCGTCTCCTTCCCTGAGTCTGTATCACTGTTTGCTCTTTAGTCAGGCTGTATCCGTGTACAGAATACCCATGGATTTATGCTGAAAAAGGTTTCATTGAAGAGTTCACCAGAGAGTGAAAAATAGCACTTATCAGATATTTGGACGAAAAGCAGAGGGCGCTGTGCTGGAATGCTCCTGGAGACCAACAGGAGTCCCACCTGAGGGTGTACACATTTGCTGCAGCTCCTTTGGTCCATTTTACAGTCTTGGTAGGGAATGACCACTTTTGGAGTCACCAATTCCCACACCTAAATGTTCTGGGCACAGGACATCCTGAGACATAATAGCCTTCCGAAGGCTGACACCAGACATGGTCCCCTTGGCTAGGAACCTGGGGAGGACCAAGAAACAGACGCACAATCCAGCCTTACTCAGAGTCAGGGAAGCCAGAGCCCCTGGGTCCACCAAATTCTTGCAGACAACAGAGACCATCGTCACTTCACTCTGAGTTAACCTGCTTTTCTTCACCAGAAGTACTCCTGATGGTGGAGCAGACACGTGGGCATCAGAGACCTGAAGACACAGGCTCTCAATTTTTAAAAGGTAGGGATGAGAGGTTGTGAAAGTATGAAGACCCGAGTTCAGATCCCCAGCACCTTTGCCAAAGCCAGAAGCTGTGAAGCCTCTCTGTAACCTCAGCACTTGGAAGGCAGAGATAAGGTGATCAATGGGGCTCATTGGCTAGCCTGCCTAGCCAAACAGATGGGCTTGTCTCAAAAGATGAAGGCTGATCAACACTGAGTTTATTATGCTAAGGGAAATAAACATAAGGGCAATAGTGTGGCTCCACTTGTGTGAGGTGCTGAGAGACATCAGCCTTGGGAAGCTGTGGGGCAGGTGGAGGGACAAGCTGGGAATTTGTATTTATCAGTATGGAGTGTTAGTTATGAATGATAGTCTAGTCTGCAGGTAGACGTGGTGACTGTCACACAACTGTGGGAACATATTCCATAACACTGAATGGTATACTCAAAATTAGTGACCAGGTACCTGGATCCCAGCACATGGAAGCTGAGGCAGCAGGATCTCAAATTCAAGGCCAGCTTGAATTACACAGTCCCAGACCAGGATAACCTGCACAATGAAACACGGTGTCCAAAACCCGGGGGCTGCAGATGGAGCCAGTGGTAGAGCACTTCCCAAACCAGACAGGCCCTGGGGTCCATGCCCAGCCCTGTAAACACACACACACACACACACACACACACACACACACACACACACACACAAAACAAAACCAATACTGGTGTTGCTGACCATCACAGCTCCAGTTGATCAGTGCACCTTCCCCTCAGCTCACCTTCCCTTGCTTTATCACGACAAGCCTTACAGCCTCCAACCCTTTCCTTGTCAAAGACAAAATAGTGCATCACTGTGAACCTGTGGACATCCTACAACAACAGAACCCGACCTTGAGTGGCCACTCTATCCTTCTCCCTCCCCAACCTGTCTCTGCATGTGGAAGAGCTGGGACTTATTTTCCCACCAATGAGGACTGTACCAACAGCTCCTGAAGCACAATTAAATGAAACACGATTAATAAAAAAAACTCAGGGTCAGAAATTAGGGTTCAATCTGAAGATCTGAAAAGTGAAACAGCCAGCCACTGGCTCTTATCTCCACCTCAGTCGGAAATGGTGATCCTGCCTCCTAGAATCTCAGAAGGAGACTGTGTGTGAGAGAGTTGTCTCTCCCTATCCCCCATTTTATAATCCTGTCTACGGCTGGTATTAAAAACATGCACCACTGGAATTAAAGGCATGCACCATCCAGTTTCTATGGCAACTAGTGTGCCTACTGGGATTAAAGGTGTGTGTCATTGTGGCTACTGGGATTAAAGGTGTGTGTTGCCATAATCTGATCTGTAAGGCTGATCAGGGAAACTGTTTTACTCTCAGATCTCCAAGCAGTCTTTATTTATTAAAATACAATTGAAATGACACTACAAACTCCCCCTAGACCACAAATGTTACCCCAAAGAGAAGGTCATGTTAAGTACTGGATTCTTTCACCCTGTAACAGGATATCTCCAAAAGTAATGTTCAACTTCTTGTCCTCCTGCCTTTCTGTCTCCCAAATGCTGGAATTCCGTGTGGATGGTTTTAGAGTGTGATGAGTAACTAATTACTAAGTGGAATGTTCGACCAAAATGCATAGCGACCATGGAACCAGGTGGCGGAACAGTAAGGTGAACATCAAGGCAGGTAACCCAGAGAATTCCTGGTGTCTAGTGATCTGCCACAGGTCTCTGTTTCCTGATTAGTTTGCAAAAACTGATCCTGGGAAGAACATGGGAGCTAAACAGGCTGCCTTGACTTATATTCTTCTGTTACATAATAGCATCGATTGTCTGTATGTTCCAAGACATCAGAGTTTGTCTTTTCTCTTGGATACAACCAAAACATCCGCTGCTTTTGAAAGAAGAATAAAAGGAGAAGCCCCAACATAGTAAGAATGTTTGTCTCTAAGTGGGACTTTGTAGCGAATTTCTCTTCACTGATTATCCTGCATAACTTCTCAGCCTTGCCACCTTTACCTGCTTGTCCTCCCCATGCTCCACTTTTCCACTGTATTCTGACCTGTGTCCCCATGAGGTCAGGGGCCTTTGTGTCTATTACTCTGCACCTTAGACATCCCAGCACCCAGGAGGCCCTCAGTAATGTCCATTCAAACAAAAGGATGTCCTCACGAAAGTCTTTATACATAAGGAGGAAAACCTACTTAGGGAGGTTAAGCCATATGTTCTTTTTTAAATTTATTTATGTATTATGTATACACTGTTCTGTCTGCTTGTATGCCTGCCTGCCAGAAGAGGGCACCAGACCTCATAGATGGTTGTAAGCCACCATGTGGTTGTCAGGAATTGAACTCAGGACCTCTGGAAGAGCAGCCAGTGCTCTTAACCTCTGAGCCATCTCGCCAGCCCAAGCCATGTGTTCTTTAGGATCAGTCCCAGGATTGGGTCTCTAACAGCTAAAGGACCCACCTCTCTCAGACAGTCCCTCAACCCCACCCAAGGTCACCTCTTAGTCTCCATGCTTGACTTTCAGTCCCCTGGTCTGAACCCTCACTCCTGTCCTGGGAACACACTCAAGAGCTGCCTCCTGCACTTCAGGCCTTTACCCACTTTCACTCCTGTCCTGGAACATTCTGCCTGAGTCCTTCCTGGCTGTTCATTCCTGGCCATTCTATGTATCTCAATGTGCAGAATCTTGTCCATAAACCTGACCTTATTCCCTTGCTGAGTTAAGATGCCCTGCTCTAGTTCCCAGGCACCCTCACATCCCTCTCATCTTCCCCTGCCTCTCTTGATGGTCAACGCTTGCCTACCCGTCTCTCTCCTTGCACCTGTCCCTATTGCCCTCTCTCTATCCCGACAGATAACACTGATCCCAGGGAATTGTCCCATTTACAGAGGCTCGGCATGGGCACTGGTCTTACCCCTGGGTCCACAATCTCACTGTAGGCGGCTTCCTCAGCAAAGGCCCAGTGCCCAGCTCAACTCAGCTCCTTATCCTCCTCTTGACATTCGACAGGAACCCTTGCAGGCTCTTTGGACACCATCCCTCTCTTGCCTGTGGATTTCTTACACTCCTTCCTGTGAGTTGGGCACACACCCTCAGAACACCCTTTGGGACCTCTCTCACCCTGGAATTCTTGGGAACACATCTCTCAAGAGAGCATCTCTCTTGGCCCCCTGGTTGATTCTCTCTGCAGAACCTACACTCTGAGACCTACACTTCCTACATCATGAGCTCTGCAAGGTAGGGTCTGCACCTCCCTCACTGGCAGGCTCTATCTTACTTGGCTCTTCTCTCTCTTCCCTTCTTTACTCAAGCCCCAAGAAGTAAGTAGGTGATGACTTGCAGGCCTTTCCTATATGCCCGGCGCTGCTGCCCACTCCTCAGCACTAATAGCACTGCCCTTTCATATCCCTACTGCGGAGGTCACAGTTTCTCTCGCCATTCTTCCTTTGGCCGCATAGATGAAATGTAGCAAGGCTGAGATTTAGGCCCAGCTACTCGAGGACCACTCACCTCCCTATCTGAGGATACCACTCCTGCTGCTCGGACCTACCTGCCTCCACAGACTGTATTTTTTCTCTGTATCCTTCAGCATCCACTCCCCTATCCCTCTGCAGGAAGCTCCCTCCACTTCCCACAGGCTGAACTACTCACCTTGTAGACTACTGTCTTCACCAGGGCAACAGTGGATCCTCTGCCAGAGGCTCCCTGTGCCCCAGCTTTGGCCAGTAGATGCTCCTTAAATACTTAACAAATGAGTTCCCCAGGGATGGAGCAGAGGGCTTGACTCTCACTTTTCCAATCTGGAAAGCTCTCTCCAGCAAGACAAAGACCTCACATAACTCAAGGATATAAATCGACAGTTTCAAAGGCTTAATCCTTCCGCACTCACCACAAACCCATACACGCACAGAAATAAATACGTTTCTTTTTTTAGGAGGAAAAAAGAAGGCATTTCATGGCATCATAAACATTGCGCTTTATTTTTCATCTCACGGAGCCTGTCTGGGTTTGGTTACGCTCGGGAGCCCGACGAGGACTCAGAAGCCAACTCGCACATGAAAAATTGCGTCGCTGCCGCCACTGAGGCGCACAGAGGAGCAGACGTGGCTCTCGGCGTCCATCTGTGTGTGTCCAGCGGTCATCAATCACTCTTGGAATGGGACCTGCGTGGGTGGAGCGGCACTCTCCTCCTCGGTAAATGGCAAAGAGATCCGGTGAAAGAGGGGCTGTGAGGGCAGGGGGAGATGTAAGTGAAGCAGAGTTAAGAAAGCTAGGACATTTTCAGGGTCTTTAAACCTGAAGAGCCCCAGAGCCCCAGTGCTGGCCTGGTTCCAGGTCGGCCTTGTACTTTCTGGGTCCATCAGAAGTTGCGCCGTTCAGACAGTTTGTGTACAACCCTTCACTCGCCACGCCTCCTTTCCTTTTTGGCCCTGTGCTGGAGAAGCGGGTGAGGCCCAGCCCTGGTCCCTCGCGATTTGAAGTGGCTGGATTTGGCTTTACAGTTTGATGCAGACAAGGGCAAGCTAGCTCAAAGTTCCGAAGATCTGGACTTTCAGGCCCCTCGTGAGTAGGCGCTCCTGTATCTCTGGTGAGATGGCCTATAGGAATGCCCTCGTAAACTGTAAAGAGCTTGACAAAAGCGACTCTTTCAGAGTCATGCTATGTGTTTACTGTGCCCTCACGCCCGTGCTGAGGGGCTAACCCTCCGTATGATATTTGAGGCTGGTCCTCTTTGGGAGATCGAGTTGCATGAAAGTGAGATCCTGGTCTGAAGTGTTACACTCTTCCTACGGAGCTATGAAGAAATGCCTGCTAACCACAGATAGGGAACTGATCACAGACCTAAGTTCTGATACTGCCAAAATTGAGGTTACTTACAGGAGTAGAAATGACTCAAAGGCAGATGCATCACCACAGCCCATCATAGCCTGAGTCACTGACTGCTCATGAAAGCTGGAAACCAGGGACTCTTTGCACAACCTGCAGGCAGCTCAACAGGCTAAAGAATGCCATCTTCGGATGTGGAGTAAGAGGAATATCCCTCCATTACTGGTGGGAGAGCAAACTTGTACAGCCGCTGTGGAAATCAGTATGGCAGTTTCTCAGAAAATTAGGAATCAATCTACCTCAAGACCCAGCAATACTACTTTTGGGTATACACCTAAAGGAGGCACACTCACACCACAAGGACATTTGCTCAATTATGTTCATAGGAACATTATTTGTAGAAGTCAGAACCTGTAAACAACCTAGGTGCCCCTCAACTGAAGAATGGAGAAAGACAATGTGGTACACTTACACAATGGAGTACTACACAGCAGACATCTTGAAATTTGCTTGCAAATGAACAGTACTAGAAAACAATCATCCTGAGTGAGGTAACCCGGACCCAGAAAGACAAATATAGAATGAACTTATTCATAAGTGGATATCAGACATAAAGCAAAGGATAACCAGCCTACAGTTCACAAACCCAAAGAAGCAGAACCCTCATCCAGAAACAGATGGAAGCAGATGCAGAGATTCACAACTGACCTCTGGGCCGAGCTCCTGGAGTACAATGGAAGAGAGGGAGGAGCGATAATATGAACAAAGGGTCAAGACCTCGGTGGGGAAACTTGTGGGGTCATCTGAGACAACTGGACTGACAACTGGGGAACCTGCATACAGGTGACAATGGGGTGATTTGGGTGGTATATGGGGCCGCTGGCAGGGGGACCAGGATCTAAGTCTAAGGCATGAGCTGACTTCGTGGAGCCTATTCTCTATGGGGAGATACCTTGCTCAGCCTAGGCGTGGGGCAGGGCCGGGTGGGGAAGGGGCCTTGGTCCTGCCTCAGTGACGTGATGGGACAGACTTAGTTGACTTTCCATGGAAGGCCTTACCCTCTCTGAGGAACAGATGAGGGTGGGGTGGGAGGAAGGGGGGAACAGGAGGGAAGTAGGGAGGAGGAACTGGAATTAGCATGTAAAAAATAAATAAATATCAGAGATCTTGAGTACTAGCCTCAGTACAAGCAAAGAGCTGAAGGTAAAAAAAAATTAACTCAAGTATGTTACTGCTACATGTTCTTTATTCCTTTGCATGATGGTGCAGCGAGGAGAAGAAGAAGAGTAAGGGGTCATCTCCACGAGGTTTCGTGGTTTTACAGATGTAGTTGGAAAATCCCATAGGCAAAGACAATGATAATATGCATATCAAAATCACAAAAAGGGCGGTAAAACTTGACAAAGCAGTGCTTGGGAATAGGTGACACCACCCAGGGAAGAGCCAGGACCCAAGGGGAAATACCTGATTGACCCATTCTCCTCGCCCAATCTCTGTGATAACGAGTTTTGGGGACACCCAGATTTGTTTGTTAGCAAAGGTGGGGCATGCTATGTTCCTACTCAGTGCCTGTCTTCTTTAGAAATTTCTATGTGGTCTGTTAGCAGGTAATTTTGTGGGATTGATGCTATGTAAATTTAGCGGTTAGAACAAAGAGTGAATGTTATCACCCTAAGACCTCTTGGTATGGGGGAATGGAGCAAGGTCATTCACTCCATTGCCCATGCAGGAGAAGTCACACTGCTGAGATGTTTTGGGAATACATCCCATTTTGAAGGGAGTTTTATTGCCTCACAAGGTTTCCACAGATAAGACACCGAATTTCCCAAAAGATAAGTGTTCCCGTAATTCTGCAAGTGGAAGTGTACACATACACTTCCTGTGGATTAGTCTATTGGTCTGTTGGCTGTACAGTTACTGTATAGTTTTATGGGCTCCAACAAATAAATGAATAACAAAAATGAATAAATAAAATTAATTATAAAAAGTAAAAAGCAAAAATAAAGAACGACTGTCCTCTCCAAGTGGCTCAGTTGGTCTGAGTCTCTTCCAGACAGCTCATCTGGTCTCTACTTCTTCCAGGCACTATGACTGGTCTGAGAATGGCCCTTGGAAGGCATGCCAGCTTATCTATGCTTGGGGAAGAAGGGGCCTAAAGAATCTGATCAGTTTCAGGAGTTTCCTGGAGCCTTTGAGTTGTTTACTTTCTGAGCTTGACAAGCTTCCCTGAAGAATGGCATGTTTCACCTTCCTTTAGAACAACTTTGTATCTTAAGGGACTTCCCTCAAACATGGACAGTTTTTTCTTAGAAAAACTTAATTGTTAAACCATACTTGTGGTGGTTTAAATGAGAAATGTCTTCTGTTGGCTAGGGTATTTGAATGATTGGTTTGGGGACATTTTGGTGATGTAGCCTTGCTGGTGGAGCTATGTCACTAGGGACAGGCTTTGAGATTTTACAGATTCACTCTGTTTTCATTTCCTCTCTCAGCTTCCTGCTGCTAGCACCATGCCTGCTGCTTGCTGCCATGCTTCCCCCTCCAATGAACTCTTATCCCATAATTGCTTTTGGTCATGGTGGTTATCAAAACAGAAAAGTAAGATACAGCAACCTATAAGAAAAGACCAGAAAGTTGGATCTTCCTTCATGTATTGTGCTAGTCAGTTTTTTTTTTTTTCAACTTGACATAGGCTGTGGTCACCTGGGAAAAGGGAACCTCAACTAAAAAGACACTCCTATTAGATTGCCCTGAAAGCAAGTACGTGGGCTGTTTTCTTGACTGATTGTTAATGTGGGAGGGCCCAGTCCACTGTGATCAGTGCCACCCTTAATCAAGTAGGGGGTCCTGTGTTGTATACAAAAGCAAGCTGAGAAAACCTTGAGAAGCAAGCTAGGAAGTGGTCTCTGCTTCAGTTCCCGCCTCCAGATTCCTGTCTGAGTCCCTGCCTTGGCTTCCCTTGATAATGGTCTGTGATTGGAATATATAAACCAAATAAACCCTTTCTTCCCCAAGTTGCTTTTGGTCACAGTAACAGAAAGCAATTTAGGACAGTCCCACATAGGAACACAGTGAGGACATGGGTGTCACTCACTGTGTCAGAGTTACTGATGAGGGTGTCTTGATTCTGGCTATTTGGACTCTTGAACTATGATAAATCAACGACTGTGATCAAGCTGTCTTGATTTCTTTGGTTGTTGTTAGGGTGTTTTGTTCTGACAGTTTAAGTGACAGAAGACACATGCCAGATCTCCTTCACACTGTCAAGGATGTAGAGCATGCACCCATAGAAGAAAAACATCTTCAGGATAGACTTCAGAAACCTAAGTTCTAGTGTCCCCGGTGGTGGCCCACCTTGTGGCCTTGTGTGTTCTAATCTAATCTTTTTATAAGGACATCAGTCAGACTGGATGGAGGACCACCCTATGAGACTCCCTTTGTGTTGATTATCCGCCTCTTATGAGTTCTTGTTTCCAAATACAGTCACATTTGAGGAGGTTTTTTTTTTTTGTCAGGGTTCAACCTATGAATGTTTGAGGAGATATAGCTTCCAACAGCAGTACTCGGTGCACACCGCTCCTTACAGGGAAGGTAGAAGTTGGATTTTGTCTCTTTCATACATACTGTGTTGGTCATTCAAATTTCTTCAGATACTCAAGGACACTGATGAACAATGTCTATTTGAGAATGTAAAGACCTTATGACTCAAGATTCCCACTCCCACCACAAATGTACCCTGTGTTCACACCACAACAGACATCAAAATGGCCTTGAACTGGAAACCACTCAGACATTTAGCTGGAGTCACATGACTAAGTATTGTGTAATATGTTCAAATGATGGAATATGTCCCAACACAACAACTGCACATAGCAACTTGGATGAACATTACAAGCACATGATTGAACAAGAAAAGCTGGACCCAGAAAAGTAAAGGTGCTTGTGCCATCCACACAGAACAAACAAACAGGCAGTGCTGAGGAAGGCATGGTCTCAGCAATGCACACTATACTTATGCCTCGGGGGTGGGAGGTGCAAAGGAGATAGAAGGGTATACAGAAATGCCCCATTTCTTTGTCTGCAGGCTAATTCAACCCACGGAAACTCTGAAAACTCCACTACACACTAAGGAGAAGAGAAATTGGACAAAACACCTGGTGTTGACTCCTGCCCTCTGCACACATGTATACACATATGCACCCATAACCCATACACACATGCAACACAAACATATACAGGCAAAAAATATTTTAAGTGTTTTATCGGAGCTGGTAAAATGGTCAGTAGTCAAGAGCACATATTGTTCTCCCAGAGGATTCCAGTTCTGTTCCCAGCATCCATGATGGTGGCTTCCAGCCATCTGTAACTCTAGCACCACAGGGTCTGATGTCCTTCCCTGGTCTCTGTGGACACTTGTACTAATATGCACGTATCCGTATTTGGGCACACATACATACACATACTTTAAAATTTTAAAAATCTTTTAAAACGTGTTTTCAGGGAAGTTGTAGAAAGATGGGTAATTCTTCTGGAAGGAAAAGCCTTGTTCTAGGATGACTGCTGTGGTAGGTTTGAATGAGAATGACCTGCCTAGGCTCATGTGTTTGAATACTTGGTCCCCAATGTGTGGAATCATTTGGGAAGGATTAGGAGGTGTGGCCTTGTCAGAGAAGATGTGTTACTAGGGGATGGGCTTTGAGGTGTTAAAAGTGCATGTCCTTCCCAGCTATCTCTCTTTGACTCATACTTGCTCCACAGTCATGGACTCTAATCCTCTGAAGCTGTAACCCTAAGTAAATTCTTTTATAAGTTGCCTTGGTCATGGTGTTTTGTCACAGCAATAGCACAGTAGTTAAGATTACTTTATAACAGGATTGTAAGGAAAACCCAGGCCCCTCCTTTTTTTTTGCCTCTTACAGCTCAGTACCAGTTTATGATCAGCCCAGGGCCATCACTGTTGATCTCAAGCCACTGGAACCCGATCTGAACTCTCCTAGTGCCTGCCCCTCGTGGAGAATCCACCACTTCCCCAAACTCCAGCGCTACAAAGACTTTTGCATCCTGGCATCTGGTGCCTGACTTGCTTGCCCTTGACAGAGCCCTTTGCTGGAGCAGGCTTGTGAATAGAAGCACCATCACAGTCCCAAGGCAGTAGGCAGATGGCACGTTTCTGCACCCCTGCGTGCTGTTGCCTGCACGTGCCCTCCTTTATAATTTGTGGGACTGACACTGGCTCCCTGACCCTGATCCTTAGGGGGAAGCATGCTTTCCACTGACCCAGATTCTGTGCCTTTGACTGTGAATAAAGAAGTCAGACTTCTGCCCCCAGAGACTGACGCTTTGCAAGATGCTCGCTCAGATCAGATGAGAGAAAGAAAACAGGTCTGCTCAGGGTCTGAGGTCATTCTTTGTAGGAAGAATGCTGGCCCCTCTGGCTAGAGAGAGGCTGTTCTCCTGGGCAAGCTTGGGAAGAATGCATCCTGCTCAGTTTCAAGGTGCCCCTTCTGTTTCTTTTAAAAGCCTTATGGAGGTCTAATTTACCTGCCATAAAACTCCCCAGAAATGGGCCCAATTCCCTGATCATTGGTTTATTGCAGAGCTGTGCAGCTAGCAGCACAATCCAATTTTAGAGTGCTCCCATCCCTCCCCAAAGGGATGGCTATGCCATTAGGACTCACTCTATTGTTCCCGCAATCTACCACCAAGTCTCACCAACCAATAGCCTCCTTTCTATTTCTGTAGATATGCCTGCTCTGAACCTTTCCTGAAAGTGGTGTCATACAACATGTGGGGTTTTCTGTGTGGCTTCTTTCACTGAGCACAATGTGTTTGGCATTCATGTATCAGGGTTTATATCAGGATTTAGGTCCCTTTTATTGTCATGTACTCTTCCATTGTATCACGCTTGGCTTACTTGTCCCCCAGATCATGGGTACTTGGGCACTTCTACATTTTCAGCGGTTATGAATTCTACCTCCATGATCACATGCATGCAGCACCTTCTATATAGACGACACTATTCGTCTCTTTATAGATAGTCTACTTTTATTTCTCTAGGGTAGATGCAGAGGTGTGGAATTGCCAGATCGAGTAGTCTGTCCTCAGGGTTGTGAAGGACCGCTACCGTGCTTCTACAGACCGCCACCTGTTGTGCTGCATGCTGATCAAGACTTTCCGTTGTCTTGGGCCTTTGTTACTAGTCATCGACATGGGTATGGAATGGTTGTCTTCATGTGGTTTTCATTTCCCAGAAGCTGTTTGTGTGTTTAATGTGTTTGTTTTCCTAGGGAGACCTATTTGTTAAATAATGTATTAACAATGACAACCCACTCCACAAAGAAGAGGAGGAGGAGGAGGAGGAGGAGGAGGAGGAGGAGGAGGAAGAAGAAGAAGAAGAAGAAGAAGAAGAAGAAGAAGAAGAAGAAGAAGAAGAAGAAGAAGAAGAAGAAGAAGAAGAACAGGAGGAGGAGGAAGAGGAGGAGGAAGAGGAGGAGGAGGAGGAGGAGGAGGAGAAAAGGTAAATGTGACTCTCTAAGAGACCTAGACTGTCGTATTTGCTCTGCCGTATGCTGGGTTGTCTTTATACAACTGTGCATATCAACACCCTGTATAATTAACTAAACTTCATTTCTGCTATTATTATCCTCACTTCGTAGATGACAAATGGAGCCGGGCTGGAACTGGAACTCCAGATCTGTCACTAGAATAGATGCTCTTCCATTCCCTCCTGTGTCTCTGTAGCCAAGTATGCTCTATCATGCCCATGGAATACGTGTTCCAGCCCTTGGCCATCAGGGTCAGGACTCAGAGAACGAGGCGTTCTCAGACACTGTCCCACATGCTTTTGATATTAGCTCACACAATCTCCCTAACCTGCCTCAAGCATGTTCCATCATTTTTCTATTTCAAGACCAGAGGGCCAAGTTCAAAGAAGTCAGCCCCCTTAGCCAAGTTCACTTAACAATCAAACAGCCAGCCAGTCTGGTTCTGAAACCTGGGACCTCACATTTCTGAGGCTATGATGTCGCTGTTCTAGAAAGGGGGCTGAACTTATTCTCACGAAGCAGAGGCCAAGCTGTGCTCCCCCCGCATTATGATGAAATAGAAACACCCCTCCCCTCTGCCACTCTCCCAGTCTGATGACATAGAGACAGAACCATGTCCCCTCCTCTCCCTAATTCCAATGGAACAGAGACACCGACCCTCATGCACAATCCATACCTTACCACTGTTCACCATCGGAAAAATAAGTTCTTTGTTATTCTCAGAACAAACCACAACTACAATGAATCAGGGCCTGACTGAAACTGCTCTCGGACTGGCATGCCAAGGCCCTAAGGTCCCAGTCGGTGCTCAACACTCCTGACACCTCCAGCAGCTGGGAGACACTGCACACCTGCTAAGTTGGACCATGCAGCTTAGCAAGATCCCCAAGGCACTCCATGTGCCTCGGCTCCCCATGTGTTCATTAGAGATGGAGAAACAGCCCTAATAGCCGGTGGTGCTCACAGTGGCATCTCCAGCCCCTCTTTGGGCACCTCACTGACCCATGGGCACCCCGGGGAAGCTCTGTGTCTGGAGCAGGCACACTGTGCCAGCCTCTGGCACCTCCCAGGCCTTATTCAGAGCTCAGCAGACACCAACTGTGTGCTAACCTCCAAGATCCTCCCTCCCAGGATTCCTCTTTCTTTATGAGGGGAAGCTTCTCTTTCCAGGATCTCAGCAGCTGGGGCCAAACCTCTAAGACTGTTGGTGATGCTTACTGCAAGTAGGGTGTAGGCCACATTTTCTCCAAGCCCTCGCCACTCCCTTTACTTGCACTCATTTGTGTCCATCATCCCCTCGACCTGTCCAGTTGCTGGGGCTGTGACATCCTAGTTTACATTCTCCCTGGGAACAATGATTCCATGAATCACTCCCACCAGAGATCCCACCAGGAAGACATTACAAGGTTCGGCAGGTGGTGTGCACCCCAGCACCATGCTCTTTTACATGAGTGCTGGGGATCTGAACTCAGGTCCTCATGCCTGCATAGAAAGCGCCTTACCGATTGAGCCATCTCCCAGAGCCCCATGGGATCTCCTTCCTGAGGGCATGAATCCCATTTATAGGGTTCTGCCTTCATGACCCAATCATCACCCCCAAATGCTCATTTCTTGATGCTAGTATGTAGCCCTTAAGATTTCAACACATCCCATTGTATTCCACCCTCGGACCCTAAACTGTGTTTCCTCTTTTTGTGGAAACTACCGCATCCTAGTAGAACTAAAACTCTGCACCTCTTTCAGCATTAATCAACAGAACTAAAACTCAAGTGAACCTTTGAATTCAGACAAGGTCTTGTTTGCTAAGTACAATGTTGGCCAAGCAAGATGGAGATTCCGGTTCTAAAAGGGGGAAGCATTGAAGGACAGGAAAGCTGGGCGCAAAGGCATGTACCGAAGGAATGTTTGAGCCAGGACTTCAAAGTCAGCCTAGGCGAAAAAGTGGTATCAGCTAGGTAAATGATAATGATTGATTGATTGACTGATAGATGGCACGTCGATAGACAGATCATAGGTAGGGTAGATAGAATATGATAGGGTAATGGGTCGCAAGCAAATATAAAACCTTACAACTTGAAAATCATCTTCAGATCAATGCTTTTTTCCTCTGGGCCTCTTGGTGGAGATCCTACCCCCACACATAGCCATACAGGGTAGAAACCTGTCCCCCGAGTTCTAGGTGGCTCTGCTCCTGTAGCTTTGCGGAACTAGCACAAGCCCACAGCTCGCACAGCTTGGAGGGACAAGCCTGTGGTTCTTTAGTGCTAAAATCGAATGTTAGGCCTCTGCTGTCATGTGCTCTTGAAAACTGCCTCTCTCCTGTAGTCCTGCTGGATGACGGCCTAGCAGAAGCTCTCCAGTTCTCTGCCTGGGCTTTATTCTCAGCAGCTTCATTCTTGGACATGTAGGTGCAGGCAGCCCTGTGGCCATGGCTCCATGCCCTGTGGAGATACACATGCTCAGTGAAAAGTCTGCCACCTGTGGCTCCCAGAGTGGCGACTGCCCATACCACCCTGGAGCCCACTGAAGCCAGTGCAGCTGGAGTGGCGAACAGCACCTGTGGCCTCTCCTTTGAAATGTTCTTGCAGTCTCTGGATCCCCTGTCCAGTGGTTGCGTCCTTTTATTGATAATTCCTGCCATATTCCAGATACGTAGCTCATTTATATGAAGCATAGCACTTAGTGCAAAGGGCTTTCTACAGTGAAACTTCCCCTTCTGCATTCAATATCTCAAGTAATTGATACATGAAATTCAAATTGATTTATCCATCTTACTAGCACTTTAGCTCTTGCAGCCTAACTCCAGTATTTGAGATCTTAATCAATTTATTTTAATTGCTGGCGACCACTAAACTTGTCAAACTATGAAATGGCCTGAACTTTTAGTTTGCTTTCTAACGTTCTCTACAGAAAAGCGTCTGACTGCAACTAGCCATTTGCTCATCCTTTTTTTTTCTCCCAAAATACTTTAAATTTGGTGAGTTTATTTTGGAATATAAGCATAACAACTACACTCACTCAGCACTATGCTAAGTGCTTTACATAAGACTTCTTTTTTAAAATAATATTTTTATTTATTCTTTGAAAATTTCATGCATTTATACAATGTATTTTGATCATATCCCTCTACCATTACCTCCCATCATCTCTCCCTAGTGCCTTGTACCCATCACCCTCCCAACTTCATCTCTTCTCTTTGTTATTAATAACCTCCTATGTGCAGTTAATGCTACTGCTATGTACATGGGTGTGGAGCTATCCACTGGGGCATGGCCATGTCCCCAAAGGAGAGTGAGCTTCCCTTCTTCAGCAACCATATACTGCTAATAGCTTCTCTGCTGACCCCCAGACATGCTGGAATCCTGATTGGCTTGATCTTATGCAAATCTTGTGCAGGTAATCACAGGTGCTGGGAGTTGATATGTCCAACAGCCATGACATAGCTCTCCTCATCTGTCTGCTCTTAAGTTCTTTCCATCCACTCTTCCACCATGTTTCCTGAGCTTTGGATGAAAGGAGATTGTTAAGAAGACCCATCCACAACCGAGCACTCACAGTTACTTACAATCAGCATTCAGACAGGTTATGAGTCTCTGCATTAATCACTACCCAAGGCAAGAAAGAAAATCTCAACTTTGATTTTTTTAATCAAAGTTGAGAGCAACCCAAATCTATGGAAATAATCAGAAATATTTAGAAGCCTGTTTGACAGCATAATCATTTAAAATGACAACAACAGCATGCTGTCCCTAGGGCCTATAATCTTCCAACCATGAGCTTTTGACCAGGTTTACAATACCAGACATGAACTCTATTGGGGAGCAAGCCTAACATCCAGTCAGATGGTAGCTGGTGACTCCATAGCTGTCATGCCAATATGCACTAGTGGGTATATCTTGCCAGGCAGGTCAGTATTACAGCATGCAGGGTCCAGTGTGTAGACTATGTTGTTCCTCCCCAGCAGGCTGCACAGTACCTTCTGGCACTATGTAAGCTAGATATCAAATCGGGAGTTACCTGTCAGTCAGTATTAATTCACCAAGTTTTGTATTTAAAGCAATATTTTAAGCAATAGGGTTTTTCCATCTCATTATTCTAAGCAACCACAAGTTATAGCAATAGTTTATGTTGTTTGTGGTGCTCTTGGAGCCTCAAGTGGATGATTCTTAAGCACTAATCTCTGGCTCCTATTTAGATGGCTGGCTCACCAACCTTTTTATCAGATGACCACAAACTATCTCAGACAAACTTTTTTTTTTATCGTTTGCACTTCATCCCGGGAATTCCCAATCTCTTGGTTTGGCTTCCTTTCAGTGCTTTCAGTTCTATCTTAGAATCATTTGTTTTTTCTTGCATCATACTATAAGCAGTCAGGAGATGCCAAGCCACTCCTTCAACACTTGCTTTGGTGTTTTCTCAGCCAAATTCCCATCCAGTTTGGGTTTGTATGAGTTCTGCCTTCCATGAAACACTAAGATGCAAGGACAACTCAGGAAAGTTCCTGGACAAGTGGTAACAAGGCTGGTCTTCCCTGGTCAATAGCATTCTCATTTCAACCTAAGACCTCATCAGAATGGCCTGTGCCACCTACTCTGATAGAAATGTGTGCCCCAGAGTTCATGGGTTAGAAACATGGTTCTCTGTGTGGCACTAGCTAGAAGTAGTGTTAGTGAGAGGAGTTTGGGCCGTGGAAATGCCACTTTCATGAAAGGAGAAATGCTGTAAAGTGGGAGGGAGCTGTTACCATAGGAGTGGGCTCCCTGTGGAAAAATTCAAGTTCAACACTCTCTTGCCACCCTCTCATCTTCAGCCATGGGACGAAGCAGCAAGAAAACCCTTGCAGATTTCTGGAACCCTGACACTGGACTTGCTATCCTATCCTCCAGAACTGCAACAAGTTTCTCTTCTTCATGAGTTACCCAGTCCTGGTGCTTTGCTATACAGCACAAAACTGACTAAGAACCATCTGTGCTTTTACCAACATTTTAGATGTCTCAGCTACCCTAAGGCCAAAGCTTTCTCTGCAGTTCTCTGTGGTGCCTTTCAAGTCCTCATCAGAATCACTGTTAGCAGTCCATTTACAACAATGTAGGCATGCACCAGCCTGCACTCCACCACTCTTCCAGCCTCTACTGGGTGCCCTGTCTGAGGACCAGTTTCATATTATTAGATATTTGACCAGAACTATCCAGCTTTTGGGTACAAATATCCTGTCCTAGTCTGCTTCCTGCCCAATGAACTTATGATCCCAGGAAAGCAAAGTCTGTGGTAGTTCTTGCTGATCACATCACCCCCTGCACCCAGTAGAGTCAGGCATACAACAAGCCACTGCAGCGGAATGAATGTACGCTCTCTGTGCTTCCATCCTCACCTGCTCACAGAATGGTCCGGGTTGTACTGATATTATCTGTTGATTCTTGACCCAAGAAGGTCGAGGTAGTGCCCGCCATACTCACAAAGTGTTTGAGGACACAGCTCAAGGAGGGAAGACAGAAGATCCTCATCTTATTAATTGGTTGAATGATGAGAGAATATAACTTTGTGTATATTCTAACTTTTGTAGTCAAATATTGGGGTTCTAGGAGTGACTTTAAATAACTTAATCTCTTAATACCCCAGATTCTCATCTACAAAATGGGACTAGAAGACACTCTCCCATAAAGTTCTTTGTGGGGTCTAAATGAAAGTTCAACACAATGCCTTTACAAAGTAGTCAGCCACTCATTTGATGCCAGGCGTTATTATTAAAATCATAATCACGGGTGGTGGGTTCTCAGGACAGATTTGCATCCCACTGGGTGGTAAAGTGTATCAGTCCTCTGTCACGGCTCCTGACAAAGTGTGAGGTTCATTTTTTCCCTTAATGCAAAGAGACAAAGGCAAGTTCTACTTGAGCTCCAGCAAAGAGCTCTCCCACACACTCTCGGAAGGTGAAAATGACTTCATTTTCATTCATCTTCCCAGGGCTCTCTCGGCTGACACTGGCAACAGAGCTTTAAGCATTTGATATTGGCTTGTCCTGATTCATTACCCTGGCTTCTTCCTGTACCCCCACTTACACAGACTGAGATGCGAAACTTGCCTCTAGATGGTCCCCATCAGGACTCCAAGGTTCCTCGGGCCAGTGGAAAGCCCCTGAGCTGCCTCTTGGTTGCTTGCGTTCCTGCAGTTATTTCCTTCTCTGATTTGTCCTCTCATTCCCCTACAATGCCTGCTCTGCAATGTCACGTAGAAATGGCCACCAGGGAACAGCTTTTAAAACAGCAAATTGCATCAAGTGCGGGGCTGTGTGAGTCCCATCTTCGGCGAGGAATTTCCCTGTTTGGTTTGGCCATCCAGTGGAGCATTAGACAGCAGTTTAATCATTATTACCAGTGCTGCACTGTGACTCTCTGGAGAAGCACTAAACCGGAATGAAAAGGAACTGACATAATTAGTCTGACACAGTTCAATAGGGAACTATTACACCAAAGGTAATGAGCTCCAGTGATATGTTAATGTTATTGTAAGAAATTATGCCAGCGCAACAAAGTGGCTTTGGGTTGGGGGTGGGGAGAAGGGACAAACTGGGAATTTTCCTAGGCACTAGACTAATGAGGGAAAAAAAACCAACAACAAAGCAAGAAGGCTTGTAAAAGCCTCTTTCTTCTGACCTCCAGGTATCTGTGGTCACTTGGTGCTAAAGATCTGTTACCCAGGGTACAGGACACAGATGAGGCCATGTAGGCAATGCTGTCACCGTCGATACAGACAAGTAGCTGGATATTTGTTCAACTAGGAAAATAAAAGGATCAAGAGAATTGCTCTGAGCACTGAAAATCAATGGAGGGATATTGTGATAGCAGTTCCTTGTTGTAGTTCTTAAACACCGCGCAGTTTCGAGCTTGGTGTCTGGAAGCAGAGAGACACACTCAAAGAGCAAAGACTCTGATACCCACTAACTGTAACTCTCATCATGGATCTTAATCCCCATGGCCTCAGCCTCCTCGTCTCTGAAATGTGTACATCAGTGCCTGCCTTCAAAGCTGAAGTTAAGTCTTGAATCTCCCGCTAGGTAGAAGGGGTCTGATAGGATAAGGCTAACGCAAGGATGGCTACTTGCCCTTCTGCTTGGGCAATCTCTGAGGATGCTGCCATGGACCAGAACCTTCTGATATTAAGATCAAACCGCAAAGAAGGAACATTTGCACAGTTTGAACCCAGAACATGCCAACATTTCCCAGACCCCAAGAACTCATTCCTATCTTCCATGTTCATGGGAGTCCTGGCTAAACCCAGCACAGGACATAGCTCGCGGGGACTTTTGCCTGGTGTGATTATCTCTAAAATCTGAAGTCTCTGAAAATATGAACAAAAGGAAAGGAAACTAACCTTATGAAAGATAGGGCTCCCCCACACAACACCCCCCTTTTCTCACTTCTCCCCCAGCTAAGAGCCAGTCTTCAGAGGCTAGATTCCATTCACGTTGGTGGATTCAGCCCACCATAGTTCTGAGCTATTCAGAAATGAAATATTATGTGTCTTGAACAAGTAGAGAGTTTTTCTTGCTTTTATTCCCCAAACAATACAGTATTAACAACACCTACTTACATATGATTTACACTGCATTGGACATTTAAGCAACCTGGAGATTATTTAAGTCATTCAGTGGGATGTCTGCATGTTCTGTGCAAATGGTATCCACTTTTATATAAGAGACTTGAACATCATTGGGTTCTGGTATCTAGGAGGGAGGCCTGGAAGCAACTCCCTGATTCAGAATATAAAAGAACAGCACCCTGGCCATGACTGATTACAGCCCATGGTTTATATTCATTTCCAGTCCATTGCCTCATTCTGCCAAAGCAGTCTCTGTGAACCATAGAGCGGGCATATTCTTTGCTCCATTTTATAGATAGGAAGATTGAGGTACTGCTGATTGTCATCTGCACCATGTCACACAGCACAGGGGAGACAGGACAAGCATGGACTTTGACACCAATTCCCAGAACAAGGGCGACTGGGATGCTTCCTATTTCAACATGCTGCATCCTTCACAAACCTCAGCACAGGGTGCAAGGCATGCTTGGAATGAGCCACCCAAGCTGGGACCCTTCTTTATATCTTACAAAAGGGGAGGCCCTATGCCTGCTGGGGTTGTGGGTGACTTAAGAATCAGCCTTTTGTGATCTGTTTTCTGAGAGAAGAAAGGCTACCCTACTCTCCCCCATCAATATTCTATCTTCTCGGGCCCCTTTCTGCAAGGCCATGTGAACAGCTCTTGTCCGAAGAGTTCAAGCATCCCCAGACAGTCACCAGCAGCAGGACATTCAACAGTAGCTCTCCATGTGTGCACCTCTGATCAGCAACCTCAGCAACATCCAGCACTTACTAGACATCCAGTTTCTCAGGCCCCCTGACAGACCTGTTGCATGTGAGAGTTTTGGAACACAGCCCAGAAAGCTACAGGTCACAAGTCCTCTGGGGCACCGGATGCACACAGCACCAGGAGGAGGGGGACCTCTAGTCTTGCCTCCCCCTCACATGCCATGGGCTAGAGGGAAAGGAGTGAGATCTCATTTGGACACTCCTGTTTTTCTTTCTCCCTCCCACAAGTCTTTCTGTAACTTCTGCCTGGCCCTACCAGTGACTCTGACCCCATCTGCGGACTGTGTCCCCGCCCTTTCTCCTGCTCATAGCCTACTACACTGCGGTTAGATGCCACAGGACTTGCCCTTCTCTGGCAAGGGAATGGGGTTTCTTTCTGTGTCTGGCTCATCCTGTCAACCAAGAAGACCATCTACTCTTTCCCCAACAGTTTAAGGGCAGAGTCATTCTTTCTGCCAAAGAACTGATTTCCCTACGAAGACGTCACACTTTAGCCTAGGAGGGAAGTATGAGTTAATCTGTTAGTACGGCTTATCCCACTCACTGCAAAATAATGGCAGGCCCTTATCCTATTAGAACAACATCTCCTGCCTCTCTGGGTCTATTTTCACACCAAGAAACCAATATGTGTCTGAAAGTGCCTCTGAGTCACCCAGCCTGACCTGCGTCCTCATTTTTTTTCCTAAAAGAGGAGGGGTGCAGTTCGCCCATTCTCTATTGCTCACTACACAAATGACAGAGACCGGAAGTGCAGCAACAGGCCCGGGGTGCTGCTTACCAATGGGTCTGTGACTTGTTGTTCCAGGCCCCATCAGTACCCCCTGGGCAGGGCTTCAAGGTCCTCCACTCCTAAAGAGGACCTGGAACAGCAGAGGCCAGGCTACCAGAGGGTGCTGGGTTCTACTTCCCTGGCCTTTCCTGGATTAGCCTTTAAGCATATGGCCTGCTAGTATCCACGGCTCCTCATTCCTATTCATCTTCTCTAAACCAAGATGCAATAGCTCAGACACAGAGGAGGTAGATTTCCACAAACAGGAAAGCTTCCTGGAGCAGGCCCTCCCCAAAAATGCATGGAATTCCTGCTCATGGCTGAACTCAAATGTGCATGATCCACACCACAAGTGTGCAGCCCCCATGGCCATGAGCCACAGATGGAGCTGACATCCCGTCAGCGGATGACAGGAAACACTGGTCACTTGTTTGGATAACAATGTCCCTTATAGGAAGAACATCAGTTTTGGGACATCCCCTTCCCCACAGTAGCCAGGAAAGCCTCAGCCAATCCCATGAATCGCAAGGGCAGAGATGATTTTGTTCCTAGAAACTATCCAATGGCCACCAGCAAAGGGAGCTCACAGGAAGACCGCCTCTGCATTCTCCAACCTGGATCAGAGTAGGGCCAGTTTCTTGTCTTGAACCACATACCTTAATCAATTTAGGTTGCAAGTTACCAGACATTCTGACTTAAACTGGTTTAAGTAAAAGAAGAAATATATGGGCTTACATAAGCAACATTTAGAAATAGTCTCACTGCAGGTGCGGCTGGATATAGGTGTTCCAAAATACACGACTGGCAAATGTATATTAAGGCTTCTGTGCTCCAGGTATGGCTATTGGTATGGAGACTAAATTCTGACCTCAAGAAGAGTAAGTCTGCGTCACAAAAGATTACCACTGACTAATGCTGCATCCTTCCAAGTTCAAATCCATGAGGAACTCAAGAGTCCAAGCAAGTGTTCCCGAAGCACTGACTAGCCATGCAGGAGTCACCCCCACCCCACCCCCAGCACTAAATACGACCAGAGGAGGAGGCTGTCATTGATTCAGCATCTGATCTCAAGGTCCATTTAGACTATTGCAATAGATGAGAGTAGATAGTTGAAGATGGGATTAATATTAAAATAACACACAATCTCCTCTCCATTCCCTCTGCTTGAGGATTGTCTGCCTCCTTCCACTCCCTGAGATGCAAATTCCTCCCTTGGACTGAGCCAGCAGAACTGGACTCTCCTTCCTTTCTGGGCTTCATTTACAGTCAAAACAAGAACAAAGCATGTTCAGACACACAGTGGACCTCCTCTGTCCCTGTAAAATGATTAGTGCTAACAGTTGAATGTGCCCCAAAATTCTTGTGCTGAAGTCCCAGCAGCCAGTGTGATGATGGTGGAAGTGAAGGCTTTGGGGAGTTATCAGGGTTAAATGATGTCTTGAAGGTGACACTTGAGATGCGATGGATGTTCTAAGGAGAGACATTGGAAAGGCTGAGCATCCTCTCTCCACCCTGGTAAGCACAAAGAAGAGGTCATACGAGGACACAGTGAGAAGCATCCATCTGCAAACCAGGAATAGAGCCCAGTGCCCAGCCATGCTGAGCTCAATCTTAGATTTGTAGCCTCAAGACAGAGAGGCAACAACTGACTAATGTCAGAGTCCAAAGCCTGCTGAGCTTCTTGTGGCAATCAGAGACAAACGATAATGGAATAGACCTCAATCCCTCCGTGTCCAAAGCCCCTGAGACCATCTGAAAGGGCAAAAGAGCTCCGAGGAAAGAGGTCTGGTGTTCCAAGCACCAAGGCATGGAGATAGCAGTGGCAATAGAGGGATAGGGTGGCCCAGCCTGTGTTCCTTCCACTGCAGGCTACATTGGACTACAGTGAAGAACCCTGCCCACCAACACAGGAGCAGGAGCCCCAGTCTTCAGTTTCTATTTTGTACTTGACTTGCTAGTTGATGCAGTGGGTATCTTCTGTCCTCTGAGCATCAGTTTTCACATCCATAAGGTGGGGATGTAAAATAGCATATAGTCAGTGTGTCCTTCCAGCTCAGATGCCCTGCTTGTCCTCTGGAGCTGCTAGGGCAGTGATGTGGGATTCCCCTCTGTATGCTGTGAATACCATCGGTTAATAAAGAAACTGTCTTGAACCTGCGCAGGGAACAGAGGTAAGTGGGGAAAACTAAAGTGAATGCTGGGAGAAAGAAGGAGGAGTGAGAGAGAAGCCATGTAGCCCTACCGGAAATAGATGCCAGAACTTTACCCGGTAAGCCACAGCCACATGGCGATACACAGATGAGTAAAAATGGGTTAAATTAAGATGTAAGAGTTGTCCAATAAGAAGCTAGAGCTAATGGGCCAAGCAGTGGTTTAATAATACAGTTTCTGTGTGATTATTTCAGGTCTGAGCAGTCAGGAAACAAACAAGCAGCCTTCCTCCAACAGGACAGCAGCTCTGGACACCCAGGTAGCACCCATCCTTGTCCATCCCTTCTCTCCACTCAGGGTTCTCTGAGATGGGAGCACACACTCCAGGAGAAGCAGCATCTGTTTGTCCCCACAGAGTCCCTAGCTTCCCGGGGTCGAGCTGCTGATAGAATTTCCAATGCTTAGTCATACTTTTTTGAGTAAATATCATGGTAAAAAGACATGACATTTCCGGGGCCAGTCTTCAGCATTAATAAAAGATTCCAAGAACAGAGTGACCTTTTCACAAAGGATTTGTAAATGCCAAAAACTACATAAAACCTCTCTTTCTGAGGCAGACAGGATTGTCACAGCTCAGCATTTATTCTGCCACATGCGAGCCTGGCTCTGCCTCCTGCCAGGTCCTTGTGATGCTCAGCTTGAGGAGCTGAGGGCATGAAGCAGGGGAGGAGGGAGGAGAGAAAGAGGAAGGGGAAAGGAGTAGATGGAAGAAGAGAATGAAGGGGATGAAAGAGAAAGACAAAGAGGAAATGGGACAATGACGGTGGCAGAGAAAAAAAGGATGGGCAGAGTTCCAGGGAGGCCACCTTGGAAATGTGTGTGGGTGAGCTCAAGGAAGGAGATAGTCCATTGAGGATCGCTCAGCACTAACTGGGTTCATGAGTACCATGCATCTAAGTTCGTATTCAACCTGCAGATATAGGAAGCCAGAAAGAGCTATGAATGCAGACACACAGAATTGTAAGCTTAAGACATTGTGGTGTTGTTTTTTAGTTTTTGTGACTTACTTGTGACTAGATTATGCAGTTTGTTTTGACTATAAGCTTTGTAGGGGACAACACTGTGTTGCAATGACAAAAGGTTGGGCACCCCTGACTGCTACCTCTTAGCCACCACCACAATGGGGTCAGCTCTGCATCTCCTGCTGGCCACAGAAAGGTCGCTTGAGTGGCTGGTCCTTGCATAGGAGCACAAGCATCCTCTTGCTAGCCTGCATGCATGCCAGGCAAACAGAACCACAGGGTGAGAGTGGTAGCATGGCATATGTAAAGGACACACATTCTGGGAACAGGATCTTCTAATTTCAGGCTGTTTCTACATCCATAAGAGGGGCCTTCCTGTTAAGGTTTAAAGACGTGACATTATGACATCATGGAACAGAAGATGCAGAATCATTAGTAAAGACATTCTTGCTAGTGTGTCATTCCATTCTTGTTTCTGTGGACCTCTGAGACCCTTCCGTTCTTTAGTCTTTCTCAACAGGCAGGCCAAGAGCTTGAAGTATCTTTAGAAGTAAATCCATCTCCTCAGGCCAGAAGGTTTGTCTAATCCTTCCCACTCTGAGGCAACTGCCAGGGACTTGAGAGGAGACGACTCTTTGAGGGGGACCTTCTACGTGAAGTATGCCCTAGCTCAGATGCCCCGAGCAGCCTCCGTGGGGCCAGAGTTGCACATGAAGCTCTCAGCTGCCCTGGAATGGATGCACTGTGCCATGACACTTGACAGTTCCTTCTTTTCTTCTTAAAAGACCACGCCTTATACAAAAGGACGTAACAGTGCACAGTGGAGACATGAGGCAATTGTCCAGTCAAGGAGGATAGAATGGGCGTCAGTGTCTGGCTTAAGTGCCTGGCTCATGGTTTTAGAACATGGTCTGTAAAAAACATTCTAGCTCAACTGTGACAAGCCAGGGCTTTGGTGGGTCACACTGTGTGTTAAGCAGTGGCAGACTTCACACAGAGAAGCCTTTGCTGCCCCTCTGAGACTCACAGTCATGAACAATGAGTCTCTACAGCAATTAGCTCTCATGAAACAAAGGAACAAAAAGTTCAAGAGATTTGCTGTATCGCACAGCAGACTGAAGAGTGGAACCCATAAACTGGCCTCTTTGCCCATTGTTCTGCAGTCCATCCTGTGAGAACTGATCTCTGGACCAGTTGTCTGCAGATGGATAAGAATGTCCAGTGAGACAGACGGTGACATCTCCCGGGCTTCCTGGACGGACAAGTTTCACAGACGAGGGTGACCTGAACTGGAGCATCCAACTCACAAAGGCAGGAAAGATCATGGAAGCACACACAGCAGACCTTGATGACTCAGAGGGTGCAGCTGGGGGCCGAGGAGGGATCCTTACCTGTGATGACCTCGTGCAGTAAGAGAAAGGGTAGCTTTGATCCCTGGGCAAGGTGTGTAAGATCAGGAGTCAAAGCCCAAATCAGGCCCATTGGAGTGAATCTGAGGAGACAGGACCTGGAAGGCATACAACACAGATCGCAAGGCCGGCGATGTACAGAGCGCAGGCACAAGCCGGGGAGATCAAAATCCAGGGAAGCCCAGTGTAGTGGCGACATTGGCAATGGAGGGAAGGGGTGCTGTGATGAATCAACCCACCACAGGTTCCCGCTGCCCTGTTGGCAACGTAGATCCATGTAAAGGGCCCAGGGTAGGACGGACAGCTGAAGGCCCTCATCGTAGAAGAAGCTGGCAGCTAACGTGACAGCCCACATGACAGGCCAGTGGGCAGCTGCACTGGGCTCAGAGGCTGGGCTCAGCTAACGTGACAGCCCACATGACAGGCCAGTGGGCAGCTGCACTGGACTCAGAGGCTGACGAGTGCAAGTTTCATGTTCCCAGCTGCTCCTGCAGGGCCATCAGGGTGTCTCTGACTGGAAGGTCTGTGTGAGCTGTCAGCGGCCTGTGGCTGCCAAGAAAGCAATTGCCTCCTCTGACTCCATTAATAGGAGCTTAGTGTCGGGATCAATGTGGCTAAGAGTCCCTCTGCACTCCGCACTTGTCAGGCTGCGTCTAGAGCTCCAGGCTGTGAGGAGCCCACGTGGCTCAAATACTTCTCTTGGGGATCCCTAAACTTGGTTAAAAAGCCTGCATCCCTCTTTGGAGTGTAGTGACCCCCATCACTCTGTCTGTGGGACTTATCTCCTCTGAGGATATCCCACCTCTAGTGGGTTGGGCGGACTCAGTTTGCCTTGTCTTTCTCTTATAGAGACCATTTGTATTCCTCTTCAAGATTGCCTTCCCCCTCTCTCCAAGGCACATCACTGTAACATGAGGGCCGGCTTGTTTGGGTTTTTATCCCGCCCGGTACCCCACAGCCGGCAAATCCCAAAGAAAATCATACATAGGACTCCATAAGATTATAAAGTTGATTGGCCCATTAGGTCAGGCTACTTATTAGTTCTTATGACATATATTACTCCATTATCCTTATCTATGTTAGCCATATGGCTTGGTACCTTTTTTAGCTGGGTAAGTTACATGTTGCCTCTTTGGTGGTCTGTGTAGGAGTGGCAGAGGAACCTCCCTGCTTCCCAGAATTTTCCTATTTTCATTGTATCACCTCTACTTCCTGTCTGGTTTTTCCGCCTATATTGCCTGCCTGGCCAATCAATGTTTTATTAAAATATGATTGACAAAATACAGACAATTCTCCCACACATCACCCAGGCCCCTGCCTCAATACTGGGCACTCCTGCATCATCCACCCAAGATCCTATTGTATGGAGATCATTAACTCAAAAAGTTTCTTGGCTGGGTGTGGTGGCACACATCTACAATCCCAGCACTAGGGAAGCTAAAGCAAGAGAATCGTGAGTTTAAAACCAGCCTGGGCCACATATTGAGTTTGGGGACAACATGAACTGTGTAGCAAGGTCTATCTCAGAATAAATAAATAATAACTGAACAAATCAAAAGTGAAAATTAAGAGTTCCTTGGGTATAATGTAGCATATTCACAGGTTCTGAAGACTATATATAATTCTGCCCATCACTGTTCTTATTATCTGAAGCAAATGTGTGCCTGTTCCTACTGGATCATTGTTTATTAACCACTATGGGCAGGTCTACTTTCTGAACCTTTAAACTGTAGTTCTGATAGTCAGGCAGTCAATGGATATGTGGGTGGAAATTCAAATCAGGAGCCAAAAGGAAGCCGTTACTCACACATGCACAAGTGTATGTGCTAACAAATACATGTGACTGCATGCTGTACGCGGTATACACAGGACACCCTGGCCCACATGTGTAGTCTACTGATGGATCTCTGCTCACAGTCCTGCATGTATTGCTTCCCAGGCCCTTTCCTTGGAGTCCACTTTCCAAAGTGTCAGGTCAGCATTTCCCCAAGTCACTTACCAAATTGGATTAGCTGTGGACAGGGGCCATTAAACAAATGCACCTCCCACCTTGATTTACTGGAAGAAAACAAGAGATGTTTTCCTTTCTGGGAAGGTATCATTTTTATGCACGCTAACATGCAAAGGCAGAACGCCTGCGAGCTTTCTGGGTCGCCTGTCCCAGAAAGAAACCCACTTAGAAACTGAGGCTCAGCTGTGGAGCTAAGAAGTTCACTCTGCCCAAGGAGGGCTGAGAGTGTGAATAGGGAGCATCTTTGGGCAGGAGAGTGGTGAACACAAAGATCCTGGGTCCCTATGCCAAGAGGCGAAGAGCCAGTGGCACTTGGAAGACAAGATGGTGAGGAGCATGACAGTTGACAGCAGGTGGCAGGACTTCAGGTTCCATCCCTCACCACACCTCACCCGCTATGGAACTACAAAGCATCCCCACATCCCCAGTTTTGCTGTGCCCTCATAAAAGCCCTGACGAAAATTCAAGCAACAGTTGCCATCCTCGGGACAGCTTCAGCTCAGCAGGAGCAGGAATCCTGTGCCAGGGACCAACTCACATCAATCTTAAGAGATGGAAGTGAAATAGGAGTCCAGTTTCTTGGCTCCAGAGTCGCACATTCTCCTCTGCGCCTCAGCTGTATCTTTCACAGTGCAAACTCTTCATGGCTCACATGAGCAAGCTAGATGTAGAGTAGATGTGAGTGGCATTTGCACACGCTCCCCAGGTCCACAGCTGAGTCACACACAGATGTGTCATACAGATGTGTCATGAGTTCTGCCAAGAAGTTATTGGACACCTGAACATACTTCTTCCGGACAGGTTACGTGACTCCAGTAAAGACGCAATGCAACCAGGCTTGCCTACACTAAGTCTGCGCAAGAATAGACACAGACAGGAGAGAGGTGCAAGAGCCCCGCCTCACCCCGAACAAACTACTGACCACTAATAAACTCTGAGAATGGGAAGCCACTACCAACACTCATGTAATCTCCTACAAGGCTCCCATGGAAAGTTCCAAACCCATGGTCACACAGACAGCCCTTTTAAAACTCACTGGGTCACAAAATAATACATAAGTTCAGAAAAGGGCCTTGTAGCTAGGAAAGGGGGTTGATAAGGATGGGAGGGAGGGGAAGGAGGGTGGGGGAAGAACAATCAGAACGCACTGCATTGATGTATGATTTTGTCGAAGACAAAATTTAATCAGTAAAAGGACACTGGTCAGCTCTCCTTTCCACACACAAAACAAAAATAAGGCAGAGACTGCTTCCATCTCTCCTTGCGGGATTTCTACACAGAGGCACACTCAGTCAGAGTCCAGGTGCCACAGGGTAAGTCATGTGTCTTTGTAAAAAGCAACCATAGCCGGGTTTGGTGTTTCCATGTGTGATGGTTAAACTTGGTGCCAACTTAACCAGGATCAGCTAAGAGAAATGCCTGGGAGAAGGTCTGCGAGGGGATTTTCTAGAAGGAGTCACTGAGGAAGAAAGATGTTTAGAGTAGACAGCACCTCTGGGAGACCTGGGTGGAATGGAGTCTGAGGAGGAAACTGATGCTTTTGCCTGCATGCTTTGCACCTTGCTGGAGAGTGCAGCTGCTCTGCTGCTGCCCCAGCCATCCTTCATTGACATCAGAACTTAACTTCTCTGACCTTCCAACACAGGCTGAAGACCAAAGCTCTCCAGTAATCCTCTAGGCCTTCAGGGCCATATTTGGAACTACTGAGAAATCTTGTCCTGTGGGCTGAACAGTTACTGGGTTCCCAGCTTCCCCATCATGAATATAGCCAGAGTTGGACTCCCCAGCCTGTGTCCTGCAAGCCAATCCAATAATATCCTTTTGTTTGTTCTGTTCCTCTGGAGAACCCAGGCTAACACATCGTCTTTATGAGACCAATAGCAGACCTCCCAGGCTCCCATCTCTCTAGGCATGAGGGTATATGCAACATCCTCCCCTCAGACCATCCAGGGAAAGAGACTCCCTCTCTCCTTTCCTTCCTCCCTCCCTCCCTCCCTCTGGATGGCTTCAACTCCCTCCCTCCTCAAATCCAGTTTTCTAGAAACCTAAATAAGCCCAGTTCAGCAGACAAATCAGCTCAAGAAATTGTTGGAGCAAATTGTCTTGTCAGTCACTTGCCAACAGGGCCTTGGAGATTCACCTGAGCTGCTCACAGGAAGGAGTGATTTGTAAGCTTTGAAGCCCAGAGGAAATGCCCACAGAGAGCTCAACATCTCTGTTATCCTGGGATAGACAGGAGGAGCCAGTCAGGAATCTCTCCCCTCCCCCACTGGCACTTCTGCCGCTGGCCTACTGGCCCAACATTAGTTGGGCAGCTGGTTCCTGTCTGGTGTACCCCTCTGACCCACACAGACCTTCCTCCCAGGAACCCCTACCCCTCCCTCTAAAGTCTGCAAGGACTACAGAGAGGAATTATAACAGCAGACTGAGACAACGCTTTCTAAGCAAATCTGATTACTCTAAAGTTAAAATTTCTCACAGGGGCCACAGAGATGAGTCAATAGGCAAAGGGGCTAGTTGTGAGAACTTGATAACCTGAGTTCGATCCCAAGAGATAGTGTGAAAGTCCTGATGTGGTTGGTGCCACACATCACTCACTCCTCACAACCCCAGCACTCCTACAGCAAGGCGGGAGGCAGAGACAGAAGATTGAACTAGAAGCTCAAGGGCCAGCCAGCCTAGAGAACACAGCACAGTGGAAATGAGAGACCCTGCTTCAAAAACACAGTGTGAGTACCCACCTTTCCTCTGACCTCCTCAGACAACCATGACATGTATATGTAAGTCCGTACACAGACATCACACATGTGCATGCGTGTATACACACACACACACACACACACACACACACACACACACACAGAGAGAGAGAGAGAGAGAGAGAGAGAGAGAGAGAGAGAGAGAGAGAGCACAGCAGTAATAAGGAATTTTCGTTTTTCATATAGCTGTGCTAAGACTACACACAGAAACAGTTCCAGGTGAAAAACTTGTCCCTGTTAAAATTTGTAGGATTTGCAATCCCCTGTGACAGATCCACACCTCAAAGCACAGCTTTGAAAGGTGGGTTATTATACATCTTATGTATACATTAATATCCTTTGAGATTTTAGCCTTAAAGGTGGATTTTTTTTTCGAAGTGCTCTTTGGTGTCACTTGTGAACATCCCACTTAGCAATAGGAATTTCCTATGCCACCTGCTATGAAAATAATAAGGAATTTAAACCCAGTCAAAGCCCCCTCCTAATATATTTCAAATGGACTTTCCATTGCTTGTGTAGGGTGAAGACAGGGCTGGATATTTGGGGAATTCGATGTCTGTCGCCATTTCTTGCATCTGGAGACATTCCTTAACCTCTCCTCCATCCTTCCATCTTCCCAGCTTCTAGTTCCCTTGTATGAATCATTTTTTGTTTCTGTAATAAAATACCAGCCAGGTGGTGGTGGTACATATCTTTGATTCCAGTACTTGGGAGATAGAGGCAGATGGGTCTCTGAGATCTAGGCTAGCCTGGTCCTGTTCTAGGACAGTCAGGGTTCACAGAAAGACCACATCTTGAAAAGAATAAAATAAAATAAAATTGCCCAAGACTAGATAACTTTAAAATAAAGATGTGTACTTTGAATCTGGAAGCCTCCAAGGTAAATGACATCATCAGATCAGAACATGGCAGGTGACGTCATCTGTTCACAACATGGCAGATGATGTCATGGTGGAAAAAAGAAAGATCACATGGCAAGACAGGAAGTGGGGAAGGAGTCTAACAACTGGCTCTCAAACAGACTGAGTCATTCCATGAGATCAGTATTAACAGTTCCAGTGGTCGTGCCCCCGGTAAACTAATCATCTCTCATTTGGCCCCACCCCTTAAGTGTACCACTTCTTAATTCTGTCACATAGGAGATCAAGAATCCAACACATGAATGAGGGGAAACAAACCACATGCAAATCACAGCCCTTTTCCCTTAGTCTCTTTCCAAGGATACTTACACTTTGTCTTGGTACAGCTTCCTCCCTGCCTCAGCCTTAGGAGTCACAAAACAAAGTGTGAACAAGGGACATTGGCTGTGGGCAAGTATATTGTTGCAACTTTTCTCTAAACCCCAAACCATTCAAAGTGAAACATTTACTTAGAAATGAAAGAGCCAGTGAAAGTGATGGCCCCCAAATCTCCATTCAGATGTCCTGCGGCCGATTTCCTCACAAGCTTATGTGAGTCACAGCCACACTACATCGTAGCAGGTAATAATTCTTCCCACATGACAAAAGATCATTCCTTCTGTTAATACAACCGTGACCTTGTCCTTTGAGAAAAACGACTCCGGCACATGTTGGAAGAAACAGTTGACTCTGTTCCAGTTGTGAATGACACTCTCTCAGAAGGCAGAGCCCAAACTCACATGTTAGAGTTTCTAGTTTCAGACCTTTCTCCCTGACTGTATCCTTGGGTTTCACACTTGTCACCTTCTGTATCCAAGGGTTTCACACCACGGATTGGACCAAGTGTGGACTGAAAATATTTGGAAATAAATTGTGTGTATTGCACATAGAATCTTTTTCTTATTTTTCTGATCAGCACATTGAAATTGTTTATATAGTATTGACATCACATTAGGTACGCTAAACAATGCAATGATGTCTTTAAATGCATGCAAGAATGCACGGTTATTTGCAATATAATGCCATTTTGTAGAAAGGATGCCATAGAATGTGGGGTCATCAGGGAGCCTAGGAATCGATCCTCTGAACATACCAAGGATTGACTACATTTAGAATTATTTGACCAGTATTATATTGTGTACATGGCTACAAATGAGATTGGGATTCAGTTTCTTTGAGCCTGCATAGAAACTCTATCAGGAAGGTACTCAGTTCATAGATTTAAAGCTTATTCTGAGAGTAAGGCCATTTTCCCAAGGAGACATTAATGTCAGTCAGCAGTAAAGCTAAGGCTTTAGTCCCAAGCCTCTGCAGAGATCAGAGTTTAGTGTTTGTCTCCAAGGTCACACCAAAAATAACACAGGCTGGCTTATACCAATGACTTAGCATTTGTTGTTGAATTATGTTTCCAAATTATTATTAATAAGTGAGCCAAAAATAATTCTGAAGACTCAAACTTAGAAAACCTTCTTATAGAGAAAAGGCACCAAGAGAAACCAGTGTACTGATGGAGGCAGGGCCTGAGGCAAGAGCAGACGCAACTTCCTGGAATTCTCTAGATGAGCTAGGCTGAACCCAAAATATGCAGGGACAAGGGGTAAAGTCTGGACCCAGGTTATATGGGGACATGGGACAAAGACTGAACCTCTGTGCACTCTCGAGTGCACAGGCACACGGAGGAAAAGTTGGCTGCAGAGTACTTGGGGTGACTTAGTTATACTCTCTATTACTGTGATGAAACATATGACCAAATGACGTGGGATTCCCTCTCTATGTTGTGAATACCACTGCTTAATAAAGAGGCTGTTTTGGTCAGTGGCTTAGCAGAATAGAGCTAGGTGGGGAAAACTAAACTGAATGCTGGGAAAAAGAAGGCAGAGTCAGTGAGAAGCCATGTACCCCTGCCAGAGACAGACGCTGGAACTTTACCCGGTAAACCACAGCCTCGTGGTGATACACAGATTAATGGATATGGGTTAATTTAAGATATGAGTCAGCCAGAAATATGCTTAAGCTATCGACCAAACAGTATTGCAAATAATATGGTTTCTGTGTGGTCATTTCGGAGCTGAGCAGCTGGGAACAAACAAGCGGTCTCCTGCTACAACCAAAATAAACAATTTGGAAGAAAAGGGTTTATTCAGCTCACACTTCCAAATCCCTGTTATCCATCAAAGGAAGTCAGGACAGACACTCAAACAGGGCAGGATTTTGAAGGCAGGGGCCAATGCAGAGGACATGGAGGGGTGCTGCTCACCGCTCACGGGCTTACTCCCCATGGCTTGCTCAGTCTGCTTTTTATAGAACCTAGGAACACCAGTCCAGGGATGGCACCACCCACCATGAGCTGGACTCTCCTGCATTTATCACGAATTGAGAATATGCCTTATAAGCTTGCCTGCAGCCCAAACTTATGGAGGCATTTTCCATCCTCTCAGATGACTTTACCCTCTGCCTAGTTGGCACAAACCTCTCCAGCACAAAGGGCATGGCAGAAAGGATGAACCCTGAGCACACACAGGCAAGGGGAAAGTCTGGACCTTGAGTACATAGGGGCATGGGGTAAAGGCTGGACCCTGAGTATACATGGGCACCGGGAAAGACTGGGCCCTGTGTACACAGGGGCACTGGGAAAGGCTGGGCCCTGCGTACACAGGGTTATGGGAGAAAGGCAGACAATAAAATCTCCTGCAGTAATAGCCACTTTTGATTGTGTTAGACTCTGTGAGGAGTGCTCATTTTGAAAAATTCCACTTAATCCCCCAAACAATCTGAAGCGATAGATTATTTTATTAGCTAGGATGTTTTAGTTACCATAATATTTTTGCGAAAACTTAGTGCATTTTAAACACTAAAAGAACCATACAGGCAAGATGTTTTAAATTCCTGCTCTGAATGCTCCCTCCTGCCCAAACACATGGTGCTCACAGATAAAACGCAAATAGTGGGGGACTCAGAAGACGGCCACTTACAAATGCAAGATAAATGTCTTCCTGGTCTAGGAATGGCAGAAAAAGACAAAGAGGAAAGATAAGATGAATTGCAGATCTACCAGTTTCTAGCCAAGAGACGGGGAGAGGCAGCTTAGGTCCTTTCCTATGGGACCAAAGCAACTGTGTGAGGTAGGGATTCTTATTCCAACACCTCCGTGGGACGTGTTCTCATGTCAGAAGAAAGGAGAAACTTCAGTGTGTCCAGAGCAGGGTTGCGGCTGTGTGAGACAGGTGGGCAGCATGGAGCCTTTGATCCAGAGTCTGGGCAGACCAGCCAAGTTCTAGGCTCTTCATTTTCATCTTCCTTTCTTTCCTCAAAGTCCCAAGGCTTCACCTCCTAAAAGTCACTAAGTATTCCAGTCGGGGTCTTAGCAGCTGGCCTGACAATGACTACGCAGACAAATGTGAGGGAGAGGGGAAATGAGGGCTATACTTTGTCTCCTAAGGGGCCATGTATTGGCTCCTTGGTGTTCAACACATTAGTGGATCATTTAAGAAATAGAGCCTAGGAGGCAGGACACACAGGTCAGTGGTTAAGAGTGCTTTCGACTCCTTCACAGGACCTGAGTTCAGATCTCAGTACTCACATCAGACAATGCACACCACCTGTGACTCCAGGAGGCTCTGAACCCTCTGGCCTCCTCATGCTCTCTTCTCTGTCCTTCTCTCTCTCTCTCTCTCTCTCTCTCTCTCTCTCTCTCTCTCTCTCTCTCTCTCCCTCTCTTGCTCACACACATGCAAGCACATAATACAAGAATATAAGCAAACCTTTTTTGTTTTGTTTTTTGAGAGCCCGTTTCTCTGTGTGGCCCTGGCTGTCCTGGAACTTGCTCTGTAGGCCAGGCTGACCTTGAACTCATAGATATTCACCTGCTTCTGCCTCCCAAGTGCTCTAATTAAAGGTGTGTGCCACCATCACCACCATGTAATTCCTAATAAAAGAGGTGGAGCCCTCATGGGAATTTCACAAGGTCCTTAGGTTGTTGGGGAATACTGGTCTCTTGGAGGGAATTTTTTTAGGTGAGTAAGTTGATATGAAAGCCTGAACCTAAACCTACCTGACCTCTGGTCTGCTCTGTGGTTTCTCATATGGCAATGCAGTATTTCTATTTCACTATGTCATAGCTACACATAAGAACATAAATGGGGGAACATTTTTTTTAATTAGATAGAAAAATAAAAACAGATCATCTACAAAACAATATAATGACTGAAATTTCTCTTGACAAGAGAAGACACAAGTCAGTGAAGTCTTTTTGTCATGGGCTAAGAAGAAATCATCAGAAGCCTAGAATTACATTGCCAGCTAAACTATCATTTAAGATGAAAGTGAAACCAGGATGTTTTTCAGATGTAAAAGACCATTCCATGATCCCAAGAAACTAACTGAGAGAACAAGCAAAGAATGTGCTTTGGTGAGGAGAGAAAAGAAACCTGAAGTGAAACTCCTAAGAAACAAAGCAAAGCCCAGAAATCGGTAGACTGTGTCAATCAACTCAGTTACTGTCTAGATAATGTTATTCCGTGGGCTACCAAGATGGCTCAGTCAGCAAGGGCACTCATTGACAAACCCAACAACCTGATTTTATCCCTGGGACCCATGGGGTAGAAGTAGAAATCTGACTGTCACAAGTAGTTTCTGACCTTTACACATGCCATGGTATGCACATGCACACATGTACGTGGGTGAGTGCACGTGCACTCTCGCGTACACGCAGGCACACACACGCACACACACACACATAAGTGAAGACTGAATTTCATCTCTCAGCCATGCAGACCTGAATAATCACACAGACACATTGTTAATTACAACACTGTTTGGCCCATGGCTTAGGCATATTTTCTAACTTGCTCTTATATTATAAATTAACTCATTTCTATTAATCTATGTATTGTCATGAGGCTATGGCTTACCAGTAAGGTTCCAGTATCTGATTCCTTAGGCAGCTACATGGCATCTCCCTGACTCCTCCTACTCTGTCTCTATTTCTCTTCCAGCCTGGCTATATTCTACCCTGCCATAGACCAAAACAGCTTCTTTATTAACCAATGATAATACAACATATTCATAGCATACAGAGGAAAATCCTACATCGTACACTTACACATACATACCCTCTCTCACACACATACTCACACACACTTACATACCCTCTCACACATACACTCATTCACACACACATACTTGCATATCCTCTCTCCCACACACATTCACTCACACACTTACATATCCTCTCTTTCTCACACACACTCATACACTCACACATTCACACACACCAAATGTAATTTAAAATTTTAATTGTTACTTTACTACTATATAATTACTAAATTACAGCACCCTCTAGAGTTCAACCTAACAACAAGGAGAAAGACAGAATGTTGAACTACAGTATGCTAAGTAGGGTCTTATCTGCAGACTAGAAATAAAGCCTGACCTTTGCTTTGTCACAAACACTGATGTGCAAAGCTCACTGATGAAGCCAGAAGAGCACAGTGTGTAGTTTCTAAGTCAGGGCAGGAGAGTGGGGAGAAATGAATAAAACTCAATTCCGTCAGACTAACAAAGACTTGAACAATAGAACTAACGCAAACCAGAAATTAAGAGAATCTTACTCACTAGCTGCCAGCATGAAGTGTGACTAGATAGACCAGCTATTCCAGAGCAGGCTATCAGATCAGACTTCTAAAAATCACATGACAGAGAGACTCAGAGTAAAGAGCCAGAAAAGGAAACATCCTAGACAAACTTGAAGAGAAATCTGGTCTAGCAATGCTAATGGGAGCCAAAATGCGAAGCAAAAGTTTAAATAAGGAGTCATTATTATACACAGAGATAAAGGGAATACACTCCACCAAACATACATAACAATCATGAACTTCTATAAATTCAAATAGTCTGTATTAAATATGGGAAGCAAAAATTGGCAGAGTCACAGGGAGGCATTGCAAATATCCAATCATGCAGGAAGGGCTTAGTGCCCTCCCCCAGAAACAGACCAAGCAGCAAAGCTATGGACTATCTGAAGCACATAATTAAAAGACTTGATGTAACCGATAAATGTGGAGCCCTGCTTCAATCAAGCATGGGTATTCAATCTTTTCAGGCCCAGGATACACTTTATAAAACTTGACTTTGTATCAGGTCACAAAAATAGTATCAGAAAATTACAAAGAATCTATGTCACACACAGGGTGCTCTTCAACAAATGCAGAATTATAAGAGACTCCATCAATTAAGGTGGCTTAAAATACATTTTTAAAATAAAAGCACACATTCCAAAATGACATGAGTGAAAAATGAATGCACAATGAACATTTATTAAATATTTAAAACAAGTGACAATGACTACACTTCATGTGAAATATGTGGGGCATGATTAACATCATTCCTAGGGGAAATTTACCCTTCAACATATTTGTTAAAAACCGAGAAAGATTAAAAATGAACGAGTTCTTTATTTAACTCCTGAAACCAAGGGGAAAAAAGTGGGTTGAGGGATGGCTCAATAGTAAAGAGCACTCGCTGCTCTGAAGAGGACCCATGTTTAGTTCTTAGCATCCACATCAGACAGCTCACAGCTATCTGCAACTACAGCTCCAGGGGCTCTAATGCCTTCTGTCCCACATAGGCACTTCAGTTGTGCACACACACACACACACACACACACACACACACACACACACCCCACAATAGAAAACTGAGAAAGGAATAAAACATTTGAATAAACCAGTGACATCAGAAAAATAAAGTAAGTAGTCCAAAGTCTTTTACCTTCTCCCAAGTAAAGGAGACTATTAAAGGAACACGGTCTATGAAACCCTTGAAAGACGGGTGCTCTGAACAAAATACAAATAGAATGCAATTTCCCTGCCCTAATAAAATGTACATACCCAAAACCCCAAGTGAACATTCTAGATAATGCTATTTTAGCATCCTCCCCAGTCAAATCAGGAAAAAGACCAGAGTGCCTATACTTAGCATCAATTTTCAAAATTTCCAGGAGGACTAAACGAATGTGTAGAGAGCAAGGACCAGAAAGGAAGAAATAAATGCAAAAATTGTCATTATTTTTGACTGATAGGCTTTACTGCACAGAAAAATTCTTCCTAGGTGGTTGATGAGTGAGTGAATGAATTAATGAATGAATGAAGGTCAGATTGGTTCTGCTGGTTCAATAACACACAGGTGAACCTCTGTTCCCCGGAAGTTCAGCTGAGAGGTCAGTTGACCTGCTCATCATACCTCACAGATGCGCCTGTCAAAAGCCAGGGAGAGCCTTTTGGAATTATCTTGATTTAAAATGGTGCAGCATTTCATCATGGGCATTTCACACTAATGTTGGTTTTCAAACACTTCACACACATAACACACGAGTTAGTGAGTTCCTGGCTTCCCCTTCCATTTCGCCAGTGCCTCACTTGCCCCCTCCTGTCCCTGCAGGGGAAGGTGCTGCATTCTGCAATGACGCAATCCCTGCAGAGTGGGCATCAAGCCTCGGGGCTGAGAGACACCTGCTCTATTAAGGGATCCCCACTTTAGTGCCTCCCACACACATGTCATTGCCGTCGCTCAGTCAGATGTGACGAGTGAGGCTGACAGCCTTCCTGTCTGAATCTGAGAAGGTGGGAGGCAGAATTGTGCCTGGAACCATTTTCCTACCAAATGCAGGGGTTGGTTCCTTCCACAACTGGGACAGCCGTCATCTCCATTCAGCTGAGCCACCCTTTCGGACTGACAGCGACCATGTAGGAAGCTGTATCTTTCTGAGGGGTGCCCATCTACAGGACTCTGAGCCACCAATCAGGAGTCAACCTTCCTCCTACTTCTTCTGCTGTCTTAGTCCAAGCAGCTGGTGTTTATGGAGACCAACTCGTCCTAACCTTAGAAGAGAATAACAGCCTTTGCAGCATGAGTCAGGCATGGAGCTATACACACGTAATCCTGGGCCTTTGGAAGCTGAGGCAGGAGATCACAAGTTCACCTGAGGTACCTACTATGACCTTGTCCCAGTTAATTATTTTATTGATAAGAACAGCCTGAGTTCAAATTCTCACCCTGCTGCTTAGCATGAGTCCTTGGGGGATGTCACATTGCCCTTTCCTAAGCTTCCGCTTCCTTTACCATGAAGGCATTCAGAACACCTGCTTGCAGAATTCATGGAAGAATTCAGTGGAGACAATGCCCATAATGTGCTTGGCACAGTGCCTGGGACATTCTGCGTTGCCTGTAGAAGGCTGTAAACCAACGCACAATCAGTGGGGTTCAAGAGAGACAGACTGCAGGGTGTGAGAGTGAATCCCCGAAGTCACGATTGTTTTTCTGGGACCAGGGTACGTTTTCTGGAGGATGCACCACTGAGCAGGATCTGGGGAACCATGCCTTCTTTGGAGGGGGAGGAAAGGGGTGACACTGTAGACTCGGGGAGTGTGTGAGCCTGCCGGCGCTAAGAGAGCAGAATGTGCTGGGTGAGTGCAGGACAAGTGGAAGGACACCCACTGCTTGGACAGGCGACTGGAGCCTTAAGTGAGAGTTACTGAGCCGTCCATGTGGGCGCATAGTGGAGGAGCATAGAGTGGACAACCTGCCTGAACTCCTTGGTCTCTCGTACTTCTCAGCCTCTCCTCCTGTCCTCCTTAGAAGGGAGTACCCTGAAGGTAGGATTGCTTCTATTTGCCTCATGGTTCTCAGGGATCCATGTGTGACCCAGCTCAGTGTTTGGTGAATGAATGGAATAGAGCTTTCCTTTCAAAGGACCAAGAGTTCCTCCCCCATCTGTCCCCACAAGGATGGATCAGAACCAAGAGCAAGAATGAGAATGTGTCTTCTCAGTGGGGATGGCACACTCTCAGGTTCTGGACTGACTCTGAAGGAGGAACTCAGGCACTGGAGCTCTGAGCCAGGCTATCAGTCGTGTGCAGAGACCTGCTGACCTTCATGATGCATGATAATAGCCAACACTGAGGTCCACCAGAGTTAGGGACAGCTGCCTCACACAGTAAGTCCACATCCCAGCCATGTTCCCCATCTTGAAGACAGAAAAGCCATGTGGGATTATGTAAACTTAATTCAATGGGACTATAGTCCTCGTAGTCCCCTTCTTTATATTCTTTCAAGTTCAAGGTGACTCTAGGAGAAATTGTCAAAAGAATAGGAGGGAGGGGAGAAGCATGGCACCTTCTCCCTGAAGGTCAGGTGAAAGACAGAATTCAGGATCACAGCTCACATATAACCACATCTCCCAACGGCTAACCCATGCCACTGCCGTGGGAGTGCTGATAGTGCTGTACCTCATTCAGTTCTTGTAAGGTCTGTTTGGGTGTTTTTCTTTTGTGGGTGGGCATGGGCATAAGTTTCTGTATATGTTCTTGTGCATATACATTTATATGTGTGCTTGTACACGTGTGTTTGGAGGCCAGAGGTTGACAACAGGTGTTTTGCTCAGTTACTCTACACCTTGTTTGATTTTGTTTTGAGGCAGGGTTTCTTGTTGAACCTAAAGTGCACAGATTCACTTGAACTAGCTGGCCAGGCTCCTACAGGAAGCCTCCTGCCTCTGCCTCCCTATATTCTGGGAGTAGGGATCCACACATCAGATTTCTGCTGAAGATTGGAATTCGTCCTGCACAGCAGAAGCTTCATGGACTGAACCATCTTCCCAACCCCTTATTCTTATAAGCCTTGGGCCAGGTATACGTTTAGCTCCGCATTAAAAGATTCCTTTAAAAATCATGTGTCACCAAGACTAGAGACAGCAAGAAGCATGTACAGACAGCCTACAGTCCTGTGGAACCCAGTCAATAGCTCCAGAGCATTTGTAACAGCCAGAGCTCTGGGGACAGTTCCAATGTGGGCACTGATGGGCATTTTTATTTATTTTGAATAGTAGAAAAGGGAAAGACATATATATTAAAACTTTATTTCTTTGTCAATGTTGTGAGCCCCTTCTTGGCGAATTTGAAAGGATGGTTTGGAATTCCATCAGCTATTTCCTTTACTCATTATATCATGACTACAAAGTTTCCTGACTCTTTGAATTTCTTATAAATTTTTATTTGCTTAACAAACATTTTCTTCATTACTTTATTTTTTTAAAAAGTATTGCATTTCCTTGTTTGTGTATGCATGTGTGTGTGGGTGTGTGTTTCTGTCTGTCTGTGTGCATGTCATGAAACACATGTGAAGTCAGAGAACATCTTACAGGGTTCAGTTCTCTCCTTCCACCGTATGAGTTCCAGGGATCAAACTCAGGTTATCAGCCCTGCCAGCAAGCACCTTTCTTTACCCACTGAACCTTCTTGTCAACCCGTTTTAAACATGTCTATTCCTGATTCATTGTATTTGCCAGTGTCTCTGGTATAACTGCCCTCATTGAGGTTAACTGCAAGCCACGAATTCGATCCCACCATACATGAAGCTGAAGGGGATGTGCAGTAGAATGTGTTATGCTGTTTTCCTCCATTAAGAGGTAACACATATAAATAAACTCAAGCACATAGGCAATGAAACCTCGCAAAATACTCAGCAAGTGATGGGTTTTAAGTTCTTATCATTGTTGCTTTTAATGTGATTTACTTACTTATAAGCTTACATACTATAATTTTTAGTAATGGCCACATTTAACAGTTGGATCAGAGAAACCCTGATATTTAATAATGTACTCTCCAGAGCTGTGATGAGCCAGCTGTGCACACCACCGAGTGCAGCTCCCTCCATGATTCCAGCTTGTCCTTCGCTCTCCCTAAGTGCTCGTCCAGCAATCACACTGCTGGTCTGCAGTGGCTTCAGACCCAACAGCAGGCACAGAAGCCCACTAGAGGTCTTCCCAGATTCCACGGTCGTGCACAGTGCTTGTCGTCTTGTCCTTCTGTGGAACTCAGGTGCTTCTGCTCCAGCACGTTAGTGCTGACTGACGCACAGAGAAAGGGATTTCTCAAAATAAAAGAGGGTTCTGGTCACCCCTGCAGCAAGCTCCAGGTGTCTGTGTTCACCTCTCAATCAACACAAGGACTCTAGTTCAATCTTCCCCACCCACGTGAAAAGATGAATGCAGTGGCGTATGCCTGAAATCTCAGTTTTGGGAGTCAGAGGAGGGATTACTGGAGTTTGTTAGGCAGGAAGCCTAGCCAAAACAGTGAACTCTCAGTTCAGTGAAGGGTCCTCCCAAAAGATAGGATGGAGAGCAATTGAGGGAGAACCTGACATGGACCTCTGACCTCCACATGCACGTGTGTGTATGCGCATGCACGTGTTCGTGCACACACATACATACACACACAGTTGGTAGTGTTAAGAAACACCTTGATTCATGCAGGAACCTAAACTGGCAAGTGCCCTGCACCCCCAGTCATGCATGGGAAAATGCCACAATATGCTGGGCCAGTTTTCAGGAGCCATCCCATGTAGCAACAGCACCGGAAACAGTTAGACCCTACCCACTAGCAGGCTGATCAAGCAAAGGGAGCATCTTGGCTCCTTGACCGTTTAGGACTAAGTCTGCATCAAGGTTTTTCTTTTATATACATGATCCAAACTCTCCGCATCTTTTCATTTGCCGAGACTATTTTTAAAATATGACAAGTAAGGGACCCATTGCATTCTGATTTGAAAGTAGGACGTATGGTCATATTCATGCTTAATGCTTACAAAGTTGGACATCCAAGTTGCAGAAGCTCAACTCACTTCTGAACCCTTCCCTGCTGAGGTTCCTAAGCCTCTTCCAGAAGGGTTGTGTGTGAATTACTTTTCCGTTGTTGTGATAAGATACCATGGTAACTTACAGAAGCAAAGGTATATTTTGATTTATGGTTTCAGAGGGATAAGAGTCCATCATGGCAGAGAGGCATGACTGTAAGCAATAGGCATGGCAGCAGGGCCAGGAACCTGAGAGATCACATTTTCAACAGCAAACATGAAAAAGAAAGACTGAATTGGAATGTGACCGTATATTTTCCAAGCCCAACCCCACTGACATACTTCCTCCAGCAAGACCAGATCTCTTACACCTCTCTAACGAGCATCACCAACTGAGGACCACGTGTTTGAACACAGGAGCCTATGGGGAACACTTCTCATTCAAACCACCATAGAGTTTTGAACCTTACTCTAAAGCCATGGAAACAAAGTCTACCAGTTGAATGTGGTTTGGAGTTGGACATTAACATTGCATACAGAATGCAGAGGAGCTGAGAGTCTACTCAGTGATCAAGTGATCAAGCCTAGAATGCACAAGACCCTTCACCACACTGCAAAACAAATGAAGACCGGAAGAGCACCAGCCATCCACATAATGCTGGAGTCGGGCTTGAGCCTTATTACAGTGAGCAGAACTTTCTGAACTCTGAGAAGTTCCCTTTTCTTCAGACACAACTTTTCTCTCTCTGGAAAATTAAGGCTTTGGACACATGGTCTTCTTAACCTCTGATGCCCAAAAGTATTAGAGAATATCACTGATTTTTATCACTGAGCAGATGGTCTTGTCCTTGGGTAAGGAACTTCAAGATCCTTCTAAATGTCCTCTGGGGTGTTCCAGGTGAGAACCTGGATGTCGTCATGGAGTCTGCAAACTCAAGCCCTGCCATCTGCCCAGGTCTCTTATAGGCCATTAAGACAACTGGCTATAGGGACATCAACCACAGCTCAGCTTCCAAGGCAGAGTGGGGAATGGAACCCAGGGGAGCGTCATGAGCTTTGCAGTCTGGCAAACCTGTGAGAGTGTGTGTGCATGTGTGCACATGTTCCCACATGGGGAAGTATATGTAATTTCTCAGATGCCTCAGTTTCTTCTTCAGTCATCAAATGGACCTCCCTTTATTAGGATTAAGGACAGCATGCAAGAATACACGTAAAGCACCCATCAGAGAACCTGAGCCCAAGAAACACCCCACATTCTAAGGTATTGGTCTGTACACAGTGCTCAGCTGCCAAGTCCCCTTATGTTTCTAAGTATAAGTCTCAGTAGAATTTTTATGCCTTGTTTTGGAGAAGGGAAGCCAAGCTATCCTTTCCCCAGCATCACATGGTGGTGGAGTCAGGAATGAGATGGCGGCTGGAAGTCCTTCAGCCACATTTCATCTTCTCAGATCTCTTTACTTCTGTCCTCCCTCAACCTTTGAGGCATAAAGTGACAAGGTTCTGCTACCATTCTTCTGCAAGGTTTCCATAAAGAAAAAGTCTGTATTTCCTGAAGGGCGCTCTCTCTCTCTCTCTCTCTCTCTCTCTCTCTCTCTCACACACACACACACACACACACACACACACACACACACACACACACACACCAGGGAGCCGCTCTGCACCACTGGAGCAGGAGAAATAAATCCTCTTCCAATCTGCTTCGATGCAGTCCAGAGACCAGGAAGCACCTACTGCTCCGGCCCCCGCAGAGGCCATATGGGTCTGGACAAGGCAGGATTAAGTGTTCCTGCATGAGGGGGTGGAAAGGCAGCTGCTCTCATGACCAAGGGCTCCAGAGAGGGAGATTTCTCTACCTGCTGCAGCAGATGAAGAGTCCTTGCTGATTGGCTGCTCAGGGGAAAACACCACCATCCATCTCTGGTCCCTAATGAAGGGGGGAAGCCTGGGACCCATCATCCGAGTCAGCATCATGGAGAGCTGCCGGCTCCTGGGCTGGGCTCACAGCTGCTCTCAGTCTGCCAGAAGGAATGGGAGAGGCAGAAACGGACTTTAAAAAAAAAAAAGAACAGAACCGAAAGACTGAAACAGAGAGAAAGTCTAGAATGAAGGGCAGGAACAGACAGATAAGCAAAGAGATGCAGATTGGGTTAGAGAAGAATACAGGGTAGCATGAAAAAGAGAGATCGATAGAATTTAAATCTAGGCTAAACAACACAAACGAGAACAAACAAGTATCAAGCACTTGCACCCTGTGCATTGCGTCTCTTGACCATCACCATTATCCTAGAGAGGGGTACTGAAATCATCCTGCCAACAGAGGTCTCCTTCCAGCATTCGGAAAAGAACTGGGCTTTGTCTCCTGAAAATCACCTGCAGCTTTGGGCTATCAATGCTGGAAATGCTTCCAGCATCCCATGTCTCACCACTGGAGCAAGATCTTCGGGAAATTCATCTTCCTCTACTCTGCAGTCAAGCAAGTCTCTAAAACATCAGGGCTGTAGCTGTCTCAGGCCCTTGGCACTTGCTGTTCCTTCTGCCTGGAGCTCTGTTCCCCATGTCTTCTTCATGGGTCCAGGAGTGCTGAAACGTCACTCCTCAGAGAGGGTGCCCTTGTGTTCCTGGTGTCAGGAACACACACACACACCATGTCCTTGCCTGAGTGATTTATTTGCCTGTTGACTTTTCTCTCTCCCACCAGAGTTCTGTTGCATCATGAATGGGGCTATCTCTTTTTCATGCTTGTATTTCTGAATGAAAGCACTTCATTAACATATGCAAACACAGTCTGAATGAAGAAATACTTCTAAAACCAAGGCCCATTGGCTGAATACTAACAAGAAGCCAGAGGTTTTCAGGTGAGCAACTCCTGCCCCTCTTCCCATGCCAGAGGCCCCATGGGGATGCACTCTGTTGATTGGATCCACTTTAATCCTCATGATAATTTATCACAGAACTGTGGGTACATGGGTGGGTCATGAGAACTCACCCAATGGCAGGGCCACCAAATCTCCATCATACCAGTCTCTCTAGTGAACAAGATACTGTGCTGCCTAGATTCTATGTCCACAAAAGGCTCTTTCCTCTCCCTTCACAGATAAGAAGCAAGGTCACCTTTACACTACAGCCAAGGGCACCTGAGCTCAGACACACCTGGAATGTCTCTCTTGTGTTTTGAGTGCTTCTTCTGAACCCTGAGCTCTTTCTTTTGGCGAGTGACTTATGTGGACAGACACCCCTCACTCTGGTTGTATACAATCTTTCAAGATTCTTTTTATGGAAGATTTGTCTCTTCTGTTCTGAATTTTCTGTCACCCCACAAAGGTTGTAGCCAGGAATCTCATGAGTAGAAAAGTCCTTTTTTCCCCCTGTACCTTACTTTAGCTGAGTTGAAAATCTAATAGAGATTGCTCTGTTGTGGGCATAAGAACACATTGTAAAACTAAGCTGTTGTCTTTAAGAAGCGGGTGGTAGATCTCATATTAACAGGCAACACACGTGTTACTATGACTACAGCTTTTAAAAAATTATGAGCAAGCCAAGAGTCTTCTATTATTCATAAAGAAAAGATAATGTTTTGCCATCATGGAAAGATGTGCCCCCAATCCAGACTTGCCTTCTTTCATCGGCATGTGTGGAAGGGAACAGCACTTCACTGTGTTTTGTCAGGGATGCCAGCTCTCCAGAGACTCTTGGAACACTGTTGATGACCGAGTATTCACAATGCTAGAGACAACTTTTCAAGGGCAGTATTCTTGGTGCTGTGCAGTCTAACGTACAATCTGCATGCACATCGGGATGTGGCTGTGATAGCCAGCTTAGAGAGCCCCACTTTGGCTGAGACAAAACTGAGAGAGGACCCCAACTCACAGCAGACTCACACACTGCATCCAGAAGGGCTGTCAACAATCCAGACTCCAAATCAAAACAGAGCAGCCATAAAAGGAAAGGATCACCTTCAGAATGTAAAAGACCACTTCAGAAAGGTGCAGCCTGAAGAAAAAATCAAGAGGATGACCTCTACAAAGATAAGGTAGGACTGAGAGCCACATTAGACTGAGGCTGTGGGGAAGATGGTGGAGGGCAGCAACTGAATCTTCATGGCAAAGACTGAGGCCATGGGAATCTCAATATTCATTGCACAGATAACATTCAGTCCTACACTGAACACTCTGGGAGCAGGGACACAGGACATGAGATTCAATTTCTCTAAGGGGCTCATAGCTACATAGGAAGCACTTTATAAATACCGTGCAGAATGTCCTCTGGCAAGAGATGGCTAATCGAGAACTCCTTCCACACAGGAAGCAACAGTTAGCATCGACTGCCTAAAGGTTTAAATTAAAACTGGGGAGACTTTGCCTTAGAACTAGGGTTCATCTTACAAAGTCAGGAGATCCAGCCACATGATAGGGGCAGCAGTGAATTATCTGGGACCAGGTCACAGCTGCACCCATATTGCCCACCAAAGTCCATATCTAAGTTCATGAGCATGTAAATCTGGAACTCACTGAAATCTTTTAAGAAGTGAGAACTGGATGAATGGGTATAGCACTGCTCAGGCTTCATGTGGCTGGAGAAACCATGGGGTGTGCCTGGCTCCTCTGCTTGGACTAAGTAAGGTAGCTCTTGTTGCAGGGGTGGGGGCTTCAGTGTATTAGTTGCTACAACAAAGTATTTGAAAAAAGGAACTTAGAAGGGGAAAGGTTCGTTCTGACTCACAGGTTGAAGGCTTGGTCCACCATGGCAGAGAAGCTGCCATGCTATTGGATGTGGGTCTACTCGTCTCATTGTATCTCAAGCCAGATAGCACTGAATGGGCAGGAAGTAGGACAAAGCTGCAGAAACTCAGGAAACCACTAATTCTAGTGAGGCTCTGCTTTCTAAAGGTCCCACAATCTTCTAAAACACTGCCAGCATCTCTAGACCAAGTATTCATGCACATGAGCCCATTTGGGATATTTCACACTTGAACCATGATGGTGATTATAGGAGCACACAGCATGAAATATGGTGTCATGACAGTGAGACACATCTGCTCCTGGCAGCACCAATTGCTTCAAGAAGATGATGAACATTGAAGAGGCTCCTCATGGAGTTTGTTAGCCATTTGGGCAAGACACTGCTCTTGCCTGGACTGCTTTATGCTATGCTGTGTTAACTGGATATGCAGGACCCACAGAGAGATGACTGCTGAAGTTGCCCAAGAAAGGTGAGACAGTCCTTCAGGGTTCCTGTTTCATGAAAAAGTCTGCAAGACATTCTACAGGACACAGAAGAAAATGACTGACAAACTGACAATAGATACAAAACGGTCTTTCAAATTTCCTGCTTTATGGCCTGTAGTCTGAAGATGGATGCCCCAATGGCACAGAAAAACTCTGGGTGACTATCCAGGTAGCGAGATGTCTCTGCCAAATCTGGAAGTAGTATTAGATCCTTCTGGAGTCTTTGATGGAGTTGAAGAATTGATAATTATAATTATACTTTCCCTTAGTTATGATAAAAGATAAAGTAGATATAAATATTACAACTGTAATTCTTGTTTGAAAACTGTTTTATGTAATTTAACTATGTTAAAGTTAAAACCTTCCTTTTTATTTAAACAAAAAAGGGGAGGTGATGTGGGATTCCCTCTGTATGCTGTGAATATCACTGGTTAATGAATAACTTCTTGGAGCCTATAGCAAAGCAGGGAAGAACAGAGCTAGGTGAGGAAAACTAAACTGAATGCTGGGAGAAAGGAGACAGAGAAGAGAAACCATGTAGCCCTGCCAGAGACAGATGCTGGAACTTTACCCAGTAAGCCACAGCCACATGGCAATACACAGATTAATAGAAATGAGTTAAATTAAGATGTAAGAGTTAGCCAATAAGAAGCTAGAGCTAATAGGTCAAGCAGTGGTTTAATTAATACAGTTTCTGTGTGCTTATTTCAGGAGTCTGGGTGGCTGGAAAATGAGCAAGCAGCCTTCTTGCAACATTGTGTCCATTGTACAAGAACAGATCTTGGAGCAGAAAGCAGGCCTACATAGCCTGAAGTCAAAAGACAGTTATGAACCCAAAGTAAAAGTACCGTTATGACTATCTAACAGAACCTCTAAATCTTAGTGACGTCAAAGCAAATGCTTTATTCTACTCTGTTTCAAGAGTTAAGAAAAGGTAAAGCAGGGATATTTGCTTTTCTCAATCTTGAGAACTCAACTGGAAAGATCCACTAGTTGAGGGTAATTCAGTGACTGAGGCCAGAAATATCTGGCTACATCAATACGTATGAATCCAGTGGATGAGTTCAGCTGCCTGTTAGCTGGACCTCTTGTAGACCATTGGTCAGAATATCTCTGTGTGTCTTCTATATGTGGTCTCTTCTGGGCTTTCTCAGGGCATGGTGGCTGGGTCTCAAGAGCAAACATCTCTAGGTATCAGGGCAGAAGTGCATGATAGACTTATGGTGAAGCCTTGGAAATCAGACAGCAGCACCTGATCACACTGTTAGTCAAGATGGCTACAAAGAGAATCACAGGTCACAACAGAGAGAATGCTAATCTCACACAAAGGAGTATCAAGAACACATTATGTGTGAAAGCAGATTCATTCTATTTAAGTTTTGTTTGGATTTTGTGTGTGTGTGTGGGGGGGTGTTGTATGTGTATGGTGTATGGTACTTATATGGGTATACATTCATACACATCTGCGAACATACATGTATGATCATCTGTGTAGAGGCCAGAGGTTGACATCTCTTGCTTTCTGCATTACTTTTTAAGACAGGGTCTCTCATTGTATCTAATGCTTACAGATTCAGTTGGACTTACTGGTCAGTGAACTTCATTGATCCTCTTGGCTCCATCTCCCCAACAGCAGATTACAGGTGCCTGGATTCTATGTGCTGTTGGGAATCCAAATTAAGCTTTTACTACTGTGCAATCTTCCCATCTCCTTGGAAAGGGCCATGGTAATGTCCTCACTGCCTCTGTTTGATCCAGCTTATTCTCAAAAAGAATTCTCTGCTCTTCACATTTATCAAAGAGCTTTTTGAAAATTCTAAACTCCTAGGTAGGTTTCTTCACTAAGTCCTCCCAAGGAAAGGTTAAATGTTTCAAAGGCCTCTGAGACTCATTTTCTTGGCTTTTCCTGTCTGGCTGCTCTACTGTGCACACTGCAAGGCCCTCTTTGCTCTCTGTTCACTCCTCTTTCTTCAGTTAATTGGTTTGTTTCTCACAGTGTTTGCTCTGTGACCTATGAGAAAGACAAGGTCTCCTGGACAATCAGGTGCAGGATCTTGCTGTGGCAAGTCCCCTAAAATGTAGTTCTGTTAAAGTGACAGCCAGTGTGATATCTGAATTCTCATGGTTGTCACACAGACCCTAGGTTGTGCAGTCCTTTAACTTGCCTCTTATCTTGGAGTGTGACATCACAGACACCACTGGGGTGATTTGGACAACAAGAATACAACTCTCCCACTGCTCAGTAGCAAGCCCTGATTGGATAGGCTTCCTCACAGTCAACTTATACAACCACCAACCTCCTTGTCTGTATCAGAAGACAAGGGTTTAGCCATAGACATTCCTTCACATTCTTACCAGAAACCTCATTGCTGCACTGTGTCAGTGACCAGGCCAGAAAACACCATAGGACTTACCAGAGAAAGACTCTACAACAGTCAGTAACTTTATTCATTATAGGCAAGACTTAGAAACCACTGAGATGTTCTTTGGCAGTGGATGGATAAACATTGCCCTGGCTAGCAGTAAAATAATCCAAGCTCTTGTGAGCAGGGGAGCCTGTCGAAAGCATTTGCTGAGAAAAGGAACTAAGTGTTAAGGGAAGATGCTGTTAGATCCCATTCGTGAGTTCAAGAGCAGGCGGACATGGAGACATTGCAGAGCAGTCGTTGTAGGTCAGCTGGGAAGGGCTACGAGGCGAGTTTCTGGAGTGATGGAAACGTTTCCCGTATCGATTTGAGTGGTAGTCACACTGGTGAACGCACATTAAAAATGCATCAACCTGTACGCTTAAGATTTGTGCCTTCTACCCGATATAAATTACACTTCAACTTAAAAATAAATAAAAACAAACAATTTTAAGAGGAGGTGATTGATGTGTGTGTGTATATATAAATCTTTGTAATGATGTTAATTCACAAGTTCTGGCTGAAATCTGCCGCAATTGCACAACACTGCCCAAGAGAATTTTCACTTGGGATATGGATGTTCTTCATCTGCTCTACCCAAAAGGGGACAGGAGTAACATAACAACTAACTCTTTCATTTTGTTCCATTTTAGTTAATATGAAATTAGGTATAAATAACTGCAAGTGACCCATGGCTGTATTATGGGTACTATGGCATAGATCTCAGATAACCCAGGGTCACATGAAGAAATGTGAACTCTCCATGTTCATGCAGGGTTGAAACGATTCAGCAGGACCTCCAGGGACTTGTTTGGAGCCAGTGTGAATGTTTTGGGATAGGCACCATCATCTTTATGGATCTCATCCTCAAGGTCTTCTCATGGCCCAAGATGATTGCTGATGCTTCAGGCATCATATCTGCATCATATCTGCATTACAGACTGAAAGCAAGCAGCATGGAAGGAGAGGAAAGCGTTCCCCTTGTTAAGGTATATTTTTTTTTATTGCTTTGTTTTTTATAAACAATGGTCTGTTTTCAACCTTTCTGCTAAGCTTTCTGCAAGAGGAGCTAAAACATTTAGCTCTTTAGTTAGTATTAGCACTTCCCTATCCCTTTAGTGCTCCATTACCACACAGAGCTGTAGCAGCTCTTCAGAAGACAAGGGCGGGATGGGGAGTGGGGAGGTGAGCAACCTTGCTGCTTCTGTTCCATAGAAGAAATTGCTGTGCTTTCTCTAGGCCCAGTTGGATGGAGTAATAGGAGACATTATCTTATCAGCTAAGGCCTTCTGGAAGAACCACCAACCCTCCTTGGAGCAGGCAAGGCTCCTGGGGATGGTGGGAAGCTAGTTGGATGTTGTTTGACCTGGATGTTTTTCCTCTTCTCTCCCAGAAGGTGGCCTGAGAGCCTGGAGACTTGAGCTCTCCACTGCAGAGTCCACCCATAGGAGGAAGGGGAATTGCTACTCTGCAACACTTTAAAATAGGGCAATCACCTTGAGCGCAAGCAAGAAGTCTTCTGGGGGTGCTCAGCATGGGGTAGAGGAGAGGGCCCAGACAAACAGTCCACATGGCTGGGGGTAGTGATCATGTTTTCCCATCCCTGCTAATGTCTTGTAGGACTATGAACATCTAGGAAATGAAAGTGAAGGTGGTGGACCGAGGGGAGCATTAGAAAGCCTTTTTTGAGGAGGTCAGACAAAGGGATTTGGGCTGCATTCCATTCTCAAGGAAGCAACACCGCAGGAAACCTGCATTGAAGTCCAAATCCCAGTGTGAGAAGAGTCAGGTGCTAAACTAGAAGGAAAGTGTCTTCCCAGCTCAGGTGCTCAAAAGCCTGGGGGCTGTGAGCATGGGACAGATAGACTGCAGAGACGGGCTGCATCTTTGAGGTCCAGGCCAAAAGTGGTCCAGCTTCTCACCATCCCCAGGGACTAGGCAGCTCACAGCAGCCTGTGGTTCCTGAGCAGCTGTCTTGGCTTTGCATGCTCAAAGGAGTGTTGGAGATTATTCCATAGGCCCTTGCCTGGTGAGGGCGACAATGCAGGTAGAAGACACCTGGCCAGCCCGAACTTTGCCCTCTCTTCTTCTCCTTCCTCCTTGCCTCCTGTTCCCTTCCCCTCATTCTCCTCCTCCACTCTCTTGAATTTCTTTACTACATACTGAAGAGGATTGTAGAGGGCTTCCACAAAATCTGGTAAGTTATGTCCCAGGGTAATTGGTTCTATAAAGGACCAGCTGGTGCCCTCGGTACCCTCTCAGTGCCTGCCACCGATAGATTGCTAGCACTCAGCACTACTTTTCAACAAATTAATGGGTAAGCAGCCTACTTGTCTTTCTGTTGCTGGGAGAAAATACCATGACCGAAAGCAACTAAGGAAGGAAGGGGTTTATTTGGTTTAGATGCCCTCATCCTAGTTGATTGCTGAGAGAAATCAGAGCAGAAACTCAAGGCAGGAACCTAGAAGCAGGAACTGAAGCAGGGGCCATGGGGAGTGCGGCTGACTAGCGTGCTCTTTATTGATTGGTCAGTCTGTTTTCCTATACAACCCAGGACCACGTGCCCATGGGCAGCACAGCCCATAGTGAAGAAAATGACCCGTAGAGCTGCCTACAGGCTAATCTGATGGAGGCAGTTTCTTGGCTAAGGTTCTCTTTCTAGGTGACTCTAGTTTGTATCAAGTTGACGAAAACTAACCAGCAAGTAGGCAGATGAATAATTAGAGGGGGGCATGCACAGCTGAACTGGCCCTCAGGGGGATGTTCTTTGAGCAGAGAACACTGCTCTACAGCATGAACTTCTTCAGGGTCCACCCAGGACTATGTCTCAAGGGATGAAGGTGACTTGTAAAGTATGTTTATGCAGTGGAATGAATGATCCAAGTGTCAATAATTTGGAAACAAGCCTGTAATGTGAGCAATCAGAAGTGAGAAAAAATCAATGCACTCCTTCTCCTGGTGTAGGAATGGAAAACAAGCTTCATTTTACTCCAGCCCTGGGCAAGAAAAAGCAAATTAATGGTTCCTGTCGAGGGCTCCTGTGCTACCTCTCTGCCCAGAGCCCATATCAGGAAGGGGCCAGGGAGATGGAGCAGACAGGCTCTGGCCTCAGCCTAGAAGCTTCTGCGTGAATTATTGGTACAATATTGCATGTGTGCATGCACATACAACATGTAGAGGTATGGAGTTGTTCTAAAATGCCTTGTGCATGTGTAAGTATGGCTGCAGAGACCCATAAACACAAATCAACACAAATGTGTTTACTCAAATGCCAGGAGTGTGTGTTGTGTTGTGTGTGTGTGTGTGTGTGTGTGTGTGTGTGTGTGTGTAGTACATAAATGTTAACTCCTAAAGTCCTGGAGGTCAGAACTCCACTAGCGGGATGAAATCCAAACCCAGGCAGGGCTCTCTAGGGAAGAGTCTGTTCCCTCACCTTCATTAGCTTCTTAGCTGCACACTCATCAGACCATGCCCTTCCTCTGTCTCTGGAGCCAGTGACATGGCAATTATGTCATTCTGACCCTTACTGACCTTCTCCCACCTTTTCTTTATGAGGGTGTTTGTGACTACATGGGGTCACGGAAATATCCCCACGTGAAGGCCAGCTACTCAGCAATCTTAATTTCCCCTTTCCATCTCTAGGCATAGAATGCGGACATCTTTGGGGTCCTGCCCACCTGCCCTATCTTAGCTCACACTTTGGCAGTAGAGGACAGGGTGATCTCAGTACACGAGGTGGGACAGTTCACTGGGATGAAGTACGCATTGTGGAGTCACATCTGTGACCGTATTCCAACTCTGAATCTGGTTCACTCAGAGCCGAAGGCCTTTGGTTGTGTTTCTAAACCTCTGTCAGCCTTAGTTTCTCCATCACTGAAATGGAAACGGCAGCTTCTGAACTCTGAAACTACTACAGGGTCTAATGAGATGAAGCATGCGCAATGACCAGCAGGGCAGCACCTAACTAGTTGTTACTGCATAGTAACCCTCGATATCTTACAGGCGAAGCCCCAGTCTCACCCCCAAGACTGCATAGAGGCCACGGCTCTGGTGTGATAAGAAAGTGTTTTATTTGGTCACCCTGCAATTGCAGAGCTATCTACAGTCCCTTGGAATTCTGCTTGCAAACCAGCTCAGCCTACCTCTTTTCAAGGCAATTAGCAACAGCCAGCTTCCACATCCGCCATCCAGCCTCAGAATCCCTTCATCTAACTTGACAAATGCCTCGGGCACATGTTTTACCTTCTGGGTTATTGCAAGTGACAGTCTACCAAATGTTTTGCCATTGCATAATGCGTCATTTTTGCCAGGCTTCTGTGAGACTTTCCTCACCACCTGCCAGCCACTCTCAAAGCTACTGCCACATATTTTAGGGGCTTGTCATGGAGGACTCCCACTTCAGATAGCAAGGAGTACGTCAGCTAGCTCTTGCTGTGTAACAACCAGGGGTCTCCGCATCATACAGCACACACTTGTTTCTCGCCCATTTCCCTGTCATTTGGAGATCAAAGGGGAAAGAAGTAGTGACAAATAACAATCTAACCTGACACATGGGGCAAGGGGGTGGTGAATGACAGCTGTCGCCAGCTATCGTGCCACCTCTTCACACCGTGATGCTTAATGGCAGATGCATAAAATGTCTTCCCACCTCAGTCCACTCTGATGTCTCTGTGAGGCCTTACAGCAGTTACCTCACCTCATACTGGAGTGTCCCAAAGCTTCAACCCTGAGAAGCAAGGGGTAATGCTTACTCCTCCTCCAGATCAGTGGGACTTGCACTGTGTCCCACAAACACTGATTTTGCCCAGACCTAAGGGCTCCTCGTGGGATTGGACAGCACAGTGATGGATGCACGTGTGGCAAGCACTGATTGCCCAATGCTAGAAACTCAGTGCTGGCTGCACCAGTGGTAAGAGTGGGCTTTGGGATCAGACCTTACTAGGTTTGCCTATATCCTGGTTACGTGTGTGTGTGTGTGTGTGTGTGTGTGTGTGTGTGTGTGTGTGTGTGTGTGTTTATATTAGGAAATAAATCATTGAAGATAATTGATCATCCCCACTTTCTTAAACTCTTATGATGGTGCCATTCTAAAGCCCTCATGAAGGTTTCCATAAACATCCCCTTCCCCTCTTACTACTTTTCCTGTTGGCACAATACTCAGTCAACAATTTCATCTTAGGGAGATACTGTCTTATACCTGCCAGAATAGCTAAGATAAAAAACATCAATGATAGCTTATGCTGGAGAGGATGTGGAGTAAGCAGAACACTCCTCCATTGTGGTGGGAATTCAAACTTATAAAACCACTCTGGAAATCAGTATGGTGGTTTTTCAGAAAATTGGGAATCAACCTACTCAGGATCCAGCAATATCACTATTGGGCATATACCCAAAAGATGCTCAATCATACTACAAGGACATTTGTTCAACTATGTTCATAGCAGCATTATTTGTAACAGCCAGACCCTGGAAACAACCTAGATGTCCCTCAACTGAAGAATGGATAAAGAAAATGTGGTACATTTGCACAATGGAGTATTATTCAGTATTAAACGACAAAGACATTTTGAAATTTGCATGGAACTAGAAAAAACATCCTGAGTGAGTTAACACAGACTCAGAAAGATGAACATGGTATGTACTCACTGGTATGTACTCACTTATAAGTGGATACCAGCTGTAAAGCAAAGGGCAATGAGTCTATAGTCCACAACCTTAGAAAAGCTAAGTAACAAAGAGAACCCTAAGAGTAACATATATAGATCCCCCTGGGAAGGGGAAATAGACAAGATCTCCTAAGAAAATTGTGAGCATGGGGATGAGGGTGAGCAGAGGAAAAAAGAGGTGGAGAAAGAGAAAAGGGGAAGAGGGAGGAGAACTTGAGGGAATGGGATAGTCAAGATGGGGGAAGGACAGAGACGGAGAGCAAGGAAAGAGTTATCTTGATTGAGGGAACCATTATAGGGCTAGTAAAAAACTGGCACGAAAGAAATTCCAAGGAATTCTCAAGGATGAACCCAGCTAAGACCCTAAACAATAGTGGAGAGGGTGCCCAAACTGGCCTTGCCATGTATTCAGATTGATAGCTATCTTAAATGTCACCATAGAACCTTCATCCAACAACCGTTGGAAGTAGAGGCAGAGAGTCACAGTGAAGCACTGGGCTGAACTTCCAAAGTCCAGTTGAAGAGTGGGAAGACTGAGAATATGAGCAAAGAGGTTAAGGCCAACTCTAGCCAGACAGGGAAGGAACCAGCATAGGACCAAACTAGGCCCTCAGAATGTGGGTGACAGTTGTATGGCTGGGGTAGACTGTGGGGCCACTGACAGTGGGATCAGGAAATATTCCTACTGTTTGTACTGGCTTTTTGGAACCCAGTCTCTTTGAAGGGATATCTTGTTCAGCCTAGATATAGTAGGGAGGGCTTTGGTCCTTCCTCAAAGCAATGAATAATAAATAGATGATAGGGTGGGGGGAGTGTGGAAAGAGCAGGAGGAAGGCAGGGAGTAGGAACTGTTATTTGGTATGTAAAATATCTTTTAAGTTTATATTTAAATTTAAATTTATAATAAAGTATATAAAATAAAAAGAAAAAAGTCTCAGCTTCAAGTCCAGGCTCTTGTACTCATAAACTCTGAGAACTCGGATATGGTATTCTCTGGACTGAAGTCTTTCACATACAGAGAAAAACATAAAACCAAGACCTACCACACTGGCATTGTTTGGAAAACTGCAAATCCCCGGAAACTGACCCTGGGACTGGGTATTTTCATTCTGCCAGACCTGCAGGTAGGAAAATTAGAATTAGCCATACCCCTGGAGTCGACAGCGCAGAGTTTATGCCAGCAAGACACCTCTCCACCCAGGCCTGCTCTGCCCAGCACAGAGGTGACATCAGCATTCTCGCTCCACCAGTTTCCTCCTCTTGGTCACCATCACTTCAGTCAGCTATCACTTTCTTCAGACCTGAAGGTCAAAGACAGTGAGTCTAAAGTCAAACTTCTTTAGGGAAGCTGCTGAACCTCTTCAAGCCTGTATCCTCGCCTTCAGACCTAAGACTTTGATAACGCAATGCCTGGCCCTTGTTCAGCTCTGAGCCTGGCACTGCTCAGGTGTTAAGCTGATTCTTCTTTCCAGTCCAAATGCAAACTCCTGGTTCCTGCACTCCTCTGTCTTCCTGTCTCACTAAATTATGCCTTCTCATGCTCAAATTTTGCTGCCTCCAAATGTTTCAGTCAGTAGCCCCTGTATATTGTAATCATTCTCTCTCACCCTTACCTTCTCTAGAACATTCCTTCCATTTTTGTCCTATGGTCATTTCTGTCATCTCTTTGGTGAGGCACATTTATGAATACATTTTCTTCTCTTTCTCATGTGTGCCCCCCTTGAGTTATCTTCACCACATTGCTTGTCTTGCTCTAATACAGGGACAAGGACAAAAGTGAATTTAGGAAAACAGAAAGATACTTGGGAAGTATGTGTGCACTGGACATGTCCTCTTTTATAGCTCTTTGAACCCCAGGTTAATTTCATGAGTGAGCCCAGGCTAGCCTACTAGAGAATGTCAATCACGAGAAGAGGGTATTAGCTACCCAAACTTCTCAGCATGGGCTGCCATGACACGTTCAGTTTTCACCAAACCATCTACTGCCCATAGATGCAGGAGAGATCCAAGTTCAACAGAAAAATCATTTGTCGAGCACAGCACAGACAGCTGACCCAGAAAATCCTAAATAAAGAGATTTTAATTTTTGTCCCTGAGTTTTTAGTAATTTTGTTACAGCATAAGCTAACTGTTAAGTTTGCTCCCGCTGGCTAGCACTCAGGCAAATTAGAAGTCTAATTAGTTCCAAAAGGGCAGTTTCAATCTCCTGGTCACAGGCTCACTCATAGGCAGAACTAAACCCATCTATGTAGACCCTCCTGGCTACATATTTGTTTGAAAAAGGATATGTGGCTCAGCTGAAGCCAAGGAAACACAGAGTGAGGTTCTCTGGGAGAATCGAATAAAGCCTTTTAGTAATTATGAAAAATCTTTCTTCTCAGCTTTTCCACATAGACAGGTAGCTGGAAACAGAAGTGTGTCTTGATTTTATAAAGGAAGTAGTCTAAAAACAGAGGTAGGGTGGGAAGCCACTGGGTTGAGTCTGTCCTGGCATCCTTTCACAGGCGAGTTCCCAGAAGGTAAGCCTGCGAACTCCCAGAGTGAGTCAGCCGTCTCCTGTCCTCAGTCACAGCCATCCCAGTTGATGTTTGACTTCTCATAAATGGAGACCAACTCTCTTCTAAGTGTCTATTCTTCACCCTTTTATGAGCTCTTCTCTCCCTGACCTCATGGCACCAGGTGATCAAGGAGTAAGAACCTCAGTTCTCTCTGAGCAACTGGCCTCTTCCATGGAGATTTAAAACTAAATGGCATCCCAAGTGCTTAAATTTGTGGGAAATAAGACTCATCGCTGCCATGTGACCTGTACAGGAAGAAAGCAGTCACCAGGGAAACAGCAAATGAAACAAAAGTGCCCAAGAGGCAAGGGATGGGAGAAGGAGGGGATGGGGAAATGGAGGTATAGAGAAGGGAGGTATGGGAGAAGGGAAGAAATGGGAGAAGGGAGAATGGGACAAGGGAGGGATGGAAGAAGGAAGGGATGAGAGAAGGGAAAAGATGGAAGAATGGAGGGGATAGAAGAGAAAAGATAGGAGAAGGGAAGAAATGGGGAAAGGGAGAAATAGAAGAAGGGAGGGATAGTAGAAGAGAGAAAGGGGAGAAGGGGAGAAGTGAGGGATAGGAGAAGGGAGGGAATGGGAGAAAGGAGGGATGGGGAAAGGGAGGTATGGAGAAGGAAGGGATAGGAGGAGAAAGGAATGAGAGAAGGGAAAAGAGGAGGAGGGAGTTGTTAGAATAAAAACTTGGTTCTGCAACAGCCAGGGAACCTGCATGGGACCGACCAAAGCCCCCTGGATATATGTGAAAATTGTGCGGCTTGATCTATATATGGGAGAAGGGCTGTTAATAGCGCTTTGACTGACTCTTGGAAACCCATTCTTCATGCTGGATTGTCTTACTCAGCCTTGTTGCAAGGAGGGGCCTCTTGTTCTTCCTGGCTGCTAGCTTAGCCCCAAAATGAGCACACAGAAACTTTATTAATTAAAACACGGCTTGGCCCATTAGTTCTAGCCTCTTATTGACTAACTCTCTCTTCTTGCTTTAACCCATTTCTATTAATCTGTATATTGCCATGTGGCAGTAGCTTATCAGAAAAGATTCAGCATGTCTGTCTCTAGTGGCACCATGGCATTCCTCTGACTCTGCTTTCTTCCTCAGAGAATTCAGTTCCATCTTCTCCACCTTCCTAAGTTCTGCCCCTATCATGCCAAGGCAGTTTTTTTTTAATTCATTAACCAATACAAGCAACATATAGAAAGAAGAACCTCCTACACCACGGCCTGAATACAAGGGATGCGCTTGGTCTCTGATATGCCCTGCTTTGCTGAAGCCCATGAGAGGTCTGTCCCTTTCTGGTGATTATGGAGGAAGGGTGGATTGAGGGGAGCAGGGGGGAGGTAGAAGAGGGAGTAGGAGGATAGGAGGTAGGAGAGGCTTCAATTGGGATGTAAAATAAATAAATAAATTTAATTTTAAAAAGGTTAAAAAAAATAAGAAAATCTTATTTCTGATTGTAGTTAGATCCAACTGTGTCCCTGTCTCTGCTAAGCTTATCTGTCCCACCCTTTCTAGAACACTGGAAGACAACATTGCCTCTTTGGCTTAATCGTGCTTGGTATTGGTTTCTGTCACTTACAGTCTAAGGGATCTTGAATGCATGTCTACATCTATCTCCTGATAGGTTTCTTTTTGGCGGGTAGATGCTCTGCACAGTAGCCATACCGCAGCCTGAATGCTGTCTTGACATTTCTTCCACCAAAGTAGTCCATAACTTTTCTTTTCTCTTCTTTTTTTCCTTTGGTTTCAAAAGTAAATTTCTATTTATTTATTTATTTATTTTTTAAAAGAAAGCAAACTATCTTTTTTTCATTATACATACCAATCCAAGTTCCCACTCCCTCCCCTCCTCCCATTGCCTCCACTTACTCCCCACCCAACCCCACATCCACTCCTCAGAGAGGGTAAGGCACATTGCTTTGGGGAAGGTCCAAGGCCCTCCTTACTGTTTCTAGGCTGAGCAAGGTATTCATCAAAATAGAATAGGTTCTTAAAAAGCCAGTAATAGAGGAGAGAGTGCCTGAACTGACCTTGCCCTGTAGTCAAACTGATGAATATCTTAAATATCACCATAGAACTTTCATCCAGCAACTGATGGAGACAGAGGCAGAGACCCTGGAGCATTGCACTAAGATAAGAGCACTGGACTGCGCTCCCAAAGTCCAGCTGAAGAGTGGGAGGAGTGAGAATATGAGCAATGAGGTCAAGACCATGGTGGGGACACCCACTGAAACAGTCTACCTGAGCTAATGGGAGCTCACCAACTTCAGCCCGAGTAGGAAGGAGCAAGCATAGGGACAAACCAGTCCCTCTGAATGTGGGTGACAGTTGCATGGCTGGGACAGACTGAGGGGCCACTGATAGTGGCACTAGTCTATAACTTTTCAATTCAACATTAGTTGGTTTATTAGGCCATGAGAAGAATGCAACCAGATTCCTCACTAGGATGTGATATGAATGGTGGGTTGGGAGATAGCTCACTGGAAATATGTTATGAATGGTGGGCTCAAGAGATAGCTCACCAGATAAAGACCTCACCATACATGGTTGAGGAACTAAGTTCAATTCCTAGAATTTTCATTAAAAAGTGAAATTTGGGAATGCTGGTATGTGCCTCTCATCCCAGCACTGAAGAAGAAGAGATGAATGCCTGGAGTTTATCCATCAGGGAGTCTATCCTGCTTGGTGAGCTCCAAGCCAATGAGAAACCTTGTATAAATAATAAAAATAAAATAGTAGATGGTTCCTGGTAAGTAACTTCCTAATTTGACCTCTGACTTATAGATACACACATCCCCACACACATGTGTACACATGCATGCACACATGTACACAAACACACAGAGAGACAGAGACAGAATAATATAATAGGAAAGGCTTCTATCATATTTCTTTGTATTACTCTGAAACCTCATGAACCTCCACTGTCCACACTTCTGGCATTCTGGACTTTCAAACTCCCACTGTAATGCTCCATCAAATTGCAGCATTCAGGAAATTTTAAGCCTTAAGTTTCAAACTTTTCCACATCCCTCTAGCAAACTAGTCTCCAGGGGACTAAGAACCATATGGTCAGATTCATTGCAAAATCAAATCCCACTCTTGGTATCTATTTTCTGTATTAGTTACTTTTCTCATTGCCGAGGCAGAATACATGACAAAAATGGTTTAAATAAGGAAGAGTTGATTTATTACACAGTTCAAGGATGCAGTTCATCACTAGGAATGGAGACATGGCAGCAGGAGTGTATGGTAGCTGGTCACACTGCACCGACAATCAAGAAGCAGGGAACCATGAACACTGATGCTCCGTTTTCATCTTCATTGTATTCATTCATGCGATCAGCTCACTGAATGTTACCACCCACTTTTAAAGTAGGCCTTCCCATCTCAATTAGTCCAGTCTAGAACCACCCTCAGTGAACAGGTAAAGAGGTTTGTCTCTTAGATGGTTCTACATTCTGTGAAATTGACCATCAGTATTTAACTACCAGACTCAATAACTCCAACTATTTCTGATTGCTTGACTTTTTTTGCCAAATAGGCAGTTTTAGCTAGCCATTGAAGATGTTTGAGGGATCTCTGAATACCAACATGTGATTGTAGCTGGTGGCATAAGGAGAATGGACAGGTGAGAAAGTACCAAATGATGAGTGGTCCCTTAAAGTCATGCCAGGTCCTCTCTTAACTGCAAAGACATATTAAGAGGCCATCCATTTTGTCATGGAGCCGAGTGAACCTGAGTTTCCATGTAGCATTCCTTCTTGATAAATAATTCAAAGCCATGTCTTCATGGATCCACATACATCATCCAATTCAAGGGGCTCTGATTTATGCACACTTAGCTTTTGAACACAATAGCCTCTGATTCTATTTTGTTACAAGAAAAAAATACAGGAGTGCTCAGGATTTACTACACTGATAGGCATGTGCAGAAATGAAAGCAAGGAGTTATGGGCTATTTGAAATAAATGTACAGGGACATTAATGCAGTGTGAGGTAGAATTGGCTGTCACCTGCATCAAGCTCTCTCCATCCTCAGGGGCAAAGAGGAACAAGAATGTTTTCTGCTAGCCTGGATGACTCTATCTCTGCACAGCCCATTTGTATTACAGATGGAAGAATTGCCCAAAGTTTTACAGAAAGTGTGGCAGAGATAAACGGCTTAGAAATCTGCATCTCAGGCTAGAAAAGCTGCCATGCTTTGAGGCCTCAACCAACTTCTTCAGGTGCAACACAGAGATGAACTGCTACATGAATGGAGCATGGCTGACTACACAGGGCAGATGCTGATGTCTGGGTGCTTTGGGTTTGCTTCTAAATTCTGACACTTGCAAGATGCCTGGCTATAGGCAACCCCCCCTTAATCTCTCTACATCTGGGTTTCCTCATCACCAAAATGGGATGAAATTTTGTGGGTATCACAAGGCTGAAAGGTACTTGAATTGGACTTCCACACACCCATTTGGGTTAAAAATTATGTCATGTAAACAGGTGATGATTCCTTTGCCATCTTTATCTTTGAATATTTGTGTCTTTGATTTTTGTGTGGACATATTTGTAGTATAAAGTAGGGACCTAACTTACTTTTGTATGACTGCCCGAATTCTGGATAAACTTAGTCGAATGTTTCTTTAATAGGGACAAATAGCTGTGGGACAATGGTTTTATCCTGTAAAGATTTGTTTCTTTTACTTGTTTAATAAAATGCTGATTGGCCAGTAGTTAGGCAGGAAATATGGCAGAGCAACCAGGCAGGAAATAGAGGTGGGGCAACGAGAACAGGACAATTCTAGGAAGACAAAAGACTCAGTCTGCAGTCATCACCCAGACACAGAGGAAGCAAGATGAGAAGCCTCTCTGAGAAAGCTAGCAATCCACGGGCTAACATAGACAAGAATAATGGGCTAATTTAAGATGTAAGAAAGAGTTAAATAAGAAGCCTGAGCTAATAGGACAACCAGTTTATGATTAATGTAGACCTCTATGTGTTCCTTTGGGACTAAACAGCTGTAGGACCTGGTGGGACAGAAACCTCTGTCAACAACAAATTATCAAATCCAGTGTTCGATAGGGATGAGGAAATTGTCTTCCTTATTTACATCATCAATGAGGCTACTGACACAAAGTTTTGATAAAATTTTGTAAATATGTAATCAAAAACACAGAATGTAATACTGTTTTGATCTTTTCATAAAAATTTTACTCCAATTTTATTTTTATGGGTGTGAATGTTTTGTCTGTGTGTACATATATGCACCACTTTGCTGCCTGCTGCCCCTGGAGGCCATAAGAGAGCATCAGATTATCTGGAACTAGAGTTAAAGATGGGTTTGAGTTGCTATGTGGGTGCTGGAAATTGAAATGGGTCCTCTGGATCAAAATCCAGTGCTCTTAATTGCTGGATCTCTCCATCCATTTGCAATGGTTTTTAATGATGAATTGGAATTTTGTTTGTTTTTCTTGGGAAAGAACTTAAAGTTTAAAAAATAGAGAGGAGGAAAGGATTTGGAAGGACCTGGGGAGGGGAAGAATATGATCAAATATCTTTCAATTTAAAAATTGTTCTAAGTGGCTAGAAAAGCGGTTTAGGGGCTAAAAGCACTGGCTGCTCTTGCAGAGGACCCGTGTTTGAGTCCCAACACCCACATTGCAGCTCACAATTGTCTGTAATTCCAGTTCCAAGGGATCTAACACCATCACACCAGTGCACACAAAACAGTTAATGAGTTATTAAGGAAAGAAAAAAAAGTTGTTTTAAACAATAAACTACAATGAATAATTGAAAGTGGAAATAACTAATAAGTGCATCAGGATGAGTCACTAGTGGTATGTCCTACCAACACACTCCTACACTGCTGTGTGAGAAGCGCCATATGTACAGACTTGGAAAGGAGATGTCAACATATTGTAAAGTAAAAAGGAGGCTCTGGCACAGCGTGGAGAGTGCTAATACTCAACTTAGGTTTGTATGCCATACATAATAAAAATAGCTAATGGTTGATCAAATGCCTGTTCCTTTCCAGACAGATATCTAAATATTTAATCCGAACAGCAAACTGGTGAGATAAGTAATCTTATACTCCATTTTGCAGATGAGGAAACTGAGGCCCCAGTAAGTGAAGCAATAGTTCCCAGGTTGCGGCACCAGTAAGCCACAGAATGGGGTGTGGGAAAGCCGGACTCCGAGCTTGCTGCTCTAGCCACACTGGACAGCCGAAGCTGAGAGCTAGGGCGCAGACTCGGAGGTGGGAACCCTTTCTCTGCCTACTTTATCTGCTTTAGTGTTGTTGGATTTGTTACAATGAGCATGTAATTGAAAAATAAAACTTTTATCAGAGCACCCAACCGTGTGGAAGTGTTGCCTGGGATGGGAGCCAATAGTGAGTAGGAAGCCACAGATGCTTCCCAGCTGGGCTGAGCTCTAACCTGACTTCCTGCGGATCGCCGGGCATACACCTTGCTCCGCTGCCTACCAGCTGAGTGGACTTACAAGCCCCTGAGATTCCCTAGGCCTCCTTTCTGCACCTTTGGTATGTACTGTGATGACTCAGATACTGTTCTACCCACAGTGGGTGGTTGGAGAGGTTTTACAGCCACCCACTCCCATTCCTACTGCTGCAGTGGCTCCTGGGGACCTGGAATCCCATGAATTCCGAGGAAAACTTTCACTTGACGTTATCAGTGAAGACTTTGTTGATGTGAGGGATCCACACCCAGTTCTCAGTACTAAACTCACTTCAGAGACAGAAGGTGCTCCATAACAGTAGAAACCCAAAAATCTAATAGGTCCTCCAATTTCAAGTTTTCTGTGCTATTTATGTCCAAATCCCTCTATGCCTCAGTTTTCTCATCTCTAAAATGGGAAGACAGTAAGGGGTTATCATCAGGATCAGCAGGTGCTTGAATTGGATTGCCACATACCCACTGAGTTAAAACTGTGTTATCTGAGCTTTGGTTCTTTGCTCTTGGAGTTTGTCTTTTTTATTTTGTGTGTGCACAACTTTAGTGTGAAGTAGGGATCTAAATTATTTGGCATAAACATCATAATTATGGACAAACTTAGTTGGCTATTTTTAATACCAACAGGTATAATACAAGCAAATCCAATATTGGATAAAGTTGGATAAACAGGCTTCCTTTTTAACACCAGTGAGAATATGAATATGATTGACACTATATTTTGGAAAAATAGTATACATGCAATCAAATATAGTACAAATATCCTAAAAACATATAAACTTTCTTTAGAACTCTGTCATGAAATTACATAAAACACAAGGTACAACATTGATGATTTGCCAAATGCTTATTCTTTGCCAGACATGCACAAAAGATGGGCAATACACACCTACAGTCCTAGAACTGGAGGAGGCAGGAACAGATGAATCCTGAAAATTCTTCCACTCAGCTGGCCAAAACAGTGAGTTCCAGATTCAGTGAGAGACTTTGCTTCAAAAATAATATGGAGAGCAACAAAGGAAGGCACCTGACATCAGCCTCTGGCTTCAGACACTCACAAGTGAACAACCTCATGAGCGTGTGAGGTTGGACAACCACATGTCCACACATGCATGCATTCATATCACACACACACACACACACACACACACACACACACACACACACACACACACAAACTAAAAAACGAAGTCAAGGCACTGAGTTCTTGTCCTTAGAAGCCCAGGCTCAAGGTTTTAAGTGTATCTCTCTAGAATTCTTTCCCAGAATAATGCATGGGGTCTGGGTTCAATTCCTAGCACTCCAAATTAGAAAAGAACCCAGACTGAAGGTACATTAGGGCAGAAAAATATGAGAAGAGCATGTTTGACATCTTGGAAGTCTGTCCTTCAACTTTCAAGTGACTTTAACACTAGTGCCCTTGGCAGCACCAAACATTACCTGTATGGATGGGATTTCCTTGTCTATTACTTGAGTCACTCTCTGCACCCCCAGTTCCAGCTACTGGGTACAGGTCTCAGAGGAAGAGCATTCTCCATTCTGAAGACCTTGCAAAGTTTGCGTGCGGCTGTGCAATCTCCCCAGCAGCTTCGTTTATCACTATTGTGCATTCCTCCAGATCCTCAGTTTAATGACACCCTTTCTGAAGCAGCGGCGATGGTGCCAAACAGCACTTGCATTTCCAGGAAAGCAGCCAGACTCATTAAGTTAATAAAGGAATTTAGTTGTATGGAGATGCCTCCTTCCCATACATTCCCGCAAAATGCTCTCTTACCACTCAGCAGCAGCCATTAAACCTCCGCCTCCACCTGCAAGGCTCTCCTCCCACAGAGACACACCAAGTCAGGCTGCAGCGGACTGCAGAGGACAGAGCGCTCTACACATGAACCTGGAAGTCATACCTCAGAGCCTACCCAGCAGACTTCTCTGTTCTTCTGCTCCCCAGTGCAGCTCCCCAAAGTCCCTCTCTCTGTGACGAAGTGAAATTCTTGAGAATCCCTAGGATCTTGGATTTGGATGGGTTGGTCTCCTTCTATCTATCATCCCGTCACAGCTTGATTGTATGAGATGGCAGAAAGTAGTTGCCAAGAGAAATGTCATGTTATCTCTCCTCTCACCTCAGTTATACCCTATATGATCACATGTACCTGCTGCAGCCAGGAAAATCCTTCTTAATCATAATTTTGATTGAATTGGCCCTCTACCATACTGTGATATCAGCTCCCCATTTTAGACTTCCAGTCTCCCACAATGCCTTTCAGGACATCATCTTCTACCACTTATTTCCCCAGTCTTCTCTGGACTCACCATCACCATACAGCAGCACTCAGAACAGTCTTCCTGCCTCTCTCACTTCAGGCCTTTGAGGGTTCCCTCCAGATCACTCTACTGCCTTCTCTCTCCTGCCTCCTCTTGCTCCTCTTTGTCTAACTCCTTCCTTCAAGACTCTCTGCACAGACCCCTTTGCTCCAGCTTGCCTTTCTTAGATGCTCCTCCCTCAAGCATCCTCAGGTCATACTCACACATCAGAACAATTATCACATGGAGCCACAGGCAACTACCTAGTGAAAAGTCTCCACAACCAGAGTCCCCAAAGAGCCATGTCTTCATCCCTGCCTTCCTACACAGCTGGCCCACGAGGCATTGGTACAAGAAGCCCAGCGGTCCTGCTATAAACTGAGTGTCGTTGCTCTGCATGTTCAGGCCCCACGTCTCCTCACATGTTAGTTCATCAGTGACCTTTGTAGAAATGACCTTTTTGTATTTGTCAAAGCAAAACTTCCAATATTTTCATTTCCCTACTCCAGGGAGAAGTTTTACCTGGCCCCACCGCTTCTTCGTCAGAGTGGCCTATCCAGCCCCTCACTGTCCTCACTCCCTGCAGTCATTCTTTCAGAGACCGAGAAGCAGCTCTTCACCATCCTGACATCCTGTGAATGAACTGGACCCATCATGAGGTTGGCCTTGGTGAGCCCATCCTGAATCTGATTCATTGGAATGCTCTGAGGTGGTCATCACAGCCCAAAGCAGGAATGGCCACAAGACAATTTATTCCCCTTAACAATCCTACACAGATCGATTGCTGAGTTCAGCCAGGTCTCTCAGGAAGGGCTTTTTATTTCCTATTGGCACCAGCTCTTAGAATAACAAATTGCTGAAGTTTGCCACACTCTGAATGTGTTTTAAACCTTTCTCTTTCAAGCCCCAGGGTCCAGAACGTAATTAGCATCCTACAAGTAGCAAACATGTGTGAGGTGTGGTCCTGCACCAAGACCCCACCCATCTTTCTAGGATTCAAGATCCTCCTCTATAAGAACCAAAGGACATGAAAGGATTCATTTAACCAAGGAGTCACAGTCTCAAAGTGACCCAAACGGAAACTTTCTCAGCAGAGAGCAGCATTGGCTCACACACAGCCAGTAATGGCTGCATAGTAAGAACACTATGGTCAATGCAGTGCGTCTCTGTTTGTAGAACGGGGCAGAGGTTGATCCAGGTGCCCTGGTACTGAAATCTTAGCTGGTCCAAACAAGAAGACTGGAATAACCCATAAATATACGCAACTGTTCTGTGTCAACTAAAAACCAACTGTATTTTAGAAAGAAAACTGCGATGCTTTAGGGATGCTCAGTAAAACCAAAACTACTGTAGTATTTAACCACAGGGAACTTCATAAAGAGGATGTGGCACACCCAGTTAAGAAAACCTGAGACACTGAAACCAAGATAGTAAGCAATCCCCAGTTTACAGCAGTAGGAAGCCAGGTTACCTCACTGCTGCAGGACATAAGGTGATAAATGACCAACACCCAGAAGCTGGGGCCATCTGTCTGAGTGATATTCTGTAGCAAAAAATAAGACACAGGAAGGACCTGGAGCAGCTGTGGGGGTATAGCAGCATGCCCAGAAAGTGCTCTCTTGGTCCAAAGCAGAAGAAGAAGGGGAGCTGCCCTGGCTTCTCCTTTCTCTGCCATTCCTGCCGAAACCAAACAGAAACTGGAGTGCAGCATCATGGAGCAAGATAGCAGGTGGTTTATAAACAAGGGCGGTGAGCAGCCTAGCAACCAGTGGACAGCCAGATGCCAGGAGGTCACATGCCTTCTCTGTTCTCCTTGGTGTGTTAGAGCTTTCCCTCTGTTCTCACCCAGACACTGATCTTCTAGACAGAAGAGTCTATCCCCACAGGAAAGGCTCCTATGTCTATTCCGAGGGCTCAGTTAATTTTACAATTGTCCAGATACTTATTTGCACCAGAATGGTGCAAGGCACTCTGCTAGACAGTGGGGAGAAGGGACCATTGCGATAAATAAGATCTAATCCTTGTTCTCAGGGATCTGTGCTGTGGGGGATAGGGAGGGCAGATAAGCACATAGCCCTCTGCAGCATGCTCTAAATAATTTATTGAGGACGAAGATGGAACTGCCTTTGGGAAAATGGGAGATGCTTACAGCAAGAAATAACATTTTCATTTCTGGATCTTAAAAGGGAGTATCAGGAGAACAGGATTCTGGGTAGAGGGAACAGTGACATCACACGAACCCAGTGAGTGACAGGACATGATGGCTCTGAGGACAGAGATAGAGTAGAGCGCAGGGAAGAAGGATATTGACCTGGTCCAAAATGTGGGCTGGTTTAGAGGACATTGAGTCCCACACAGCAGTGTGGAGTCATGGAAGGGGTTCATAGAAAGTGACATGATGGAGTTTGCATTCCAGAAAGATCTTTCTGGCTGCCTGTGCACTGAGAGAGCTGAACGTGCTGGGAATAAAAACATAAAGAAAATCTTGGGAGCACCTGCCTCACAAACAGATCCTGGAGGGGTACAATGAAGGAGGGGCACAGGGCTCCTGACCCATGACCTTGGGCTGGTTTTTTGTAGTCATAGTTATGACCTCCATGGTGTGGAGACTAGTGCTAGGCCTGGACCCTGGTAACGGGGGATTAGGGTTTGTGCAAAAAGAGAGACATACCTGTGATATCTATAACCCTGTCTTCTGTAGATGAATCATGGGCACAGGCATAGGGTCTTTCTGAGTATACCAGAGCAATGTAAGGTGAGCCATTTTTCTCCATTTTTCCCAAGCACTCCCTGTCTCTACCCACTCGTTCATATATGTATGCCACTGATATTTTATCCCTTTATCTACTGGTTCCTGAGCTGATCAGCAGAAACCTGTATCCCCACAGAGCGTTTTTGAGAAATGTACTCTAATCTTCCTTCCGCTAATCTTGCATCCACTCCTCTAGCTCCACCTTGTGTTCCTAACTCATACGTTCTCTCCCCAGCTCCTAAGGCTGAGAACATGAGAACCTGAGATTATGAGAAGCAACAAAAGACCAACATCTTAGTTGAGGTTTCTACTGCTGTGATAAACACCATGACCAAAAGCAACTTAGGGAGGACAGGGCGTGTTTTGCTTTACAGATCACAGTTTATCACGAAGAGAAGTCAGAACAGAAAATCAAGGCAGGAACTACAGGCGGGAACTGAAGGAGAGGCCATTGAGGAATACTACTCACTGGCCTTTACCCAAGGGCTTCTTCATAGCCTGCTTTCTTAAACACCCCAGGGCAGCCCACAATGAGGACTGCCCTCCAACACTAGTAAATAGTTAACAATATGCATTATAGGCTTTCCCACAGACTATTTTCTCAGTTGTGGTTCCATCTTCCCAGATGACTCTAGTTTGTGCCAAGTTGAGAGAAGACAGTCAGCACAGCTGCGAACACCTCTGAACAAACATCAGAAAGGAGCTAACGAAACGGTAGTGACCTTTCACCTCTGTTGCTCAGAGGGTTTTGTTGTTGTATTGAGGTTGTTTTGGGTTTAAGACAGATCTCACTTTGTGATCTAGACTGTCTTGGAACTCAGTATGTAGTCTAGGCTGACCTCAGTCTCCCAGAACTTGTCCTGCCTCAGCCTACTGGGTGCTAGGATTATAGATTTTTTGGGTGTTAACTGAGCCATCCTAGGGGACTGAGCTCAGAGTCAGACCCATGGTTCCAGCCTATCTCACAGTCTCATGGGATTGCAGGTGAGACGTGTGCTGTTGAGTGCTCCCTTTGTGTAGGGTGCTGGGAGGACCCAGGAGTGGGTGAGGAACAGCTTGTCCTATGGATTCACACACAAAGGGCTCGGTTATCTGCTGAGCTTCCCTAGCTAGCACCATCCCTTGTTGCTCCCCACTGAACATCTTCCTTATATTGACAGTGGATGAACAGAAATTGGGAGTCAAAAATGCCATTAATATAGAGAAAAGCTGGGGTGCTTAACCCTTTTGGTTCTCTTCAAAGAGAATCATTCTTCTATACTGACTTAGCAAGCTAGCTGCTGTTCCCCAAGGGGGCAGTGCAGGATATGGGTCGATAAACACATTTTCAAAACATTTTTTCTATCAAAGTTCTGGAAAGAAGGCTAGAATGCAAAAGATCAATCCAAAAGAGGCCAGGCACTGCTCAGAACCCTGCACAGTGCTGTGAGAGTTAGGACCACAGACAGTTCCTGGAACAAGGTAGGAACCCTGGACAGCTCCATGAACCCTCCTCATCCTTCAACAAATAGGCATCAAGCTTTTGCTGCATAAGGCTGTGACTGGTGGTAGGTGCAATACATGAGACAGATGTATGTCCTCCTCACCCCAAATAAGTCATCTGGCCACACAGGCCGGAACTCAGGAGCCATCCCTGGCATCACACTTCCACACCTCCATGAGAAACTATCTCACCACCAAATATGTACCATCCTCTGATGTGAGTAAGACAAGGACAGATACAGAGACCTCAGCTTTCAGGCCATGCCTCAATCCATACACAAGACTGGTTGGGCCTCTGAAATCCCAGTAAGGTCTCTGGATCTCAGTCCCAGAGCCTTCCAGCCTGATATTAATGCATTTACTCATGACTAGAGAACTTATTTCTATTGAATCATCACCACCTGGTGGCCCAAGCCAAAATTTGTCAAGTAAAAAGAGCTTAGAGTCACAGAGCTTAATGACCATTTGACACCATGGATTTGTCCTCTTCTAAGAAGGCTTAGCAGAACTTTCCCAGGGGCCTCATTAATTCTCTGACTAAGCCCCAGACACCTAGAGATTCGGCCTGCTCTGAAAGACTTCTCCGAGGGAATTCCACACTCACCTCCCCTGACTCAATCCTCTGCTTAGCACCTCTTACTGGGCAGAAGTCCCACCTTGGCTCTAATCCCAGTCCCTCCTGTTGAAGTTAAAGCCCCTTTGCTTTGATGAGCATCACAGAACCGGATACACAGCTCTTTGTTTTCTAGTTCAAAAGCCTCCAGAGGGAGGGGTTGGGGACAGAATTCTGAGTGCAATGGACACAGGTGTGTTGGGGTTCAGACACCGTTGGTGTGATACCAGAGCCAACTAGAGGTTCTTGTGTCCCCTATTTCCTAGCTGCCTTTAGAAGTGGGAGAAGGGTGACAGAACAAGGCAGTTGGAGGCAGAGCTATCCGATGCCCTTTCTTGCAGCACAATGTTCAGCACACAGGAGGAGCACTGTGCATCAGGCCAGTCTTCAGGTCCTGCAGAGCCAGTCTTCATCTATAAGGCTGGAGTGACTGGCCCAGTCTTCAGAAAATGTTGGGAAGTTTAGCTAAACTGGCTCTACCAAGATCTAGGCAGGGAATAAATTCAACTCTACAGATGTTAGTCATCTGTCCCCTCCTTGCTTCCAAAGACTACTTCAAAAACCTCAGTTTAGAGCAGGTAAGGGATGTGCCACCAAGCCTGAGGACCTAAAATCAACCTTGGGATCCATATGCTCGAAGAAAAGAACTGAATTGACTCCTGCAGCTGCTACTACATGCACCCCTGAACAGACAGTCAATACACTCAATCAGTAAATAAATGCAACAAATATCCTCAATTTGCTCATTCTATGCACTCACTTTCATTTTGTTCTAAGGAGACACAATGCAATATTTACATACATACCAAGATGATAGGTGAAAATGAAAATTGTATTAAGTTAGAACACACATCAGCATGTATGAAGCAAAGCAAAAATAAACAGGGGTGGAGATAAGAGAAAGCAGTTCATAATCTGTGACTTTGCAAGTACATTACTAAGAGTCAACTGTCTGACTATAAAGCTCCCCAAAGACAAATGGACACACACACACACACACACACACAATTAATGGGATATTTTTATTATGCTCCTGACTTCAATGCTCAGGGAACATTATGGAGAGGACAGAAGAATTCTGTAAAAGCCAGAAGTTTGGAATAAGTGAGGCAAATTATGTCATCTGAACATGACAGGTCCATTGTGCCCATGGACTCACAGTGGCTGTGGTCACTTATAAAGGGCATGCACAAGACCAAGACAATCAACATTCCAGGGCATCAGGAGGACTCATCCCCACCGAGGGTCTATTGAGAGTTAATGGCTGCTAGGAAAGGCACAATCGGTTTTCTGTATGATTTCTGTCCTAGAAGATTGACCATAATCCAGGGGATGGGCCACACCCATTAACATATGAGCAGCACTAATTAGACTCAGTGGGACATGAGGACATGAAGTTGGGGGGAAGACATGGGCTTACATAGGAGAAGAGTACATTGTACAAAATTCTCAAAGAACTAGAGAAAATATTTTTATTCTTGAGAATGTCCGAAACACATGCAATGTATTTTGATTATAGTCTTCCTCCTCCCTCAACGCTTCCCAGATCCCTGCTGCTTTCCCTACCCACAAGACTTTGTGCCTCCTTTTTGTTTGTAAAACCCACAAAGCCCAGCTTGTATTTCCTATATTCCCACAGATGTGTGGCCTTCCAATGGAGTATGGTTGATCTACCAGAGCCCACATCCTTAAAGAAAACTGACCTTCCCCCTCAGCTGACATCTTTGAATTGTCAACAGCTTCTTATCCAGGTGTGGGAACTTGTGTGTCCATCTCCCTCTTCCATGCTGGGATTTTGTCTGTCTTACGCACCTTTGTGAATTTATATATGCTACTTCCCTCCTGTGTCCAAAGAACGGTTTCCTTGTAGTCATCTACCACCTTTAGCTCCTACAATCTTTCTGGACCCTCTTCTGCAATAACCTCTGAGCCGTAGGAGGAAGGGATGTAATATAAATGTCCCATTTATGTCTGAGCATCTCACAGTCTTTTATTCTCTGTGCTTTGACCAGAAGCAGATTTCTGCATTAACTGCAATATACTGCATAAAGAATCTCTTCTGATGAGGGTTAAGAGATACATGAATCTATAGCTATAATGATTAGTCATTAGGAGTCAGTTTAATAACAGTAACAAGTCCTCCTCTAGGACTTATGACTAGTGTTACCTCAGGTTTTGGGTCCAATAACAGTGCCAGATATGAATTTCATCTTGTGGAGTGGGAGTTAAATCCAATAAGAAAGTGGTTAGTTACATCCTTGATATTTGTGCCACTGTTGCACCAGTAGGCATGTCTTACCAGGCCAATCAATATGGTTTTTCTTAGAGTTTACAGCTGTTTAAGACTGATGATTGCTTTCTTTGTCTGAGAGAATTAGCAGCTCTTACCAGCACTGTGAAAGCTATCTAGTAGGGATGAAGCCTTTGTGTTATTACAAGTTTGATTTCTGTATGTTCTATGACTCAAGTACATAGTGTCTTTAGCAATAGAGTCTTACTGTCAAGTTCTGGAATGCAACAAAAAGCATTGATGACATTCTATAAAATTTAGTGTTGGGGGCATCTATGGAAATTCACTAGTCAACTCCAAATGTTGTTGGCATTTGGATTTTTACTTTTTAGATTGTCATGGTGTATAGTAAAGGCACTGTGACCTAATTCTGGAGTAACTACATTTAAACTCTGGCCAAACTGTATAGTTAGTTACAGTAGAGTGAAACTAGATCCTCATCTCTCCTCTGCACAAAACTTTAAATGGATCAAGGACCTCAACAAAAAATATGATACCCTGAATCTGATAAAGGAGAAAGTAGGGAATATGCTTGAACTCACTGGCACTAAAAAGGACTTTCTGAGCAGGATATTCATAATATAGGCATGAAAACTAATGAGTAATAAATGGAAACTTATAAAATTGAAATGCTTCTGTATATCAAAGGATGTAATTGTTTGAATGAAAAAGGCAGTCTACAGAATGAGTAAAAGTCTTTATCAGCTATACATCTGACAAAATATTAACACATAGAATATACAAAGAATTAAAAATTAAGCATTAAGAAAACAGACAATCCAATTTTGAAATGGAGTATGGAACTAAACAAAGGGTTCTCAAAGGATGAAGGATAAATTTATGAGAAACATTTTCTTATATGTTCAACATATTTAGCCATCTGAAAAATGCAAATTAAAACTACATACCCAAGTCAGAGTGGCCAAGATTAAAAGTGACAGCAAGTGACAGCAGATCCTAGAGTGGGTGTGGGAAAAGTGACACTTATTCACTGATGGTGGGAGTGCAAACTGGTATAGCAGCTTTGGAAATCAATGTTCACTTAAAAAAAAAAGCTCAAAATAGAACTGCCCCATGGTCCAGTTTTGCATATTTTCAAAGGATGCTATATCCTACTCTCGAGATTCCAGAGATACCCGCTCGTCTATGCTTATTGCTGTTCTATTTACAATAGCTAGGAAGTGGAGGCAACTTAGATGTCTGTCTTAGTTAGGGTTTGCATTGCCATGATAGAACATCATGACCAACTCTTAGCAAAGGTCAAGAACTGGCACCTTTCCAAATATGACCTCCAGGGGAAGTTGAGTTTCACAGCTATATTGGGGTACTCATGGTATTTTCCATGGGCCCTATCTCCCAGAATAGTCTAAAAGGTGGAGTTATCCTATGCACATTCATGAACCAGTCACTGCTCAGTTCAGTCCCTAAGATCTAGTACAAAACCAGAACCAGAAAATCTCTCCAACATCATTAAGACCATTTGGCCAAGACATAACCCCAATGGAGCTGCTCAAGGCTATTAGGATATTTAAGAACAGGATATAATTCAGGTTACAGAAAAAGCCAATTCAAAGGAATCCAGTATGTCATGAAGTTATCTACATAGAAAAACAGCATCAAACATCAATAACACCACGATGAAGGCTGGCTAGTCTATCATTAGGCTATACCGGATGACACCAACGAGTATGCCGGTAAGCCTGGCATGATAGCCAGATACTAGGTGACATTTCTAAGACCCAAGAACCACATTCTGCACTCATATAACACTGCACCATCAGCCTCCAGATGGTGGTAACGTCAGCGAGTTATCAGCCATGCAGACATGGTAACTCTGAGAACTCCTTAACATATTTATGATGCCACGCTGGGCACCAACAAGTATGAAAACTCATCTATGTCCCTGAAGATAGACTATACAAAAAGTACCAACCAGAGCAGTTAACTATTTAACCAGAACGGTGGCCATTAGAGATCCACCCATTAGAAAGTCAACATAGCCCAGCCAAAACTCTGGACTACTCACTCACAACCTGGAGAAAGCTGACTGCTGAAGTGTCTATGGGTATAGACTCCCTACATCAGTGTAATTTTGCGGGGTGGGGTTCTGGCTTTTATCTTTTTTTTTTGTTGTTTGGAGGAGGGGTGAGACTATGTCTTAATCTCTGGCCCTAGCTAGCGTGAAATCCTTCTCCCTCAGCTAGGACTAGGATGCAGTCCTGTGCTACTACACTAGGCTTTTATTTCTCACGTGCTCAGTGTCACTTGCTGGGGATTCTGAGGATAGCTAAGGTTGCTTTCTACAACATGTCTTGTTGCTGCTCATGTTACTACCTCTCATGATAATAAGGGACAGCGTAACATGAGTGGCCTGTTTGTTTGTGTTTTTTGTCCTGCCCAGCCCCCCAGCTGTTTAATCCCAGAGAAAAATCACATTGAGATCTCTATAAGTTATAAAGCTGATTGGCCCTTTAGGTCAGGCTATTTTTAGCTAACTCTTATATCTTGATTAACCCATTTTTTTGGATCTATTTTAGCCATGTGGCTCAGTACCTTTTTCAGCTGGGGCAGATCACATCCTGCTGTTGGCCCCCCATCATGTTACATAATGGCATCCATGGCTCAGTACCTTTTTCAGTGGGGAAAAAGTGGCAGATCACATCCTGCTGTTTTGGTGATCTGGGCAGGAATGGGAGGATCAACTTCCTCCTCCCTAGGATTTTCCTGCTCTTTTTGTATCATTTTCACTTTCTATCTGGTTTTTCCACCTACACCTCCTGCCTGGCCAATCAACATTTATTTAAAACATGATTGACAAAATACAGACAATTCTCCCACACCAGGACAGTAAGTTAGAAAATGTGATATTAAAAGGATAACAGAGATCTTTCTAACAAAGAATAATTTTATCTGGTAAAAACTATAAAGTCTAATCAAATTGCAAAGATTTGAATAACTAATGTAAGATATAAAATATAAGAGACTTAAAATAGTATCAAGGTGGCTGGAGAAATGGCTCAGCGGTTGAGCACACTCATTGCTCTTCCAGAGGACCCTGGGTCAGTTCCCAGCACCAACCTGGTGTCTTTAATCTCTAGTTCCAGGGGATCCAATGACTACTTCCTGCCTTGGCAGGCACCAGTCACATGTGGGGTACAGAAATACATGCAGGCAGGCAAAACACCTATATACAAAAATTGAAAATAATTCAGCAAAATAAAATTGCTAAACTTTCTAAGATCAAAGTTCAATCAGAAGTTTTTAAATCAATGAACTTCACTTATTATTGGCCTGCTCTTGGGAACTTTCATACGCTGTCATGGAGAACAGATACATGTTCAGCGAGATTTTTTTTAAAAAAAATGTTTAGTTTTTCCCCCAAGTCTTACAAGTCTTATGTGTTACAAAAGTTTTTTGTTTTTATATTTTTTTTTATTTTTGAGATAATAGTATTATCACATCATTTATTCCTTTTTATTCCTCCCTCTAAATCCTCTCTTGCTCTCTTTCAAATTCATGGATTACCATCTGGTGTGTTCTTCCCTGGGGAAGACCGATTCACCCACTCTCAGCATTCCTTAGTTGCCTGTAGCTCTTTGTGAAGGTTGGGCCTCCTGAGCTTTCTCCCCCATCTGTGTTAGCATGTCTTTTGGTGTACACATGACCCCAACCATTTAATACTTGACAAAGATGCCAAAAACCTACTCCGAAGAAGAGAAAGCACCTCAGCAAATGGTGCTGGGGAAACTGGTTGTCCATGGGCAGAAGATGAAATTAGAAGCATGTTTGTCACTTTGCATAAAATCAAGCTTCAAATGGATCAAAGTCCTTAATGCGAAAACCTAAAACATTGAAACTGGTAGAGGAAAAGAAAGACGTGCCCTACAGGATGTGAATGTGGAAAAGGACTTCTTGAACAAGACTCCAGTAGATGAGGAAACTCCCAGGCAACTAAGAAAGAAAAAGCGAAAACTGCCAATAGAGTAAAGGGGAAGCCCAGGGAACGGGAGAGAACTTTTGCTAGCTGTGCATCTGACAGGGGGTTAATATCTAAAATATATAAAGGACTCAAAAACAAAGAAAAAACATTCAAAATATCGGTCCTGGAAATCTGAACAGAGAGTTTTCAAAAGAAAAAAGTGACTAGGAAATATCTCAAAATGTTTATTGTCCCAGATATTAGGAAAATACAAGTCAAAACAACTTTGAGATCTCAACTTACCCCAGTCAGAATGGCAAATTTCTACCAAAGGCCTAACAGCAGAGGCCAAAGGGAACCCTCATGTTGGTAGGATTGCAAACTGGTCCAGTCACTCTGGAAGCCAGTGTGTAGAAACCTTGAAAACCTAAAAATAAACCTACAATATGACCCAGCTACACCACTCCATGGCATATGCCCAAAGGATTGAGCATCATACTCCGCAGATACTTGCTCAGCCAAGTTCCCTGATGTTCTATTCACAACAGGTATGAAATGGAAACGACCTAAATGTCCTTCAGCTGAAAAATGGATAGTGAACCTGTGATATACGTACACTGTGGAATACTGTTCAGGTGTAAAGAAAATGAAATCATGACTTTTTTTTTCAGGTAAATGGATGGAGCTAGAAAAGATCTCATTGAATTAGGTAACCCAGACCCAGAAAACAAGTTCTTTCTCACTCCAGTAGGTCACTCGTCAGTCACAGCTTCCTGAAAAGAAGGACCAGGGAATGAGAAAATAAAGAAGATGGCAAAGTTTGGTGTCAGGAGGTGGATTATGCCAAGCAAGTTTACCAAGAAGTACTGCATCTTAAATACATTTTACAGGGAAATGGGACAGAGTCAGCAGAAAACCATCATACAATGTGATAAAGTCAGCAGGAAGCTATTCAAGCAATGTCACACAAAGGAATATCACACAGGATATCACAAGTGCACCATAAATGGAGCACACAGTGACCTTGGGGCTGATAACTTCAGTCTCTTTGGTGGGAAGGTCAGGTTCCCATGACTGAAACCTTAAAGCCTTTGAGGTTTTAGTCCCAACCCAAGACCAGACCTTGCATGTCTTCCCCTGAGCAAGAACACAGAATTAACGTTCCCTTTCTACTTTCATCAGGACCTCTGAGAAAGCCTTGGATTGGTCTGCCTCCTAACAGGTAAATGGACGAAAATAGAGAAAATTGCATTGAGTGAGGCATCCCAGATCCAGAAAGACAAATGTTGCATGTCTTCTCTCATTGTCTTATCCCGTGGTCCTAGCTCCAAATCTTGAGATGTTAATACTTGACCTAAAGTAAATGCAGAAACCAGGAAAGTAAAAAGGGACCATTGTGGGGGGGGGGGGGGAGCAGGGTGCATCTGATAAGGGAACAGTAGGGCACAAGTGACCTGAAGCTGGAAGTGACCAGAAAGCCTCCTCCCTAAGGACCAGCTTTCATGGCACCAGAAGATGCCACACAAACTTCCAAAAGAAGGGAAGCAACCAGCAGTCCCACCCAGCCATGATGCCAGGAACGACAACAAGGACCAGCATGGCATTATAACCTGAAGGATGCAATGGTGGCACAAATACCTTGGTGGTAACCAACAGTTCTCCAACTTAAGACATACTCAATAGCAACAAAGGCACGTTCAACAAGGGAAATTGTCCCTAGTGCTGAAAATCTAGCCACATCCAGGGCTAATGAAACCATGGATCTTGGAGGAGAACCTACAACTGCCGCTTTATTAAACTAGCATAATTCTTAACCAGATTTTAACTATTTTCTCTTATACATGCAGTCTTCACTCTTCATCAAAAAAAACCTTCTATTTGCAATAGATGCAGTCCATTATAGAGAAACCACAACAAATCAAAATACAGAGTTGTGAACACAGTCCCAACTGGTATATCTATAACACACCTGTACTGGGTCATTTTGTGTGTCAACTTGACACAAGCTAGGGTCATCAGAGGAAGGAGCCTCAGCTGAGGAAATGCCTCCTGGAGCTCCAGCTGTAAGGCATTTTCTCATTTAGTGATCAATTGGGGAGGGCCCAGCCCATGGTGCGTGGTGCCATCCCTGGGCTATTGGTTCTAGGTTCTATAAGAAGGTGATCTGAGCAAGCCAGGGTAAGCAAGCCATTAAGCAGCATCCCTCCAAGGCCTTTGCATCAGCTCCTGCCATTGTAATCCTGCCCTGTTTGAGTTCCTGTCCTGCCTTCCTTCAGAGACAACCGCAATGCTCAAGTGTAAGCCAAATAAACCGTTTCCTCCTCAACTTGCTGGTGGTCACAGTGTTTTGTCACAGCAACAGAAACCCTAAGACAAAGACATTGTCAGAAACACAACTGCTTGTGTTAATACTAACTGAAACAAACTAAAGCAAACCAACCAACCAAATAACCAGACAACCAAACAAAAACCAACTTTACAAATTAGGAGGTTGTGAAACAATTCACAGGATTGCCTGTGGGTAACTACCCAAGGTACCAAGGCTCACTGATCCACTTCTGTAGTGTGCACGAGCCTCCAGGTTCCATACTCAGCACCAAACAAAAGAGAAACAAGGACACTTACTTTGACAGAGACCACAGACACATTATTTTAAAAGTAGTTCTGCAAAGACAGCTTCCGAGTGTGAGAGTTCAATACACAGTATTCGAGTGCCATCTAGTGGCCACATTGCAAATCTGCTTAGAGGGCTGAAAGGTAAAAGGTCTGAAAGAAATTCAGTGTTGTGTGCATTGTCTCAGCCACCAGGTACCTAACAACCAGCAAAACAGGCGAGGTCTTACCTTCTCAGGGCTTGCATGATCTTTGAAGGTAGAAGTAACACAAAGAAAACGAGTCATACGGAATAAACAAGATGAGGCAAAGATCTATGAGGGCTGTTTTCTAAGAAAGCTGTCGAGCAAGCCTCTGACTACCTAGACAAAGTCATTCCCAGAAAATGGCAAAGCCAGTGCTGAAGCCCTGAGCTGAGTGTGTTCTTGGTGTAGTCAAGGATGAGGTGACAAAGAGGATGAAGGTGCAGTGAAGAAAATGAGGTAGAATGTAATGCCAGAGAGCTAGTGAGGCAGGTTGGGAGCCTAGATATGTCACATGCCCGGTGAGCCTCTGGGAGGAATTTCAGCGAGAGGGTAAAGAATGGAGGGTTTGGACTATGGTGACCTGAACTGGTTCTGACCGTAAGATTAATCAAAGACAGTGCACATCAGCAAGATGGGGTAGCAAGCTGGAGCAGAGATATGGGAACTGGCTGGACCAGCGATCTCTTCAGGCACAATGAGAAAGGTCATGTTCTTACATTATTTAAAAACAGTGGGGGAACACAGGGAAATGGCTCAGGTGTGAGTGCATTTGCAACACATGCCTAATGACCTGAGTCCAATCCCCAGAACCCACATTAGAAGCTGGATAATGCAGCATTGGCAATCCCAACACTCCTATGGGAAGATGGGAAATGAGACCTCAGCAAGGTGGAAGGTGGGAAACAGCTCCTGAAAATCACCCTCTGATCTCCACAGGCACACTGTGACATCCACAATGCCCTCATCAGTCAGCCAGTCAATCACCCAATCAATCAATCAATCAATCAATCAATCAACCAGTAACTTTAAAATTAAAAAGAAATATACTGGGGCTTTTTGAAGAGTTTGATCAATAAAATGCTTGCCAGACAAGCACAGGGACCTGAGTTCCATTTCTAGCACCGCAGCATTTAGGAGCTGGAGACAGGAGGATTCCCTGGGGGTCTCACTGGCCAGTCAGTTTAGCCTAATCATTGAGTCCTGGGTCCCAGTGAGAGACACTGTCAGCAAGGTGAGTACCAGCTGAGAGAGAACACCTCGGCTGTCCTCTGACTTCTGCGCACATCCATGCACACTAGGCAGACACACACACACACAAACATGAAGAAATATATAAATATATAAATAAGGCATCCATGGGGACTGCAAGATTGGATGTGAGTTTTAATAGAAGGCCAGAAATAATAATAGCATATTAAAAAAAACTGTGTTTGGGGCCTGAAGAATCATTTGATGGGACAAAGAGCCAGTGGGCTGAGCAAGGTAGAGGTGAAAGTTGGGGTGGCAAGAACTTAAAACAACTGGTCCCCATCATGTGTACAGTCGGGAAGCAGAGAGATGAACTCTAGTGCTCATCTCATTTTCTCATTTAATTTAGGTCCAGTCCCATCCCACGGAACGGTGCCACCCACAGTTCCGGTGGGTCTTCCCTCTCAGTTAACCTAACCTAGATCACCCCTCACAGGTGTGCCCAAAGGCTCATCTCCTTGGGGGTTCTAGATCCATCAAGTAGACAATATTAAATCCAGTCAAGCTGACAATACTAAACACTACAGGACCCCTGAAAGAGCTCACACTGTCTGTAGTAAAATGGATGTCCAGTAGCCAACCTTATCCCCACCTTCCTTCAGAGGATTACCTCCTTGCTCATTAGTCAAGCTTTTCTAGTTCCTGCCCCATAAGTGTAGCTTTCCAGACCACTGCTCTCTCAGTCTCCTCAACAGGGGGCCAATATCTATGGCCTGGGAACATTCACTATGTGTCAACCTAAAATTGAGCAATCAAGAAGCTCCCGGGACTGGGTGGCCACTGGCTGAAACTTTTGAAATTTTCTCCATAGGTGAACTCAGACCTCTGGGGATCAGATGAGCAGACAGTGCACAGAGAACCCGGAAAGCCCTTGACATTGTTTTTGAAATCCTCCTGTGAAATCTACCTGAGACAAAACACTGCCACCAGGAGGCCAGGGAATGAAGAGCAGTGTGCGTTGCACTGGAACGTGACTGGGGGGAGGAGCATGGGATTCCATTGCCACTGAGCACCTCACCACCACTTTCCCAAGCGTCCTGAAGCTGGTCTCACGTTTGCTGAACACTCCACTCCCCATAAGTCCCGTGGCCAGGGTTTCACTTGCATGTCCTACTTAAATCTCACAAGCATTCCCCGAGGGACAGGCTGCTATTGGTCCACCTTGCAGAGGAGAAACTGAAGGCTCAGTCTGTGGCAGAGATGTAGTTCAACCTTCATGTTCCCTAGTGCCACAATCCATTGCTTTAATTCCTCTGTCTTACTCCCTCTAGCATCCGGGAAATGAGAGTAGCCATACCAAAGTAGTAAATGTGCACAACAAAGACAGAGTTTTGAAAGCAGCAAGATGGAGAGGAAAAGTTACAAATAAAGGAAAACCCATCAGAACAACAGCTGATTTTCAGTGGAAATTTAATGGCCAGAGGATCCTGGAGTAATGTACTTCAAACTCTGAAGACCATGGATGCCAACCTATGCTGCTCCACCCAGCAGACCATCTGACATAGTTGAAGGAAAAAAGTTTTATTTTTTTATGAACACAAGCAGGTTAAAAGCACTCATGTCCACCGGGCCATTCCTATAGAGAAACCAGAAGTAATGCTGCCACTGACAGTTGAGTAAAAAAAGGAATAAGCATCACCGAGAGAAAAAAAAACAAACTGTAACTACTGAAACACAAAGCATGATTAGCAATGTAAACAACCAGAAAACAAGAAAAATGACTGCAGTCAATAACTTTAAATATTAATAGCATCAACTCACCAATCAATACACAGACTAGCTGAATGGATGAAGAAACAAAATCTTTCTGTTGTCAATAAGAAATTCATCTTCGTTTTCAAGTAGGTTACAATTTTTAAAATGAAAGGATGGAAACCAGCAAATGCATCCAGGAGGCAAGCAGGTATTGCTGTCCTTATCCAACAAAAGAGACCTCAAAATAAAACCAGCCAGAAGACAGAAAGAAAGATTCTTTATTATAATCAAGAGAACAATTTAGCAAAAAGACATTACAATCCTAAATATATATGAACCAATTTCATAAAAAATGTACTACTGGAATTAAGGACACAGGTAACTTCAAATCAGTGACTACAGGTGACTTCAAATCCTACTTTCTCCAACAGACAGGTGATCTAAAGAAAAGTAAAGAAACAGCAGAATTAAATGACATAAACATCAAATAGACCCGAGAACTACCTACTGAATATTCTGAATATCAAACTCAGTATGCAGGAGCCCATGGTAGTTATTTGTGGTGGTTTGAATGATAATAGCCCCCAGAGGCTCATGTATTTGAATACTTGGTCTCCAGTTGATGGAACTGTTTGGGAAGGGTTTGGAGGTGTGGCCATGTTGGAAGAGTTGTGTCACTGGGAATGAGCTTTGAAGTTTCAAAAGCTCATTTGTAGGACCCTGCCTTTTCTGTGGATACCCACACCCGATCCAGGCGCGCGCTTTCCCGAACTCGGACCCACGAGAAGGGACGACTGTCCTGAGGGTTTGAACAGACACACACAAAAGAGACCTTGCTCACTTACCAATGAGTAAATGGCCACTTTATTAAACTTAAGTTGGGTATTTATACCAGTGGGTAAGGGGGATCAAAAGGGCAAGGCCTCCTCCCATCAGGAGCAGGAGAAGGAGATTACAGGCCCCGGCGCCTCAGGCAGAATCAGCTGGGAGGGGCAGGCATATGGGGCCCACTGCTAGAACCTTGTTTACAGGTGGAATCACCATAACAAAGAGAGCCAGGTTCTTCCTAAACTATCCCCTCAAGCCAGTGCTAGTGCAGAATCTCCAGGGAGCCGGAGGTCACACGGCCCTGCGAATCGCCAGGAAGAAGGGAAAAAGACCTTGGTACCTACAAGTCTCCCTTTAAATATATATATTAAATATGATGACAAAACCTGCCTTAGGCGTCACCGGGAATCAGGTCAAATCTGGATCCGTCATCAGGATGACGCCTCAGGTCCAGACGTATCCCATGTCTTAGACTGGAAAAGCCTGCCCAGTGATCTAGACCCGTCTCTGGTTAATGCCATCCTCCAACACGTTCAGCCGGTTTTATGCTGAAAGATACTCCAAGGCGAACGCCTACTAGGGCCAGGCCGTGGCGGACCTGAAGCCATTGGCCAGGTGAAGACACTCCAGCATACACATAAGCATTCCTGGAAGAGACAGTGCTTGCACAATATCTGAAACGTTGGCTCAGAATAGAGCCCTTGAGTAGGGCTACAACACCGGCAAATGGGACCCCTGGTATGACTAGTCAAACTAAATTAGAGCCAATTAGTAATTTTGTATTCCGGGGTCCGAGAAAAAGCAGCAAAATCTTAACCTGCAACCAGCAGAGGTCAAAATCCACACCCAGATTGTAAAGATTAACTACAGCGTCTAATTGTGAATTTAAATTACTTTGATAGTTATGGTAATTCTGTCTATCTGGCAAGGTTTTAGCCTTGAGCACCCAACACTGCAAACAGGGCAGGGGAGGTAGCTGTTTTCCCCTCAGGGGGTCAAGCAGCCTTGACTGAAACGGGCAGATCAAGGCAAAGCAAGACAGAAAGCTGGGAAAGGGGTAAAATCAGGCATTGGATCATCTCTCAGGAATCTGCCAACTCCGCCGCCACCTCCGCCACTGTGTCCATGGGATCTCTTGATCTCGCCTCGTCCTCAGGTCTCTGAGTAGAGGAATCCACGGTCCGCACCAGACGTTCAGGGACGGGGTGCTTTGCATCCTGTGGAAACACACAAACCGTTTCTCTTCCCCAAATCAAAACCCAGTCCGGACCATGTACATTAGAACACGACCTGGACCATGCCAGACTCTAGCTGAGGCAAATCCTGCCTGCGGGCGCCATTGAAATTGGCTCCCCTCGTCGGTCTCTGGGAGCGATGTGCTTAGCTGTTTAGGATCTAAACTACAACCAAGCAGGTCTTGGACATATAGAGATCTGTAGGTCTCTGTCTCCAAGGAGCAAATTCTATTGGCCTGTGCCACTGCAACTGGCCTAAATATTGGGCTGAATTAGCCAACCTCAAAGCATCATTTTTTTATTGGTCTGCACCATCATAGCAGGTCTTGGACTGGGCTGAATTGAATGGCCAGCCCCAAAACATCTTTTAGAATCAGTTCTGCCTGGAACTTTTCCAGGGGCAGAAAATAATTATCTGATCCAGTACGTGAGCACTTACATAACTGGACAGAATTATAAAAATTGTTACCTTTATGGGGGCACATTGCCTCCCACCAACATTTGAGAAATAATTAATAGGATCGACATATCTGGCTATAGATTTGGAAATCTTTGTCAGTGATCAATCCATATAAAAAACATGAGGACTCCATAAATTAGTCCTCCAAAGATCAATTAATAAAATAAAAATATATGCAACAGACCTAAACTGAAAACTCTCAATAGACAAACTCAAAATGACTGAAAGACATTTAAAAAATCCTCAATTATAACATCTTTAATCATTGGAGAAACGTGAATCAAAATATCTACCTTATCCCTTAAACATGATTAAGATCAAATATTGCTCATAACTTGTACTTAAGAGAAACTCCTTCACCACTGGTAAAAATGCAAACTGGCACAGTTTGGATTTTTAGAAAATTAGGCAACAAACCATCTTAAGATTTAGCTAACCTCTTTTGGGTCTGTATAACCTTTGAATCTATTACAGTTTCTAACTTAAAACTGTTGAGGCTGCACTGCACAGCGGGGGGCGGGACACAGACCCGCTCTGCTCCTGCAAACTGTCACCTGAGTTTTGGCGGGCGGATTTTAACTATTCTTTGTACCACCAAGGCCTGGCTATTGTGGCTGCTTCCCGTGTCCGCCTCTGTTGTCCAGGCAAGCCCTCCAAGCCACTTCAGGTGCCAGAACAGCCCACCAATAAGCTGCGGCCCCCGCGGAAAGGCCGGACGCCACGCCTCCCGTAGCCCCAGCCCGGGAGGCGCCGGAGTCCGCCAGGCGCCTAGCGCGCCCACCATGTCCGTGTTGCAGTTAGTCACTGCCATGGTCACCCCCAGTCAGGCATCGCCGCTTTTCCCGGCCACCTAGCACCCTCTTTTTTTATCTGTCTGCTCAGGCGCCGCCATAACCGGCATTGCGCCCTGCCCCAGGTTCCTGCGGCCCGCCTTGTGCGAGGGAGCCATGCGACTGCCTTTTGCGACTGCCTTTCTGCGTCTGATCATCATGGCCGTGCCTCCCGGACGAATTTGCACCCGCGGCTGAGTGTACTGGCACACCGCTGCATTTTTACCCTCCCTGGCCTGCCTGAAATGGCCCCGCCGCTCATAGGCAGGGCCTGGCGGCCGCCTGCACTCCTCTCTACACCATCCAGCAGCCTGTCTCTCTGTTTTAAATGCACCTTGCAGAACCTCAGCCACAGTGAAGGGCCAAGTGCGGTCCTGTGACCCGCATTCAAACATGCATGGAAGCTTTCTAGTCTCCCTGAAAGACAAGCTCTGTGAAGCTGTTCTTTTGTTACTTAAAAACTCTTAATAGAACTTACAAATATATTTTTAATCCTCTCTCAGTCTGAGGCCCGCACCTTATGGGCCCTTGGCTATTTACTTTGCTAGTCACCAGTTACATTGGCCCTGTAGCCTTGGGAACGGATTCCCGCCAGGAGCTAACTGCTCCCAGCCTGTTCTCTTGGTAAAAATTAAAGTTCCCTGCATGTGAGAGCCAGGGACTGAGTTTTAAAATCATCTAAGCAGTCTCTAGTGCAGTGTCATTTAATCCTGGTGCCTAGTCTCTTTATGAAATTTAGCAGCTGATTTGCTCACTGGCCTTCAGCTCCGGATCAGACCTTTCGGCACCCATACTTCTACATATCACGCTTATTCACCCCCTTATCACATGTGCACAATTGCACACTACAAAACTGGCCAGATTCCGGATCATAGGGGAACCCTCACCTCTTGGGTTTCTCATGGTGGATCCACGGACGGCAGGACGTGGTTCTTCAGTTCTTCTTCAAGGGTCACCGAGGGACGCCATCTGTAGGACCCCGCCTTTTCTGTGGATACCCACACCCGATCCAGGCGCGCGCTTTCCCGAACTCGGGCCCACGAGAGTGGACGACTGTCCTGAGGGTTTGAACAGACACACACAAAAGAGACCTTGCTCACTTACCAAAGAGTAAATGGCCACTTTATTAAACTCAAGTCGGGTATTTATACCAGTGGGCAAGGGGGATCAAAAGGGCAAGTCCTCCTCCCATCAGGAGCAGGAGAAGGAGATTACAGGCCCCGGCGCCTCAGGCAGAATCAGCTGGGAGGGGCAGGCATATGGGGCCCACTGCTAGAACCTTGTTTACAGGTGGAATCACCATAACAAAGAGAACCAGGTTCTTCCTAAACTATCCCCTCAAGCCAGTGCTAGTGCAGAATCTCCAGGGAGCCGGAGGTCACACGGCCCTGCGAATTGCCAGGAAGAAGGGAAAAAGACCTTGGTACCTACACACATTCCAGACCAGGTAGTTTCTGCAGCTTGTTTGTGAATCAGATGTAAGCTCTCAGCATAAGCCTGCCTGCCCACTGCCACACCTCCAGCCACGACGTTTGTGGACACTAGCACTCTGGAACCATGAGCCTCCACACTATATGTTTTCTTTTATAATTTACCATGGTCATGCTATTTTGCCATGGTGATAGATAAGTGACTTAAATTATTTCACAAAGTAGAAAATGAAGGAACATTGCTTTTATGAAATCAATATCACTCCTATACCAAAACCACATAAAAATCTAAGTCAAAAGAAAATAATTGTTCAATCTCTCTGATGAGCATAAAAACAAAAGTTCCCAATAAATACTTACAATGTGAATTCAAAAAGTTCATCAACCATGATCAAATCAGCTTCATCCTAAAAGTACAGTAATGGCTCAACCTAAGTTAAAAAAAAAAGAATAAATGTAATTCACTACAAAAAGGCTGTTAGATCCCTCCTGGATGCTCACATATGCCTTAATTGGCAAGGTGGTATTGTTAATCCTTATTCTCCTTAAATGTCTCCTGCAGCAGATCCAACATCAGCAGAGAGCAACTAAGGCAACTCTTTAGGTGTTAATGACTCTTAGGCATCCTTCCCACAGTCCTCTTCAGGAGGCTATTCATGCCTGGTTATTTGTAATTCAAAAAGGTTACTGCCTAGTTCCCCCCCCCCCCCCCCCGCATCTCTCCAGGAATGAATGCTCTTTGAGGATTGGTAGTCAACGATGGGCAAGAGGTTGCCCAGCAGGCCAACCTAAAATAGGCACAGTCTAGTGACTGAGCTCTCCTGAGGCAGGATCAACAAGGCCTGAGCAAAGAACTCTGGCTCCTGCTGTGCACCCTATGTAATAAATAAAAAAGGTGTGGATATGTAGGAAGTTAAGAGCTGTGAGTCCAAAGGAGCCAACCTGGAGTCTGCCTGGTGCTGTCAGAGGTCCTGACCATGCTTAACCAATGAGGGACATGTGATGTCAACTATCAACAGGTCAGAATGTCTGGGTGCTGGGAGGGTTTATAAGGTTTTCTCAGTTGTTAAATAAACAAGTCTGCTGTAAGCCTTTTGCCTGACTCCTGGATTCTGTGTTTGTTGATATCACACCTTCTCATCCCCTCCCCTGAGGAAGACTTTAGGGTCCAGCACAATTCACCACATAAATACACTGAAAAATAGAAATCATGTAGTCATCTTACTACAGGTATAAAAGGTCTCTAAAATATCTAACATCCCTTGATGATGAAAGTTCTAGAGATTCTAGTGATACTAAAGATATATTTCAACATAAAACAAAAGATGCATGATGAACATCGTGCTAAATGGAGAAAAACTCACAGCACTTCCTCTAAATTCAAGAAAAAAACAAGGATGTCTGTTTTCTCCATTCCTGGTGGATATAGTGCTTGAAGTCTTAGCTGGGGCAATAAGACAAGGACTTAAAGGGGTCACAAATAATAAAGAAGTCAAAATGTCCTCATTTGCAGATGATACGATCCTGTACACAAAAGGCCCTAAAGACTTCACCAGAAAACTCTTACAGCTGACAAACATATCCTGGAGAGTTGCAGGATAGAAAATTAACAAACAAAACCAATAGCCAGCCTATACACCAACAATGAATTCACTGAGGAAGAAACCAGGAAAATAATCTCATCCACAGGAACCTTAAAAATGAAAGTACCTTGAAATAAATAATAATTCTAACAAGGGAATGAAAGACTTGTACAATGAAAACTTAAAGACACCAAAGAGATAAATTATAGAAGATATGAGGAGATGGAAAGACCTCCCATGCTCATGGAATAATAGGATTAATACTGTGGAAATGTCCATCCTACCAAAAGCAGTTTACACATGCAACACAGTACCATCAAAATTCCAGTGCAATTCTTTACAGAAATTGCCAAAAATAACATTAATTTTCATCCTGAAACACTAAACACTAAAGATAGCAAAAACAGCCCCGAACAGTAAAAGAACTTCTAGAGCCAGCCCTGATTTCACTTCTTGATCTGTTCTGTAAAACAGAAAGGAATATTACCAAATTCATTCCACAAAGCCAGCTTTACCTTAATGTCAAAACCTAATAAGAACCCAAAAAGGACAAGAAAAAAGAACCCAACAACTATAGATCAGTTTCTAAAACAAACACAAGGCACAGATATTGTCAATAAAATACTTACATAGAAGTTTGAAAATGCATTAAAGTTATCAGATACCACAACAAAGTTAGTTTCATTCTTAGAGTGCTAGGATAGCTTGACATTTGCAAATTAATAAATCTAATACAGTCCAGAGAATTGAAGTCAGAAAATATGTGATAATCTCAATAAACAAATAAAAGGCATTTGACAGAGCTTAGTATGTCTTCATGAGGAAAGGTCCGAAAAACCAGGATCATAAGGAGCATCCAAGGAAGTGATCCTCTAGAGCAGTGATTCTCAACCCTCAGAGTGCTGTGATCCTTTAAAACAGCTCTTCATTTTGTGGTTACCTCAACAATAACATTATTTCGTTTTGCTACTTCACAACTGTAATTTTACTACTATTATATGTAATGGCAATTTTGCTATTGTTATGGATCATAATGTAAATATCTGGTATACAGGACATTTGATATGTGACCCCAAAGGGCTTGTAGCCAGTCCACATGTTGACAATCACTGGTCTAGGTGGTAACTTTCCACGAAGATCAAGAAGGTGACAAGAATGAGACTCTCTGCTCTCATTCAGTATAATATTCAGTCTGAACTACAAAAGGAAGGCAATAAAGAGAAATAAAGGGGATACAAGCAAAGAAACAAACAAGTCAAATTATTTCTACTTGTTGGTGATACAATCTCTTACTTGGAAGTCTCTAAATCCCCCACCAGAAAACTTTCAAGTCTGATAAACACTTCCAGCAAAGTAATAAGATACAAAGTCAATATGCAGAAGCCAGCAGACCGGGTTTTTTTTTTTTATTACATATACCGATAACAAATTGGCCAAGAAAAAAATCATGAAAAAAAACATTCACAGCTTAAAAAAAAACATAGAAGTAAACCTAAACAAAGAAGTGAAAGACTTCTACAGTGAAAATTTAAAGTGCTGAAGAAATAAATAGAAGAAAATATTAGAAGATGGAACTACTTCCCAAGGTCATGGTTTGAAGGAATTAATCTTCTAGGTGGTGGGGGAATGACCATATTACCAAATCTAGCCTACAGATTCATACAATTCCTATAAAATGCCAGTGAAATTCTTCACAAAAAGAGTTACCTTAAAGTTCATATGAAAATATGAACATCTTGATATAGTCAGAACAATCCTAAACAGAGAGAACAGTGCTGGAGGCATCATCATCGATGAGATCAAACTATACTACAAGACCATAGGAACAAAAACAGCATACTGTTGGTACAAATACACAGAACGAAGGAACAGAGAGGAAGATCAGGACATGGAAGATCAAGACACAGCTAAATCAACCTAGAATACTTTTCTTTTTTATTGCTTTTTACTGCATTCTTTTCTCATTTTACATAGCTATTCCCGTTCCCACTCACTCCCCACCTCCCACTTCCTTCACCTTCCTCCTACCCCATGTACCCATCTACTCCTCAGAAAGGATAAAGGATGGGGAGTCAACAAAATCTGACACTTCACTTTGAGGCAATACCAAGGCCCTTTCCCCTATATCTAGGCTGAACAAGGTATCTCTCCAAAGAGAATGTACTCATAGATGCTAGTTCAAGTACTAGGGATAAATCCTGGTACCATTTCCAGTAACCCCATAGACTGTCCAAGCCTCACAACTGACCCCCACATTCAGTGGGCCTAATTTGGCCCTGTGCAGGTTAGCCCACTAACAGTCCAGAGTCAGTGAGCTCTCACTAGCTCAGGTAAGCTGTTTCTGTGGGTGTCACAATCATGGTTGTGACCCCTTTGCTCATATTATTACTCCTCCCTCTGTTGGGCTGGTCATCAAACCCTACACACTAACAGTAGGAGACCTCGACACCTCACTCTCTACCTAAAATTTAACACAGGTATCAGAAACATACATTGGGAAAAAGAAGCCTCTCAACAAATGATGCTGGGTAAACTGATGTCCACTTATAAAACAGTCATTTCTGTTGTTCACTTTATACTTTTATCTACTTTAAAGTCTTAAAATTATAAAGCTATTAGAGGAAAACAGACAAAATGCATCAAGACATAGGCATGGTTAGGACTTTCCTAATAACTCACAGTAATTGACAAATGAAATTGTGCAAAACTGAACAAAATTTGCCTAGCCAAAAACAGTTACCTTTATAAAGTGGCAACCTATAGAATGGTAAAAAATAAATAAATAAAAGGTCTTTGACAACTATTAAGTCCAAAAAGAGGTTAAAAATCTAGGTTCTAGGAAGATGATGAGGGTCACAGAGCATTACAGTGTGATTTGGAAAGAAATGTGTGATAAGATGAGAACACAGAGGGAAGAAAACTCATGAAATAGTGATCAAATTTTGTAGTTGGACAATAATTTAGTATTTCTAAGCTTGGTGTAATATGTAGATCATACATGAGCAGGTAGTGGTGGCAGGCCTGGACTGATGGGTTAGCTTTGTTTTGTCTTTGTGGGTTAAGAGGACAGTTTCCTGGTAGTCACAGATGATTACCAGGCATGATATCAAAAGCTATGGAAAGATATGATGATGCTGTACAACTGTGTGCTCACATTTAGAGAGAAGATCCGATTAACAATGCTCCCAGGAAGCATGAGATTGCCATTTAGAAAACCTAAGGGAAAAATGTGGAGGCCATTCGAGGGCTAAGTGAGTTCTGAAACAATTTGTGAAGGACTTGCAGAAGTTTACCTCAGCGAACATGACTGTGCAAGAGAGGCTTTTGTTTAGACAAGCTAATGATGAGTGCTCCACACAACCACTTAAACTATCAGGAGCGTGAAAAGTCAAATACAGCCAGGGTGCACTTAAAAAACCTCAAGCATTCAAGAAACCAAACAACAGAACTATGAGAGCTCCATTTGAGCTTTATGTGTCTTCAGGCCATACTGTTTCCAATCCAAAAACAAGTGGAAAAACGAAAAAGGACAACATGAAGTATGGCTACTTGGGGGACTAGTCAAATAAATGGATTTTATCTGTTTTCAGGCTAAAAGGAAACCAAATCTTCTGCAAAAGCAACTGAAAACATGCTGCAAACATTGCAGATCTCTCAGTAGTAAGGTTTCAAACCGTCACTGACATTAGATTTCAAAGAAAAAAGATTTTATAATTGTACTGTTGAGCTTATTTCCCTTTGACTTATTTGTTAGATGCCTAGTGCTATTCACATTCCAATTCTCTGTGAAGAGTCAGTTATAAAGAATGTGTTTATATAAACCTAAAACTGCCTTTGACTGCTATCAGGAAGATGGAAGGAATCCATAAAAGAAAGATTTAAGATCTGTTGATTATATATCAGTTCTTCATATCATACATTCATACACACACACAGACACACACACACACACTAAGCGTTTTAGATTTTTATTTTATTTATTAAAATTAAAATTTCTCTTATATATTATATCTTAACCAGTTTCTCCTCTCTCCACTACTACTATCCCCACCCTCCTCTCTCCTCCAGATCTACTACCTCTACATCTCCTCTTCAGAAAAATAGCAGCCTTCCAAGAGACGACAGTCAAACAGGACAAAACAAGAAACAATAAGACAGGCAAAAGCCCGCATATCAACGCTGGACAGGGCAACTAAATAGGAAGGAAAGAGTCTCAAAAGCAGGCAAAAGAGTTAGAGATAAACCCACTCTCATTGTTAGGTGTCTCACAAAAACACAAAGCTAACAGATGGTACAGACCCACGCAGGCCCTTTGCTTGCCATTTCAGTCTCTGTGACCCCATGTTAGCCCTGCTTAGTTAATTCAGTGGGCCATGTTCTTGTGTTCTCCATTTCCCCTGACTCCTGCAATCTTTCCTCTCTCTCTTCCTCGGGGTTCTCCAATCTCCAAGGGGAGAAACTTGATAGAGACCTCCAGTTTAGACTTTCTCTGAAAATTGTCTGGCTGTAGGTCTTGGAACTCACTTCCATCTGCTGCTGGAAGAAGCCTCTGTGATGAAGACTGGACAAGGCTCTTATCTGTCAGTATAGCAGAATAAGAATCATTCAATTATTCATTTCATTCCTCCTCCTCCTCCTCCTCCTCCTCCTCCTCCTCCTCCTCCTCCTCCTCCTCCTCCTCCTCCTTCTTCTTCTTTTTCTTCTTCTTCTTCGGCAATCATGTAGAGCTTTACCCTAGATCATTAACCTATAGTCTCTGGTTTCTGGCCATCCAAGCAGTGTCAGGCATGGCTCCCTCCAGTGGTGCAAGCCTCAAGTTAAACAAAACATTGGCAACTCCAAGTTCTGTGACAGGGTTGCCCCAGCACATCTTGCAGGCAGGACAGATTGTAGGTGGAGGATTTTGTGGCTGGGTTGGTGTCCAGGTTTCTCTTTCTGTAGCCTGCAGTGTACCTTCCTGTGCCAAAGAGACTAGAACGCAAAGGAGGAGGCTTCAAGCCCACACCATCTCGACCTCTTTATATTCTTTGGGTTTGAGTGGAAATTGTTGTCAACAACGGGGCCCCACTGTCAGTTTTCAAAAGGAGTCCTCTTCTACCATTAACCTGGGCTTTTGGAGATATCCATGGAACCTCCTCAGTCAATAACGCAACCAAATGTAACCCTGTTCCCACCACTGGAAGCCTTGCCTGGCTGCAAAGATGGTCAGTTCAGACTCCATATCCTCCACAATTCCTAGGTGTCCTCACCAGAGTCACCCTCAGAGATTCAAGGAAGTTTCCACTACACTAGGTTTCCACACTACCCCCAAATGCCCTATAATTCCAGTTATCTCTTCCTGCACTCTCTCCCTCCATTGCTCCCCCAAACCTGATCCCTCTACTCCTGTTCCCACCTACCCCAATCTGCCTTCAGAATCTATTCTATTTCCCTTTCCAAGAGAGAACTAAGCTCCCCACCCCTCATTGCCCTCCTCTTTACCTAACTGTTGGTGGGTGGATTGTAACTAGATTGTCATTTACTTAGCAGCTAATATCCACATATAAGTGAATACATACGATAGCTGTCTTTCTGGGTCTGGATTACCTCACCAAGGATAATTTTTTTCTAGCTGTATTCATTAGCCTGCAAATTTCATATGGTTTTATTTTAACTCATGAGTAATACTTCGTTGTGTAAATGTACCACAATTTCTTTATCCATTCTTTAATTGAGAGACATCTAGGTTGTCTCCAGTTTCTAGCCATTATGAATAAACCTGCAATGAACATTGTTGAGCAAGTATCCTTGATGGAGCATCCTTGGGGTATATGCCAAAGAGTGGTATAACTGGGTCTTGAGTTAAATCAATTCCTAATTTTCTGAATAACTGCCATATTGAATTCCATAGCGACTTTACAAGTTTGCGCTCCCACCAGCAATGGAGGAGTGTTCTTATTACTCCACATCCTCTCCAACATAGGCTGTCACTTGAGTTATTGATCTTAGCTATTTGGACAGGTGTAAGATGGAATCTCAAGGTAGTTTTGATTCGCATTTCCTCTAATGGCTAAGGATGTTGAACACTTCTTTAAGTGTTTCTCAACCATTTGATATTCTTCTATCTGTTTAGATCTGTACCCTATTTTAATTATTTGTTTTATAATATCCAGTTTCTTGAGCTTTTTATATATTTTGGATATTAGACTTCTTGCAGATGTGGAATTGATTTAAAAAAAATATTTTTCCATTCCACAGACTGCCTTTTTGTCCTATTGACAGTGTCCTTTCTTTACAGAAGCTTTTCAGTTTCATGAGGTCTCATTTATCAATTGTTGATTTTATTGTCTGGGTTATAGGTGTTCTGTTCAGAAAGTTGTCCCCTGTGCCAATGTGTGCAAGGCTATTTCCCACTTTCTCTTCTACAAGGCTCACTGTGCGTGATTTTATGTTGAAGTCTTTGATTCACTTGAACTTGAGTTTTGTATAGGGTGGTAAATACAGATGTATTTGTATTTTTCTACATGCTACATCTAGTTTGTTCTCCTCCCTCTTCCCCTTTTCTCCTCCCTCTCCCTTCTGGCCCTCCCATATTCTGTTTTTTTTTTTAAGCAGATCTTGACTTTTTCCCCACTCTAGCAGGTTCCATGTATGTCTCTCTTAGGGTTCTCCTTGTTACTTAGCTTCTCTGGGATCATGGACTATAGGTTAGTTATTCTTTTCTTTATGTTTAATATCCACTTATGAGTAAGTACGTATCATGTTTGTCTATCTGGGTCTGTGTAACATGAGGGCTGGCTTGTTGGGGTTTCTGTTCTGCCCAGTACCCCATAGCCAGCATGCCCCAAAGAGAAAATCACACACAGGACTCCATAAGATTATAAACTGACTGGCCCATTAGTTCAGGTTTCTTGTTAACTCTTATAGTTTATATTATCCCATTATTCTCATCTATGTTAGCCATATGGCTTGGTACCTTTTTCAACTGTCAGCTCACATGTTGCATCTTCGGTGATCTGGGCAGGAATGGCAGAGGGAGCTTCCTGCTTCCCAGAATATTCCTGTTCTCATCGCCTTGCCTCCACTTCCTGTCTGCTTGACTCACCTATACTTCCTGCCTGGCCAATCAGCGTTTTATTAAAATACATGATTGACAGAATACAGATAATTCTCCCACACCAGGTCTGGGGTATCTCACTCACGATGCTTTTTTTTTTTTTTTTGCTTGTTCTATACATTTGTCTGCAAATTTCAAGATGTCATTGTTTTTTATCACTGAGTAGTACTTCATTGTGCAAATGTACCACATTTTCTTTATCTATTTTTTGGTTGAGGGGCACCTAGGCTGTTTCCAGGTTTGGATTATTACAAATAATGCTGCTATGAATACAGTTGAGCAAAGTCCTTGTGGTATGAGTAGTGCCATTGCTATATCTTAAGGTAGATTGATTCCTAATTTTCAGAAAAACTGCCACACTGATTTCCAAAGTGGCTGTACAAGTTTGCTCCCATCAGCAATAGAGGAGTGCTTCCCTTAATCTATATCCTCTCTAGCATAAACTATTATTGCTGCTTTTGATCGTAGCCATTCTGACAGGTGTAAGATAGTATCTCAGAGTCGTTTTAATTCGCATTTCCCTGATGGCTAAGGATGTTGAGAAAATCCTTAAGTGTCTTTTTCTCATTTGCAATTCTTCTGTTGAGAATTCTCTGTTTAGACCCATGCTTTGGTTGGATTATTTGATAATTTGCTGTCTAGTTTCTTGAGTTCTTTATATGTTTTGGAGACCAGTCCTCTGTCTGACCTAAAGCAATCTACTTTGAGATTTCATCTTACCCCTGTCAAATGGCCCAAGATCAAAGAAACAAATGGCAACAGATGCTGCCATGGATGTGGTGGGAAAGGTACCCTTATTCACTGCTGGTGTGAGTGCAGCCACTAGGGGACATCAGGGTGAAGATTCCTCAGAAAGCCAGAGGGGATTGACTATGCCCTGTTTCTCTATGCTGCTAGGTTTCTAGCATGCATCATCTCCAGGTGAATGATGATGAAACAATAGGACTAGCATCCCGAATTACAGCTTCATATAATAACATCCTTTACTAAACTGCTAAATCCAGAGATCTCTCCTTTTTAATCTCAAATATTCCTCTCCCCTAAAGACTACAAATATAAGGACTTCCATTTGTTCTGTGGGGCTGCTGATTAGCCTCCATATTGAAGCTTTTTTTTGGTGGTAGTGTTTGTGTGTTTCCCTTCTTTGAGTTGTGTTGGTGTAGGGTTATTAGGTGTCTGTGCTATTGTGGGTGTTTTTGGTTTCCTTGGGTTGAGGTTTTCCTTCTAGTACTTTCTGTAAGGCAAAGCAGTAAGCAACACTTTTCCATGACCTCTGCATCAGATCCTGCCTCCAGGTTTCTCCTCTGTTTGAATTCCTGTCCTTCAGTGATGAACTATAACATGGAAGTGCAAAGTATATATACGCTTTCCTCTCCAGGTTGTTTTTGGTCACGGTGTTTCATTCCAGCAATAGTGACATGCCTGCAGGGCTGAACAAAAGTCAATATACAATTTTCATGACTTAAAGTCAGTCTCTATCTATCTATCTATCCATCCATCCATCCATCCATCCATCCATCCATCCATCCATCCATCCATCTATCTATCTATCTATCTATCTATCTATCTATCTATCTATCTATCTATCTATATCCCTTTCTCCCTCTACCCACCCCCAGTAAAATGAGATTATAGGTTGGTTTTGGGGTGCATTGAACAGAACTGCAGATGACAAGGTAAAACCACAGGTCACAAGGGTTGCACAAGGAAGTTAAGGGTTTCTTTTGCTGTAAAGTTCATAATTTTATCTGTGATATTCTCAGATGAAGGTTTAGAAAAGGGAAATAAGAAGGCCCTACTCAAAGGTCTTACATGCTTAGACTTTAAGCATGATTTGTTTATTTGCTGTTATTTTAACATTCTTATTCGAATTATCTGTAGACAAAAGGAATGTTGGCTTGATAGAGGCAACCTTCACAGTGAATTTTGTTAATTTTCTTGACTTTTAGCTAGTGAAATGAACTTTACCAGACTCAAAAGAAGCCCTATTCACCTTTATCATCTTAATTTTCTGCTTTTTTCCCCTCTAGCCTGCTTTGCCACCACTAGATGGCACTCACGCATTTGATCAGGGTTCACCTGTTAGAGAAAGTGTATAGTAGTAGTATGCCCGTAGAAACTCTTAGAAAGAAGAGACTCCCTCCCTACATGACTGATTTAATTGGGTGTTTCTGAGTATGACTCCCTGTTATATTTCACTCTACAATTTATAATGATGCTGCTTCTCTCAGGCTCATGTGTCTGAGTTTCATTTACTGGCACAATTCAAACGTCCCTAATGAAATCCATACACCAATCAAGCAATAAACATCAAGATGAAAAGAAGTCTCAAATCTTGAAGATTGAGAAATAAACAAAGATGGGGTGTTTTACTATTTATTTATGTTTATATGACACCATGTTAAAAAATAGTTTAATTTGGGACTCACAGTTACAGTGGGTGAGAGTCCATGGCCACCATGATGGGAAGCAAGGCAACAGGCAGGTAGGCATGGACTAGAGCAGTGGCTGAGAGTTTACATCAAACCCCAAAGCCTACACCTGGTAGCACACAGTCCTCCAACAAGGCCACATCCCCTAATTCTTCCCATGTCTTGGAACTAGATAAGTACTTACAAGCAGAGTTACAAATACTTCTGGACTGATATGAATATCTGAACACAGATTGATGAACACAGATATATATATCAGTCCAGAAATATATTGTAACTCTGAACACAGATATGCATATCAGTCCAGAAGTATATTTTAACTCTGCTTGAATATGCTTATCTGAACACAGATATGCATATTTGTTACAGGCAGAGGTAGAGACTGTGACCTAAGAGGGAGTTCAGCTCCCCTGACAAACAGGAAGCCCAGTGTGTGCAGCAGTGCTTCTCATGAATCCACAACGTCAGGATTACCAAGAAGCTCCCTGGAAATGCAGTTTATTGGTCTCACTCCTTTGTTGAATCAGAAGAAAGAATCTTTCAAATGCCACTAGCTCCGTTTAATGGAATCTGTGTGAATACACTGCCCAGGTGATATTTGAGCACACTGGGTTTGAGAGCCACTGGCCTCCAGACGGTGAGCAGAGAGAGTGATGCAGAAAGGTTAGAAGATGCCAGAGGCCACAGCAAAGCCCTTTAGACCATGTTTATCTCTAGCTGTAAATAAATGGAAAGACAGTAAAGGCCTTGAGCAGAGAAGGTATAAGTTGGACTCAGGAGGTTTATTGCTTTGCTTTATTTTTGTTTATTTTGATTTATTTTTTTTTTTTTTGAGACTGAGTTTCTATGTATAGCTCTGGCTGTCATGGAACTCACTCTGTAATCCAGGATGACCTTGAACTCACAGAGACCCACCAGTCTCTGCCTCCCTAGTGCTGGGATTAAAGGTGTGTGCCATCACAGCCTGGCTGGACTCATATTTTAAGAGCAGCTACTGTGTAAGAAATTGACTGCAATGAAAGCACACAAACAGAGTAACTTCTGGGAAGGCATTGCAGTGGTATAGGCTATAGATGCCCAGCCCTGCGACCAGGATAGAGGACACAGGTGGAGAGTGGAAAACAGAAAGGAGAGTGTTGGGAGGTACTGTCAGTGTGTCACGGGTCAGGAGGAAAGATTTCACTTCATTCTGCATGTTCTCAGCGAATATCTAAGACTGGATAATTGATGGAGATCCCACTTTCTTTTTTTCTTGTTTTAAAATTTTATTTAATTAACATTTTTTCATTTATTTTACATACCAACCACAGTTTCTCCCACTCCTCTCCTGTCCTGGACTCCCATCTACCTCCTTCCCATCTACTCCATTCAGAAAGGGTCAGGTCTCCCATGGTCTTAAACAAAGCATAGCACATCAAATAGAGGTAGGACCAAGCTCCCCCCGCCCCCCTGTATCAAGGCTGGGCAAAGTAATCCAGCATTGGGAATAGGTTTACAAAATTCAGTTAAGCTACAGGGACAGGTACTGATCTCACTGTTAGGAGCCTTACAAACATACCAATCTACATAACTGCCACATATGCAAAGGGCCGAGGTTGGTCCCATGCAGGCTCCCTAACTGTTGATCCAGAGTGCATCAGCTGCCGTGTGCTCAGATCAGCTTCTCTGTGGATTTCTCCATTATGAATTTGACTCTCCCAACTTGTACAATCCCTCCTCCCTTTCTTCAAGAGGACTCCCAGAGCTTGGTCCAGTGCTTGACTGTGGATCTCTGCATCTGCTTCCATCAGTTACTGGATAAAGGCTCTCTGAAGACAATCAGGGTAGTCACCAATCTGATTACAGTAGATGGTCAGTTCAGGCACCTTCTCCACTATTGCTGGGAGTCTTAGCTGGAGTCATCCTTGGGATGTTTCCCCAGCATCATGTTTCTCTTTAACCCCCAAAATGATTCTCCTCCGTCCAGTCTCAAAACCACCTCCCGCTGCTAACATGCCCAACCTACCCCTCGAGTTCCCATTACCCCACCACTGCAGGTTACCCAGGAGATCACTTCTATTTCTCCTCCCCAAGGAAAACCATGTATCCCTCTTTGGACCCTCTTTGTCATCTAGTCTCTCCGGGGCTATGGATTATAGGCTGGTTATCCTTGTACTTTACTCCTAATATCTACTTATGAGTGGGAACACAGCATGTTTGTTTGTATATTTCTGGTTTACCTCACTCAGTATGATTTTCTCTAATTCCATGATTTTCCTGCAAATTTCATGAGGTCATTGTTCTTTATTACTGAGTAGTACTCTATTGTTTAAATGTACCAGATTTTCCTTATCCATTCTTCAATTGAGGTTCATCTAGTTCTTTCCAGGTTATGGCTGTTCAGAATAATGCTGCTATGAACACAGCTGAGCAAGTGTCCTTTGGAATGATTAAGCATCCTTTAGGTATATGACCAAGATTGGTACAGCTGGGTCTTGAGGTAGATTGAGTCCCATTTTTCTGAGAAGCTGCCATATTTGTAGGCAAGATATACTTGTTCATTTCCTGACTGTCCAGCCCCACATAATCACACAGAAACTGCATTAATTGAGCCACTACTCAGCCTATTAGCTCAGGGTTCTTATTAACTAACTCTTACATCTTAAATTAATGTTTTTCTATTATTTTGTATTTTACCACAAGGCTCGTAGTTTATCAGTAATTTTCCCAAGGGCACGTATCATTCTCCTTTGGCAGCTACATGGTGTCTCTCTGCCTCTGCTTTCTTCTCTCCTGTATCTGCTTGGAATTCCCTCTCTTCTCTACTTTGCCCTGCTGTAGGTTAAAACAGCTTTATTCATTAACCAATAAAAGCACCACATATACAGAAGGACTTCCCACACTATTTCCCCTTTTCTGTCCAAATAAAATTGAAGGTTTGAACTTTGACATAGTAAAATTATATATAACAAAGTTATCTATCAAGAATTACAGCTACAATATTTTTTATATATTTTATCTTTTTTCATAACTAAGGAAAGCTATAATTATAACTATATATTCTTTGACTCCATCAAAGACCACAGAAGGATATAATATTGCCTAAGTTAACAGGAAGTGCATTGTAAGCAACTTTCAAAACTCTAGAATTGATAGAGACATCTTGTTGCCTGGACAGTCATCCAAAGTTCTCTTGTAACATTGGGACATCCATCTTTAGCCTACAGTCCCATAGCATCTGGCAGACTTTGTCATGAAGCAGGAAATTTCAAAGACAGGTGTACCTACATTGACAGAGTCAGTCATTTTTTTCTGTGTCCTACCAGAATGTCTGGTAGACTCTTTCACGAAGCAGAAACCCTGAAGAACTGTCTTACTTTTAATCAAGTTCAGCAGTCACTTTTCCGTGAGTCCTGCATGTCCAGTTCATACAGTATACAATCAAGCAGTTCAGGCAAGAACAGCTTCTTGCCCAAATGGCTAACCAACTCCATAAAGAGCTTCTTCAATGTCCATCATCCTCTTAAAGTAGATTAGTACTGCCAGAAGCAGACATGTCCCATTGCCTAAAAAGTCCTAAGTTTTTAAGACATTTTAAATGCCATATTCCATGAGTCTTTGAAAGGTTTGAAGAATACCTATCCATCCGATATATATAATATATATAAACATATACATATTAATATATATATAATAGCTAGAAAACGTAACTAACATGACTACAAGCTTGACTGTTATAGATGACTATCTATTAACCTGTATTTCTTAATTATATGTTACATTTTTAAATGAGTTGCACAAACAAAATACCTTAATCAAGAGCACAATATATGTATAACAAAATTGACCTTAAATTTGTATCAATAAACCAAGATCCAAACTTGCCACCAGCAAACTGAGCCCATCTGAAAAAAAATGTGACTACCAAGAAGCTGAGATAAACTCTTGTTTTTCTATGATAAATTTTTTTATTTTTTTATTGAGTATACATTTTTCTCTTCTCCCTTTCTCTCCTCTCCTCTCTAATCTTTTCCCATGGTCCCCATGCTCCCAATTTACTCAGGAGATCTTGTCTTTTTCTGTTCCCCATGTAGATTAGATCCATGTATGGTTCTCTTAGGGTCCTCATTGTTGTCTAGGTTCTCTGGGATTGTGATTTGTAGGCTGGTTATCTTTGTTTTATGTTTAAAAACCACTTATGAGATTCTTAGCCATCAGAGAAATGCAAATCAAAACAACTCTGAGATTCCATCTAACACCTGTAAAAATGGCCAAGATAAAAATCACTTAAGACAACTTATGCTGGAGAGGATGTAGTGTACAAGTAACACTCCTGTATTGCTGGTGGGAGTTCAAGCTGGTACAGCCAGTTTGAATATCAGTATGGTGATTTCTCAGAAAATTAGAAAACAACCTTTCTCAAAACCCAGAAATACCACTTTTGGGTATATTCCCAAAGGATGTTCAACCATACCACAAAGACATGTGCTCAACTATGTACATAGCAGCATTGATTGTCATAGCCAGAAACTGGAAACAACCTAAATGCCCCTTGACAAAGAATAGATAAGGAAAATGTGGTGCATTTGCACAATGGAGAACTACACAGCATATCCTCAGACTAAATACCCGCTCCTGTCTCCTCCTGCCTAATATTCCTGTCTCTGTCCAGCCATATCCCTTCCTGTTTCCACCTCCCTAGTGCAGGGATTAAAGGTGTGTGACTCCCAAGTACTGGGATAAAAGCTGTGAGCCATCACTGGCTCTCTCAGTTTCTCTTCTAGACTGGATCAATTTTCACATAGACCAGGGTAGCCTTGAACTCACAAAGATCCATCTCCCTCTGTCTCCTGAATACTGGGATAAAAGGTTTGTGCCACCACTACCTGACCTCTATGGCTAACTAGTGGTTAGCTCCATACTCTGATCTTCAGGCAAGCTTTATTTGTTAAATCACAAACAGAATATCACCATAAACAAGACCTTTTGCTGAACTGGAACTTGGCAAAACTGGAATACACTGCAATAGTAGATAAATGAAGTAAGGCTGAGACATGAGTTCTGCACTAAGGAGGTGGGGCCTCTGTAGGCCTGAATGAAGCTTTTAAACCTGACTCCTCCAGCCAAAGCACCTGCAGTGACTTCACAACAGGAAATGAGCTAGATAATGTTCAACCTTTGTTCCCAGGGTTCAGAGGAAGACCAGCTGTGCAGACTCTCTAATGCCTAACTTCCTGGAGGAGCCAGAGTCTCTTTCACTTTCAAACAACATGTCTCCTAGCTGAGCAGCTTTATCCAGTGAAACACACATTAGTGGACCCCTTAGAAGAGAAGGGTGAGTAGTGGGACCAGCAGAGTCCACCAAATCATTTGTGTTTGAGAAGTGCTGGCCTGACTGTGCTAAGGCAGACAATGTAAGACATGGGGACCTGTCCTGAGAGCCAGGCTCCAGGCTCCAGCCCTGCTTGGAGAGTCTGCAGTCTAGCTCTGTGGGAGGGAGGTTGCTGGATTCACCTGTATGCTTCATGTGACTGTTCCTGTCATAGCCTATCCTGCACCCTCTTCTCTCCTGTCTGACATGAACCTGCAGCCTTAAGGGTCACGAATGGGAATGTATTAAATGGAAAGACTGGGGAGAAGTAATAGAGAAGAAAAAAGCAGCAGCTGTAACCAACAGGTCTTGCATAATCTGATTTATTAAGCTAAGCAAGTTTATTACAAAGTACGGTGGGGATATGGGGCGGGGGGGGGAAGCCAAGGTCAGCAGAGAACTTAGTCAGAAAATATGCAAAGGACACAGGACCCCTCAAACACATTGATAACCACAGCCCAGGGGGAAGAGACAGATCCCCAGAAGCTACAACTTCAATTCTTCCAAGGCACTGGCTCCAGTCTCAGATAGGTCTCACCAAGTCCACTTCTGGACAAGAACACAGAAATAAAGTTACTTTTTTCCTTTTGTCAAGATTCTGGGAAAGTCTTTGGTTGACTCTAACTCACCACACTTGTTCATGTGGCTCTTTTCTCTGGGTAACTTATTCTTCCAGCTTAGTTGACTTTGCAATGTTCCTCCTTGTGGTGCCCATGGACTTCTAAATTCCTTCATAGACCCTAGCCTGAACTCTGATTGAACTCTTGAGTCCCCCTCTGTGGCAAATCTCCCCACCTCACCCTTTGTCACAGTAATGGCTGAAGGATTAATTTCCTTAGAATGAAACACTAGAAAAGGAAGAATCTGAGGAACACAGAGTTGTGAGTTTCATCCTGTACCCTCCATCCCTGCACCCTCCATCCCTGTCTCCCTATCCTCTCAGCTCCTGTCCCTGTAATCCCAGCACCCTTTCCTCCATCCCCAACCCTTCTCCCTTGATTTCCATCCCCTAATCCTCCAAGCTGTCATGCTCCATGCCCTGCATCCTTCCATCCTCTTGCTTTCCCATTCCTACATTTCCCCACCCTCCACTCTCCAGATGCCACCTTCCCACTCCCCCTCTACATTATGTTCCATAGTTAGGCCTGGGCCAAGTCTTTGCTGCTGTGGTTCTCCAAAGTTAGAGACCTAGATGTCCTGTCTGCTGGTGGTGGTGGGAGCTGTGCCCTCCTCCAGGAACAGTGCGAATTCTGCACCAACAAACCCAACTAGTAGAGAGGGCCCAAGACTTAATTTAAAAATAGACAAATATTCATTGTCAGTCATCTTCCTAAAGACGGGCTTCTGGTTCTGTCCCACTCTAGCTTTTCCCCTTGATCTTTCCATTCCTCCTTATCCTCAAACTTCCATTTTTACCTTGCACTTTACAAGTTTCATGCAAGTTCCTTCTGAATCAAATCACTGTCATCATTAGGTCCACATTAGGACAATGGGTACCCTGGCTTGGAGCTTACCGGGTCCCCTGTCTTTGGTCTCATCTTACTCACTATAGCTCTGTCTATTAACTGTGTTTACAGGTTTCTCCAGAAGTGAATGACAGCGATCACAGGATCCACTGCAGCAGATCAAGTCAAAACTCTTTTCCTGCTACATGAAGTCACCCTAACTTCTGACCCCTTAAACTGTAGGGACAGATCCTAGCCCCACCTCCATCATTCTCCTCCCACAGAAAACAGTCAATGAGAGATAAACCTTCCTTCACTTCTTTTTATCTGTCTCCAGGGTCTGGAATGAAGGGTTAAACATTAAAGAAGAAGCCTTAGACAAGCTGTGAAACCCCTGTCTCGTCCTAATGATAAGCCTGCCTGCCTGACGGGAAAGTCAACACAGTAAGAACGTTTGCTGGCATCATTCAGGAAACTGAGGAGAACACATCCACTGATAAAATTCCCTCCCAGACCTCCCTCGTCTGCCCTATAAAGTTCAAGCCCTGCACCTAGAGACATTCTCCATCCCAAGAAGGGACTGGAGTCCTTCAGTTGCTCTGATCAGAGGAACATCTGTCTCTATAGAGGTTTCTGCGCTCTTTCTTCTATTTCCTGCTTTCCTCCACCAGTTTCAATCAAACACCTTTTTCCAGAGTCGAAATGTCTGAAGGAGACAAGAATCCAGAGGTCTCCTCCTTGGAGCAACAACAGAAGGGAGATGTGGAGCAGGACCAGTGGAAGCTGGACTACATCATGGAATGTGCGAGTTCTTATGGAACAGTAGAAGTTGAGGAACTGTTGGGAAATGCCACAGAGATGCCTCAGCATGTGGATGAAGAGATGATCTTCCACTTCCAGGGTCCCTCTTTTCTGTCAGAGGAGGACTTAATGCTAAGTAAGTACACCAAAGACACCATGCCACTACTGGTATGACCCCTTCATCACCACTGAGCACTCCTGCCAGAGTTTCCGTGGGCAGGCTAACCTCCTGTCAAAAGTCCCAGGTCCAGGATAGGCTGGTATTGGAAGGCTTACAAAAGCCTTAAATGAAACCTAAAGCCATACCCTCTTGTACATCTGCTTTCTCATGTCCCCAGGTGGTGCTTGCAGCCCCTGGGAAGGAGCACTCAGGAGCTATAGTTGGGAGAGGCCGACATACAAAGGGGCACTGAGACGGGTGAACACACGGTTCAAGCCAAATCCCAAAGGGGTGCTTGGTGACACTGATGTTACAAAGCCAGACCTTGGATCTGGGCAGAGGCAGATTCCAGTCCTGGCTCTACCTCAATGGACAAGTCACTTTATAGCCCTCTGCCTCTAGATCTTCACCTGGGAAATGGGAAAGCAAACACCTGTCTCTTTGGGCTGTGGCAGTAACGTAATAATCCACATTAAATATTAAACAGTCTAATCATCAATAAATGTTCAATAATTGTAAGGACAATCTCATACAATTTCTGCTACTGTTATTGTTATAATTTGTAACACTGTGGGACAAAATCTCAGAGCCCCACATGAGGAAGCTGAGGCCCAGAGAGGAATAGAGACTTGAGGCAGGTGTGTGAACTTCAAGAACCCACTGCAGAACCATTTCTCAGCACCACTTGTGAGAGAGTCATTCTCCCCCATGAGACTATGGGGAAGGGTGGAGGGTAAGTAGGTAGGACCATCCCTTGCTCCTCTGGCTCGTACCTCTGCTGCTCTGACAAACACACAACTACTTTTCTCCTTCCTACAGGACATTCTTCCTCGGTTGTTGGCCCCACAAGCTTTGTTAAAGTTGGAGTCCCTAGCCCGCCTCACTTACTGGAATCACAGGGATTAAGCCATGAATCTTGGAGACACTCTGCAATGTCAAAAAGAAAACTTGTTAATCCTGATGAATCTGGATTCAGACGCAAACGTAAGCTAAACTAAGGGCTGTGGGCTCAAGTCCATATCGATGATTTTTCTTCACAGATGAGACTCCAACTGTGTGGGAACCTGGGGTGAAGGACTCAAATGGAAGGGGCAGAGGAGCCATGGTGGAGTGCTAAGAGTCACAGGATAGAAATGACCCTCTGGGCTCTGCAGTGCTGAAGTTGCATTGACAGATGGGGGGACTAGAACCCTGTGGATCAGCAATGAGCCAACCAACTGACAACCAGAATTCAGCTCAGAATCTGAGTAGGCACTGAAAGCCTAGAGGTCATGTAGGTCTTGAAGCTCCAAGCAGGTATCTTCCTTTGAGATGGAGCCTGTGAAAAGGGTATGCTCCTGCCTTAGCTTCAGTCGGTTTCTTCAACTGACCCCCTTATTTCCTTCCCAATTATGCAGGCCACACCCTTGCTTCTTCCTCTTTTCAGGCATCAAAGTAGCCAGCTCTCTCCAGTGCACAGGGTTTAGAGAGAGAGGTTAACTTGTCCAAGCTCACAGCACACAGAAACAGATGCGGAGCCTGAGAAATGACTTCCTCCATCCTGTTGCTGCTCTGTGAAAGTCCTGCCCACACCTAACCCTTGCTTTTCCCTTCAAAGTCCGTTGCTACCCAACCCCACATTAAACTTTGCAAATGTTGACCACAGAGTCAAACTCCATTACCCTCAGTAGTCACCCATATTTCACTTCCTGGGTGACATGGAACAAGTCACTCTATCCTTCTGTATCCAGTCATCACCACCTGAGCCTTCACACTGCTCACTGTTTGCTCCACTGCCACCTCTACAACAAGTCCAGATCTCACATCTTCATGCTCCACACAAGTCCCCTGCACATGGACTTTGGGTTGACTCCACTGATGGTATTGTAGCAGAGGTTAAACTGTTTCCACAAGGGCTCCTCTTATTCTTCCACCAACATTTTTCTCTCTTGCCTTTTCCCTCACTGTTCTCAGCTGCCCAGTTATTCCATTTAAAGCAATTCCACTACATCTCAAACTTCTATGCTTAAGTTGTTGGCTATGAAACTGTGCCTGAGAGTAAAGATGTCCACCCACCTTAGGATGTCACTTAGTAACTGTCAGCTATTATTTGGAATATGGACCTCAGTCCTAGGATGTCTGTCAGAATCTCTCTGCCTTCTGTACACTATTTCCACCTAGAAGTTTTAGGGAAAAAAACTAAGAAAAATGATATGGATTAAAACTAATATTATTAACTATGCACAGACATATTCTTGTAATCCCAGAACTGGGGAAACAGAGACAGGAGGAACCTGAGCTCAAGATACCTTGAGCTACATAGTGAGATCCTATTAAAGGTTAGTGCCTTGGAGGTAGTAGTTGCTTCGCATGTTTTTGGAATGAAACATCTGAAAAAAGCAATTTTAAAAAGAAAGGGTTCATTTGGCTCACAGATTGAGAATTCAGTACATTTTAGCAGGAAAGCCATAGCTGCAAGAGACAGAAACAGCTGCTCACATTGTGTTTAGTCAGAGGGCAGAGAGATGATTGCTGGTGCTCAGCCCATTTTCTCCTTTGTATTAAGTCCAGGACTCCAGCCCTTGGAATGTTACCACCCACAATAAAGGTGGCACCTCGGTTAGCCTAACCTATTGCTCACAAGTGTTACCAGGGACTTGTCAGCTGGATGATTCTACATCTTATGGTATTGATGATGTTAGCCATTGCCCCACTCACAGGATCATTCTAAGAGTTCAGAATTTGTGTCTGAAGCACAGTAGGAATTGGTGAAGTAGTTGGTTCTTTCCTATTGTTTCTCACTAGGAGAGCCCTAATCAAACTTTCAGTAAGCTTATCCAGCCACACCCTAGACCATGAGTTTCCAGGTCAAGAGTCACCCAATCTTCCAATGTCAGAGGGTGTGTCTGAGAACTGGGAACCTCCTTCTAACCCATGGCACAGTAATTAAGAAACTCCTGGGATGCGGTGGCCATTGTTGGAACGTCTAAATTCTCTGCTCAGGTGAGATGAGCTTCTTAAGGTGACATAAATTCATGAGCTAAGACTCAGTCCCCTTGGCAAAGTGCCAGCATAGCACCAAGGACCCCCGATGAACCCTAGAGAGCAGCCTAGAGATCCTGTTCCTAGAGTCCCACTGTTGGGCTCAGCACTGCTCCCATGAGGCTCTTGGAATTAAGGACAGTGTGGTCTCAGGCTCAAGAACACAGCTGGCTTTCTGGGCAGAGAACTGATAGTCAGGAGAATCCATTACCATAGGATTCCATATCACTGACTTTCCCAGGTGGCCAGGGGGTCATCAGATGTTTGTTGAGCACTCACCTTATGTCAGGCCTGGTACCCAGGGCTTCATGTGCAAATCAATTGCACTTAAATCTTATCACATTCTTGAGAGGGAGGCTGCGGGGCACTGCTGCTTGGCCAGCAAACAGGAATGACCATGAAATTGAGGATTCTTCCCAAATCACGACTTTATTGGAGCCACTTGTTTGAGGGAAAAGCGGGGAATGAGAGAGGGAGAGAGAAAGAGAGAGAGAGAGAGAAAGAGAGAGAGAGAGAGAGAGAGAGAGAGAGAGAGAGAAAGGGAGAGCAGGAGAAGGTGAGAGAGAGGAGGTGAGAGAGAGCGAAAGTCCCAGAGGCAGCTGCTTTTAAAGGGTGGAGGGACTCGGGTCCTGATTGGTGAATACCATTCTGCAGAAGCCAGGGGGTTCAAGGCTCAATTGCGCATGTGTAGACAAGGGTGCTCAACCCCACGTGGATGTGCCAAATATGGACTTGTATACCTCCAAGCTGTAGGACCACCTGTGCCATCTCGTAATGGCGATTTCTCCAGGTGGCTCCTTACAGGAGGCTGCTAATGTCCCACCTTGGCCATAAGAAGAGCAAGGCTTAGAGAAGTGAAGGCTCACAGTTGAAGAACTGTATTCAGCCTTCACTGTCACAATTCACACTTAACACCCCTCTCTCCCTCTCTCTGACATCAGGACAATGAAGACAGTCACACCAAAGACAGGGAAGTACAGAGTCTGGGTGCCACTGGCCTGACCTTGAGCAATACTGCTTCCCTGTGCTAGGAGATGCCACCTTTGAAATCTAAGCTACACTCAAAGAAAAGCATTCCTTCTACTGCCAGCTTGCAGTAAATTTGTAGAATCCAGGGTCTTAAAATATGACCCAGGCTTAAAGAACATCAACTGACTTAATCAGTCCCACCACTCCCCATTCAAAATGGAAAGACAGGGAAGAAGAAAGCAGGAAGGACTTGAGACTTCTATAGACAGATACAAATGCAGTAATGTCCATGCAGTGCAGCAACCTTAGGAACGACAATAGCAAGTGTGAAGCCATGAGGACTAAAGAGTTGCTGTAACTGAACAGCTCACAGATTAGAGGACCCTGGCAGGCAGGGCGATGGGGAAGGGGGTTCTGTATTAGGTATTATCTACAGTGGAGCAAAGACCAATTGAAAAGAAAGACAGTTTTCATTGATTCCAAGTCCCGATGGGATGTCTCATCTGAGAACATATATGACATAATAACTAATAACAACTTCATAGTAAATGCTCAATCAACATGGCATGGTTTGTAACATATCAGGAGGAAAGGTGGTAAGTTGAGTAAAAGACTTGATGGCTGATACTGTAGGCTTTGCGGATCTCTGTCACCTGCCCAGCTCTGCTGACACAGTCTCACAGGCCCAAGATGGCAGAACAACAGATAGCCATGCTCTTCTCCAGCAATGCTGTGTTCATGGACAGTACATTTTGCTTTGTTTTGATGGTATACTGTAGCACTGGGCAATGCCATGGATTTTTTTACTTTTGTTTTCTTCAGCATCCAGAGATGGGGTCCATGACATTTTCATATATATACATCATCAAAATTTGTTCTTATTTTGCTCCTGCTCTCCTCACCTATGCCTTTCCCTCTCTTCTTGCTCCCTTTCTTACTCAAAAATACTCTCCGTCCCTTCATAACACACGTGTGAGCTCTTTTACCCTTTTTTGTTCCCTCCCCCTCCCTTCAGATTTTTTTCTTTCTTTCGTGGTCAGTCCTCTTACACTAAACATTAAAATTTGAATTTCATATATTTACAAACATGAAATATTCTTCTGATTTTTTGTTACTATTTATATTCATAACCACCATTCTCAGCTTTCAAAAGCAAGTGGTCAGAGAGGTTGGCAAACATTAGCCAAATATAACCAGGTACCTCCGTGACTGAGTGAGTGTGTTTCAATGAAGTTTGTTAAACTTGGAATCTCTAAATTCTATAACAAAAGTTTACTGTGTCTTCAGCAATAGGAACTTAATCTGAGTTCTGGCCGACTATCAAGAGCAACAGCAACAAGTTTTCATTGTTTCAGAGTCTGTGCATCCTCCCTGACCAGGATGAGGAAAGCACTGTGCACCCATTGCTCACTAGCCTGCATTTATTTAAGTTATGTTTCTATAATCTAATTTTTAAATTTTATTTAATAACATTTTTTTATTTGTTATAGACACAGATCACAGTTTTCTCTTCCTCCTCTCCACATGTTCCTACCACCTAACTCTCTCCCACACCCTTTTACCTCTGCCCTCTTCCCCAATCCACTTCTCCTCCCTCCCCATTTAGAGAGGACCAGGCCTCCCATGGGCTTAAACAAAGCATGGTACATCATGGGACCAACCTAGACCCTCTGCATGTGTGTGACAGTTGGTCTCTTTGTAAGGTCCCTACTGGTGAGATCAGAACCTGTCCTTGGTGCTTAGCTGACTTTTGGTAACCTGTTCCCCATGCTGAATTACTTTGCCCAGCCTTGACTCAAGGGGAGGAGCTCAATCCTGCCTCAACTTGATGTGCTATGCTTTGTTTACCTATCGTTTTGATTAGCTTACAAAGTGGTGAGTTGCCATAGTATCTTCCATACATCGTTAGCTTTGGTTTGTCCATCCCCACCCACTCCTCTCTTCTGTCATCAATTCCTATCCTCACTTCAACCTTGAGTCACTTAAACCTCAAACATGTTCACATCAAAATGGTCCTATTCTCTCTTAACCCCTTAAGATCTTTTACCCTATCCATTTCCCAGGGTCATCATAACTTTCCTGACTTTTAGAGACACTCCAAATAAGTCTGACATGGTCCCGCCTCTAGATGAAAAGCTACAGGCAATTGATAGTTATTGACAGAGGGAGACACAGTCTTCTCCAGAGATAAGTCCCTTATAGGTTATCCAATCTCAAGTGGTCAGCATTATATGCATAAGAGCAACATGAAATAGACTGAGTCTATATGTATGTATGTATTATGAAGGTATGCAACAATAATTAAAACAGAAAATGTGAATTTGAGAGGGAAGGAGGAGACACAAGAGGAGCTAGAAAGGAGACTAAAAAGACTGAAATGATACAGAAATGATATTGACATAAGAAATTCTCAAAATTAATTTAAAAGAAACTTTAAAGGTAGCAAATTAAACACTCATATCTAAATATATAGGTCATATGCAGACTATATAACATATGATGTATGATCCACATATGACACCGAAGATGTGTCATTTGTATTTCTGGGCATGATTACCTCACTTAGTAAGATATTTCCCATTTTCATACATTTCCTGTGGATTTTTTATTGGAATTTTCTTCTTTTCCTGTGTATTGTGATGTGCATATATGTGTGTATACATCTTTATGTATATTGGGGCATACTTATGTGGGGGTTTGCAGTGTGTGTGCTTGTGAGCACCCTAAATTGAGGTCCTGGAATCTTACTCAGTTGCTCTCCCATATTCAGTGAGGCAGAGGCTCTCATTCATGCTCAGAGCTTGTCAATGGAGCAAGTCTAGCTAGCCCTCTTACTATGTGGATCCCTTGAGTCAACTTTCTGAACTGTGAATAACAGGGGCCACAATACAAGTGCAGTGTGCACAGGGATTCTTGGGATCCATATCTAATGCATAAGCTTTTTCTTTAACCATGTTAACTTGCAGCCCCAGATGGTCTTAAAGTGTGACTTTTTAAAGAACTAAAGAGGAATTAGATGTGTGCATGGTAACAGATACATTCCAGCTGGAAGGTCTTGGAGAGCATGGCCTAGGAGGAGCTGAGTCCTATCTTGACACCTTAGGAAAACATAGTCTGAACCAGGCAGACCTTGACCACAGACCTGAGTGGGCAGCCTGCTGCACCCAGAAGGTGTTAGAAGCCTTCCTACAGAAGACAATGGGAGCGGATCTATAGATCTGAATTTCAGAGGCAAGTTGACCCCAGAAGTTGGTCTCTTAAGACCTGATTGTGTGAACTGATGTATTCTGTGCTCTCACCAAATTTTCCGCAGCACCTTGACCAAGGCAGGATGGGGGAAGCCTGGAAAGTGTGCTGTGCAAATGGTGGAGCAGGTTACACCAAGAGCAAATGTGTCAGTTTGTTTTCCATTGCCAGAACAGAAAACAGAGACTGAGAAATTTGATATTCTTGTTATTTGTTTGTGTAATTGATTGACTGACTGAATGATTATGTACCAAGATGCTTCCAAACTCACCATATAAAAATGGTGGCCCTGTGCTCCTGATTCTCCTGCCTCTGTCTTCTGAGTGATGAATTAAAGGATTTTTTCTTTAGAACTTGTATATATAACTACACTCTGGAGTCTAGAAGTCCAAGAGTAGAGACTGTGAGTGCTCTGCTTAAAAAAAAGGCATACACACAATTAGGTACTTGCAGTACAGAAGAGGAACCCCTGCCTACAAAAACTTGCCTATTCTTAGAAGAAAAGTATTGGTCAACTTTTAAGGGGCCTACCCCCTTGACTCCAAACATTTACACTAGACACTTGTCCTTGTACTACTACACTGGCAAGTGAATTTAAACACTAGTTTCAACATAAATTTCAGTGGGAACTAAAGACATCCAAACGGTAGTCACAAACAAGGCTTGTTGTTACCAATATCTGGAAGGCAATAGAAAATATGCCTGGAGTTGCCAGGCCTAGAGAAAGGGGACCCGAAACATATACTCTAAAGCATCCTAAGACCATCCCATCAGTCCCCAAATCTCAAGACTTACAGAATGATGTTGTCAGTACTAAAATGGTGGGGGTCAATGGGTTAATATCAAAAACAGACATTGACTCCACGATCTGTAATCTCCCCAGTACTCCATGGCCTCCTATAGGAGAGACTACAGCCCCCAAGTTACAAATGGGAAAGCTGAGCTCAGTGGAGCTACTGGATCCCACAGACAGAATGAGTACAAACTTGTGTCTGTGAACTCACCCTTTATACCCAGCCCCAAGAGCAGGTCTGGCACAGAGTAAGACATCAATAAATATCTGAGGTATGAATGAACATCATACACTGTTATTATTAATATGATTATTATTATTAGTCAAGTGATACCTAAACTAGATTCTTCTGCTCTAAAGCTCACATTCTTGACACCAAACATCCATATCCAGTATTTTGTACAGCTTAGAGAGGTGCCATAGTTGTTGAAGGGTAGAAAGAAGAAAGGAAGGAAAGAAAGAATCAAAGAATAAACAACTCTAATGTATTCATTTATGCTCCATCTTTCGCTCCATTATTTATTAAACATTTCAGAAATACATCAAAGCAAAGGAAGAGAAAACTTTTACCCCACACAGACTTGGAAAACAAATGATTTGCTGCAAAATTTCACACAGTTGCTACTTCTACAAAAACCTTGCCCAAGAGGCTGGGAGACCTTGGTATGGAAAAGATGGCATAAATATAAAAGAGAGGAAAGAGGACATCTGATTGAGATCCAAGACTTATTTTGCCCAAGCCCGGATACCCAGGAAGAGCCTCAACTTGTTGTATTAGAGGGCGCTGCTGGAACTGGAAAGTCAACACTGGCCAGGCAGGTGAGGAGAGCATGGGAAAAGGGCCAGCTCTACAGGGATCGCTTCCAGCATGTCTTCTACTTCAGCTGCAGAGAGCTGGCTCACTGCAAGAAGCTGAGTCTTGCTGAGCTCATAGCAAAAGACCAGACTCTGCCTGCAGCTCCCATCAGAGAGATCCTGTCTCACCCTGAGAAGCTGCTCTTCATCCTGGATGGCATAGATGAGCCAGCCTGGGTCTTGGAAGATAAGAATCCCAAGTTCTGTCTGCACTGGAACCAGTTACAACCTGTGAACACACTGCTGGGCAGTTTGCTGGGGAAATCTGTCCTGCCTCAGGCTTCCTTGTTGCTCACAGCTCGAACCAAAGTTCTGAAGAAGCTTATTCCTTCCTTAAGGCAGCCACGTTGGGTGGAAATCCTGGGTTTCTCTAAGTCTGGACGGAAGAAATATATCTACAAATATTTCACAGAGGAAAGAGAAGCAATGGCAGCTTTTAACTTGGTTAAATCAAACCCGGTGCTCTCAACACTATGTGTGGTGCCATGGGTGTCCTGGCTGGTCTGCACTTGCCTGAAGCAGCAGATGGATCGGGGACAAGACCTCTCACTGACCTCACGGACCACCACAGAGCTCTACCTGAAATACCTTTCCCAGGCTCTCTCAGGTCGTGCCCTGGGGTACCAGCTCAGAGCACTCTGCTCACTGGCTGCTGAGGGAATCTGCCGAAGAAGGACCCTGTTCAGTGAGAGAGATTTTTGGATCCAAGGACTGGCTGATGATGTCATTGCCACTTTCCTGAAGATTGGTATCCTTCAAAAGCATCCTGAATCTTTGAGCTACAGCTTTGCCCACTTGTATCTCCAGGAGTTCTTTGCAGCAATGTCCTATGCATTGGAGAATAGCATGCTAAGACTTGGTTATATGAATATCTACAGAATTGTGGAAGCACTAAAGGAAGTCTATGGAAGACATGACCTGTTTGAGGCACCCACTGTGCGCTTCCTATTTGGTCTTTCAAGTAAAAGAGGGATAAAAGAAATGCAGAATATCTTTGTCTGCAGTTTGCCTCAGGAGACAGGGTTGTACCTACAACGGCACATCCTAAAGGAAACCCAACACCATCAACCATATGCTGTGAGTTTACTCCATTGTCTGTATGAGACTCAGGATGGGGACCTCCTGACAGATGTAATGCACATTTTTCAGGGAACAACGGTGCATGCCTCAGTGGATATGCTACATCCAGTGTTCCAGACAAACATTAACCACCTGGTGGTTCATACAGATGTGGAACTCATGGTGGTCACTTTCTGCATTAAGTTCTGCCACCATGTGAAAAGGCTTCAGCTGAACGCTTGTGGACAACAGGAACAAACACCGGTGGCCCCCAGTATGGTTCTGTGAGTATCCAGACACAGCCCTCTCTCCAGCTTCCCTGTGGATTGAATGAGCACACGTGTTCTGAGCACCAGTAGTACTCTTAGTTGGTTTCAGGTCGTCAGGAAACAGGTCACCAGCGAGATCTAACTGCTGAATCTGAGCATGTTTCTCTGCCTCTGTGTGCTTAACTATGCAATTGATGCGTGAGCTTGGTAAAGACCACCCACCTTCTCTGATTCAAATCCTCTTCGCCCTTCACAAAGGACCCACAGGTACTGGTCCTCTCACTCGTCATGCTTTCTCTCTGAGAGAAACCTCAACCAACTCCTGCAGGCACCATCTTCCCTCCCCGTGACAAGTACCTTGGACCTGAGGTCTTCCCACCCCAGAAGACATATTCATTAGAGTCCCTGTATTTTTCCTGATCAGATGCTTTTCTTATGTGTGTCACTGAAGGCAGCATGAGCCTGACACTCAGCTTGAGGGTGTCCTAATGTCCACCGATCCCAGCAGCAATGTAGACCTTGTATTCCAGGGCCCCCTTTCACTGTGCAGAAGTGGTGAACCAGTTTTAGTATGTGTCTCTCCCCTTTCTAGATGATTCATTAAGCACTGATTTTATACCAGGGCCTGTCAATCAATAGCAAGAGAGAAATACAGTTGTTCTCCAAGGATTTAAAATTGGAAGAGAAGAAAGCCAACTACTCTAATTACACAGGGTGTGACTGTTGAAATAATCAGAAACAACAGTTATCTAGAGTTGAGGACTTTGACACCAAGCCGAAAACACAGCAAGAGCCTATGTGAAAAATAAATAACTTAAAAGTAATGGAGCAAAGGTTAGAGAACAGGAAGGGGATGAAGGGAGGATGGAAAACTGGTCAAAGAAAACAAATGTAATTAAACTGTGTTATATACATGTAGAAAGTTGTCTCAATGACTCTCATTTTATATTCGTAGGATGGAATAATAAAACATACTTGCTGTAGAAGACTGAGGATTTATCAGTTATCAAAACAACATAAAATTAGTAACCTACAGAATTCCATTTCTTAGAGAGCAGCATTAAATATTGTGTTAACTGAGCTTGATTGGGTACATGTCATCCCAAACTCAGAAGGCTGACACAAGAAGGTCAGAAGTCCCAGTCTAGCCTGGGCTACATAGTGTGATGTTGTCTCAAACTGTCATTGACTAAAGATGTTACTCATTTGGTGGAGAGATTGCCTACTCTGTTGGATAATTTTCTGATGCTGTGATAAAGCACCATGGCCAAGGCAACTTATGGGAGAGTTTATCTGGGCTTCTGGTCCAGAGGGATCAGGGTCCATCATGGCAGAGAGAAAGGATGATTACTGGAGCAGTAGCTGAGAGCTTATTTCTTGAACCACAAGCAGGAAGTACAAAGAATTACTGGGTGTGGCTCAGGGCCTTGAAATCTTCAATCCTATCCCCAGTGATGTATTTCCTCCCACAAAGCCACACCTCCTAAGCCTCTACAAAGAGAGTTCAGGATCAAGCATTCAAATTTTCATGTCTAGGTGACCTGTCATGCAAAACACCTCATCTAATAAGCCCAAGACCCTAGCTTTGATCAACAGCATGAAAGAAGGAATATGACACCCCCTTTTATCTTTTATGTATATAATTTTCTATGGGATTCCTGAGCCACATGATTTCTGTTATCTTATATTCATGTTTATTTGCTTAATGAATCAAGACTCTTCTCTGAAAGAAGGTACTGAAAGTCTAGTACAACATCATTCTGAAAAGCCTTCTGATATTGCCTATAGAGACTATCTTAGTGAATTGAGTTTCTCCTGCTCTTGGCCAGTATAAATTGTTTCTAAGTGTCTATGGTTATAAAGAAGTGAACCTTAAAGGACCTTGATACAGATGATGGAAATAGAAGTGACCTGGTGTGGAGCTTCAGAAGAATTCCAAGTATGTACAGAGACAGAGACCAGATAGAGCCAGAGAAACAAGAAACAGTAGCCTGCTTGCAGGGACAGTGGCCTTCAGAGCCTGGGGACAACCCTATGGGATAGGGAGAGGCTTTGACTAATAGTGACATAGTAAAATTGAGGGGAAAATCAGACAAGGCAGGGAGACAAGTAGGAAGCCATTGCACATAAGGAAAAGGGGTGGACCTTGGTTAAAGTCAAGGAATAAAGGATGGCAGGGTGAGTGTCTTAGTTAGAGTTCCTATTGTTGTAGAGACATCAAGATAAGAAAACCTTTGATTGTGGGGGCTCGATTTCAGTTTAGAGGTTCAGTTCATTATCATCATGGTGGGATAGGGCAGTTTGCAGGTAGACACAGTGCTGGAGAGGTAGCTACTACATGTTGATAAGCAGGCAACTAGAAGTAGAATGCCTCACTGGGCATGGCTTGAGCGTATATGTGACCTCAAAGCCGGCCTCCATAGCGATGCACTTCCTCCAGCAAGCCCATACCTCCTCCAACAAGACCATACCTTCTAAAATTGAAGCTCTCTTTAATCACTATTTTCTTTCTCACTACCAAAGTGAAAAACTTCTGAGTGTAGCTCTTAATGATGCCTCTTGTTTCGTGATAGCACATTCTGAAATTCCACTCTCAGTCAGTGTATATACTAAACATGCATCAAAACGACCATCCTTGGCAGTTGAGAGACTGGTTCCACCGTTAAGAGATCCTGATGCTCTTTCAGAGGGTGTGGATTCATTCCCAGCACCCACATCAGATGGCTCACAATCACCTTTGTCTACACTTCCAGAGGATCTACTGCCCTGCTTCAAGTTTCTACATGTTTCTGAATGCATAAAGTGCAAACAGACAAGCAGGCATACATACATTCACTCTCTTATGCCTTGAATTGCTATGAAGAAACATTATGACCATGGCAACTCTTTTTATTTTAGTTTACTTGATTTTTATTTTTTAAAAGAAAAAATATCTTTTTATTTTACATACCAATCCCAGTTCCCTCTCCCTCCCCTCCTCCCATTCCCTTCTTCTCCCCTCCCACCTCCTCTTCTGTTCCTCAGAGAGGGTAAGGCACAATCCTAAGGGAAGGTTCAATGCCTTCCCTACTATATCTAGGCTGAGCAAGGTATCCATCCAAAGATAATAGGTTCCCTAAAAGCCAGAACAAGCAGTAGGGATAAGTCCTGGTGCCTCTGCCAGTGGCCCTGCAGTTTGCCCCAACCACACAACTATCACCTACAATTAGAGGGACTAGTTTGGACCTATGCTGGCTCCTTCCTTGTCTGACTGGAGTTGTGGTAAGCCCCCATTAGCTCAGGTAAGCTGCTTCAGTGGGTGTTCCCATAATGGTCTTGATCCCTTTGCTCATATTCTTACTCCTCCCACTCTTTAACTGGACTTGGGGAGCTCAGCTCACTGCTCTGCTTTGGGTCTCTGCCTTCCATTTCCATCACTCGCTGGATGAAGGTTCTATGTTACGTTTAAGAAATTTATCAATCTGACTAGAGGGCAAGGCCAGTTCAGGCACCCTCTCCTCTTAACTGGGGTCATCCTTGTGGATTCCTGGGAATTTCTCTAGTGCCAGATTTTTTGCTAGTAACATAATTGCTACCACAATCAAAATATCTTTTCTTGCTCTCATGTCTGTACTTCCTACATCTCGACTATCCCGTTCCCTCAAGTTTTCTCCCCCGCCCCTTCTCCTGGCCTCTTTTCCTTCTACCCTCCCATCTACACCTACCCCCATGCTCCCAATTTTGTCAGGAGATCTTGTCTATTTGCCCTTTCCAGGTGAATCTATGTATGTTTTCCTTAAGGTTCACCTTGTTATTTAGCTTCTCTAGGATCATTAACTATAGGCTCAATATCCTTTGCTTTACAGATAGTATCAATTTATGAGAGAGTACATAGCATGTTTATCTTTCTCAGTCTGGGTTACCTTACTCAGGATGGTTTTGTTCTAATTCCATCCATTTGCATGCAGATTTCTAGATGTCATTGTTTCTTTACCTCTGAGTAGTACTTTAAGGCATAAAACTGCCACATTTTCATTATTTATTCTTCAGTTGAGGGGCATCTTGATTGCTTCTAGTTTCTGGCTGTTACAAATAATGCTGCTGAACAAATGTCCTTGTATGATAGAGCATATTTTGGGTATATGCCCAAGAGTGGTATTTTTGGGTCCTGAGGTAGGTTGATTCACAATTTTCTGAGAAATCACCAAACAGATTTCCAAGAGTGGTTGTACAAGTTTGCATTCCCACCACAATGGATGAGTGTTCAACTTACTCCATAATCTCTCCAGCATAAGCTATCATTGGTGTCTTTAATCTTAGCCATTCTGACTGGTGTAAGATGGCATCTCAAAGTCATTTTGATTTGCATTTCCCTGATGACGAAGGATGCTGAACATTTCCTTAAGTGTCTTTCAACCATTTAGATTCTTCTGTTAAGAACTTTCTGCTCAGTTCTGTACCCCATTTTTAAATTGGATTATTTTTACTTTTGATGTCTAATTTCTTTTTTAAATTGATTTTTATTGAGCTCTACATTTTTTCTGTCCTCCTCTCCTTGACTCTTCCCTTTCCTTCAACCCTCTTCCAAGGTCCCTATGCTCCCAATTTACTCAGGAGATCTTGTTTTTTTCTATTTCCCATGTAGATTAGATCTATTTATGTCTCTCTTAGGGTACTCATTGTTGTCTAGGTTCTCTGGGATTGTGATTTGTGGGCTGGTTTTCATTGCTTTATGTTTAAAAAAATACTTATGAGTGAGTACATGTGATAATTGTCTTTCTGGGTCTGGGCTACCTCACTCAATTGATGTTTTCTAGATTCATCTATTTGCCTGCAAAATTCAAGATGTCATTTTTTTATGCTGTGTATTACTTCATTGTGTAAATGTACCACATTTTTCTTATCCATTCTTTGATCAAAGGACATTTAGGTTGTTTCCAGGTTCTGGCTATGGCAAACAATGCTACTATGAACATAGTTGAACACCTGCCCTTATGGCACGATTGAGCTTCCTTTGATTATATGCCCAAAAGTGGTATTACTGGGTTTTGAGGGAGGTTGTTTCCTAATTTCTGAGAAATCACCACACTGACATCCAAAGGGGCTGTACCAGTTTGCATTATCACCAGCAATTTTGGAGTATTCTCTTTACCCCACAACCTCTATAGCATAAGCTGTCATCAGTATTTTTGATCTTGGCCATTCTTACAGGTGTAAGATGGAATCTCAGAGTTGTTTTGTTTTGCATTTCTCTGATGACTAAAGATGTTGAGCATTTTTTTAAGCATCTTTCAGCCATTTTAGATTCCTCTGTGGAGAGTTCTCTGTTTATGTCTGTAGTCCATATTTTTTATTGTATTATTTGTTCTTATGATGACCAATTTCTTGAGTTCTTTATATGTTTTGGAGATCAGCCCTAACTCTGATGTGGGGTTGGTGAAGATCTTTTCTCTTTCAGTAGGCTGCCTTTTTGTCTTATTGACTGTGTCCTTTCCTTTAGAAGCTTCTCAGTTTCAGGAGGTCCCATTTGTTTACTGATGCTCTCACTGTCTATGATACTGGTGATATATTTAGGAAGTAGTCTCCTGTGCCCATGCATTGAAGGCTACTTTCCACTTTCTCTTCTATTAGTTTCAGTATGATTGGATTTATATCTATTTGGACTTGAGTTTTGTGCATGGGGATAGATATGGATCTATTTTCATTCTTCTACATGTTGACATCCAGTTGTGCCAGCACCATTTGTTGAAGATGCATTCTTTGTTCCTTGTATAATTTTAGCTTCTTTGCCAAAAAATCAGGTGTTCATAGATGTGGGGATATTCAGTTTGATTCCATTGGTCAACCTGTCTGTTTTTATGCCAATGCCAATCAATTTTTATTACTGTACTTCTATAATAGAGCTTAATGTCAGGAATTCTGATGCCTCCAGATGTTACTTTATTGTACAGGATTGTTTTGACTACCCTTGGTTTTGTCTTTTCATATGAAGTTGATTATTTTTCTTTCAATGTCTGTGAAGAATTATGTTGAGATTTTGAGGGAGATTGCTTTGAATCTAAAGACTGTTTTTGGTAGGATTTTCCTTTTTACTGTATTGATCCTACCTATCCAAGAGCATGGGAGATTTTTCCATTTTCTGGTATTTCTTCAATTTCTTTCTTCAAAGACTTAATGTTGAACAGATCTTTCACTTCTTTGGTTAGTATTGCCCCAAGACATTTTACATTATTTGTGACTATTGTGAAGGGAGATGTTTCTCTGATTTCTTACTCAGCTTCTTTATCACTTATATATAGGAGGGCTAGTGTTCTTATTGTTTTTTGTTTGTTTGTTTGTTTGTTTGTTTTGATGACTCAACATTACTGAAGATATTTATCAGTTGTAGAAGTTCCCTAATGGAGTTTTGTGGTCAATTATTTATACTATCATATCATCTGCAAACAGTAAAAGTTTGACTTCTTTTTTACAGTTTGAATCACCTTGATCTTCTTTTGTTGTCTTATTGCTCTAGCAAGAACTTCAGAAAATATGTTGTATAGATATGGAGAGAGTAGACAGCCTTGCTTGTTCTTGATTTTAGTGGAATTGTTTTGAATTTCTCCCCATCTAATTTGATATTGGCTGTTGGCTTGCTGTATATTGCTTTTATTAGGGTTAGATATGTTCCTTGTATCCCTGATCTCTCCAAGTACTTTATCATGAAGCAGTGTTGGAATTTGTCGAATTCTTTTCAGCATCTAATGAGATGATCATATTTTTTGTTTCCCTCAGTTTATTTATATGGTGGATTACATTGATAGATTTTCATATGTTGAACCATCCCATCATCTCTGGGATGAAGCTGACTTGCTAATGGTGAGTGATTTTTTTGATGTGTTCTTAAATTTGAGTTGCCAGTATTTTCTTAAGTATTTTTTCATCAATGTTCATGAGTTAGATTGATCTGTAATTTTTTTTCTTGGTGTGTCTTTCTGTGTCTTTGGTATCAGGGTAACTGTATACTCATAAAAAGAGTTTGGCAATGTTCTTTCTGTTTTTATTCTATGGAACAATTTGAGGATTATATGTATTAGCTATTCTTTGAAGTTCTGGTAGAACTGAGCTCTGAAACCATCCAGCTCTAGACTTTTTTTCATAGGGAGGCTTTTTATGAGTGCTTTTATGTTCTTGGAGATTTTAGGTCTATTTAAATTGTTCACCTGGTCTTGATTTAACTTTGGTATGTGGTATCTATCCAGAAAATTGTCCATTTCTTTTACATATTCTGATTTTGTGGAGTAGAGGTTTTTAGTAGTATGACCTAATAATTCCCTGGATTTCCACAGTGTCTATTGATATGCCTCCCATTTTCACTTTTGATTTTGTTAATTTGGATGGTCTCTCTCTGCTTTTTGATTATTTTGGATAAGGGTTTGTCTATCTGTTGATTTTCTTGAAGAACCAGCTCTTTGTTTCATTGATTCTTTGTAATTTTTATATTGAATTGTTTCTATTTTATTGATTTCAGCCCCCAATTTGATTATTTCTTGTCATCTACTCCTCCTGGGTAGCCTGCTTCTTTTTGTTATTGAACTTTCAGGTGTGCTGAGTCAGTTTCTCCACTTTCTCTATGTGGGCACTTAGTGCTGTAAACTTTCCTCTTACTATTGCTTTCATAGTGTGCCATAGTTGTGCTTTCATTTTCATTGAATTCTGGGAAGTCTTTAATTTCTTTCTTTATTTCTTCATTGACTAAGTGGTAGTTTAATAGAGCACTGTTAAATTTCCATGAGTTTGTAGGCATTCTGTGGTTAGTTTTGTTGTTAAATTCTGACTTTAAACCACTGTGATCTGATAAGATATGTGAGGGGGTTACTTCAATTTTTTTTGTATCTGTTGAGGTTTGCTTTGTTACTGAGTGTGTGTTTAACTTTAGAGAAGGTTTTATGAGGTCCTAAGAAGAAAGTATATTCTTTTGTGTTTGGGCAGAATGTTCTATAGATACCTGTAAAGTCCATTTGAGTCATGATATCTGTTAGTTCTCTTATTTCTCTGTTTAGTTTCTGTCTGGTTGACCTGTCCATTGAGGAGAGTGGGGTGTTGAAGTCTCCTATCATTAGTGTGTGGGGTTTGATGTGTGATTTAACCATTAGTAATGCTTCTTTTACATATGTGGTTGCGACCAGAACAGGAGCTAGAAAACAATATTTTGAGTGAGGTAACCCAGACTCAGAAAGACAATTATTACATGTACTCACTCATAAGTGGTTTTAAAACATAAAGAAACAAAACAGCCTACAAATCACAATCCCAGAGAACCTAGACAACAATGAGGACCGTAAAAGAGACATACATGGATATAATCTACATGGGAAGTTGAAAACGAGAAGATCTCCTGAGTAAATTGGGAGTATGGGGACTTTGGGGGAGGATTGAAGGGGGTGGGAAGAGGCAGGGAGGGGAGCAGAGAAAAATGTAGAACTCAATAAAATAAATTTTAAAAAAGTAAAAATAAAATAAAATGCTGATTTGCCAGTAACCAGGGAGGAAGTATAGGCAAGGTGATCAGAACAGGAGAATACTGGAAAGAAAAAAGGATCAGCCTACAGTCATCACCCACACAGAGTAAGCAAATGAGAATACATCGCTGATAAAAGGTATCAAGCCAAGTGGCTAACACAAACAAGAATTATGGGTTAATGTAAGATGTAACAGTTAGTTAATAAGAAATCTTGAGCTAATAGACCAACCAGTTTATAATTAATGTAGGCCTCTGTGTGTTTCTTTCGGACTGAACATCTGTAGGACTGGGTGAAACAGAAACAAACCTCTCTCAACAGAAGTCAATTTTGTTAGATATTAGGATAATTACACTTGTTTGTTTCTTAGGTCCATTGGATTGGAAAATCTTTTTCCAACCCTTTATTCTGAGGTAATGCCTGTCTTTGGGGTTGAGGTGTGTTTCTTGTATATAGCTGAAGGATAGATTCTGCTTTCACATCCATTTCTTAGCCTGTATCTTTTATTATACGTGAATTGAGTCCATTGATATTAAGAGATATTAATGACCAGTGGTTGTTAATTCCTGTTAACTTTTGGTGGTAGTGTTTGTGCGTTTCCCTTCTTTGGGGTTTGCTGTTGTGAGGTTATCAGTGTTTTTGTGGGTGCGGTTAGCTTTCTTGGGTTGGAGTTTTCCTTGTAGTACTTTCTGTGGGGCTGGATATGTGAATATGTATTGTTTAAATCTGGTTTTGTCATGGAATATCTTGTTTTCGTCATTGATAGTGATTAAAAACTTTGCTTGGTATAGTAATCTGGGCTTGCATCCAGACCACGGTAACTCTTATAAAATAGATATTTTATAAAGAAGACTCACTAACAGTTTCAGATATTCAGTCTGTTATCATCATGGTGGGAACCATGGAGTATGCAGGGAGATGTAGTGCTGGCTTTGTCTTTATATCCCGGCCGCAAGAAGTTGATTAATACCTTCAGAGGTATCCTGAGCCAAGGAACCCTCAAAGCCTGCCATCGCAGTGACACACTTCCTTGAACAATACATAAAGTAAAATATAAGGAGTTAGGCAGTGGTGATGCATGCCTTTAATTCCAGCACTTGGGAAGCAGTGGAAGGCAGATCTCTTGCGAGTTCGAGGTTTACTTGGTCTACAAAGGGAATTCCAGGACAGCAAAAACCGTTCTACAGAGAAATCCTGCCTCAAAATCAAAATCAATCAATCAATTAATTAATTAAACTTTTTAAAAAACACCATCCTTTAAATTTCAGTATTTGGTTTCCTTAACGTTCTTTGGTTTGTAAAAGCAAAAGAAAGCATCCTATACTTTCTGCTTCAGTCAAAGTTGGCCACCTTTGTGTTTTGAGACTTGTGGTTTTATTTTTGAGTTTCTTGCCTTGTTTTGTATACAGTATTAGGGATGAAATGCTGCACACACCAGATAATAGCTACTCCCAGCCATTTGCAGTTTGTAACTAAGGCTGGTTAAAAATCCATGGGTCTCCTGACTTTGTATGATTAGTTATTGACATTAAAGAAATCTCTTACCATGCAGGGTGGTATATATGCTCTTCTTCTTCTCATTCTTCTCTGTCTTCCCCTTCTTCTCATTCCTCTTCTTCCTCTTCCTCCTCCTTCTTCTTTCTCTTCCTCTTGCTTTCCTCTCTCTCTCTCTCTCTCTCTCTCTCTCTCTCTCTCTCTCTCTCTGCCTCTGGTGTGTCTGTCAATTTATCTCTCTGTATATCTGTTAGTTTCTCTCTGCCTATCATCTTCTGTCTCTCTGTGTGTTTCTGTCACTCCCTGTCTCTATCTATCTATCTATCTATCTATCTATCTATCTATCTATCTACCTATCTTCTATCTATCTATCTATCTATCTATCTATCTATCTATCTATCTATCTATCTATCTATCTGTCGATGTGTCTATTTATCCTCTCCCCCTTCTCTTAGAAAGATGCGGTGACATATGAACCAGCACATCTGTAGAGTTTATGACCATGCTCAACATCCCACAACGGAATCATTCTCAACCACCTCTCCTGAGCTCTCTTCCCATCTCCTCTTTCCAGTTTTCCTTTATGAGACTCTAGAATTCTGCTCCAAATGAAATCAGATACATTGACATCAAAAGGAAGAGACTCTCTGAATTACCAAGCTCCCCTTTTGTCCCAGGACCTGTGCTGGGTACTATAGATAAAAAAGAGAAGATACTAGCCACCTGTTCACATCCTGTGGGACACTATACTACAGTCTAGAGAAGAATCAACTCCTAGGCTGCCCAGGGTATTGAAAGAAATACAGGAGTCAGTGCACAAAGACTTTTCTATCTGAAGGTTTTGGGGAAAAGAGACACTTATACACTTTCCTGGTGGTTTCCTTTCTATATTCTCTTAAGATGCTTCTCTAAAGTTTTTCCCTCTCATGGTATCCTGCAAAACTTCTCAGGCAATATAGGAGTTAGATTTGAAGTCACATACTATTTCTTAAGTAAATTATTAAAATCAGAGTCATGCTGAAAACTGACATGCAGTAAATCTAAATAACTTGTCATGGAACAAGGAAGATGCATTTTTTTCTTCAGTTAGCTCCTTACTTGGTGGACTGTAACTTACAGCTGCAAAGAAAGGATCAGTCACATAATTGCCTGTCTTGAGATATATTCTTATAAGGGATTTTTAAAAGAGCCATAATCATAAAGTACTGGAGAGTCCAAGAAAACAACAAAATTGGATACTTAGAACCTATGAGTGTATTAGCTGCTTCGACCTTCTGCCCTGTATTCTCCCACGAAGGGAAAGGCAATTTACACTGACTCATGACTAAGTAAGCATTTTGAACTAATATTCTGCAATCAGGAATTGTAAATATTGGATTATCTCAGACTCAGAGGGTGCAGTGTTGCTTCTCTGCATTCTTTGAGTCAGTTGTAAGTTTGTGGTTTGGGCTCAGATTATCATAAGTCTGTCAATATTATGTCAATTGGCATTCAGCAAGGCAATAGTGATGCTAAACCATTTTAAATATTAAAATGTATTTTCTGTCCTGTGTGTGGCTTTAAACCAAGAAAATGGAAATTTATAACTCTTTCTCAGGACTATGAAGTTAACTTATTTTCTGTATATAAAAAAGCATTAGTTTACTGAATTTTGAGCCTTTAGGGTACATGGTCATGTCAGAAAAACAAGGTTAGGAACTTGTGAAGAGAGTTAACCGCTGTCCTAGATTACCAGTCAGACCTAGCAAAAGATACTGCATGCAGCATTTAGGTTTCTCTGCACTTTTAACCTTAGTTCAACAAACCAGAAAACTGGCTATATGTCTTTGTAGATAAGATTGCCTTTCTGGAAATAGTTTATCTTAAAGACCATTAGCAAGTCACCTGATCTAATCTAAAGCACCCTGAAGCTATTGCACAGCTGTTCTGTCAGCTAGGGAAAATTCAGTTATTTTTATAGGCATTGACTGTGTATCATTTTTACATGCATTTTTATTCATTAAAACTCTTAGAAGCTAACATTATTGATATCAATTAGACAATTCAGCTTAAGAAAGAGTATTCTTCATGACAATCCAGAGATGTAAATGCCAGTAAGTCAGAATTTTTTATGAGATAAACACTGTGGTAAAGGGAAATTACAGTAGCATATGTCAATTTACAGAGAGAGGCAAAAGATATTCCAGATTCTGTAGCCTTGTGACTTTGCCTAATGAGGTTTCCCTTCAGAGAATTTCCTTCTGTTAGGTTGGCAGCTTAAATATTAACCATTATCTGCTGCTCCTTTGACAATGGCACCAGCACACCCAGACTGAGTCAGAAACAGACACACAAAATGGGCACACCTAATGCTATGATAAGGATGTAGATGAGGAACCACCCAGGAAAGGATCCAGATGTTGGAGCCAAGGAGCAGGTAGAAGTTGGTGAATCCTGGGATGACATATTGAGGCCTGATGCTCAGACAGATAGAAACCTAATCTGCCTTGTGAGGCTGTGCACATCAGACCATGCACACATGATTCACATCCCTCATTGCCTCCTCTACCAAATATCTCTCTCCCTCAGGTCCAGGTGGACTCCTATCACTAATGCCAGTTGGCAGATTCTCTTCTCCACTCTTGAGTTCACAGGAAGTCTGAAGGTGCTCGACCTAAGTGGAAACCCAATGAGCTACTATGCAATTCAGAGTCTCTGTAGGACACTAAGATGCCCTGGATGTCAACTAAGGACATTGTGGTGAGTCTGGCCTGGGTTCTTCCCTGAAGCAGAGATGGATGGCAGAAAAGCAAAGGCAAAAGCTGGACCTACGATGAGACTTTCCTTTAATCACATATTCACTCTCTTGCCCACAACTGTAATAGAGGCCTAAATGTTATGATAAAGAAATGGAAAATGGATTCTATTCTTAGAGATCATGAAATACTGACATTCATCAGGGAGCCCCACTAGCTATTGCTAACAACAGGCCTGTGAGGGCTCCAGAGGGACAAACATCCTGAGGAAGTGGCTGCAGGAGATCTGAAGAGCACAGAGGAGGAGGCTAAATGAAGCAGAGGGAAGAAAGCTCCAGGCCAGGGAATGGCATCCCCACTTCTTCCTGCTCTCACTTGTAACCAGCCTTCTACTCTATAGACTTCATCTTTACTAGGATTTCACATGACTAATGAAATCATGCCCTAGTCTATGACTGGTGAATGACATATCAGATGGCTCTTCAAATACACCAGTTAGTTTTCCTGGGGCTAGAGGAGTTCTGCCGTGGCCAGTTACAGCAGAGAAGTGGGTCTCAACCTGTGCTCCACGATTCTGCAGCTCAGCTGTGGGAAGCATGGAATTATCCACCCAGACTAGAAAAAGCACTAGAAAAGCTAAGGACTGATAACACCGCATGCGAGGGCTCACAAAGGGAGACCATAGTTCTGTTCCCAAGAGCAATGATTCCTGGAGAATCTGATGGTGAGCATCTCCCATGCAGGCTTGTCAACTGTGGCCTCACATCCAGCCACTGTGCGGACCTGGCCCCAGTGCTCAGTGCCAGCTCCAGCCTGACTGAGCTAGACCTGCAGCTGAATGACCTGGGAGACCATGGTGTGAGGCAGCTGTGTGAGGGCCTCAGGAATCCTGCCTGCAAACTCAGAATCCTATGGTAAGTAAAACCCAGGATTTCCATTCTAGGCAGGGGCAAAATAAGACACATGAGGGAGTGAAGAATACGGGATATGGAAAAGAAATGAGACAGATAACACATAGTCAGCGTGGCTCCTAACCAACTGTGCCACTTATTCCTGAGACTTGGGCAAGTCACCATATTTTGTAAAATTCAGTTTCCTCATCTGTCAGGTGGAATGTCACACCCACCTCATGGATTCTAATGACATAAAGTGTACATATATAAAATCAAATACCAGGTAGGTAGCTGGGCACTGTGCAGTCATATATATTAGCAAGGGTATTATTTTACCAGACTCACTATTACCTTACCAGACTCATTGCCTTATTCTAGGACAGTGATTCAATCATTTATTCATTCATGAATACATACGGCCATGCATCCATAGCAGGACCCTCTGTGCTAAGCACTTGTCTAGGACCTAGGGATATAATCAAAAATACACATGGCTCTCTCCTGCTAAAGCTGTGTGGGAAAAGAAAGATAAAGATCTCCCATCAGCCCATGACACCATTGCCAAACTCTGCTGAACACTATGGAGTCAACAGTATTGTGAGAATGTATTGTTGTAAGAGGGCCTGCTTTATTGGATGGCCCATGAGTGCTTTCCCTAGGCCTGATAGAGAAATAGGATTTGGTTGGGCCAACATGGAGACAGCAGTCTAGGCAAAGGAAGAGTTAGAGAAAGCTCTAGAACAGAGAGTGGTTGACACCCTGGAGGGTCATGGGCTTTCACTACAGGAGCCTGAGGTGGTTCTCTGTCCAGAATCCCTATGGGGCTATGGCCATGACCTCCGTCTACTGGGAATGCTGATAGCAGCTCTGTGACCCTTTTTCAATATGAGTCCCCTCATCTACATCCATGTTCCCTTCCCTGGGAGAGTCTATTTCCAGTGACTGACCTGTGGGAAAGGGTATAAAAGGCCACTCCCTCACTTCAGCTCTGGAAAATTCCAAAGGTCCTCATCCTGGCTTCAGATCTCCCTGCACACTGACCACGTTCCACTAGGGCTGTGTCATGGACACATCTCTGTCTGCTAAGTCTGCTGTTCTCTATCCTTTGTCCTGGATTTGGCTCAAGAATGAACTTAATAAAACCTCTCACTTTCCATCTATAGACAACAGAGTCAAGGATCTGGGACTCTGATGTTTCATGATTCTTTTGTGGATCCCAGGAAAGATAGCTTCTTCTTGTGCTTGCAGGCTGGACCAGGCCCCTCTCAGTGACCCAGTGATTATGGAGCTCAGGGCCCTGCAGACAGAGAATCCACAACTGCTCATCTCCAGCACATGGTAAGAGGTGGACACAGAACTCCTACTGGTCAGCTCAGCCTTCTATGTGGCTGGTCCATGATTGAGGTGGGACAGGTGTCCTGAGGTGATGGGAAAGAGAAACAGAGTCAGGAAGAAACCAAGAACCACAGAAACCAATGCCAGGAAAGGTTCTATGTGGTGGGGAGGTTTCATTTAGCTTTCAGCAAAAAAATAGAATTATATAACATGCCTACATAAATTCTTTGATCGGAAAAAAGAATGTGAAAAGTGAGTTAGAGGTGGGTCCTCTGGGCACAGCAAGTATGACAATGGTAGGCACCAGTAGACCTAAACATACAGAAATTCTCAGAAAACAAAAGCCACCATGGGTATCACTGTCCCACTCCTAAAACTCAGACACACATACACACAGGAATATGTGAATGTCACACACACACACTCACACACACACACATACACTCACACACACACACTCACACACACACACACACATACACACACACACATACACATACACACACACACATACACATACACACACACACCTATACACGCACATTGCACTATGGGATATAAAGCTGCAGGGTTGGAAACTCATTTTCCATGCCCAGGTGCAGTGTTGAAGCCCCATGCTCTCCCAGTTTAGTCAATTTCAGTTCATGACCATGAATTCAATCTGTCCTCAAGTTCCTACTGCCATGCCACATGTAACAGGGAAGATCTCTACATAGGATAGTGGTCCATCATTGAACGAACATTTGTGCAAGACCCGTTGTGCATCATACACTGGAGATCTGAGGGCACATAGGTTAGCAAAACAGACAGGTTCAACATTCATTATCTCAGTCCAGCAGTGAGGGGGACACAATTCCCCACAGTTCAAAGAAATTGTACTGGGAACCTTATGAGTGCAGAGGCGGTCTATCTGACTTAATTTCAAAGCTGAGATGAGCTAAGGTGAGCTCTGAAAGATGAGAGTTGTGGGGTTGATAGGAGAAGAAGAAAATTCCAGAAAGAAACATAGGATAGGGAAGCAGAGAGTGAGCAGTTCCGATGAGGGACAGAAACCATGTGTCAATACCATCACCTCTGCCTCAACATCACCTGAGCCCTGCACAGAAATGCAGGTTCTCAGGTCAAACGCCATCCCTGCTGACTCAGAATCTCAGATGGAACAGCTTCCTTCAGTGAGCTTTCTGATTTAGCAGGCTGTTCAGGTGACACTTTAAAGCAGGGATTTGAGAGCCACTGGTCTTGATTTGAGTAGGAAAGGGTGACATAGGAAGGCCTGGAGGGGTACAGGGGTCATGGCAAGAACTAAGAACCACCCTAAGAACCTTCTGCAACTACCCAGAGGAAATGAGAATCGTTTCAGCACCTTGGTCATGATGGAGCATCCTCACCCTTTATTTATGGTCAGCCTCTATGTAGAAAATAAACTAGCAGGGACCAAATCAGAAACAGGGACACCAGCCAGAGGATGCTGCAGAGGATAGGAACAATGTTCAGTCTTTCCTGGGACAAGGGTTGAGTCTGTGGAGGTGGAGAGTAGTAAATATAAAGGAGAGAGATTCAAAAGGTCCTATCTAGGTGGTTAGCATTCAAGGTGAGTGATTATTTGTTTTATGTGGTTATAACACAATGTCTGACACTGGGCGCTTAACATCAAGAATTGAGATTATTTCTTGCAGTTCTGGATACAGGGAAGAGCCAGGACATGGACCCTGCATCTAAAGAATCCTTCTTCCTGTCCCATCTGATTGTGCCACTGGGAGGGCTGAGAGTGAGAGACCAAGGTGGCTTTTGTAACAAGTCCTGTCAGGGCACAGGAATCTACTCCTGTGATGATGTTATTAACCCCTTCATGACAGCAGAGCACTTGTGACCTCCTTGTGTCTTATCCTTTATCCTGTCACACTGTGACACTGGGGATTAACTTTCTAATGAGTAAACACTGGGGAACACACTCAAGCTAATGCAAAGGAGGGGTTGAGATGATCCCTGTTCTAGCACCATGGATGCCTGGGAGGATGGGGACTTCATAGAGTTCTGGCCCAGAGAAGAAACATGGAACTGAGTTCAAATTCAGATGAGTTGGATTCTATTATTATTATTCAGATGAGTTGGGATACTGTGTACACAGCCCTGGTTTCCATAGTTTCTCCTGAAATCTGAGGGAAAGAACATATCTATATGTAGGAAGCCACGTGTGATGAGCCCTACTAAGAACCCGGAAGGAAAAGAAGTGGGTAACAGTGTGACCTCATTCAAGCCACAGAGACCACAGTCAGGTATGTGAAGGGTTCAGACCCAGAGCATCATGATTACCAAATGAAGGGGCATCTGTGGGAGGATGTCATCATTTCTTTCTTTATTTATTTTATAATTTAATACACAAATACTACATTTACATCATTTCCAGCCCTCATTCTGTCTGCTTCAACAATTCCTGTTCCACACCAACAAACTCTGTCTCAAATTCCTGAGCTGTTCTTAAGCATTATTGTTAATTACATGTGTATTTACACATATATGCATACGTATATATAAGCACAACTTGATGAATCCATTTGGTATTGGTCATTTGTATGTTTTAGGTTGACCACTTGGGACTAGATAGCCTTTTAGGAAGCTATTCCTCAAGAAGACTGATTTTATCCCTCTCCTACCAGCTATTAATTGCTTGTAGGTTTTTTTCTTTTATTAAACTATCTTTTCTCATTTTACATGCCAAATTCATTTCCCACTCCCTCCCCTCCTCCTTCTCCCTGCACCTTCCCCCTCTTACTCCAGATTTCACCCTCCATCCACTCCTCAGAGAGGATAAGCCTTGCCATAGGAAGTCAACAAAATCTAGCACATTACTTTGAGGCAGGACCAAGGCCCTTCCCACTATATCTAGACTGAGCAAGATATCCCTCCAGGGAGAATGGGTTCCAAAGAGTCAGAACACTCAGTAGAAATAAATCCTGGTTTCACTGCTAGTGGCCCCACAGTCTGCCCCAGCCATACAACTGTTACCCACATTCAGAGGGCCTATGCTGGTTCCCTTGCTGTAAGGCTTTAGTTGGAAGGCTTATATTAGCTCAGGTAAGTTACATAAGTGGGTATCCTCATCAGGGTCCTGTCCTTTTTGTTCATATTCTCAATCCTCCCTCTCTTCAACTGGACTTTGGGAGCTCAGCCCAATGCTCTGATGTGATTTATTGTATCTACTTCCACAAGTTGCTGGATGTAGGCTCTATGATGACATTTAAGATAGTCATCTGTCTGACTACATGGCAAGGCCAGTTCAAGCACCCTCTCCACTATTGGTTGGGGACTTATCTGGGGTCATCCTTATGAATTCTTGGGAATTTCTCTAGTGCAAGGACTGTTCATAGCAGATTTATTCATAATAACCTGGAATTAACCTTCAACTTAAGAATTGATAAAGGAAATGTACATTTAAACAGTGGAGAACTACTCAGAGGTTAAAAAAAAACAATGACCTCTTGAAATTTGCATGCAACTAGATGGTACTAGAAAAAGAGTGAGGTAACCCAGACCCAGAAAGATGAACATGGTATGTACCCACTCATAGGTATTTAGTAGCTGTAAAGCAAGGATAAAGAACCTAAAGTTTAAGACCCCAGAGAAGCTAAGTTGTAACATGAGGACCGGCTTGTTGGAGTTTCTGTCCTGCCTGGTACCCCACAGCTGGCAAGTCCCAAAGAAAATCACACAGAGGACTTTGATGGACAGGAATGGTGGAGGGAGCTTCTTGTTTCCCAGAATTCTCCTGTTCTTATTGCATCACCTCTACTTCCTGTCTGGTGTTCCCACCTACACTTCCTGCTTGGCCAATCAGCATTTATTTAAAATATGATTGACAGATTACAGACAATTCTCTTGCACCAGGTGAGCTCTATGGGAGTGGAAGTGGATCCAGACAAGGGACATTTGCAGAGGAAGGACTGGTGGAGGGAGCTTCCTACTCTCCTGCCCAGATCACCGAAGAAGCAACATGTGAGCTGACAGCTGAAAAAGGTACCAAGCCATATGGCTAATGTAGATAAGGATAATGGGGTAATATATGTTATAAGAGCTAATAAGTAGCCAGAGCTAAGGGCCAATCAGTTTATAATCTTATGGAGTCCTCTGTGTGATTTTCTTTGGTACTTGTCAGCTGTGGGGTACCGGGCAGGACAGAAACCCCAACAAGCCAGCCCTCGTGTTACCCTAAGTAACAAGAAGAACCCTAACAGAAACATACATAGGTTCCCTGGGAAGGGGAAATAGACAAGATCTCCTGACAAAGTTGGGAGCATGGGGTGTGGGGAAAAGGGAAAGTAGAAGGGGAGTTAGAGGGGAGAAAGGGAGTGGAAAGGAGAGCTAGAGAAAATGGGATGATCAAGATGGGGGAAGGACAGAGACAGAGAACAAGGAAAGAGACATCTTGGTTGAGGGAGCCATTATGGGGCTAGCAAGAATGCTTATAGATTTTCATTTAGGAGTCGGACATTATGAGATTTCCCCCATCCACATTAGCCTGTCAACTAATTCATAGTTCTGTCACTGTGAAGATCTTGTTGAGGCAGAGATATTGCTGAGATTTCATTGGTGGATTGTCCCAGTCATATACAAAACAAAAACAAAAACAAATTATCTGCAACAGATGCTGTGGAAGTAGTCATCGTTTGTCTTCCTGTCCTTGACAAGGAACCATACAGACTCTCCAATAAGAGCACCACCCCTTGCAAGATATTCCTCACTTAGAAACCAGAGGGAATACTGTTGGCTTCTTTCCCAGATTTTGTGGGCTGCTGCTGCCCCATTTACAAGTCTGTGACTTGCATTCAGCTCTATACCAGGGCTCTGTGTCTCATTCCTAGATGCTGTGGCCTGGTACTCATCTCCCTATCCCTGCTCATCTATAGTTTGAGTTACATTCTTTTCTTTTTCACCATACCACTTGAGACACACTAGGAAAATCAACACTTATGGACCAGTAAGAAAGAAAACACTGCCGCTGGCATGGAGGCAGGTATTATGGTGGAATAGTTGCTTAAGAAGCACAGTGGAAAGACATTTTACATATACATATGTGTATGTGTGTGTGTATGTATGTGTGTTGTTTATTATATAATATATTAATATATTCATTTATATGTAAATGAAAAGCATGCAGGTAGCCTGATGAGCAGTGATAAAATCTTCAGGCATACCTCCTGCTAATACCTAGGCTAGAGAACCTGGAAAAGAGTTCAGTCATGGTCCAGCACTGGGAAAAGCTGGGGAGATGAGTCTGAACAACACAGACTGACCTCTGCCTTGCCTATTCTAGAGGAATGGTGTTCATAATTTATACCACTTATACCCATCTTCCCCTACCTCTCCAGATTACAAACACATGGAATCACTGGGTACTGAAGATGACTTCTGGGGCCCTATAGGACCTGTGGCTACAGAGGTGATTGACAGAGAAAGGAACGTGTACAGGTGAGTGAGCTCTGCCTAGAAAAGGTGACTTTCCCCAGCACACTTTCCATACTTTTTAAAACCTATTTACATTCCTCCGTTGTCATCACTGTCACAGTAGTGTGAATCTAGGACATTAGATTTTACACATAAACATTTCCATTTCCTATCCCCATGTGTTGTAAGGGGGGGGGGGACAGGCCCTTTGTTCCATCCCATCCAGTCAGCTTGCTCCCAAAATAACCACATGGAAATTGTATTAATTAAATTACTGTCTGGCCATTAGGTCTAGCCTCTTATTGGCTAACTCTCACATCTTGATTAGCCCATTTCCATTAATATATATTGTCACTAGACTGTTGCTTACCAGTATGAGTCTAACCAGGGTCCGTCTCAGGCAGGAGAATCATGGTGTCTGCCACACTTCCCTTCTTTCCAGCATTCTGTTCTGTCTACTCCGCCCACCTAAGGGCTGCCATATTAAAAAAGGCCAAGGCAGCTTCTTTATTCAACCAATGAAATCAACACAAATACAGAAGGACCTCCTACACCATTTCCCCTTTTCTGTTTAAACAAAAAACGAAAGGCTTTCATTTTAACATAGTGAAATTACATATAACAAAACAGTTATCAAGCAAGAATTATAGTCATAATATTTATATCTATTTCATCTTTTATCATAACTAAGGAAAACTATAACTATAACTAATCATTCTTCAGTTCCATCAAAGACTCCAGAAGGATATAATGTTACCTAAGCAAATAAGAAGTAAGCAACTTACAAAACTCTAGAATTGACAGAGACGTCTCGCTGCCTGGACAGTCACCCAAAGTTCTTCTGTACCGTTGGGGCATCTTCAGTCTATAGGTCCATAGTATCCAGCAGACTTTTCCATGAAGCAGGAAATTTCAATGACAGTTCAGTCACTTTCTTCTGTGTCCAAAATGTCTCACAGAATCTTTCATGAAATAGGAACCCTGAAGGACCATCTCACCTTTAGCCAAATTCAGCAGTCCTCTATCTGCGGGTTCTTCATGTCCAGTTTATGCAACAGTCCAGGCAAGAGCAGTTTCTTGCCCCAAAGGCTAACCAATTCCATAAGGAGCCTCTTCAATGCCCATCTTCCTCTGAAATAGCTTGGTGCTGCCAGGAGCAGACATGTTTCATTGTCATGAAAAGCCCTAACTTATTATAACATCTTAAATGCCATATTCTGTAGTCTTTGAAAGATATGAAGAATGCCTATCTAACTGAAATGTCTTTCCATATATATCTAGAAAATCTAACTAACACGACTACAAGCTTGACTATTATCGATGATTATCCATTAACAACCTATATTTCCTAACTATACATTACATTTTTAAAATGAACTACACAATCACAATACCTTAATCAAGAGCAGAAATACATATACATATAACAAAATTGACCTTAAATTTATATCAACAAACCAAGATTCATACCAATATAAATTAATTATATCTACATCATCTCCCCCTTTAAATGTAAAAGAACACTTATAAACAATATTTAGGAATATGGGCGTAGTTTTTTCTCTCCAAATTGCTTTATACTGTATGGGGGCACTGTTATTTAGGTCTTTCATGGTATATCCTGCTTGCTAGGTTTCTTTTAGTCAGCAGTTGAACAGAATAATTTTTTAAGGGTGTTCACAGAAACCTTTCAGGAGGGCATGGTTTATCATACCATATTGGTCTAAATGCAATCCATAGGGTCTCATCTTCTGTGAAAACAAAAGAAGAACCTCTTTTCCAAAGCACCATATCCTTAGACCCAAATTTGTAAGTCATGATACCTTTAGAACATATAAGCTGGTTAAGCTTAGCAGACCACACAATGAAATGTCTCTCTGTATTTAGCTACTTCACAGTCAAAAAATTGAAAAAAAACACAATAATACATGTAATCCAGACTCTCTGTGAATTTTCTATTTTTACGTGGCTTATTTTTTCTTTACTTCTTTTAATCTATGACTATCTGTACTCTGTCTCTTTAAAGACTTTACCTTTTTTAAACATTAACTTTATTTTATGACTTTTTAATACTCTTTTTTTTCTCCTCCAAGCCTATATATGTCTATCTAGCACTATGACCTATTTAGAGGTCTTTTATGTCTGAATATGTCCTATTGCATTGTCTTTAATTTTCTACTGTCTTAAAGAGCTTTTTAAAATGATAAGCTCTTAAGAATCTAAGCTGCAACAATCCCAGGTCAAATACAGGTAGGGCCTGCTTGCCCTGCCAAGTCCAACATGGCAGAGCTGCTTGCGCCTCTGAGCCCTGGGCACTGTACCGCTAGCATGGTGGAGCTGCTCTGGATGTTGGCTCCACCTCTCTCCAATTTCAAAATGGTGAACGTACCATTTTGGTAGCTCTGGGATCACCAGGTAGGAGCTGCACCTAGCGCTTTAACTAGGAGAATGAGTGTGCAGCACATACAGTCAAATCTGCCATGCAGAGCACTGTGCAGCCTGGAAACATCTCTCTGCATGGCAGCAGAAACCTGCCATGCTCTCCTGCTTGTGCATGCCTGGTAAACCTGATTTTGCTGCCTGCCCAGGCAGAGAGCGCCAAGCCATTGGCATGGTCTCAGAGTAATTCTTCCCCATCCCGATCGGGCACAAAAACATCCGATCCCACAAGAACCATTGAAATGCTTTATAGCCGGAGTTTGCACTGGCGGCACAACCCAGAAAGCTGAGTTTTAAAATGACACGGCTTTTTTTTTTTTCTGCTGTGATTGCTGAATCAGGAAATCTCTCTACAGCATGTCCTAGCAAGCAGCAAAAAGCTGTGTTAAACTCTAGATTTGTGTGTAGAATCCCTTTTTAAGCCCTCTCAGGTTTTTAAGTGGATTTAGTCCATCACGTTGGAGCGCCAAACTGTAGAAATGAGGGGAATAGGCCTTTTGTTCCATCCCACCCAGCTAGCTTGCTCCCGAAGTAACCACACTCATGCCTCCATTTTAGTTAAAACAGGACCTCATCTTCCATGACCAGCACACCATTACCACATCAACAGAGACGGCCTGACTCCTTCATTCCATCTAAACGGTCTGTTCTCAGCTTTGCTCATTATCTGAAATGAGGACTTTCTGCTGGTTATTTTATTCCTGCTGTAAGCAGCATCCCTGCCATCATTATATTGGGTGTCTTCTGTCTCTTGGATTTCCCTCAAATCCCTGTAATCTCTGCACTTCTGCTTACTAAAACCACTGTGTAGCAAGAACCCACTAGGAGTTGAGGCCATGAGGATGTGTACTGCAGCCCTGACCTCTGAGAATTAGTCTCATGAGTAATGAGTGACTATACCCACGGTCACAGTATCCGACATAACCTGGATCCTCCCCCAACACTGTCACAGTCACTGTCTCAGCTGGAGAAACTGTCACTTTAACTTCTTCCCACAGAAGCTGACTCCTGTCCACCCACCAGTCACCAGGCAGGAAGCCTGAAGAAAATCTCTGAAGATCTTGGTAAAGCATTGTTTCAGGGCCAAGGATTTATCACTAAAATTAGCCAATGGACTCTTATTTTAGAGAATATATTCTTAAAGACTATAAACACTAAAAATAGATGGTGTACCTTAATGGTAGAACCCTTGTCTAGTGTGCACAAGGTACTAGTCTGAACCACAGAACTTCACACGCACACGCGCACACACACAAACATATTTCATCACTATCATCATCTTCATCTCAGAAATAGCTAACTGCTCCAGGTGTGTGTCACCTGTGGGTTTACTCTAGAACATTCAGTACTCTCAGGTCTAGAAGATGGTGTTGTCATTACCCCTATGTACAGATGAAGAAACAGATTTAGGAGTTCAATGACTTATTTAGTCAGGGATCCACCTACAGATAACAGAAGAACCAGAACTCAGATCTATCTGGCTGAACTGTGCTGTGTCCCCAGTCCAGCACATGGTCTGCATTCAGCAGGTGGACAGTGCTGGTGTTCACTGGTGTCTCCCTTTATGTCTTCTAGAGTTCAGTTCCCTGTTGCTGGTTACTACCACTGTCCCAACATAGGACTCTCCTTTGTGGTGACAAGGGCAGTGACCATCGAGATTGGATTCTGTGCCTGGAGACAACACCTGGACAAGACTCCCTTGCAGGACAGTCATATGGTGGCTGGGCCTCTGTTTGACATCAAGGCTGAGCAGGGAGCTGTGGCTGCTGTGCACCTCCCTCACTTTGTGGATCTCCAAGGTAACCAAGGGAAGCAGAAGGAGTAGGCTGGAGGCCAGGTAGTGATGGTGCATGTCTTCAATTCCAGCATTCAGAAGGTAGAAACAGGCAGATATCTGTGATTTCAAAGCCAGCCTGGTCTACAAAGTGAGTTCTAGGACAGTCAGGACTGTTACAAGGAGAAACTCTGTCTCAAAAAATTAGTAGGGTAATGGGAATGGGAACTGAGAGGTCATATAGGACAGTGTAGGGTGGTGAGTAATGAGGAAAGGTCTATGAATTCCTTAGCAGGGCAAAGCAGGTTATGAAACTGGAGACTGAGATGATTTGTCATCCCTTCTATGATGTATCTTCTTTGAAACACATGTCTCTCTTCTTTGAAACACATGTCTCTTAACCTTAATTTATTTCTTTATTTATAACACTTTATTTTTGTGTTAACTAATGGAGTCCCTAAGGGGAAAGTGATGGCCTCAATAATAATTATTAGCTGGTACTTAGTATGTGCCCTTTACACAGCATATCTCACAAGAGTCCAGCAGGAAACAGAGAATAAATTGAACAATGTGAAGAGATTGTTAGAAAGGAAAATAACAGGGATCATTTTGTACCCAAAGTCTACCAACACTCCACTACATTGCTACAGACAGGGAGAAAATGATGTCCTCGGATTTCATTTGAGAACTGGAGCCACAGAATAATGGTGTCCTAAGGAAAGAGGGTGGTCTCATAAATTGTCCCAGATTCAGTCATCACCAATGATTTCTTCAGATGATATTATAATAAATACAAGATACCACATGAAAGACCTCATGATGAAAGCCATTACTACAGCTCTCTGGAGACTGAGACAAGAGAATTTGAAATGCAAGAGCAGGTAGACTACACAGCCAGACTCTGCTTGAGAAAGGAAAAAACAACAACAAGGAACCATGTGTTGTACAAGTAGCTACTGAGGTCAGTTACTTCTCTGGCTACAAGAAGCCCAACGTAGACACCAGGAGAATCCAACTCACAGCAGAAGATAGTGTTTGTTCCTGTTATAAGGGTGATGAACAGCCACAACAGGGGAGACCTAACAGTGAAAAAGTCATGAGAAGTAAAACAGAAACTCAGGCTGCTCCAGCCAATAGGAGAACAATGAATAGAAAACAGTTAAGATATTCCCAAGTTAAGATATTCACAGTAAAAGGCAATCCCACAGGAAGAAAAATAAAGGTGAAGAAATCAAGCAAGACCCAATTGAAAAATAACTCAGAAAACAAATAAAAATAATACTGACATGCACACACACAGAAGGGGAGCACTGCTACACGGATGGGGCCTCCCTAATGTGTCCATGGCCAGTCCAGCAGCTCCACACTGAGCTCCTCGTCTTCCAGCAATACGTGCCCCACTCTCCACTCAAGCTTCTTCCCTGCAGACAGCAGTCTTTTCTGTTTCCTACTCACTCTCTCAGATCAGACAGTTTCCCCACTGGATACTGAAAGGAAATGATTCTGTTACAGTGTATGGAAGCCCCAATACATGTGAGAAGGACAATCCCAGGGCCATGTGGTGGCATATACATGTAATGTCAGAATTCCTGAGGTTAAGGCAGGAGATTTATAATTTATATCCACAAATAGGTAGTAAATCCCTGTATCAAAAACCCAAACTGAGAAAATAAATTAAAGAACTTGGTAAATCATTTTCTTGTTAAGTAAACTTCTGGTATTAACAGTGAAAACTCCAGTATCCCACATTTCCCTCAAGCCCTAGGAAGGTACTGGCTAGCATTTTTCCTAGAAAGAAGGGAAGTTGGAGAGGTACAGCATCTCCCCAAATTTTGTCAAAATTGGCAAAACACAAAGCATGGGTGTCAGGATCTGGTACTGAAGTTAAAGATGACTTGGAGAAAGATGGGGTTTCAAGGCCCCACACAGGCACACACAGGACATTGTAGTGCTGTGTGGAGGGCCGGACCACATTCTCCATTGCTTCTAGGAACAAAGGTAGAGATTGACCTCTGTGACCCCAAGGTGTGGCGGTACACGCCTTTAGTCCTGATGCCTGGGCGGCAGAGGCAGATTGACCTCTGTGACCTCAAGGCGTGGTAGTACACGCCTTTGGTCCCAATGCCTGGGAGGCAGAGACAAGCAGATCTCTGTGAGTTCAAGGTGATGTAGCACACGCCTTTAATCCCAGCGCACGTGCTTGGTAACTCTCTACCGCTGCGTCCCTGCCTACTCCCGAGGCATCATCTGGGATAATGGGCAGTGAACCAATCAAAGAGTGACACGTCCAAAGCAGGGTCTGTTTCCTATATAAGGGATGGGTTCCATCTTATCTGGGTCTCCGCCATGTTGGCTGATGCCCGCTCTCCCAAGGGGCATTAAAGCTTTACTGCAGAAGTATCCTATGTGTACCGCGTGGTTCTTGCTGGCGAGACGGTAGCGCGGGACAGTGCTGGTGGCTCCATCTGATATGGCTACCTAGCATCACTGATTAAATTCTAAGCTACACCACTTCCTGGAGCATCAGGGTCATTGTCTCATTCTTTGCTGCTTATTGATTCCAAGCAATCACCAAAAAGAAATACAAATGTTCTTAGCTAAACAAAACACACTGCAATGCTCTTTGTCGTGGTTCAATTTGAAGCAAACTCAGTGCTAAAAGGACAGGCTAAAGGTGAATTTCAGAGTGGTGCCCCAACTAGCAGGGGTCACACCAAGTTTACAAGTGGCATTCAACACCATTATTGTAACCATTGTCAACTTGGCACACAGGCACATCACTTTAAATCTTTACTTTCTGCCTCATGCCTCCAAAGATTTGGTTTTCTCTAAAAATGCAAAGTATAATCCAATTACAAGGGTCCATAGGTAAAATAAAAAGTTCATAAAGACCTCCTCTTATTTGGGATTTAAGACAATGCTTCACTATGAGCTCCAATAAAATAGAAAAGAATTTACATACTCTCAACATAAAATGATACAGAATGGAGATTTCCATTTCAAAACAGAAGAAACTGGGCATATCAAGGACACAAACTCTATCAACATAAACACCAAATCCTGCAGCTTCATATCCAGCTATGGAGCTCATGATGTCATTCACTGGTCTCTGAATGACACAGAGAGCTCCACCTCTCCAATTCTGTCACATGAAGCACACATAACCTCTCCTTAGACCATCTCTCTACTCCTTGCCTAAAACTTTTTTGAGCAGAAATAATATGTGGTTCTGGTTTCTACAATATCCAAGGATTTCCATTCCACCTTCGGCTTCATTTCCAAAGGTACATAGAATGAGCTCTCAGGATCCTTGGAGGTTCTTTGACTCGGGCACATTGGCTGGACTCACCTACTATCTGAAACAGTGCAGCATGACTCAGTAAACCATCAATCTAGCATTTTTCATGCCTAAAAACTATAGGAATAACACTGCTGGCAGCTTGAGACTGCTCTCTGCTGGCAGCTTGAGACGTGGTTACCCCAGACAACAGTTGTAAGATGTGCTGACCATGAGGAAACACTTCCTTAAAGATTTACATTTGTGGACTTGAGTTTTGTGAATGGTGACAGTTATGGATCTGTTTTCATTCTTCTACATGTTGACATCCAGTTATACCAGCACCATTTGTTGAAGATGCTTTCTTTTTTCCATTGTATAATTTTAGCTTCTTTGTCAAAAATCAGGTATTCATAGCTGTGTGGATTAATATTGGGCCATTAGTTCCATTCCATTGCTCAACATCTCAGTTTTTATGCCAATACCAAGCTAATTTCATTACTGTAGTTCTGTAATAGAGCTTGATGTCAGGGATGGTAAAGCCTCTGAAAGTTCCTTTATTGTATAGGATTGTTTTGATTATCCTGGTTTTCTTGTTTTTCCATATGAAGTTAATATTGTTCTTACAAGGTCTGTGAAGAACTATGTTGGTATTTTGACGAGGATTGCATTGAACCTATAGATTGCTTTAGGTAGGATTGCATTTTTACTATGTTGATCCTTCCTATACAAGAGCATGGGAAATCTTTCCGTTTTCTGGTATCTTCTTCAATTTCTTTCTTCAAAGACTTAAAGTTCTTGTCAAATATTTCTTTCACTTCTTTGGTTAGTATTACCCCCAAATATTTTATGTTATATGTGGCGATTGTGAAAGGTGATATTTATCTGATTTCCCTCTCAGCTTCATTATCATTTGTGTATAGGAGGGGTCCTTATTTTTTTTTTTGAGTTTATCTTGTATGATGCCACATCACTGAAGGTATTTATCAAATGTAGGAGTTCTCTGGTAGAGTTTTTGGGTTCATTTATCTACACTATTATATCATCTGCAAATAACGAAAGTTTGACTTCTTTCTTTACAATTTGAATCCCTTTGATCTCCTTTTGTTGTCTTATTGCTATTGCTAAAACTTCAAAAACTATGTTGAAGACATGTGGAGACAGTGGACAGCCTTGTCTTGCTCCTTATTTTAGTAGAATCACTTTGAGTTTCTCTCCATTTAATTTGATGTTGACTTTTGGATTGCTGTATATTACTTTTATTATATTTTGATATGATCCTTGTATCTCTAATCTCTCCAAGACCTTTATCATTGAAGGGGTATTGAATTTTGTCAAATGCTTTCTCACCATCTAATGAAATGATCATATGTTTTTTCTTTCAGTTTATTTATAGTATGGATTACATTGATAGATTTTCATATGTCAAACAAGTCCTGCATCTGTGGGATGAAGCCTACTTGATCATGATGGATGATTTTTTGATGTGTTCTTGGATTCTGTTTGCCAGTATTTTATTGAGAATTTTTGCATCCATGTTCATGAGTGAGATTGGTCTGTAATTCTCTTTCTTGGTTGAGTCTTTTTCTGATTTTGGTATCATGATAACTGCAACCTCATAAAAAGAGTTTGGCAATGTCCCTTCTGTTTCTATTATGTGGAACACTTTGAGGAGTATAGGTATTAGCTTTTCTTGGATGTTATGGTAAAATTCTGCATTAAAACCATCTGGACCTGGGCTATTTTGTTTAGGAGATTTTAGATGACAGCTTCTATTTCCTAGCAGCTTATAGATCTATTTAAATTGCCTACCTGGTCTTGATTTAATTTTGGTATATGGTGTCTATCTAAAAAAATTGTCCATTTCTTTTACATTTTACAATTTTGTGGAGTTCAGGTTTCTGTAGTAAGACCTAATGATTCTCTGAATTTCCTCAGTATCTGTTGTTATGTACCCGTTTTCATTTCTGATTTTGTTAATTTGGATGTTCTCACTGCCTTTGATTAGCTTAGATAAGGGTTTGTCAATCTTGTTGATTTTACTCAAAGAACCAGCTTTTTGTTTCATTGATTCTTTGTATTGTTTTCTATGTTTCTATTTTGTTGATTTCAGCCCTCAATTTGATTATTTTCTATCTTCTACTCCTCCTGGGTGAATCTGCTTCTTTTTGTTCTAGAGCTTTCAGGTGTGCTATTAAGTCAAGAATGTGAGCTTTATCAGTTTTCTTTATGTGGGCACTTAGTGCTATGAACTTTCCCCTAAGCACTGCTTTCATAGTGTCCCATAGGTTTGGATATGTTGTGCCTTCATTTTGTTGAATTCAAGGAGGACTTTAATTTCTTTCTTTATTTCTTCTTTGACCCAGGGATGGTTCAGTAGTTGAATGTTCAATTTCCCTGAGTTTGTAGACTTTCTGGGAGTAGTATTGTTATTGAATTCTATCTTTACTCTGTGGTGATCCAATAAGACACAGTGGATTCCTTCTAAATCTTAGTAGGCTCTTTTTCCAGCCAAGCACAGTTCAGTAGAAACACTAAATCTACTCTTTTGAATCTGTTCTTTCACAGAGAGACGGGTAGACACCACCTTGTTCCGTGTGGCCCACTTTCAAGAACATGGGATGGTCCTAGAAGTGCCAGCCAAAGTGGAGCAGTGCTACACAGTCTTGGAAAACCCAAGCTTCTCCCCAATGGGAGTTCTACTGAGAAAGATCCCTGCTGTCAGGCGGCTCATCCGCATCACTTCCAGTACATTGATCTACTATCAACTCAATCTCAATGAAGTCACCCTTCATCTCTACCTGATACCCAACGACTGCACCATTCAGAAGGTGACACCGAGGACCAGAAATGTGGGGCTATGGTGGATTGACAAAAACAAAAAACAAAAAACAAACAAATAAACAAAAAAAAAACCCTTAGAGAGATTCTCTACTTCGAGTGGAAGTGGGGATTCAGTTTTATAAGAGGATCCCTGATGTTTATGAGAATGCAATCCTCTTGGCCTCCTCACATTTGAGTTTCCTTAACTGTCTTTAACACCCCCTTGTCTCTGCACAGCCTTCTATGGCCTCTTTCCACTCATCAAAAGAATGGAAATTCTACACATCCAACATATAGCAAACTCCATTCTCTCTGTCAGGGACACAGTTCCCATAATGAACATGACAGAGGCCAATAATTAACAATCTGTATGGCGTAATACAAGTCAGAAGGGTTCCCTGGAGGTGACATCACCCATCACACAAAAATGTACTGATCAACCAATATACCTTACTCAGACCAGTTATCTGTTGTAGTACTGAAATCTAGTTAAATTGCTGTCTGCAATGTTCCCTAGGCCATTAATGAAGAAGAAATGAGTTTTCAGTTTGTCCGAATACACAAGCCACCCCCAGCAGACTCTCTTTACATTGGCTCACGGTACATAGTGTCTGCTTCCAAGAACCTGGAAATCATTCCAAAGGTGAGCATCCAGTTGTTTGCTCCTTTACATGATCAGATGCCAGATTTGGGGCAAGTTATAAGGATTTACAGCAAATTGAGTTTGAGGAGAAATGATTTGGGCTTTGGGATGATCAAGAAAACTTCCAAGTTAAGTGCAAAGCAATTTAAGGAATCACGCAGAAGGTCTGGAGAATTGAGGAATTAATTTTAATATTGCACAGTGTAGGCAAAAGCCTAACATGCAGCAAGTCTTGGCTTAAGATGTGTGAGCAGGACTTTCAAGATGAATTCTCACTAAACAACAATATAAGCCCTCCCTTAAGTTGTTTCCTGCCATACTTTTGTCAGCGTGGATGAGAAAATGAATAGTATTATGTGGGTCCCAGCTGGGTCCATTAGCATGCCCCATGTTTTCTGTTGCTACATATCTTCTGTGTCCTCCTCGGCAATGATCCAGCCTTCTGAGTAAAGATGTGCATTCAAAAACTATAGGTTAACTCAATGCAAAAGATACTAAGTGTCTAAGCCAGTGTCTACTATGGTGTGAAAGAATAAGTACAGGGGTGTGGAAAATGCTTGTTCTCTTGAGTAGAGGCTTCTGAAACAGAATCTGTCCTCACCCCCTTCAGGAACTGGAGCTGTGCTACCGGAGCCCTGGGGAATCCCAGCTCTTCTCTGAGATCTATGTTGGCCACATGGATTCGGTGATTAAATTGCAAATCAGAGACAAAAAGAATAGGAATCTCAAATGGGAAGCCTTGCTGAAGCCAGGTAAAATTAGATTAGGTCCAGATAACCCAAAGGTTGAAAAAAAGCAATGAGTGGGGAAAGACATTAATTGTCATTAATTCTTGGTGTCACGAAATAGCCAGATTAGTTATGTGGCTTTTGCTAGATCCAAAACAAACAGATGGTTAGGGTTAGAGTGAGAGCAAGGGTGGAGGGGAGGAGCATGAAAAGGTGAAGAGAAGGAGAACAGAAGAGAAGGAGGGACAGAGGAGGAGGGAGAGTAGAGGAGGAGGAGAAGGAAAAGGCAGAAAGCCCATGCAAGATATTCTATTCCAGGATGTACCTCCAGTGACCCAGTTCCTCCAACTGTGCACTCTCATGGTTTCCAATACCATTCTCAGTGTTCATGCAATTATGAGTGCACTAGTGTGTGTGTTCATTCATCACACCACAGTCCTCATGACAATTGCTGCTGCAGAAACAATCTTTCAACAAATGATCATGGAACACGTTACATCCAAACCACTGCATACCCTAAGCCCCATTTTCTCAGTCCTGTAATGTGTTTTCTACTCCCAATGTCCTTGAAATGACAGATTTTGAGATGCACAAAGCAATCTTGCAACAGTTCGCATTTAAATATGAACAGTGAAAATGAAGGGATTTTTCCATCATGAGATTCCTGGTCTTAAATCCAGATATATTAAGCCCTTTTTGTGCTTTGACAATTTTATACATGTATACAATGCATTCTAGGAATTCCATCCTAAACTCACCTTGTTAGCTCCCTCCTGCTCCTGTCAGCCCCTCTTCTTTTCTTCATCTCTTCTCCATTTTCATAAATTTTTGCTTGTGTCTCATGGATTTTGTGTAGAATCATCTGTGTGTCTGTGAGTTTTGAACTACCCAGTAGAAGCAAGCGAGTTCACCAGTGGGTACAGACAGATTGTATGCATCCTATTCTCCCATAATCTATTATTTGTCAATAGTAAAGCAGTAAGTAGTACTGTCTCTTTGAGCTGCTTCCCCACGTCTAGGGCCCTACTTGTGTGGGTCCAGAGGCAGTAGGTGCAGGTGCTATGAGTTCATGATGGCCATGGTCATGTCATGCTTAGAAGAGAGCACAACCTCTTATCTATATCTTCTCCACATTTTCTCCATGTCTGCACAGCCCTTCCCCATATTTCCCTTCCCTACATTCTTTCCAATTTCTCTTCCACAATGTTCCTAGAGCCTCCAGGGGCAATATAATTATCTACTTATAGGGATGAGTACTCAACCATCCCTTATTCTCAGTATCCTGCACAGCTGTAGGCATCTGCAGTCACCTCCATTGAAAGCAAAGAGAGGCTTTTCTGGTGAAGACTGAAAGTAGCCTTTGTCTGTGGTATAAACATTGATATTTAGATGGAAATTGACACTTTGTCCATTTATGTAGGCAGTACCAGTAGTTTATCTCAAGGGCCTAAGACCTTCAAAGATTACAGTTGTGCCATTATTGCAGCAAAGGGACCATCTTGCCTGGCAGCATGGTTGCCGATGCTTTTTCTTCTTCAACAGCCTATATAGCATCATCTGACATTATAAAACTTAGGATCAAAAGGAAACTTCCAACTCAGTTCCAGTTTGAATTTATGTACCCAAGATGTGTGCTGTCTTCAGCAATGAGGTCTTATCCACCAGTTCTGATTGAGAACAGAGAAGAATGAAAGCACCTGTTTTGTCTAGGGAACACCGAGGACCTCCCTGCCCAGCAGCTCCTATGGAGATATCCCACTTCTGGAACTGACTTTTGTTTGTGAAACTCATTGCTTCTAGGATCTCCCATTTGAATCTTCATAGGGTGTCTTGTATTCTAGCTCTTCTTATGATTTTGTATTGGGTTACAAATAATAGGTTCCATTGTGACTTTTAAATACTGTCTTCATTAGTAACCCACTCCCTTCTCTCCTCCATCCCCCAACCTTCTTGATATTTGAACATTTATACCCACAGTATTCTTTTCTCTCTGCCCTCATTTTACCAATATACTACTGTCCTTTTCTCCCTTAAGGCCCTACCCTTTCTCTAGTTTTCTGTTTTCCTAGGGTACACCAGTTAAAGCCCCAGAACTAATGACTCCAGGATCAAACCTGCATTTGACTGATGTAGTATTTTTCTTTCTGGGTCTGGCTCACCTTCCTCTAGGGTTTTTTCATTGCATATGCTTAACTTTCATAATGCCATTTTCTTCACACCTGAAAAAAAATCCATGCTATATATGTGTCACACTTTCGTTACTGAATTAACTGTTGATGGTCATGTAGGTTGATGCATTCCTAGATAATATTGTGAACAGAGCTTCAGTGAGCACAGTTGTACAAATGTCTCCATAGTAGAATATATATATATATATATATATATATATATATATATATATATATATATATATATATATATGCCTTTGAATATATTACCAGGAGTAGTGTGGCTGGGTTATATAGCAGTTCTATTTCTAGTTCATAAGAATTCTTCAGATTGATTTTCACAGTGACTGCACTATATTACAGTCCCTCAGGCAGTGTATAAGTGTTCCTCTGTCCTAGCATACACTCCAGCATTTGTTATCATCTGTATTCTTGATATTGGACATCCTGAAGGGATGAGATAGGAATAAGAAGTAATTCTAACCTGTATTTCCCTAAGACCTAAGTGTTTCCTAGCCTGGTGTATTTCCTCCTTTAAGAATTCTGTTGTTACTCCTACGGAAAACCTCATAATTGTGCTTTTTGTTTAGATTTTCAGTTGCATAAATATCTCGTATTACTGATCTTCTGTCAGATATTAGCTGGGAAATAGTTTCTCCCATTCTTAACTGCATCTTTACCCAATTAAGTTTCTTTTTATATACAGAACTTGTTTTACCATCTTAATAACCAATTTATAAAGTGTTGGGGACTGGCATCAACAAAAATACCACTCACCAGGGTAAGTACATTGGAATGTAGAAATATTAGTAAAGAATACAAAAAAATAAGACAGAAAAATATAGAATAGTACAGGGATTTCCAGTGAATAGTAAAATTGCCTCAATTTCCAATTGCTTAAAATACCCCTGACCCCAAAAGGAAGGAGAGGAGTAAGATAAGAAAAACTGAATTAACATGATACAAGGAAATGAACAGACCAGTTGAAACTTTCAACTACATCCATATTTAAACATAAATTTTGTTGTTAGAATAAAACAAGTCACACCCTAGACCAAAACATTCTGTAGGCAAACCACTCCCTGGGTGGAATCCATTGCTATTTCCTTAAAGGTATTGGAACCTTAGTCGGATTCTTAGACTTTTGTTCGAGGTAGAAATATATCTATTTTTCTATTCCTGAAATACAAGGTCTGGCTATTAGCCACACCTGTTGACAATAACCTTGAAAGATCAGAACTCTTCACTCTAAATCTAGGTGGGACCTTTGTTTGAGGTAAAAACACAAAAACTAGGCAGGGTGGTGGTGGCACACACCTTTAATCCCAGCACTTGGGAGGCACAGGCAGGCAGAATTCTGTGTTTGAGGCCAGCCTGGTCAACAAGAACTTAGACCTAGGACAGGCTCCAATGCTATAGAGAAACCCTATCTTAAAAAAAAAACCACAAACACAAAAACCTTCAAGGAATAGAGGTAAGTTACAAACTCTGTGACCTTTGGTCAATGTGGAAAGAGGCTCACACTTTTATGCCTCCACAGTCAACTCTCAACTATTGAATTTGCTTCTTATTCACACAATCCTGATTATGCTGCTGTGTTGAAATGTTCTCCCTACATTTTCTCTCCAAGTTTCAGAGTATTTGGTCCCACATTAAGGTCTTTGATCATTTAGAGTTGATTTTTTAGAGGGAGGTAAAGGCATCTAGTTTAGTCCTTCCATTTAGTTCTATCTAGGTTTTCCAGAATCATTTTTCTTAACAGGCTGTCATTTCTCCAAAGGACATTTGGGTTCTTTGTCAAAGGCCATATAGCTATGCTTGTGTGGATTCTATTCTATTTTATTGATCTGCATATCTTTTTGTGTCAATACCATCCTATTTTTATTATTATGGCTATAGTATTATTTTGAAATCAGGTATGATAGGGCTTCCACAAAAATGCTTTTGTTCGGAATTTCCTTGGACAGCCTGTGTCTCTAGCCTTTCAATGTATATTTCAGCATTTATTTCCACACTATTTGTGAAGAATGTCCCTGGCATATTGATTGGGACTGTATTGATTATGTAGTATGCTTTTAGTAGGGTTACTATTTTCACAATATTGATTCTTCCAGACAATATGCTTTGGGGAAACAATGTCTTTGCATCTTCTAAGGTCTTCCCTGATTTCTTCCTTTTATATACATCTTAAAGTTTTTCTATAGAGTGTTTTCAATTCCATGGTTAGGTTTCTGTTCTGAAATTTTATATTTTTATTTATTTATTTGTTGGCTAGTAATTCATTTGTATTTTCAAGCTTACATGAATGAGAGAAAACCAATTAGTGAAATTTCCTTGAGTGAAGTAACAGTACAGTCGTAGTCCAGTGTTCACAGAGCCAAAACTCACAGAACTGTTCAATACCTCTGTGAATGTCCTTCCTTGCCAGCTGTTAAACAGTGGTATTTTCTTCTTCTGAACTGCTGCAAACAGGCTACACATGTGGTCAAAGACTAGGCTTTGCTTAGCCTTGACCTAAATAAGCATGGAGAACCGACCTGCCCCAGCATCAGGTCAGGGTTTGAATCTCACGCAAGCCCCTACTCCTTAGAAAATCTTGGAAAATGACTTAACTCATCAATTCTGACACTCCTCACCTGTAAACTGAAGATCAGAATGAATAACTGGTAGAATGTTTGGAAAGGTTAAATACTGTTCATATACATCTCATAGTGTGATCCTTAGTTTATAAGGCAATGTTACTAATTAATTTTTTAAGCCAACATTTTAGTCATGATTTTGTTAATTTTGTTCTTGGGGACTCATGTGGCAAAATTATACATCTACTGGAAGATTGTACTCATGCCACGCTTGTGTCCTGACTCTTACATTTTGGTTTTAAAATTCATTGTCATTTGATCATTTTCTTCACTATCAGCTCCAGTTTATTTGAAAGTCAGGATGCACCAAGATGTTGTAGCTTACACAGAGCATAAGGAATATCATCCTTCCTTCAAACAAATGGAACCAGGGCTTCCAACAGTACAAACTGGGACCTTGAACTGACTTACCTAAACTATTAGTGTTATGATCTGTCCTGTCCATTTAAGAGACAAGCCCCACTGACTCCCTCCCCCATTCACCACTGAGGCAGGCAGATCTTTCTTCCACTTCCAGCCTGAGCCTTTTTCTTTATGTTTCTCTCCCAAAGAGGTAGCTGCTGCTGCTGTGGCTCCTCTCCTCCTCACCACTCTCTGGTTCTCCGTTCTCCCTCCCTCCCTTCTTCTATGCTCTTCTCCCCTTTCCCTTCCCCCCGTTTCCCTTTCCCCTCCATAACCCACTAAATAAATATTCACTTTCTCTGCTTGGTGTGCCTATCTGTCTCAGTCTCTCACCCACCATGTTGCTCCCTGCCTGGGACCTTTTGATCTCATGGCCCATGGGCCCCTCGGGGAACAGCGTCATTTTATTTTTATCATTACATTGGTGACTGTGACTCGGCCAGGTTCTCCATGTTCCCTCCTGCCCACAGGAGGGCTGGCTGAGGACACATGGAACCCTGGGCTCCAAAACCAGGTTTCTTTACAACAGCTCTGTGTTCGATCTGCCTAAATGCCTAAATGCCTACCTCCACACACACCAGCAGGTTTGGTGGTGAGTTTTCCCCTTCTAGGCTCCAACCACAGCCTTCATGGCTATGGTTGAGCCCTTTGCTGGTTGCTTTCCATAGCTAAAAGTGTGACCAGACAACCCAAGGTTGGTCCTCCTGTGCTAGCACTACATACACTGTGTAGTACATTTGATTTGGGGCCCAGGGTCCCCCCAATTTTTCTTTCTCCTTTTCTTTCCTTTCTTTTGGACCACTCATAAGTGGTTCACTTTCTTTTCTTTTGACCACTGTGAGAGACTGCTTGAAACAGCCTCTAGCCTCTCTGGCTTCCAAGTCACCTGGACCCGAGTCAGTCAGACTTTAATGCTCTTCTACAGGCCCTGCCATCTCACACCCCACCTATATAGAGAGGACACTCTTCTATAGGCCCTGTGGTATTTTTCACGGGTTTTCATGCTTTCAACTATGGTATAAACCCTCAAATTATGATCCGCGTGTTTTCAGCCCGCTCTCCTTTTCCTCAAACGGTCCCTGCCACCACTACCAACAAGATTGGTTGGATCCACGAGGCAGCTGTTTTCAATTCTAGCCTTTGCTCCCTGCTGCAGTCGCTTGCGGCACGGCAGCTCAGCAAGCTGGCGAATCATGCCTCTAGGTAAAACTCCCATGGCTCAAATAAAAAAACGTGGCTTCTCCATACAACATATGACCACTGCCATTTTGACTGAGGTCATGTGACCTTACCACCAACTTAACTGAGAGTCAGGTCAGGTGACCCAAGTTCTGCCTTCTTTACTGGGGTATTTCCTGCCTGGTTCCCTGGTGCTTACTTGGTTACATGTGCATTTTGCACAGTGGCATGCCTTTGATAGGGCCTACCAAAAGCATCCACTTCACCCAATTCCTCTTCACTGTGTGTATGTGTGCATACATGTAACTTAAATACACCTATGTTTACTGTTAAATGTTATAATTGTCTGACCATTATATCTCATACCAGACTAACAAAACAATAAGTTTCATGTTTTAAATTGGTATGTCTCTAACAAAAAAATACTATATAAGTAATTCAACCCTGATTTAAAATATATTAAGCTATTCTCTACTATTGTCAATTCTGCTGTTAGCATTCTGTTGCAAGCGGTCTTTTCTTCTTTCTGTCTTTTTTATGAGTGTAAATCTTACCTGTTATGTTAAAAGCCAGTACATTCAAACTCAGACTCAGCTCTCTAGGCAGATTCTGTGCTGTAGGTATAACTCATCTATGCCTGTTAAACAGCCCTCAACTGCTCAGAGATCAGAGGAATATGGCATTTAAGTGCTTAATTATTTTTTTAAAAAAGATTTTTATTATATAAAAAAGAAACAGGTTGGCTCCTAGCAGCAGCACTCTTATTTCCTCCAAAGAAGACAGAAGACAAATGGGCACAAAACAATGTTAATCCACACATTGTTTCAACTGCCAAACGCTGACCACTGGGGAAAATGCCTTTCATCTAAACTGAAGCTCTCCAGACATGGACAGAATCGCTGGAATCAACAGCCTAGCTGCTTAGGTCAAGGTAGGCTTGTCTTCCTACAGATTTCTTAGCCCACAGGATCTTCTGGAGCCTGGTAGGCTATGCACTAAACAGCAAAAGGCAAATACGACCTTCAACAACCATGGAAGACTGTGAGGAGTAACTCTAGTTGCCAACCAAGTAAATTCTCTGTCGTTTTTAATCAATAACTCAAGTAAAACTTTATCCTTCTCAAAGATATCTGATACAGTTTGACAACTGAGAGGTTTTGTCAGTTTAAAAGGACAACCTCACCAAACAAATTTCAGCAAAATACAAATACAGGTTATTAAGGCATGTACCTGCAAGTTATTAAGGTATGAGGACAAATACAAGTCATGAATTTCTCACGCTGCCTTTCATAGTCTTGTTTTCTATTTTTCTTATTTTATTTTATTACTTAAAAAACCAATCCAGCTCTTCCCCCCTTCCACCTGGGGCCACAAGATCTCCCCAGAGCTGCTCCCTTGCACGCTGGGCCTGGGTTGTGGGCTCAGCCCAGCAGGGGCAGTTCCTGTGCTTTGATAGCCTCCCTGAGGACAGGCAGGCCCTGTGTCAGCTCAGCCACATTCCTGGCCAGCAAGACACAGTGAACTTCTAGCAGACATCCATTGGAGGAGGGGTGAGTTTGCTCCTGGCCCGAGGGCTTCGGCTAGGAGGAATTCAGACTTTCCCCGCACCCCTCGACTTTCTGGTCACCCTGCAGTGGTGGCTCCACCCTGCGGAGCTCTCCCAAATCCCATCCCAGCTTTCATCCAGTTACACCTTCCTCTCTTCCCTCCTTCCCCCTGGGGCCAGAAGATCTCCCCAGAGCTGCTCCCTTGCATGCTGGGCCTGGGCTGTGGGCTCAGCCCGGAAGGGGCAGTTCCTGCGCTTCAATAGCCTGCCTGAGGAAAGGTAGACCTTCTGTCAGTGAAGACCCTGCCCAACAAGGGAACCTGACCTGGTACCAGAAGATCCAATATAGAGCATTTGAAAGAAGAGATGGGCAGACGCCAAGGCAAGAACTCCTCCAACAATCTAAAAAACAACATGAAATCACCAGATCCCAACGACCCTACAATAGAAGGACTTGAACACCTTAACCCAGAAGTGGGAAAAAGTGCCATTATGAAAGCAATAGAGTCCCTTAAACAGGATATGAATAACTCCCTTAAAGAAATGGATGAGAAGTACAACAAAAAGTTTGAAGAAATGAGTAAATCCATGAATGATACACTGGGAAATCAAGAAAAAACAATCAAACAGAAAATGGAAACAGTTCAAGAATTGAAAACTGAAATGGAGTCAATGAAGAAAACACAAAATGAGGGCTGACTGGATATGGAAAATCTTGGTAATTGAACAGAGACTACAGAATCAAGCATAACCAATAGGATACAAGAGATGGAATAACGAATCTCAGAGTCTGAAGATACCATAGAGAAAATAAATGCTCTGATCAAAGAAAACAGCAAATCCAACAAATTCTCATCATAAAACATTCAAGAAATCTGGGACACAATAAAAAAAACCCAAATCTAAGAATAATAGGGATTGAAGAAGGAGAAGAACTGCAGATTAAAGGCCCAGAAAATACATTCAACAAAATTATAGAAGAAAACTTTCCCAACCTAAAGAATGATATTCCTATGAACATTCAAGAAGCATACAGAACACCGAATAGACTGGATCAAAAAAAAAATCCCCTGGCCATATAATAATCAAAACACAAAACATGTAGATTAAAGAAAGAATATTAAGAGCTGCAAAGGAAAAAGGTCAAGTAACTTATAAAGGTAAACCTATCAGACTTACACCAGACTTCTCTATGGAAACCATGAAAGCCAGAAGGTCCTGGATAGAGGTACTGCAGAAACTAAGAGACCATGGATGCAAACCCAGACTACTATAGCCAGCCAAGCTATCATTCACTATCAATGGAGAAAACAAAATATTCCAGGATAAGAACAAATTTAAACAATTTGTAGCCACAAACACAGCCTTACAGAAAGTAATAGAAGGAAAATCGCAACCCAAGGAATCCAACATTGCCAACACTGCCTACAATAACTCAGACATCTAGCGACCCTTCATAAGCTTAACTCAAAGAAGGGACACATACAAACTCTATTAAACAAATAAACAAAAAATAATAATAAACAGAGTCAACAACCACTGGTCATTAATATCACTTAATATTAATGGACTCAATTCACCTATAAAAAGGCACAGACTAAGAGATTGGATATGAAAACAGGATCCAACATTCTGCTGTTTACAAGAAACACACCTCAACCACAAAGACAGACATCTACTCAGAGTAAAGGGTTGGGAAAAGGCTTTTCAAGCAAACGGACCTAAGAAACAAGCAGGTGTGGCCATTCTAAATTCCAACAAAATTGACTTCAAACTAAAATCAATCAGAAGAGATGGAGACGGACATTTTATACTCATAACAGGAACAATTCATCAGGAAGAAGTCTCAATCCTGAATATCTATGCCCCTAATATAAAGCCTCCTACTTATGTAAAAGAAACACTTCTAGAACTCAAGGCAGTCATCAATCCACAGACACTAATAGTAGGAGACTTCAACACACCTCTCTCACCAATGGACAGGTCAATCAGACAGAAACCTAGCAGAGAAATAAGAGAATTATTGGAGGTATTTAATCAAATGGACTTAACAGACATCTATAGAACATTCCACCCAAATAGGAAAGAATATGCCTTTTTCTCTGCAGCTCATGGAACCTTTTTGAAAATTGACCACATACTCGGTAACAAAGCAAATTTCCACAGATACAAAAAATATTAGTAACCACCTGTGTCTTGTCAGACCACCATGGATTAAAGTTAGAATTCAACAACAGTGCTACCTCCAGGAAACCAACCAACTCATGGAAGTTTAACAGTCAACTACTGAATCACCCCTGAGTCAAGGAAGAAATAAAGAAAGAAATTAAAGTCTTCCTTGAATTTAATGAAAATAAGGACACAACATACTGAAACCTATGGGACATTATGAAAGAAGTGCTAAGAGGAAAGTTCATAGCACTAAGTGCCCAATTAAAGCAAACAGAGAAAGCACACATTGGAGACTTAACAGCACACTTGAAAGCTCTAGAAAAAAAAGAAGCTGATTCACCCAGGAGGTCTAGAAGACTGGGAATAATCAAACTGAGGGCTGAAATCAACAAAATAGAAACACAGAAAACAATCCAAAGAATCAATGAATCAAAAAGCTGGTTCTTGGAGAAAATCAACAAGATTGACAAACCCCTAGCCAAATTAATCAAACGGCAGAGAGAACATGCAAATTAATAAGATCAGAAATGAAAAGGGGGACATAACCACAGACACAGAGGAAATTCAGAGAATCATTAGATCTTACTACAAAAATCTATATGCCACAAAGTTGGAAAATGTAAAAGAAATGGACATTTTTTAGATAAGTACCATATACCAAAGTTGAACCAAGACCAGGTGAACAATCTAAATAGACCTGTCAGTTGTGAAGAATTAGAAGCTGTTATCAAAAATCTCCCTACCAAAAAAAGTCCAGGACCAGATGGTCTCAATGCAGAATTCTACCAGGACTTCCAGAAAGAACTAATACCTATACTCCTTAATGTATTTCACAATATAGAAATAGAAGAATCATTGCCAAACTCTTTTTAGGAAGCTACAGTTACCCTGATACCAAAACCACACAAAGACACAACCAAGAAAGAGAATTACAGGCCACGAAGGATAAAGAAGCAGAGAGGGAAATCAGAGAAACATCACCTTTCATGATAGCCACAAGTAGCATAAAATATCTTGGGGTAACTCTAACCAAGGAAGTGAAAGACCTATTTGACAAGAACTTTAAGTCCTTGAAGAAAGAAATTGAGGAGGATTCCAGAAAATGGAAAGACCTCCCCTGCTCTTGGATTGGGAGAATCAACATAGTAAAAACGGCAATTCTACCAAAAGCAATCTATAGATTCAATGTAATTCCCATCAAAATCCCATCAAACTTCTTCACAGACCTTGAGAAAACAATAATCAAGTTTATATGGAAAAGAAAAAACCCAGGATAGACAAAACAATCTTATACAATTAAAGAACTTCTGGAGGCATTACCATCCGTGCCTTCAAACTCTATTACAGAGCAACAGTATTGAAAACAGCTTGGTATTGGCATAACAACAGAGAAGTCGACGTATGGAATCGAATAGAAGACCCGGGTATTAACCCACAAACTTAGGAACACCTGATTTTTGACAAGGTAGCTAAAGGTATACAATGGAAGAATGATAGCATCTTTAACAAATGGTGCTGGCATAACTGGATGTCAACCTGTAGAAGAATGAAAATAGATCCATATCTATCACCATGCACAAAACTCAGGTCCAAATGGATTAAAGACATCAACATTAATCTGACCACTTTGAACCTGATAGAAGAGAAAGTGGGAATTAGTCTACAAGATATAGGCACAGGAAACCACTTCCTAAGCAGAACCCCAGGAGGGCAGACAATAAGAGAAACAATGAATAAATGGGACCTACTGAAACTGAGAAGCTTCTGTAAAGCAAAGGACACTGTCAGTAAGACAAAAAGGCTACCTTCCAACTGGGAGAAGATCTCCACAAACCCCTCATCAGACAAAGGTCTGATCTCCAAAATACACAAAGAACTCAAGAAACTAGACACTAAAACTCTAATTAACCCAATTAAAAAATGGGGTACTGAACTGAACAGAGAATTCACAACAGATGAACTTCGAATGGCCAAAAGACACTTAAGGTCATGCTCAACCTCCTTAGCGATCAGGGAAATGCAAATCAAAACCACTTTGAGATACCATCTTACACCTGTCAGAATAGCTAAAGTCAAAACCACCAACGATTGCCTATGCTGGAGAGGATGTGGGGTGAGGGGAACACTCATCCATTGTTGGTGGGAATGCAAACTTGTTCAGCCACTGTGGAAATCAGTGTGGCGGTTTCTCAGGAAACTGGGAGTCAACCTCCCTCAGGACCCAGCAATTCCACTCTTGGGAATATACCCTAGAGATTCCCTAGCATACTACAAAAGCATTTGTTCAACTATGTTCATAGCAGCACTATTTGTAATAACCAGAACCTGGAAACAGCCTAGGTGCCCCTCAATAGAAGAATGGTTAAAAAAGGTGTGGAACATATACACATTAGAGTTTTACTCAGCGGTAAAAAACAATGACATCTTGAATTTTGCATGACATAGAAAACGCTTTACTGAGTGAGGTAAGCCAGACCCAAAAAGAGGAACACGGTATGTATTCACTCATAAGTGGATTCTAACCATAATTAAAGGTCTTTGAGCCTATTATTCGTGATCCTAGAGAAGCTAAATAAGAAGGTGAACCTGATGAAAATTATTTAGCTATCCTCCTGGAGATTGGAAATAGACAAGAGTCCCAGGTAACCTCGGGTGCATGGGGGGGGGGTGGGAGGGTTGTTGGAAGGGGAGAGGGTTAGAGAGAAGTGAGTAGGGGAGGAATGGGGAAAGCTCGGTGGACTGGGATGGGGGAGAGGGAGGAAGGATGGATATGGGATCAGGGAAGAATATATTTCAACTAACGGAGTCATTTTAGGGTTTACAGGAGACTTGATTATAAATGGGGTCCCAGGTGCAAGGAGAGATCCCCAGATTGTTCTCTGGACAGAGGAGAGGGTGCCTGAACAGGCCTTGGCCCACAACCACACTGATGAATATTTTGCTTATCACCATAGAACCTTCATCTGGCGATGAATGGAGATAGAGACAGAGACCCACATTGGAACACTGGACTTAACTCCCTAGGTCCAAACGAGAAGTAGAAGGAACGAGAACGTGAGCAAAGAAGGCAAGACCAGAGGGAACCTTCATCCGATGATGGATGGCGATACAGATGGAGACCCACATTGGAGCACTGGACTGAGCCCCCCAAGGTCCAAATGAGGAGCAGAAGGAGGAAGAAAATGAAAAAAGAAAGGGAGTGGGGGGAGTGGGAGGGTGTTGGGAGGAGGGATGGAAATGGAAACTTTTATAATTTAATAAAATTACTTTCTAAAAAAAAAAACAATCCAAATTCCCACTCCCTCCCCTCTTCCCATTTCCCACCCACTCCTTCCACAGACCCTCCACTCCCTCCAAACCTAAGAGAGGGCAATGCACACTGCCATGTGGAAAGTCCAAGGCCCTCCCTACTACATCTAGGTTGAGCAAGGTATACATTCAAAGAAAACAGGATCCCAAGAAGCCAGTACATGCAGTAGAGACAAATACCTGTGTCGTTATCAGTGGCCCTTCAGTCTGCTCCAATTGTCAATCACCTTCAGAGGCACTTGTTTGTTCCCATGCTCATTCACTCCCAGTCTAGTTGCACTTGGTGAGCTCCCATTAGCTCAGACACACTGTCTCAGAGAATGAACCCCTCATGGTCTTGAATTCCTTTCTCATACTCTCACTCCTTCCATTCTTCTGCTGGATCTTGGGAGCTTAGTCCAGTGCTCCGATGTGGGTCATTGCCTTTGCTTCCATCTATTGTTGGACGAAGGTTCTATGGTAATATTTAAGATAATCATCAGTCTGACTACAGGGTAAGGTCAGTTCAGACACCCTCTACTCTACTGCTTAGGGTCCTAACTGGGGTCATCCTTGGGGATTCCTGGGCATTTTTCTAGAGCCAGGTTTCTTGCTAACCCCATAATGGCTCCCTCAATCAAGATATCTCTTTCCTTGCTATCATATCTGTCCTTCCTCCATTTCGATTATCCCATTCCCTCAAGTTCTCTTCAACCCCCCCCTTCTACCTCGTGCTCCCCTGCTCCCAAATTTTTGTCTGTTTTCAGTTTCCAGGTAGGTCTATATATGTTTTTCTTTGAGTTCACCTAATTACTTAGCTTCTCTAGGATCATGAACTATAGGCTCAATGTTCTTTGTTTATGGCTAGAGTTCACTAACGAGTGAGTATATAGCATATTTGGTTTTTTGGGTCTGGGTTACCTCACTCAGGATAGTGTTTTCTAATTCCATCCATTTGCATGCAAAATTCAAGATGTCATTGTTTTTTACTGCTGAGTAGTTCTCTAATGTGTAGATGTGCTACACTTTCTTTATCCATTCTTTAGATGAATGGGACATCTAGGTTGTTTCCAGTTTCTGTTACTACAAATAATGCTGCTATGAACATAGTTGAATAAATACTTTTGTAGTATGATTATCATTTTGGTTTATTCTCAATAGTGGTATTGCTGGATCCTGAGGAAGGTTAACTCCCAATTCTCTGAGAAACTACCACACTAATTTCCAAAGTGGTTGCATAAGTTTGTATTCCCACCAGCAATGGATGAGTGTTCCCCTTGCTCTACATTCTCTCCAGCATAAGCTATCATTAGTGCATTACTTTTTTTATCTTAGCCATTATGACTGATTTAAGATGGTAACTCAGAGTTGTTTTGATTTGCATTTCCCTGATAGCTAAAGAAGTTGAACATTTGTCCTTAAGTATCTTTTGGTCATTTGAATTTCTTCTGTTGAGAATTCCTGTTTAGTTCGGTATACCACTTTTTAATTGGATTATTTAGAATTTTAATGTCTAATTTCCTGAGTTCTTTATATATTTTGGAGATCAGTCGTTTGTCTGATGTAAGGTTGGTAAAGATTTTTCCCCATTCAGTAGGTTTCCTTTTTGTCTTACTGACTGTGTCCTTTGATTTACAGAAGCTTCTCAGTTTTAGGAGGTCCCATTTATTTATTGTTGCTCTTATTGTCTGTGCTACTAGGGTTATATTTAGGACGTGGTCTCCTGTGCCCATGCATTGATGGCTACTTCCCACTTTCTCTTCTATCAGGTTCAGTGTGGTCAGGTTTATATTAAGGTCTTTAATCCATTTGGGCTTGAGTTTTGTACATGGTGACAGATATGGATCTATTTTCATTCTTCTACAGGTTGGCATCCAGTTATGTCAGCACCATCTGTGGAAGATGCTTTCTTTTTTCTAATGTATAATTTTAGCTTAATTCTCAAAAATCAGATGTTTATAGGTGTGTGGATTAATATTGGGGTCTTCAATTTGATTCCATTGGTCAATGTCTCTGTTTTTATGCCAATACCAAGCTAATTTCATTACTGTAGCTGTGTAATGGAGCTTGATTTCAGGGATGGTAATGCCTCTGGCAGTTCCTTTATTATACAGGATTGTTTTTGGCTCTCCTGGGTTTTTTGTTTTTCCATATATAGTTGATTCTTGTTCTTTCAAAGTCTGTGAAAAATTGTGTAGGGATTTTGATGGGGATTGCATTGAACCTATAGATTGTTTTTGGTAGGATTGCCATTTTTACTATGTTGATCCTTCCTATCCAAGAGCATGGAAGATCTTTCCATTTTCTGGTATCTTCTTCAATTTCTTTCTTCAAAGACTTAAAGTTCTTGTTAAATAGGTCTTTTGCATCCTTGATTAGTGTTATCCCAAGATACTTTATGTGATTTGTGGTGATGTTTAGTGTTATCCCAAGATACTTTATGTGAAAGGCGATATTTCTCTGATTTCCCTCTCAGCTTCTGTATCCATTGTGTATAGGAGGGCTACTGATTTTTTTTAGTTGATCTTGTATGATGCCACTTCACTGAAGGTATTTATCAGCTGTCGGAGTTCTCTGGTAGAGTTTTTGGGTTCACTTATCTATACTATCATATCACCTGCAAATAACGAAAGTTTGACTTCTTCCTTTCCAACTTGAATCCCCTAGATCTCCTTATGTTGTCTTATTGCTATTGTTAAGACTTCAAGAACTATGTTGAAGAGATATGGAGAGAGTGAACCTAGTCTTGTCTTGCTCCTGATTTTAGTGGAATTGCTTTGAGTTTCTCGCAATTTAATTTGTTGTTAGCTGTTGGCTTGCTGTATATTGCTTTTATTATATTTTGATATGATTCTTGTATCCTTAATCTCTTCAAGATCTTTATCATGAAGGGGTATTGAATTTTGTCAAATGCTTTCTCACCATCTAATGAAATGATCATATGTTTTTTTTTCTTTCAGTTTATTTATATGATGTTATTTATAGATTTTCATATGTTAAACAAGCCCTGCATTGTGGGATGAAACTACTTGATCATGATGGATGATTTTTTGATGTGTTCTTGGATTCTGTTTGCCAGTATTTTATTGAGAATTTTTGCATCCATGTTCATGAGTGAGATTGGTCTGTAATTCCCTTTCTTGGTTGAGTCTTTTTCTGATTTTGGTATCAGGATAACTGTAGCCTCATAAAAGTTTGGCAATGTCCCTTCTGTTTCTATTATGTGGAACACTTTGAGGAGTATAGGTATTAGCTTTTCTTGGATGTTATGGTAAAATTCTGCATTAACACCATCTGGACCTGTTTTTTGGGTTTTTTTTGTTTTGTTTTGTTTTTTGTTAGGAGGTTTTAGATGACAGCTTCTATTTCCTAGCAGCTTATAGGTCTATTTAAATTGCTTACCTGGTCTTGATTTAATTTTGGTATATGGTGTCTATCTAAAAAATTGTCCATTTCTTTTACATTTTACAATTTTGTGGAGTTCAGGTTTCTGTAGTAAGACCTAATGATTCTCTGAATTTCCTCAGTATCTGTTGTTATGTACCCGTTTTCATTTCTGATTTTGTTAATTTGAATGTTCTCACTGCCTTTGATTAGCTTAGATAAAGGATTGTCAATCTTGTTGATTTTTCTCAAAGAAACATCTTTTTGTTTCATTGATTCTTTGTATTGTTTTCTTTGCTTCTATTTTGTTGATTTCAGCCTTCAATTTGATTATTTCCTATCTTCTATTCTTCCTGGGTGAGTCTGCCTCTTTTTGTTTTAGAGCTTTCAGGTGTGCTGTTAAGTCACAAATGTGAGCTTTATCAGCTTTCTTTTGTGAGCACTTAGTGCTATGAACTTTCCCCTAAACACTGCTTTCATAGTGTCCCATAGGTTTGGATATGTTGTGCCTTCATTTTTGTTGAATTCAAGGAGGACTTTAACTTCTTTCTTTATTTCTTCTTTGACCCAGGGATGGTTCAGTAGTTGAATGTTCAATTTCCCTGAATTTGTAGGCTTTCTGGGAGTAGTATTGTTATTGAATTCTATCTTTACTTTGTGGTGATCCAATAAGACACAGTGGATTACTTCAAATTTTTTTTGTATCTGTGAATGTTTGCTTTGTTACTAAGTATGTGACCAATTTTATAGAAGGTTCCATGAGGTGCTGAGAAGAAGATGTGTTCATTTTTGTTTGAGTAGAATGTTCTATAGATGTCTGTTAAGTCCATTTGATTCATTACATCTATTCTCTTATTTCTCTCTATAGTTTCTGTCTGGTTTACCTGTCCATTTGTGAGAGACGAGTATTGAAATCTCCTACTATTAATGTGTGGGGTTTGATGTGTGATTTAAGTTTTAGTAATGTTTCTTTTTCATATGTGGGTGCTTTTGTGTTAGGGTCATAGATATTCCGAATTGAGACTTCATCTTTATGAATTGTTCCTGTTATGAGTACAAAGTGTCTTTTTCCATCTCTTCTGATTGATTTTAGTTTGAAATCAATTGTGTTAGATATTAGTATAGCTACACCCACTTTTTTCTTAGATCCATTTGAATGGAAAACATTTTGTCAACCCTTTACTCTGAGGTAGTGTCTGTCTTTGAGGTCGAGGTGTGTTGCTTGTAAACAGCAGAATGCTGGATCCTGTTTTTATCTTCGTTCTTTTAGCCTATGTATTTTTATAGGTGAATTGAGACCATTGATATTAAGCAATATTAATGATCAGTGGTTGTTTACTCCAGTTATTTTTGTAGTAGTATTTGTGTATTTCACTTCTTTGTGTTATGTTGGTTGGGTATTATCAGACGTCTGTGTTATTGTGGGTGTAGTTGGCTTCTTTGGGTTGAGGTTTTCCTTCTAGTACTTTCTGTAAGGCTGGGTTTGTGGATACGTATTGTTTAAATATGTTTTTGTCATTGAATATCTTGCTTTCTCTATTGATGTTGAATGAAAACTTCGTTGGGTATAGCAGTCTGGGCTTGCATTCATGGTTTCTTAGTGTCTGCAGCATATCTATCTAGGACCTTCTGACTTTAATGGTTTCCACTGAGAATTCAGGTATAATTCTGATAGGTTTAACTTTATATGTTACTTGATTCTTTTCCTTGGAGTTCTCAATATTCTTTATTCCGTGTGTTTTGTGTTTTGATTATTATATGTAGAGGAGATGAATTTTTTTATCCAGTCTATTTGGTGTTCTATAATCTGCTTGTACCTCCATAGCGATATCCTTCTTTATGTTGGGAAAGTTTTCTTCTACAATTTTGTTGAATATATTTTCTGTACCTTTGAGCTGGAGTTCTTTTCATTCTTCTATCCCTACTATTCTTAGCTTTGGTATTTTCATGGTATTCCAGATTTCCTGAATGTTTTGTGTTAAGAATTTGTTGGATTTAATGTTTTTTTTGATTAATGAATCTATTTCCTCAGTAGTATCTCCAGCACTTGAGATTCTTTCTTCTATCATCTGTATTCTGTTGGTTATACTTGTCTCTGTAGTTCCTGTTCTTTTACCTAGATTTTCCATTTCCAGAGTTCCCTCAGTTTGTGTTTTCTTTATTACCTCTATTTCAGTCTTCAAGACTTGAACTGTTTCCATTACCTGTTTGATTGCTTTTTCTTAGTATTCTTGGGTTTGAGAGATTTATTAATTTCTTCTAGCTTCTTTTTGTCTTCTCCTCCATTTCTTTAAGGGGGTTTGTCACTTCCTGTTTAAAGGTCTCCATCATTTTCATAAGGTTTGTTTAAAATCATTTTTTTCTACATCTTCTGGGTTAGGATGATCAAGTCTTCTTGTTGTGTGTCCGCTGGGTTCTGGTGTTACCATGTTGCTTTTTAGGATGTTGGAGAAATTCTTGCATTGGTGCCTACCCATCTCCTCCTTCAAATGAGGCGGTAGTGTTTTGGCTTCTTGACCTAATCCTTGCTGTGGCTGTCTCTTAGGTCCACTCAGTATTAGAGCAGGCTCTTAGGTCCACTCAGTATTGGCGCAGACTGTGTAGCAGGGTTCCACAGAGCTCACAGGGAATGGCGAGTTGGGGCTGGGTGGATTGAGAGCTAGCAGGAAAGCTCTCTGCTGGTGGCTAGAACTGCTGAGGGAACTGGGGAGGGGCCCTGTTTTTTCTCCCATCTGAAGGTCTTAGGGAGTGAGGCATCTGGGACTACAGGGCTGATGCTGACTCACCTCTTAAGTCCACTCAGTATTGGCGCAGGCTGTGTAGCAGGGTTCCACGGAGCTTGCAGGGAACTGCCTTTCATAGTCTTAAAGATACTTTTCATTATGCAAAATTATCTGTCACAGCCATTCTGTTATAAATATGCTACTGTTTAAAACTTCTGATTTCACAAACCCAAAGAATTCTTGTGAGTTCCAGGGAACAGAATTGAAGGATCCAACTTAAACAGGTCAGACACACCCCTCTCAATTACCTGGTCCTAAACTTTTTTTTCCTTAGCTAAACTTTGTCCTCTGTTTTGTCAATACCATAAACAGGTGTAAGAGACATCAGACATTTTCATACCACAAACACTGGGCAGGAGCAAAGAGATCAGTTACACCAGAATGTGATCAGAACCCAGCTTTCTCAAGTTCCCCCACAAGATGATGCCCACAAAGAAGCAGAAAGCTGTCTTAAGAATCTGTCATCCCAATTCCTTTAGTCTGCGGTGCCGAATCTCCTACCTTTTTATTATAAAAAAAAAAGATATGGGAATGTAATGGTCAGTCCTGCTTTTTTAAGAGACAAGCCCTGCCCAGTCCCCTGTCCACTGCCAAGGCAGGCAGATCTTTCTTCCCCTTCTAGTCTGAGGTTCTTCTTTTCCTTTTTCTCCCAAAGAAGTACTCTCCTCCCCCCCCCGTCCTGGATTTCTCTCTGTCGCTCTCTCTGTCTGTCTCTCTCTGTCTCTCTCTCTCTCTCTCTCTCTCTGCCTTCCTCTCTGCTCTTCTCCCCTTCTACCCCCTTTTCCTCTCCACTTTATAACACACTAAATAAATACTCAACTTTCCCTGCATGGCATGCCTATCTGTCTAGGTCTCTGACATGCCATGCAGCTCCCTGCCTAGGACCCATTGCCTCTCAAGGCCCATGGGCTCCTCAGGGAACAGCTCCATCTTAATTTTACTGTTACAGTTAGAGCACAGTAGATTTAGAGTCTTCTCAAACCCCTGGTGCTTATTCTTGAGCTGAAATTTATTAACCTCCTTCACTTGGTGCTAAAATTCACTCACTGTTTCCATGTGCTCAGTCTTGCTTTGTCTTGATTCTGCCATCAAATCAAGAACACCCACTTGTGGCATGTGCATACAAGGTCAAACAAGGACTAGAAAATAGTTTTCTACCCAGAATCAAACATCAAATTATTTAAGCCAGCAAGAGACTGGATTAGTTTTCCATGAGAATTCAGTCTATGATAATATTGAGGTTGTGGTCAGGTGGGAGAAATGTCTATTGCTCATTCACATGTCTTCTCCCTCAGTGATGACAAGCATGGTGCCTAGATTCCCTGTGTGAGTAAGGAAATGTTCACCTTCCTGGTTATATCACAATTTCTGTAGTCCATTCTCAAAATCTCAGGCATGGGTGGCAGTTTCAAGAGAGCACTGAGTGTTGGTGGCAAGCATCATTATAGACGCTTCATTTCTTCTTTCTTCCAGGGGAACTCAGACCTCTACCACCCATGATCTCTGCATCCAACAAAGGTCAGTAACAACTATACAAGGAAAGAAAAGCCAATAATATTCTGCTGGTAGATTATCTGATCTTTGAGAGAAGAGTGGTAAGAAAGGAGGGAGCTTCACTTTGCAAATTTCACCAAGACAGGGAGGAGTAGAGTATGTCCAGGACAGAGTTCCTCTAATACTCCTTGTTGCTTCCCATATGAACAATAACTCCACCTAATCCCATCCTGCACACCCCAGCATGAACCCCTCCTCCTGGTCAGTCAGAGTATCAGACCAATAACTGGTAAAGAAGGTACAGGAAGGTAAAGATATTTTTCAAATGACCTTCCAGATAAAAAGAAAGCCAGGGTGCAGATGAGATTCATGAGAAAAGCAAAAAGCGGGCAAGCAGTGGGAGAGTAAAGGGAGGAGCATTTTATGATCAGTATGAGTCTCACCTTCTCCCCTAGATGCTGCTGCCTTGCTACACTTTGTGGACCAGTATCGAGAGCAGCTGGTGTCCCGAGTGACATCAGTGGACCCTGTCTTGGACAAGCTTCATAGGCTGGTGCTGAGTGAAGAGGAGTATGAGGCAGTGCGAGCTGAAGCCACCAACCAAAACAAGATGCGGAAACTGTTTAGCCTCAGCCGGTCCTGGACCATGGACTGCAAAGATAAAGTCTACCGAGCTCTGGAGGAGACTCATCCTCACCTGATCAGGGACCTTCTGGAAAAGTAACACAGGGTCTCTGTGCAATTCTGACAGCATAGTGGCTGAGTGGTGAGCATTCTCTGTCTCTCTGTCTCTGTCTCTGTCTCTGTCTGTCTCTCTCTCTCTCATCCTAACTCTGTGTAACCTTCTTTTTGCTCTAAGTTTCTCCATCTATATACCAGTGGCCATCTGAGTTCCCTTTCTGATGGCACTGTTACCAAGATATCTTGGGAACCCAGGTGATCCCTCTCATCCTTTCCAGCCAGATATTCTTGTGTTATGAACACCTCAGAAAACTTCTAATGGAGCCATCAAGTCTATTCAGGTCTTGTCTAACTTAGTAGCCAGTCTCAAAACTACCTGACCCACCATGATACAAGCCGGACTGGGGTGCATGGGAATGGACACAATGAGATGGTGCTTTCCATGAAAAGTGAATTCTTATGAATGCAGCAAAGGAAGAATACTTCTCAAATATTTCTTACTTTCACTTTGGGATTTCTTTTTTAATTCTATTTCCATTTAAGGTCTTGAATAGTTTTATTTATTTCTTTTTAAAAAAACTTTTAAATATTTTAATTAAGTGATTATTTTTATTTTTTTGTAATTTTATTAAATTATAAAAGTTTCCATTTCCGCCCCTCCTCTCACCACCCTCCCACTCCCCCCACTTCCTCTCCTCCTCCCTCTCCATCCCTAAGAGCAGTCAGGGTTTCCTGCCCAGTGGGAAGTTCAAGTTTCTCCCCCCTCCTTCCAGGTCCAGGAAGGTGAGTGTCCAGACAGACTGGATCCACAAAATCCAGTATATGCAGAGGAAACAAGTCCCAGTGCCATTGTCAATGGCTTTTCAAAAAGACTCTGGCCAGCCACATTCAGAGAATCCAGCCACATTCAGAGAATCTGATTGACTTGTGTCCTCGTTCAGTCCCAGTCCAACTGGCCTTGGTAAACTCTCATTAGATCCGTACCCTTGTATCAGTGGTGATCACATCCCTCGCAGTCCTTATTTCCTTAATAAATAAATAGTTTTATTTATTTATGTTTGTTTATGAGGCTTTATTTTTTGATTTTTTAATACATTTTTATTGATATTTATTGAGCTCTACGTTTTTTCTCTGCTCCTCTCCCTACCTCTCTCTTCCCCCCTTCAACCCTCCCCCAAGGTCCCCATGTTCCCAGTTTACTCAGGAGATCTTGTCTTTTTCTACTTTCTACTTCCCATGTAGATTATATCTACGTAAGTCTCCCTTAGTGTCCTCATTGTTGTCTAAGTTCTCTGAAGTTGTGGTTTGTAGGCTGGCTTTCTTTACTTTATGTTTAAAAACCACTTATGAGTGAGTACACGTGATGATTGTACTAGCTCCATCCATTTTCCTGCAAAATTCAAGCTTTTGTTATTTTCTTCTGCTGTGTAGTATTCCATTGTGTAAATGTACCACATTTTTCTTATCCATTCTCCAATCGAGAAGTATTTAAGTTCTTTCCAGGTCTGGCTATGACAAACAAAGCTGCTATGAACATAGTTGAGCATATGTTCTTGTGACACAATTGAACATCCTTTGGATATATACCCAAAAGTGGTATTACTGAGTCTTGAGGAAGGTTGTTTCCTAATTTTCTGAGAAATTGCCACACTGACATCCAAAGGGGTTGTACCAGATTGCATTCCCAACAGCAATGCAGAAGTGTTCTCTCTTCCCCATAACCTCTCCAGTATAAGTTGTCATCAGTGTTTTTGATCTTGGCCATTCTTACAGGTGTAAGATGAAATCTCAGAGTTGTTTTGATTTGCATTTCTCTGATGATGAAGGATGTTGAACATTTCCTTAAGTGTCTTTCAGCCATTTTAGATTCCTCTGTTGAGAGTTTTCTGTTTAGGTCTGTACTGCATTTTTTTAAATTGGATTATGTGATCTTTTGGTGTTCAATTTCTTGAGTTCTTTATATATTTTGGAGATCAGACCTCTCTCTGATGTGGGGTTAGTGAAGATCTTTCCTCATTCTGTAGGCTGTTGACCGTCCTTTGCTTTTCCTTTCAGTTTCATTTCATTTCAGTTTCATTTCATTTCAGTTTCATTTCATTTCAGTTTCAGGAGGTCCCATTTATTAATTGTTTCTCTCAGTGTCTGTGCTGCTGGGGTTCTATTTAGGAAGTGGTTCCCTGTGCCAATGCATTCAAGTGTATTTCCCACTTTCTCTTCTATCAGGTTCAGTGTGGTTGGCTTTATGTTGAGGTCTTTGATCCATTTAGACTTGAGTTTTGTGCATGGTGATAGATAAGGTTCTGTTTTTACTCTTCTACATGTTGATATCCAGTTATGCCAGCACGACTTGTTAAATACGCTTTCTTTTTTCCATTTGGTATTTTTTGCTTCTTTATCAAAGATCAGGTGTTCGAAGATGTGTGGATTGATATCCGGGTCTTCGATTTGGTTCCATTGGTCTTCCTGTCTGTTCTTACGCCAATACCAGGCTGTTTTCGGTACTGTAGCTCTGTAGTAGAGTTTGAAATCAGGGATTGTGATACCTCCAGAAGTTCTTTTATTTTACAGGATTGTTTTGGCTATCCTGGGTTTTTTGCTTTTCCATATGAAGTTGAGTATCATTCTTTTGAGGTCTTTGAAGAATTTTGCTGGGATTTTGATGGGCGTTGCATTGAATCTGTAGATTATTTTTGGTAAGATTGCCATTTTTACTATGTTAATTCTGCCTCCCAAGAGCATGGGAGATATTTCCACTTTCTGGTGTCTTCTTCAATTTCTTTCTTCAAAGATTTAAAGTTCTTGTCATATAAGTCTTCCACTTGTTTGTTTAGAGTTACTCCGAGATATTTTATGCTATTTGTGGCTATTGTGAAGGGTGTAGATTCTCTGATTTCTTCCCCAGCCCTTTTATCATCTGTGTACAGGATGGCTGCTGATTGTTTTGAGTTAATCTTGTATCCTGATACATTGCTGAAAGTTTTTATGAGTTGTAGAAGTTCCTTGATAGAATTTTTGGGATCACTTATGTAAGCTATTATATCATCAGCAAACAGTGAGAGTTTGACTTCTTTTCTAATTTGTATCCCCTTTATCTCCCTTTGGTGTCTTATTGCTCTATCTAGGACCTCAAGAATAATATTGAATAAATATGGAAAGAGTGGACAACCTTGTCTTGTTCCTGATTTCAGTAGAGTCGCTGGGAGTTTTTTTCCATTTAGTATGATGTTGGCTGTTAGCTTGCTGTATATTGCCTTAATTATGTTTAGGTTATGTTCCTTGTATCCCTGCTCTCTCCAAGACCTTTATGATGAAGGGATGTTTTATTTTGTCAAATGCTCTATTGGCATCTAATGAGATGATCATGTGGTTTTTATTTTCCAGCTTGTTTATATGGTGGGTTACATTGACAGATTTTCATATGTTGAACCATCCCTGCATCTGTGGGATGAAGCCGACTTGATCATGGTGGATAATGGTTCTGATGTGTTCTTGGATTTGATTTGCTAGTATTTTATTTAGTTTTTTTGCATCAATGATTATGAGTGAGATTGGTCTGTAATTTTCTTTCTTAGTGATGTCTTTCTGTGGCTTGGGTATCAGGTAATTGTAGACTCATAAAAAGAGTTTTAAAATGTTCCCTCTGTTTCTATTGTGTGGAATAATTTGAGGAGTTTTGGTATTAGTTCTTCTTTGGAAATCTTGTAGAATTCTGAGCTGAAACCATCTAGTCCTGGGCTTTTTTTGGTTGGAAGACTTTTGATGACTGTTTCTATTTCTTCAGCAGTTATAGGTCTGTTTAATTTGCTTATCTGGTCTTGATTTAGTTTTGGTAAGTGATATTTATCTAGAAAGTTATCAATTTCCTTTAAGTTTTCCAATTTTGTGGAGTACAGTTTTTCAAACTATGAACTGATGATCCTCTGTATTTCCTCCATGTCTGTTGTTATGTTCCCCTTTTCATTTCTGATTTTGTTAATTTGGATATTTCAAATCAGCCTTTCGGTTAGTTTGGATAAAGGTTTGTCTATTTTGTTGATTTACTCAAAGAACCAACTCTCTATGATTCTTTGTATTGTTTTCTTTGTTTCTATTTTGTTGATTTCAGTTCTCAATTTGATTATTTCCTGCTATCTGGTTCTCTTAGGTGAGTTTGCTTCTTTTTGTTCTAAGTTTCCAAATGTTCTGTTAATTCACTATTGTGGGATTGTTTTCCAGCTTGTTTATGCAGGCATTTAGTGCTATGAACTTTCCTCTTAACACTGCTTTCATTGTGTTCCACAAATTTGGGTATGTCTTGTGATCATTTTCATTGAATTTTAGGAAGTCTTTAATTTCCCCCTTTATTTCTTCCTTGATGAATTGATGATTCAGATGAGTATTGTTTAATTTCTATGTGTTTGTGGGTTTTCTGGAATTAGTATTGTTGTTGACTTGTAGTTTTAAACCATGGTGATCTGATAAGGTACATTGGGTTACTCCAGTTTTTTTGTATTTGTTGAGTTTTGTTTTGTTACCAAGTATGTGGTCATTTTTGAGAAGGTTCCGTGAGGTGCTGACAAGATGGTATATTCTTTTCTATTTGGATGGAATATTCTATAGATGTCTGTTAAGTCAATTTGAGTCATAACCTTTGTTAGTTCTCTTATTTCTCTGTTCATTTTTTGTCTGATTGATCTGTCTAGTGGTGAGAGGGGAGTGTTGAAGTCTCTCACTATTAGTGTGTGGGGTTTAATATATAATTTATGCTTTAGAAGTGTTTCTTTTACATATGAGGGTGCCCTTGTACTGCATAGATATTCAATACTGAAATTTCTTCTTAATGGGTTTTTTCCTGTGACTAATATGAAATAACCTTCTTTGTCTCTTTTGATTGATTTTAGCTTGAAGTCTTTTTTGTTAGATATTAGAATAGCTACACCCACTTGTTTCTTAGGTCCATTTGATTGGTACTTTTTCCCAACCCTTTACTCTGAGATGATGTCTGTCTTTGAGGTTGAGATGTATTTCTTGTATGCAGAAGAAGGATGGATTCTGTTTTCATATCCAATCTGTTAGCCTGTGCCTTTTTATAGGTGAGTTGAGTCCATTTACATTAAGGGATACTAATGACCAGTGGTTGCTATTTCCTGTTAATTTAGTTTTTATGATTGGTGATGTAAATTTGTGCATTTTTTCCTTCTTCTTTGGAATTTGCTGTAATGAGATCATTAATTGTCTGTGTTTTTGTTGGTGTAGCCATCTTCCTTGGGTTGGAGTTTTCATTCTAGTATTTTGTGTTTGTCTGGGTTTCTGGCTAGGTACTGGTGAAATCTAAATTTGTCATGGAATATCTTGTTTTGTTCTTCTATTATGATTGACAGTTTTTCTGGGTATAGTTCTAGGCTGGCATCCTAATGCCAGAGACATCTCTTAATGTCTGCATAACGCTTGACCATGACCTTCTGGCTTACATTGTCTCCAATGAGAAGTCAGGTGTAATTCTAATAGGTCTACCTTTATATGTTACTTGGCCTTTTTTTCTTTGTAGCTCTTAATATTCTTTCTTTACTCTGTATGTTTAGTGTTTTTGATTATTATGTGGTGAGGGAAACTTTTTTGTTGTTGTTCCAGTCTATTTGGTGTTCTGTAAGCTTCTTGTATCTTCATAGGCATATCTTTCTTTAGGTAGGGAAAGTTCTCTTCTTTGATTTTGTTAAATAAATTTTCTGTGCCTTTGAGTGGAACGTCTTCTTCTTCTATACTTATTATTCTAAGATGTGGACTTTTTATGGTGTCCCATATTTCCTGGGCATTTTGTGTTAAGTTTTTATTAAATTTAATGTTTTCTTTAACTGATGAGTCTATTTCCTCTATTGTATCTTCAGCGCTTGAGATTCTCTCTTCCATTTCTTGTATTCTGCTGTTCATGCTTGCATTTGTGGTTCCTGATCTTTTTCTCATGATTTCTGTTTCTATAATTCCCTTGGCTTGTGTTTTCTTTATTGTTTCTATCTCAGTTTTCAAGTCCTGAATAATTTCTTTTATATGTTTGATTTCTTTTTCTTGGTTTTCTTTAAGTGACTTACTGATATCTTCCAATTTTTTGTTTGTTTTTTCCTCCATTTTTTAAGGGAATTTCTCATTTCATCTTTAAGAATTTCAAACATTCTCTTGAGGTTATTTTTTAGACCATTTTCTTCTGGTTCATCCATATTTGATTGTTCAGGTCTTGCTTTTGTAGGGTTTAGGTTTTACTGGTATTGTGTTGCTCTTTGTGGTGTAGCGTGTGATCTTACCTTTTCTACTCATCTTTTCCTCTAATAGGTGTGGTTGGGGCTGTCTGAGATTCTGTTGAATAATCTTCTAGGTGCCAGTGAATCCAAAGCTCAGATGGTTGTTCCTCATGGTACAGTCAGTGTCACAGTTCTAGTTATCCCGTTAGTTATTCCTGTTCCTGGAGATAGCTCAGTGCTCCTGTGCTTTGGTCTGCTCCCTTGGAGTTTGCTGTTTCAGGCCTACTTTGGCTTAGGCGTCTGGCTTTGATCTGTTTTTGTAAATCCTGGTCTGGATCTCCTCCTGCAGAAATCCCTGACTTGGAGTTGGACATGTTCTGGTGGAGATCGCTGACTCTGGATCTGGTCACTGTTTCAGTCCTGATCTACCAGTGTCCCAGGACTGGGTTGGCTCCCAGGAGTGGATTTGCTCTTGGTGTCTGCTCCCTGTGGAGCTTGTTTCCTCAGACCCTCTCTGTCCTAGGAGTCTCATTCAGTTTTGTTTTGTTTTTGAAGTAGAGTTTCTCTGTGTGGCTTTGGATTAAAGGCCTTGCCACCAACTACATACCCTGTAGGTTTTCCTCTTTTTTTCATTTTTAAAAGGGATTTATTTGTTTCCTCACATTGTTTGTGCATTCTTGGATTTCATTAAGGGATTTATTAATTTTGTCTTTGAGGACACCTGTCTTCTTCATAGAAGCTTTTAAGATCTTTTCCTTGTGCTTTAACTATGTTATAATATTCAGAGCCTGCTGTGGTATAGACATCTGAAACTGGGATTATTATAAGTTTAGGTGTTGTTTTCTGGATTTGTTTTTGTTTGGCCAGGTGTTTTGTTCCTTGGTTTCTGTTTATCTCTGGATTTCAGGAGAATGTGATAGTTATTTCCTTTTCCTTTTTGGTAGGAAATATTATAGACCTGATATGTGTGGCCATGGGTATATCCCAGTAAAATGTATTTCTGATCACCAGAAGCTGACACTTAAGAATGGACATAGGCTAAGAGTCTGAAAAAGTTCACAGGAGGGGAGATCAGAGAGTTCAATGCGATTCTGCTTATTTGTTCTCCTTGAAAAGAGGGGAGAGTTTTACAGTGCACACTGATATATATCCAGCTATCCAACACCCATTATGATGTCACACCTTAAACTTAAGGAGACAGGTAAAGGATCTAATTTTTTTTCTAGTAGAAAGATGTACTACACTGTATTGTAATAAGTATACTCTGTTATAATATTCAACAATGGGCTAAAGAGATGGCTCAGCAATTAAAGGCTAGAATCACAACCAAAAATATAATATTCAACAAAATTAAATTCAAATACAAAAGTATCCATTAAAGTTATATATTTTGGTATCACAATTTTTAAAGTTGAAAAGTTAACTAGCTGTAGTAGTTACCCAGAAGAAAGCATGGTGTTTCACCTGTGTTACATGGTTTTATTTTGCTTGGTTGTGTAATTATTTTTGGACTTGTTTTATTTTGTTTGTTCTTGATAGAATAATGGCAACTACTCTTCCTTTTTTTCCCCCTAAACATTTTAAAAAGTGGAATATGGGAAGAGCTTTAAAGACATTCACCAACTATTATTGTCCTTCCCTTATCTACTTATGTAGCTCTTTGATCTTATTAAGAAAACTTATGCCTCATAATAGTAAAAAAAAAATACAAACTACTTGATTTTTATCAAACAATTTGACCAGGTATACCTTGCAGTCGATAATGAATATTTAGCTTTTTACAAAATTGGCACTGATTTGGATTTGTACACTCTAATTTTTAATTTATTGATGCTCTATTGTGCATCATTTAAGATAAGGCTCATATATTATTACACAATGCTAGTTGTAATGTGATTATGTGGTACCTTGTCCTCAGGTTTTAATTCACACAAAACACCATTTTAGCATGCTTAACATTCTGGTATTACCCTTACCTACATTGCTTTTGTTTTTTCGGTTTTTTGTTGTTGTTGTTGTTTTGTTTGTTTTTTGATCCACAGAACATGAGAATCCTTTTTTGACAAGCCTTGGAAAACTGGTGCTCTTCTTTCCCTCTCTATGTGAAGGGTGTATTTAAATGAGTGCTGGTCAGTAGGACATTTATCAGCTCTGAGTATCAGGATACTTCACTAACTAATAATTGCTTTATGAATGTTATTTTTGACTGTAAGGCTTTGTCACTACAGATTTTTACTCTGTTTTTTATAATCAAAGGTCATAATATGTATAGACATGCTTTGTAGTGAAGTAGTAGCAATAATTTCTGTATACGATCAAGAGTTTATTGCAACATTTCTTTTCCTGTTCTCTTTTTTTAAAGGTTAGGACTAACAAATGTCACGGAGTAGCAAAGCCAACACAAATTAGGAAGACTTAACAACAGGCACAGATCTGTGATTCTGTGGATGTGTTTTATTGAACATTATCAAATTTGTAAGCTTCATAGGGATGAACATAATATCTATATAATGCACTTATGTATTACCATAGATGTGAAACCTTATATTGTCTTTGAGAATGTTAAATTGAGAACTATGTTAACATTTTGTGGATTGGCACATCGTATTACTGTAAGAGACATTTGATTTTCAGCACAGTGCAAAAGTTCTTTAAAATGCATACAGCTTTTTTTTAATTCTATTCTGCTTTGAAGCAGATTTTAAATGTAGTTCTCTCATTTAGTAAAGGTTGTCTAATTGATACAAAAAGAAAAAAAGAAAAGAGGGGAGAGACAGTGAAAAAAGGTCACACCACAAGGTCTGTTATAGCACTTGGAATGAGATCTAGAAGGACAGAAGGAGAATGGAAAATCTATACCCAACCTATCTGTTTCTTTGGGAGAAATAGCCTGTGGGTTATCAGGGGGTGTCTGCTGGAATTGAGAACGTGGATAAAACAAGTGGGGAGAAGGAGATTGGGAGGGGAAGGTCTGTGGTATCCATAGGAGATGTGGGCAGAAGGATAAATAAAGTTGCAGAGTGTGCTCGGATGCAGTGATTGGGATACAGTTGAGATACTAAGTTTTGGGGAGAGAAGGGAGTGGTGAAAGTCCTCAGTTACCTGGGTGCTCAGCTGGTCTAATCACAGGAATGAATTCTGCTGGTTTGGAGGCTGGGATATGAGAATGAGTTGAGGGAAGGAAGGTTGGAGTAGAGGATCTTTGAGATATGAAGAGAGTGGGATCATATGGGAAAGGAGACCACAGCAGGTGTTCTATTGCCCAGTTGGGGATGAGGTTGGGGTACTGGGAACTGAGGAGAAGGAGAAGAGACCTGCAGTCAGCCTAGCACAAAGGGCTATGTCTTCTTCTCTAAACATCATGGAATTTTTCCAAAATTGAGGATATATTCAGACACAAAGGAAGTCTCAACAGATACAAGAAAATTGAAATAACTTCCTGAGTCCTATCAGGTCACCATGGATTAAAGTTGGTTATCAACAACAACAGAAAGCTTACAAACTCATGGAAATTGAACAACTCTCTTTTGAATCAATAAAAATATAGGTCAAGAGAGAAATAAAGAAGGAAATTAAAGGCTTTCTGGAACTCAATACTGAAATAACTGAAAATAAATACAAAATATACTCAAATTTATGGAAAGCAATGAAAGAGGGCCAAATAGGCAAATTCATAGTGCAATATGCCCACAACATAAAAAAGCTGAAAGCAATAAATTGGAAGCAAAGGAGAAAATAAAATTAATCAATGAAACAAAGTGTTGGTACTTTGAAAAAATCAACAAGGTTGGCAAACCCTTATGCAAACTAACTGAAAAGCAGAAAGAGAATATCCAAATTAACAAAATCAGAACCCAAGAGGTGGACATAACAGCAGACACTAAGGAAATGTAGAGAATAATAAGGACATACTCTATATCCAGTACTCTACGAAATTGAAAAATCTCAAATGAATAATTTTCTCAATACATACCACTTGCCAAAGTTACAGCAAGATCAGTTAATCTGTTTAAACAGACCTATAACCCATAGTGAAATGGCAGTAGTCATTAAGTCTCCTAACCAAGAAAAAAATATAAAAGCCCAGGGTCAGATGGTTTTAGGTCAGAATTTACCAGACTTTTAACGAAGTCTTAACAGCAATTCTCTTTATATTATTCCACAAAATAGAAACAGAAGAAACATTCCCCAATTCATTTTATGAGGCCACAATTACCATGACACCCAAACAACAAAATAACTCAGCAAAGAAAGAGAAATGCACACCAATTCAAATCAAATCCAAGAAACATCAAAAAGATCATCAACCATAATCAAGTGAGTTTCATTCTAGAGTTTCAGGGAGCGTTCAATATAAGAAAATCAGTAAAGGTAGTCCACTCTATAAACAAATAAAGATAAAAAACATAATCTTTTCATTATATGTACAAAAGGCCTTTGACAAAAATCCAACACCCCTTCATGATAAAAGTCCTGAAGACATTAGGGATACAAGGAACATACCTAAACATAGTAAAGGCAGTTCACAGCAAGCCCACAGCCAAGATCAACTTAAATTTAAAGCAATTCAACTAAAATCAAGAACAAGACAAGGTTATCCACTCTCTGTGTACTTAGTCAACTTTATATTTGTAATCTTAGCTTGAGCAATAAGTCAACCGAAGAAGATCAAGGGGAAATAAATTGGAAAGGAAGAATTTAAAGCATCTTTATTTGCAGGTAGTATACAGAAGTGATTGTAAAGATTCCACTGGAAATTTACTACAACTGATAAACACATTCATCAAAGTAGCTGGATATAAAATTAACTCAAATAACTAGTAGCCCTCCTATATACAATTGACAAATGGACTGAGAAATAAATCATGGAAACACCACCTTACCCTCAAGTAGTGTAAAATACCTTGAGGTAACTCTAATGAAGCAAGGTAAATACTTGTATGATAAAACTTTCAAGTCTTTGAAGAAAGAAATTGAAGAATATATCATAAGTTAAAAAGATCTATCATACTCATGGATCTGTAAGATTAACATAGGAAAAAATGGTCATCTTATCAAAAACAATCTATAGATTCAATGCAATCCCCATAAAAATCTCAACACAATTCTTCACAGACCTTGAAATGACAAATCTCAAATTCATATGGAAAAACAAAAAGCCCAGGATAGCTAAAAAAATAATCCTGAACTATTAAAGAACTGCTTGAGGTATTGCCATTCTAGATTTTAAGTTGTACTATAGAGGTATAGTAATAAAAACAGCAGATACTGTCATAAAAGCATACACGTTGATTATTGGAATAAAATTAAAGACCCAGAAATAAATCTACACACCTACAGACATCTAAGATTTATGAAAAGAAAGGAGAAATACACAGTAGATAAAACAGCATCTTCGATAAATGATACTTGTCAACCTGGATGTCTGCATGTAGAAGAATGTTAATAGAGCCATACTTATCATGCCACACAAAACTAAGTCAAAACAAACTGAAGACCTCAACATAAAACCAGATATGCTGAACCTGATAGAAAAGAAATTGGGTAATAACCTTGAATGCATTGGCATAGAAGACCACTTTCTGAACAGAACTCAGAGTACAGACACTAAGATCAACAATTGAAAAATGGGACCTCATGAAATTGAAAAGCTTCTGTAAGGCAAGCAACACTGCTAATTAGACAAAGTGGCAGGACCTACAGAATGGAGAAAGATTTTTACCAACTCTCCATCTGCTAGGGGGACTAATATCCAAAATACATAAAGAACTCAAGAAACTAGATATAAAAGAAGTTGAATTTAAAAATGGAGTACAGAAGAGGTTGGTGACAGGCATGGTAGAAAGTACTAAGAGACTCACCCAATGTGCCACACAGGGCCTGGGCAGAGGAGCAAATATGTGGTGGAGAAATGGGAAGCAAGATAAGCAGTGGTCCATGCACTGTGGAGAGAGGTGACAGTAAAGATGAAGAACTAGATGATGTGAGTGGCCTACACAGCCAGCTGAGGCCACGTACTGTCCAGGTCCTTCACCACTGAGAGATGTGACTGCGTTCATAGTCCTGATTCAATCAGTGTCTGTGTTGATGTCCGTAGCCCATGTTACCACCAAAGGCAGTGAGAAAGCCTGTGCCCTGGGCTGCCACATGAAGCCATATTAAGGCCTGAGGGCAGTGTGGCAAGAGGAAAATACTCATCTGAGGTGCTTTCAATATCACCCAAGGCCCATATGTCCTCTGTGTCAAGCAGAAGCTAAGCACCATGTCTGGGTCCATGCCCCTATAATAGCCAGGGTCTGGGTTGATGTCCACGTCCCGTGTTACTACTGGGGATAATGAGAATGCCCAGGGTCTGGTCTGCCACCTAAAGTCATGATGAGGTCTGGGAGAAATGCTGAGCTCATCCTGGCCCTCACTAGCCCTGGAAGAACTGGCCCTCACCCTTGCCAACCACCCCAGAGGGAAAGCTGGCCCCATCCCTCAATGGCCCTGGGAGAGCTGCCTCTACCCCTTGCAGTACACAGGAGAGCTGGTTCCACCTGTCATGGGAGGTCTGTCCTGAATGGTTTGGGTACAGGAAAGATGGTCCTGGTGGCCTGAACACAGGAGAGCTGACCTCACCCCTCAGTTTCCTGCAAGAGCTAATCCTGTCCCTTAACTGCAGTCATAATGGGAGAGTTGGCCCCTGGTGGCATGGGCTACTGAGAGCTGAACCTATAGTAGGGATGGAAGAGAGTAGGCTCCACCACTCCCTGGCAATCATGGCATCTCAAGCATGGGAGAGCTGACTCTGCCCCTCATGGAAGTAGGCAGGTTCCCTGCAGATGCCCAGACTGAACAACTCAGCTACCACCACCAAAGACCACATCCAGAACTTGAAGCGACCCAGCATCTACCCCACATATGACCTACTGGAGCAACTGAAGGGACTTGTTCTGCTGAACCATAGCTACAGAATCTCCATAACTCTGGGCAACAGCAGGATATTAAAGAGGAGTTTCAGTGAGGGTCCAGTACTGATGATGTACCAGAAACTAGAGGCCTTGAATCAGACAACTACTCATTGTAATTAACACTTGCAAGCAAACTGTTTGGGCAAAAAAGATGTACTGTGTGACACAGCACAGCTCCCCAAAACACTGAGATAAATAGATAGGTGATGGAGAGGCAAGAGAGATGGAGGACCAAAGCAGATATTTTTTTCCTCTTTTGAGGGAAAAGATACAAGGGTGAAGAATAGACATGTAAAGAGTGGGAAATGAGTGCACTTGGGGTACATGATGTGAAATTCCCAATGAATCAATAAAAACTTATGTTAAAAAATATTTTGAATCCTAAAACAAATTTGGTACAGATCTAAGCAGAGAACACTCAATAGAGGAATTACAAACTACTGAAAAATGCTTTCAGTCATTTGCTTTCAGTCACTTGTAATTCCTCTATTGAGTGTTCAACATTCTTATCCATCAGGTTAATGCAAATCAAAATTACTTTGAAATTCCATCTTACACCTGTCAGAGTGGCTAATTTCAATAACACAAATGACAGCTCATATTGGCAAGAGTATGGAATAAAAGAAATGCCCCCTGTATTACTGGTGGGAGTGCAAACTTGGACAGGAACTATGGAAATCAATATGGCAGTTCTTTAGAGAGTTGAGAATTGATCCACCACAAATTCAAGCTATTCCACTCTAGGACACATGCTCAAAGGATGCTTCTTCGTACCACAAAGACATTTGCTCGTCATCATTCAGTGAAACTTGATTCATCATAGCCAGGAAGCAGAAACAACCTATGTCCCTCAACAGAAGGACAGATAAAGAAAATGTGATCCATTTACACACTGGAGTATATATAACTTAAAAAATGGTATCTTCAAATTATAGGCAAATATATGGAACTAGAAAAAATCATCCTGAGTGAGGTAAACCAGACCCATGAAAATAAATATGTATTTACTATATGTGATTATGATCTGTTAAATAAATGATAACCAAACTACAATCCATAGAACTGATATAAACACAAAGACCCACAGCCATGCATTACACACAGAAAGAGAGCTTGCAACACACAGCTATAGACAGGAGGTCTTCACCAAATCCCTCCCCTAAGAACCAAGGGAACCCTGCAGAAGATTAGGTGGAAGAAGTGTAAAAGCCAGAGGGAATGGAGGACACCAGGGGAACAGGTCCACTGAATCAGCTGATCAAGGCTCACATGAGCTCACAGCGAAAAAAGCAGCAGACACAGGGCCTATGTGGGTCTGCACCAGGTTCTCTGTGTATATATTATAGCTTTCAGCTTAGTATTTATACAAGGCTCCTGAGTGTGTGGATGAGTGGATCTCTGATTCTTGTGTCTTTGCTTGGCCTTCTTTTGCTTCTGTTGGTTTGCCTTGTCTAACACCGATGCAATGCTATCATTTTTGTTTTGTCTTGTCATATTTTATTTTTCTATGCTTGGTTATCTCTTAGAAAGCTTTTCTTTTCTGATGAGAAATAAAAAGGGATTGTATCTGGAGGTGTGGATGGAGAGTAACTAAGAGCATTGCCCACAGAGAGGGCATACTCAGGATATACTGTAAGAGAAAGAAATTTGTTTTCGATAAGAAGAAAATATTTAAACACTTAAAAAATTTTCAACCTCAATCCCCTTTCCCCAAATTTTTCTTACAGCTTCTGGATATGTAGCTATATAAACTAACATGTAAATCAGGCATTTTCTTCATCTTAAAGAAATTTATTTTACACAATTCTTTGTTGTAATATAATCTTACCATTTGTTAAAGATAATAACAAAATTGTAAGCCTCTGAGGTGGATTATTTGTTTATTTTTGCACAAGGAATTATACCTTGATTGAATAGTTGATGCTGTAGATATAGGGAATCTTCAGTGTCTCTCAGTGTTGGTGGATATTTTACATTCCTGATACTTAGCACAGATGTGCAGGGCCCATTCCAGAAACTGGTGGGAAGTCTGTCCTAATCACAAGACAGAATTCACTTAATATCTCTTCTTGAAACTCAAGTCAACAACCCAAAACACAAACTTGTAAACCCAACTGTTCTCCCCCTAAAACAATGCAGTCATGCTAACGTGATGCTTACATGTTATTGAATATAAATTGGAATATATTTAAATCTTACAATCCAAAATGAAGCTATCATGTTTCTATGAGAACAAAAGGTTTTGTATGTACAGGGAAAATGCTGCAATCACAGCAAACAACAGGCTCAACTATGAGCCAAGGTGTTTCAGGAGCATCATAGGAATTATGTGCTGTGCTGGCTCATGCAGCACAAAGTACTCAGGCTGTGTGCTCCTATCCACAGGTGTGAGGAAGTCACATGGTGCAACATGGCACACACTGCAGAAAAGCTTCAGATTCAGTGCACATTTGAATTAAGCTGGCCATTGCATATGCACAAATCTCTCATTTTGGACAAAACTTGACAGCTGCCACAGTTGCATCACCCCATATGAAGATAAAATAAACAGCTTAAGAAACTGATGTACAGTGGGGTGGCGGTGGCGCACGGCTCAGTCCCAGTACTTGGGAGGCAGAGGCAGGTGGTCTTGTTCTGGTGGAAGTTTCATTTCAGCCCCTAGCATCCATACACCCAAAGAGTTTGGGATGTTCTGGTGGAAGCTCCAACCCAAGCCCCTCCCCCATCTCTCTCCAAATCCTACTGCATCTCAGAAAGTCCATCAAATGATGACCCCTCTCCCAGAGATGCTCAAGATGCACAGGGTATTTAAACTGCCCCCTGGTAAAGAGACCTGTGGTTTTTTTTTTTGTCTCTCTTTTCAGGCTCCTTTCTGGGGTCTTAAAAATCACCCAGAAGCATTTTCTATATTAAACCTGGGCTTTTTCTACTTCAGTGTGATTTTGTCTGATTTGGATTGTTGAGCCAGCAGAGATGCTTATCGGGGTGCAGAAACTTTTCAGATCTCTGTGATTTCAAGGCCAGTCTGGTCTACAAAGCAAGTTCCAGAACAGTCAGAACTGTTACACAGGAAGTCCTGTCTCAAAAAGAGAGAGAGAGATAAAATGATGTGTGTGTGTGTGTGTGTGTGTGTGTGTGTGTGTGTGTGTGACAGAGGACTTAGTGATTACAAGCACTTGTTGCTATTTCAGAGGATCAGAGTTCTTCTCCTAGCACCATAATCAGACAGGTGCACCTTCAAATACACACATGCAATACACTCCCACTCAGGCGCACAAATTAGTTTATAATATTTTTTTTATAAAAGAATGACAAAATGGGATTTCTCTCCAATGCTCACCTACCTACCAGAGTAGAACTTGAGGCTTGTGAGACTTTGTGCTTGTTCCAAGGCTATTCCTGCCAGTCTCTTTCTCCAGACCATCCGACTTTCCTCTGGATTCTAGGAATCCAGCTTCTGCCCCTCCCTGCCAGGTCAATAGCCAGAGCTGCTAACCTGGCTTCTCAGTGCCTCCCATCTTCTCTGAACTCTGCAGGTGCACTAGCTCTGCCTATGTGAATCTCTGAAGCTCTCCTTCACATTCTCTCTTAGAACACCGTATTTTCCCTATTCCCATTTCTGTCCTTCACTGGCCCACAGGCAGGCTGCTTCTCCCCAGATTCTTATCCAGAATCCTCTAGGATTTTATTTGACAAGACTTAATTCCAAGTTTTGACCTCCCTTTTTGCTATATTGACTTCATTTGAAGTTTAGAAATAACTTAAAACTAAACAGTTGAATATTACAAGTAAAGTTAAGGTTCTTAAATGTGTACAACAGATATAACATGCTGAGTTTATTTATAAATAAGAGAAAATGCTAAAATATCAATAGTTAAATATAAATTTAATAGTCTGAGCTTCTTAAAATCCATACAAAATTAATATATTTAGATCTACAAGCTTTGATTTCATAAATTATTGTTGCATAAAAACAAATTCACATTGCTTTCTTCTGACTGCTTTCCAGAATACAAGGTCACTGAGTGCTCTAGGTAACCAATGCCTCCTACTGACACAGATTGGATTCTCCGAGAAATGAGCCGGGACAGGACAGACTCTGTGACCAGCAACAAATCTACAATGATGCAGTCCCCATAACCAAGTTCTCAGCTTGGCTTCTCCAAAAGACATGCCATGGCAATGGTCAAGGGTTTTATTCATCAGTCAGATAATGGCACATTCATAGGGAAAATAGTTAGAGAATAGCATATCTCCATGTTAATATTCCTCCCAAGAAATGTTATAATGCCTTTTCTGGGCTGGGATCTCAAGATGTGATCTGTGCAGCCCACATAGCTATTGTCACTTTAGTACACACAGTGTGGTGTCACCAAGAGACTCCTGAATCTGCAGTTAGTCTCGGTTCCTTTAATAAGTCCCAAAGGGATAATAAGTATTTAGAAAGTGAGACTTTACACTTTCATCCAACACAAGCCAGTGGTTTGGACAAAGACACTTTATACAATTTTTAAAAAAAAACTTATTTTTTGACAAGTTTATATCTTTTGTGTTAACAATAATAAAACGCAATGATAACAGCAAAATTTCAAAAGTTAAATTTTAAGAAGATTAAGGGTTCATTGTTTTTAGATGCCCTGAAGTCAGTCTCTTGCATAAGGGAAACACGTTTGATGTTAGGGTGTTGGTATGTGGTTTACTTATTGAAGATGGTCCCCGACAGCTGAAACGTATCAGCTATCTACTTAAGTGACTGTCTGATAGGAGAACAGGCTTTTTTCTGTAAATACAGGTTATTGAAAACTGTTTTGTGTCATTACCAGCTGTGACTTATCATTAATAAAATGTGTTCATCAGTCTAACCTGATACCTATAGTCACAAAAGAGAACAACGGGAACCTGCTTCTTTGAGGCAAGACTGGGATGGGGATGGCTGTCTTTCCCTGTCTGGTGTTGCCAAGAGTCATAGTGATCCTGTGGCTCTTGGTCTGAAGTACCAGTTAATTCACATGTTCCAGAAGCTCTTAGATGAAGTCAAAGTGCTCTGTCTGGGCCCAGGTTGTTGCTGAGTGGGTCACCTCAGGCCACCACCTGCAGGACCTGTCTTTCAGTCTCCTTTTTCTTTCTTTTTTAAACACAAATATCTTTTTTCTTAAAAAATAAAATCCTACTTCCCCCATTTTTCCCAAATAGCCATGATTAACTTAAAAAACACGTGTATATTAGGCCAGACATGTAGCTTCAAAGTACTCCACTGTAGGGAACCTAAATATTAACATGTTGAAAGAAAAGCAGAATCTAGCATAACACAAGAAAATCCTTTATTATTTCAGGCTCTTCTTCTATAGGAACCAGCACTGTTACATTATTTCCATTTAGAAAATTCTGGTCTAATTTTGTATCCTTCTTCCTTCTGATGTAATCCAAACTGTGATATCGTCCAATGCCAGGTTGACAAGATCATCAAATCACAGAAGTCTATCAACAATTTCTTGATCACTTTTCATCACAATGCCAATTATTGTTCCTATACACTTGCCCATAAGTTCTAATGGCAGGAGCTGCCGCAGGTTCACATTGCATTACAATCCATGGTCATGCATGTAGTATGCTTCACTTTAACAGTGCAGTACTTCCTTCCAGATGTGGCAGCCATGCTTGGTCAGCACACAGCTGGTGAATGACACAGACCTTTGAATCCTCATCGCCTTTATCTTGCAGCAAGACTGACTGAGGCTCCCCACATACTTGACTGCAGCAAAACAAGCAAACCTTCCCAAGGTGGACAGTGCTTGACCAAATGGCAGTGCCCCCAAAAGGGCAAGGGCAGATCATACATGAACACGAAACTAGCAGTGTGAGCCTGGAGTCGCCTCTGCTGCTTTGACACGAGGTGGCGCTAGGAACCAAGGTTTCCATCAATTCTGAGGCAACCAGCGCTAAAGGCAATATGAGCTTGGTGAGAAAGGGTAGGGCAACTTCAGGGGAGGGGTCCATGTAAATAAATATCTGTGAACTCTCATTGCTTTATGAGTAATTGCTAATTCATTTCTATTCATTAAGATGAGCTTAATAAGTCATTCTTTAGGCAGTGGAGAAGTTAATTTTACATCTCCCAGAAAAGTCACACCACAGTTGGTCAACAAGTATTTGAGCTTCTGGAAATGAGACTACACACTAGATGCAGATATGAACTAATGTGAAATTATATATAATGAACTGCTATTTAAAACATATTATCAGAATATGCAAATTCAAGAAATTTAATTTATTTGCTGTTTCTTTTCTTGTCTTAAGTCTCAAGAGTTCAAGAGAAGTTAGAAATGATTCTACAAAGAGTATGTACCAAGTGTGTGGTTTTTCAAACTTCTAGGATCACACCTTATCAAATTAGACTAATATTTATAAACCCAACCATAATATTTTGCAGTAAAATAATCATCTATCTGGGAGACCTTTTTTAAAAAAAATATTTATTTTACATACCAACCACAGTTCCCTTTCCCTCCTCTTCTTACCCCCCAACCCACATTTTCTCTTTAGGAAGGAAGGGCACATAGTTGGAAATCATTTTAATGTAAATCTTGAAAAACTTGCCACATATGTTCTAGCTTAAAACAATCTATTAAATAACAATGTTTTGAAAGTAATGAAAAAAAATTTCAGACGATAGAGATAAGAAGAATCTTTTGTTTTGTTCTTAAGTAAAATGACAAGCAAAAGACTCATTGTTGACAAAATTAATTATTAACTGACAAAGAGAAAGCCTCGATGACAAGTGGTGCTGATAAACTGGACACCTGCAGGTAGAAGAACCATCCTCTCTTCTCACCTTGCAGAACACTCAACTTCAAATGCACCAAAGACATCAACATAAGACTCGAAACCCTGGATCTGCTAGTGGGAAATCGGGGAAAACACTTCCTGATGCAGGCACAGCTAAGGCCTCTCTAAAGAGGATGCTAATCATCAAGAAAATGGGACAAATTGTCAAATGAGACCAGATATTGTTTAAAAGATGTTATTTGGAGCTCATAGATGGAAACCATGGCCATTATGGCTGGGGGCATGGCAGCAAACAGGCAGGCATGGGGCTGGAGGAGTAGCTGAGTGGTGTGGGAAGTCCTTCTGTATATGTGCTGCTTTTATTGATTAATGAATAAAGAAGCTGTTTTGGGCCTATGCAGGACCAATAGAGATAGGAGGGGAAAAGTAAACTGAATACTAGGAAAAAAAGGCCGAGTCAGAGAGATACCATGTAGCCACCAAAGAGGAAAGACTCAAGCTGCCAGCTGGAACCTTGTCGGTAGGCCACAAGCCTTGTGGTAAAATATAAAATAATGGAAATGGGTTAATTCCAGATATAAGAGCGAGCTAGCAATATGCTTAAGTGATTGGCCAAGCAGTGACTTAAATAATACAGTTTTCTCTATGGTTATTTCAGGGGTCTGGGCCTCCGGGAACAAACAAGCGGCCTCCCACCACAGCTGAGAGCTTACATCATGACCCATGAGCACATAGCAGAAAAGAGAACTGTGTGGGTTTTTGAATCCTCAAAGCCTGGCCCTAGTGACACACCTCCTCCAACAAGGACACACTTCAAACCCTCTCCAAACAGCTGAATAAACTAAGGACAAACATTCAAATATATGAGCTATGGGGGTCATTCTCACTCACTACCAGAGGATCTCAGCACACCCAAAAATGACTATTCATAAACCAAAAAAAAGACAAACACTTCTGTGGATGAGAAAAAAGAATTCTTAATCATTGTTGGTAGGAGTTATAGCAGTCTGAATAATCAAAATATATTGTATCAGAAAAATATTTTAACAGAACACCACAGCAATGGCCAGGGAGGAGTGTTGCTTGCTCACTTGCTCTTGAGGGCTTGCTCAGTCTGCTTTCTTACCCACCCCAGGACTACCTGCCCTGGGGTAGCACCACCAAAAATGGGCATGGCCCTCCTGTATCAATCATATTTTTCCAGGAAGAGATTCATACAACAGGCACCTTCCACGAAGCCTTTTATCCTGAATTGGATCACAAGGTTATATGTGGTAGAAAGAATTAAGTCCTTATGTTGTTTTGACCTACACATGTGATCTATGATATGTGCACACACAGACACACAGACATGCACACATACAACATACATATACACATATACCACACACACCATATATATGCATATACATACACTGTAAGAACACACACATGCATACACACACACACACACCACATAAACATAAATAGATAAATGTTAATATGAAAGAAATAACAGCCTCTCAGAGACTGTGAGCAGCCCTGTGCTAATATTATGGGTCAGGCACTAACTTGGGCCCAAGTTCTGTCTCTAAGAGTTTCCATTCTATTCTGTAGAAGAGACAGAAAGAAAACAAACTTGCGCTGTTACACGGTAGCAAGTGACAAACAGAAGAATAAAGGAAAGTAAATTCTGGGGCGGCAGTGCTGCTTCAGAAAGAGGGTAGCGAGTTTCTAACTAGTAGAAAGTCATCCTAAGAGAAAGGTGAAGCCAGCGCAAAGGTCTAGAGGTGAGCAAGTTCTTGGTGTGTTCAAGGAAAACTGAGCAGTAGGAAGGTAGAGCAGACAGCCAACAACAGAGTGAGTGAGGAGCTAGAAGTGGGAGCCTATGACAGAAATAGGGCAGGGTGGGGTGAGTCAGGCCACATAGAGCCTTGAGACCCAGTGGAAGGAACCTGGGTTTCTTTACAAGTGAGACACAGAGGATTGCAAAATAGACATAAGGAATTTATTTAAACTATATTTACATATTAGATATGTGACTCAGTATTCAAGACTAAAAGAGCAAAGCTATCAGCATGGAAAGTTAGGAAGCTGGAGCACAGACCCAGGATGCTGGCTGGACCAGCAGTCTCCTTTGACAGAGTGAGAGGGGTCAGATTACAGATCTGTTTACAAGCCAGTGTCAGGGCTGCAGCAATGGCTCAGTGGGTAAAGCAGTTGCTATGCAAGCATGAGGACCTGTGCTCTGATCCACAGCATCCTCACAGATGCCTGCTGGGCATGGCTACAGGCTTGCAATCCCATGGCTCAGGAGGAGGAAACAGCTGGAGGACTAACTAAAGTAGCCAAATCCATAAGCTCTCAGGTCACACACATGCAGACAATGCGATTCCACATGCTCATGAACATACACACACCACACACCTACAGAAAAAAGGATGTTAAGAGGAATGAAATCCAGATTTGAGATTAAGAAGAGTCCAAAGTAAAAAAAAAAAAGTGTTTAGGCCTGCTAGAAACTTCCTGAAATGAAGTCTGAGGTCTGAAAGGTTACAGGGAGGAGAGGAAGTGCAGAGATCCAAAGGACAAATCTGGAAAATTCAGCTTAGCATGAATTCTAATTGATCTTAATAATAAAAACCTGGAGTCAAATATTAGAGGATAAAAACTGAAAGATCAGCGAAGCAAAGCAGCAAGCCACTAGAGTTCTTACCTCTATGACTCTCAGACCAAAGAAAGGCAAGATCTTGTCTCTATGGATCCTCAGACTAAATCCCTGCTCCTGTCTCCTCATACCTTTTATTCCTGTCTCTGTCCAGCCATATCCCTTCCTGTTTCCACCTCCCTAGTGCAGGGATTAAAGGTGTGAGACTCCCAAGTACTGGGATAAAAGCTGTGAGTCATCACTGGCTCTCTCAGTTTCTCTTCTAGACTGGATCAATTTTCACGTAGACCACGGTAGCCTTGAACTCACAAAGATCAATCTCCCTCTGTCTCCTGAATACTGGGATAAAAGGTTTGTGCCACCACTACCTGACCTCTATGGCGAACTGGTGGTTAGCTTCATACTCTGATCTTCAGGCAAGCTTTATTTGTTAAATCACAAACAGAATATCACCATAAACAAGGACTTTTTGCTGAACTGGGACTTGGCAAAACTGGAATACACTGCAATAGTAGATAAATGAAGTAAGGCTGAGACATGAGTTCTGAACTCAGGAGGCGTGGCCTCTGCAGGCCTGAATGAAGCTCTCAGGCCTGACTCCTCCAGCCCAGGCATCTGAAGAGACTTCACATCAGGAAATGAGCTAGATAATGTTCAACCTTTGCTCCCAGGGTTCAGAGGAAGACCAGCTGTGCAGACTCTCTAATGCCTTACTTCCTGGAGGAGCCAGAGTCTCTTTCACTTTCAAACAACAGGTTTCCTAGCTGAGCAGCCTCATCGAGGGAAACACACATTAGTGGCCCCTTAGAAGAGCTGGGTGAGTAGTAGGACCAGCAGAGTCCACCAAATCATTTGTGTTTAATAAATTCTGGCCTGACTGCACTAAGATATACTTTGGCAGACATGGGGGAACCTGAAAGCCAGGACCCAGGGTCTAGCCCTTCTCGGAGAGTCTGCAGGCCAGCTCTGGGGTGAGGTTGCTTGATTCACCTGTGTGCTTCATGTGTCTGCTTCTGTCATAGCCTATCCTTCACCCTCCTCTCTCTGGTCTGACATGAACCTGCAGGATTAAGGGTTACCTTTTAAACGGAAAGCCTGGGGAGAAGAAATAGAGAAGACAAAAGCAGCATCTCGAGCCAGAAGGTATTACATAATCAGATTTATTAAGCTAAACAAGTTTATTAAGAAGTACAGTGGGGAGTTGGGGGTGGGGGGCAGAAAGCCAAGGTCAGCAGAGAACTTAGTCAGAAAATGTACAAAGAACATAGGACACCTCAAACACATTGATGACGACAGCCCAGGGGGAAGAGACAGATCCCCAGAAGCTACAACTTCAATTCCTCCAAGGCACTGGCTCCAGTCTCAGACAGGTCTCACCAAGTCCATTCCTGAACAAGGACACAGAAATAAAGTTACATTTTTTCCTTTTGTCGGGACCTCTGGGAAAGTCTTTGGGTGACTAAGCCACCACACTGTCCTTGTGGCTCTTTGGTTATCTCTGGGTAATTTATTCTTCCAGCTTAGTTGGTTTCGCATTGTTCCTCCTTGTGGTGCCCAGGGACAGGAGACTTTTAAATTTCTTCATAGAGCCTAGCCTGAACTCTGATTAAACTCTTGAGTCCCCCTCTGTGCTGAATCTCCCCTCCTCACCCACTGTCACAATAATGGCTGAAGGATTAGTCATTAGTGGGACACTAGAAAAGGAGGAGGATGAGGAGCACAGAGCAGTGAGTGCCCTGCACCCTCCATCCCTGCACCCTCCATCCCTGCACCCTCCATCCCTGCACCCTCCATCCCTGCACCCTCCATCCCTGTATCCTCCATCCCTGTATCCTCCATCCCTGCACACTCCATCCCTGCACCCTCCATCCCTGTCTTCCTATTCTCTCAGCTCCAGTCCCTGTAATCCCAACACTCCTTTCCTCCATCCCCAACCCTTCTCCCTTGATTTCCATCCCCTAATCCTCCAGCTGTCATGCTCCATGTCCTGCATCCTTCCATCCTCTTGCTTTCCCATCCCCACATTTCCCCATCCTCCATTCTCCAGATGCCCCAGTCTCCATCACTTTTCATGGCTAGCCTGGGCCAAGTCTTTGCTGCTGTGGTTCTCCAAAGTTAGAGACCTAGGTCTGTCTGCTGGTGGTGGTGAGAACTGTGCCCTCCTCCAGGGACAGCGCTGCTTCTGCACCAACAAACCCAAGCTGGTCAAGAGGGCCCAAGACTTAACTTAAAAACAAACAAATATTCAGTGACAGTCATCTTCTGGTTCTCTCCCACTCTGGCTCTTCCCCTTGATCTCTCCATTACTTCTTATCCTCATTCTTTCATTTTTACCCTGCATTTTGCAAGTTTCAAGCAAGTTCCTTCTAAATCAAATAATTGTCATCACTAGGTCCACATTAGGACAATGGCTACCCTGGCTTGGAGCTTACTGGGTCCCCTGTCTTTGGTCTCGTCTTACCCACTATAGCTCTGTCTGTTAACTGTGTTCACAGGTTTCTCCAGGAGTGAATGACAGCGGTCACAGGATCCACTGCAGCAGATCAAGTCAAAACTCTTTTCCTGCTACATGAAGTCATCCTAAATTCTGCCCCCTTAAACTGTAGGGACAGTTCCTAGCCCCACCTCCATCATTCCCCTCCCACAGAAAACAGTCAATGAGAGATAAACCTTCCTGCACTTCTTTTTTTCTGTCTCCAGGGTCTGGAATGAAGGGTTAAACTTTAAAGAAGAAGCCTTAGACAAGCTGTGAAACCCCTGTCTCGGCCTAATGATAAGCCTCCCTGCCTGACGGGAAAGATAACACAGTAAGAACGTTTGCTGGCATCATTCAGGAAACTGTGGAGAACATACCCACTGGTAAACTTTCCTCCCTGGGTTTCTTTTCTGCCCAATAAGACCCAAGTCCCTGCACCTGGCCACAGTCTCCATCCCCAAGAGGGACCGGAGTCCTTCAGTTGCTCTGATCAGAGGACCATCTGTCCCTGTAGAGGTTTCTGCGCTCTTTCTTTTATTTCCTGCTCTCCTCTCTCAGTTCCAATCAAACACCTTTTTCCAGAGCCGAAATGTCCGGCAGAGACAAGAATCCACAGGTCTCCTCATTGGAGCAACAACAGAAGGGAGACGTGAAGCAGGACCAGTTGGAGCTGGGCCGCCTCATGGAACGTGAGAGATCTCCCCAAACAGGAGTATTTGTGCCACAGTCAGCACGTATCACACTGAGACATCAGCATAAGGACCATCAGATGAGAATCCATCCTCAGGGACCCTTTTCTCTGTCAGAGGACTTAATGCTAAGTAAGTACACCAAGGACCCCAGGCCACCACTGCTATGACTCCTTCATCACCACTGAGCACTCCTGCCAGAGTTTCTGTGGGCAGGCTAACCTCCTGTCAAAAGACCCAGGTCCAGGATAGGCTGGTATTGGAAGGCTTATAAAAGCCTTAAATGAAACCTAAAGCCACACCCCCTTGTACACCTGCTTTCTCATGCCCCTAGGTGGTGCTTGCAGCCCCTGGGAAGGAGCACTCAGGAGCTATAGTGGGGAGAGGCCGACATTCAAAGGGGCATTGAGACGGGTGAACACACGGTTCAAGCCAACTCCCAAAAGGGGTGCTTGGTGACACTGATGTTACAAAGCCAGACCTTGGATCTAGGCAGAGGCAGATTCCAGTCCTGGCTCTACATCAATGAGCAAGTCACTTTATAGCCCTCTGCCTCCAGGTCTTCACCTGGGAAATGGGAGAGCAGACTTTTGTCTCCTTGGGCTGTGGCAGTAAAGTAATAATCCACACTGAATATTAAACAGTCTGAAATTCAATAAATGTTCAATAATTGTAAGTACAATCCCATGTAATTGCTGCTACTGTTATTGTTATAATTTACAACCCTGTGGGACAAAATCTCAGAGCCCCACATGAGGAAGCTGAGGCCCAGAGAAGAAAAGAGACTCAGTGTAGGTTTGTGAACTTCATGATCCCACTGCAGAACCATTTCTCAGCACCACTTGTGAGAGGGTCATTCTCCTCCATGAGACTATGGGGAAGGGTGGAGGGTAAGTAGGTAGGACCAACCTTTGCTCCTTTGGCTCGTACCTTTGCTGCTCTGACAAACACACAACTACTTTTCTCCTTCCTACAGGACATTCTTCCTCGGTTGTTAGCCCCACAAGCTTTGCTAACTTTGGGTCCCCTAACCTGCCTCACTTCCTGGAATCACAGAGATTAAGCCATGAATCTTGGAGACACGATGAAATGTCAAAAAGGAAACTTGTAAATCCTGATGAATCTGGATTCAGATGCAAACGTAAGCTGAACTGAGGGCTATGGATGGGACTTCAACTCCACATCAATCATTTCTCTTCACAGATGAGACTCCAACTCTATGGGAACGTTGGATGAAGGACTTAAATGGAAGGGTAGAGGAGCTATGGCAGAATTCTAAGAGTCACGGGTTAGAAATGACCCTTCCGGGATCTGGAGTGCTGAAGTTGCATTGACAGATGGGGAAACTGGAACCCTGTGGGTCAGCAGTGAGCCTATCCGATTGACACCCAGAATTCAGCTAAGAATCTGAGTAGGCACTGAAATCCCAGAGGTCACGAAGGTCTTGAAATTCCAAGCAGGTCTCTTCCTTTGAGATGAAGCCTGTGAAAAGGGTATGCTCCTGCCTCAATTTCAGCCAGTTTCTTCTACTGACCCCCTTATTTCAGTCTCACTTATGCAGGCCACACCCTTGCTTCTTCCCCTTCTCAGGCATCAAAGTAGACACCTCTCTCCAGTGCACAGGGACTAGAGAAAGAGAATTTAATTTGGTCAAACTCACAGCACATAGAGACAGATGCTGAGCCTGAGAAATGACTTCCTCCTTTATCCTGTTGCTGCTCTGTGAATATCCTGCCCACACCTAACCCTTGTTTCTCCTTTCAAAGTCCATTGTTACCCAACCCCGCATTAAGCTTTGCAAATGTTGACCATAAAGTCAAACTCAATTACCCTCAGTAGTCGCCCATATTTCACTTCCTGGGTGACATGGAGCAAGTCTCTCTATCCATCTGTATCCAGTCATCACAGTTTGTTCCACTGCCACCTCTACAACAAGTCCAGATCTTACATCTTCATGCTCCACACAAGCCCCCTGCACATGGACTTTGGGAAGACTCCACTGATGGTATTGTAGCAGTGGTTAAACTGTTTCCACACGGGCTCCTCTTATTCTTCCACCAACATTTTTCTCTCTTGCCTTTTCCCTCACTGTTCTCAGCTGCCCAGTTATTCCATTTACAGCAATTCCACTGCATCTCGAACTTCAGTGCTCAAGTTGTTGGCTATGAAACTGTGCCTGAGAGTAAAGATGCCCACCCACCTTAGGATGCCACTTAGTAACTGTCAGCTATTATTTGAAATATGGACCTCAGTCCTAGGACGTCCGTCAGAATCTCTCTGCCTTCTGTACACTATTTCCACCTAGAAGTTTTATGCAAAAAAAACTAAGAAAAATGATATGGATTAAAACTAATATTATTAACTATGCACAGACATATTCTTGTAATCCCAGAACTGGGGAAACAGAGACAGGAGGAACCTGAGCTCAAGATACCTTGAGCTACATAGTGAGATCCTATTAAAGGTTAGTGCCTTGGAGGTATTAGTTGCTTGGCATGTTTTTGGAACAAAACGTCTGAAAAAAGCAATTTTAAAAAGAAAGGGTTCATTTGGTTCACAGATTGAGAATTCAGTACATTTTAGCAGGAAAGCCAGAGCTGCAAGAGACTGAAACAGCTGCTCACATTGTGTTTAGTCAGAAAGCAGAGAGATGAATGCTGGTGCTCAGCCCAGTTTCTCCTTTTATTCAGTCCAGGACGCTAGCCCTTGGAATGTTGCCACCTACAATAAAGGTGGCACCTCAGTTAGCCTAACCTATTGCTCACAAGTGTTACCAGGGACTTGTCAGCTGGATGATTCGACATCCTATGATATTGATGATGTTAGCCATTAACCTATCTCACAGGACCATTGTAAGAGTTCAGAATTTGTGTCTGAAGCATAGTGGGAATTGAAGAAGTAGTTGATTCTTCCCTGTTGTTTCTCACTAGTAGAGCCCTAAACAAACTTTCACTAAGCTTATCCAGCCACACCCCAAACCATGAGTTTCCAGGTCAAGAGTCACCCAATCTTCCAACATCAGAGGGTGTGTCTGAGAACTGGGAACCTCCTTCTAACTCATGGCGCAGTAATTAAGAATCTCCTGGGATGCAGTGGCTACTAGTGGAACATCTAAATTCTCTGCTCAGGTGAGATGAGCTTCTTAAGGTGACACAAAGTCATGACTCAATCCCCTGGGCAAAGTGCCAGCATAGCACCCAGGACCCGATGAACCCTAGAGAGCAGCCTAGGAGATCCTATTTCCTAGAGTCCCAATGTTGGGTTCAGCACTGCTCTCATGAGGCACTTGGAATTAAGGACAGTGTGCTCTCAGGCACAAGAACACAACTGGCTTTCTGGGCAGAGAACTGACAGACTGGAGAATCCATTACCACATTATTCCTTATCACTGGCTTTCCCAAGTGATCAAGTGGTCATAAGATGTTTGTTGAGCACCCACCTGATTTCAGTCCTAGTACCCAGGGCTTCACTTGTATCTCACTTGTACTTAAACTTTATGACACTCTTGAGAGAGAAGCTGCTAATGTCCCACATAGGCCATAATGAGAGGAAGGGCTTAGAGATATGAAGTCTCACAGTTGAAGAACTGTATTCAGCCTTCACTGTCATGATTCACACTCCTCTCTCCCTCACTCTGACATCAGGGCAATGAGGACAGTCACACCAATGTCAGAAAAGTACAGCTCTGGGTGCTAAGAGCCTAACCTCAAGAAATACTGCTTTTCTGTGCTAGGAGATGCCACCTTTGAAACCTGAGCTAAACTCTCACAAAAGCATTCCTTACACTTATAGAATTTAGGGCTCTACAATATAGTTCAGGCTTAAAGATCATCAACTGACTTAATCAGTCCCACTACTTCCCATTCAAAATGGAAATGGAAGAAGAAAAATAAGAAGAACTTGAAGCATCTATAGACACATAGAAATGCAATAGCATCCATGCAACACAGCAACCTTAGGAACGACAATAGTAAGTGTGAAGCCATGAGGACTACAAAGTTGCTGTACCTGAAGAGCTCATAGATTAGAGGACCCTGGCAGGCAGAGCAATGGCTTAGGAAACCCAGGTTCTGCTTTTTCCCATTTTCAGAAGAATTTTTTTTGATGGCCCCACCATGCTCCCTCTCAAATTCATGGCCTCTTTTGCTATAATTGTTACTCTCTCTCTCTCTCTCTCTCTCTCTCTCTCTCTCTCTCTCTCTCTCTCTCTCTGTCTCTCTCTCTCACACACACACACACACACACACACGTGTGTGTAAATATTCAAATAAATATTTAAACAGAACTTCTGAGTTTATGTAGTGTTGCTTGTATGTATATGATTATAGGGCTTCTCGAACCTACTTAATACTGGATAACCATTAGGAGATCATCCCTGGGGAAGACTAATGCTCCTCTCAGCAGTCATTAAGTGACCACAGCTTTTATCCAGGGATAGGGCCCCATGAGGTACCTCATTCACAATGGCATGTCAACTGTTGTCATTGGTCATGTCTTCTTTAAGCAGCCATAGTGTTGAGATTTCATGGGTGCAACTTCACTGCCATATCTTTAGACACACTCCTACAGCAGACTTTCTAGTTTTTTGGCTCTTAAATCCTTCCATTCTTCCTTCCTTCTTCTTCTTCTTCTTCTTCTTCTTCTTCTTCTTCTTCTTCTTCTTCTTCTTCTTCTTCTTCTTCTTCTTCTTCTTCTTCTTCTTCTTCCTCCTCCTCCTCCTCTTCCTCCTCTTCTCCTCCTCCTCTTCCTCCTCTTCCTTATTCTTCTTTACCTCCTTCTCCTGCTTCTTCTCTTTTTCTTCTTCTTTCACCATGTTCCCTGTGCATTAGGCGTAAGGGTTGTGTTGTTGATGTATTGATTGAAGATGTCTATCTCACCAATCAACTTAACCAGATGTGACATTATATAATGATCTCCATCTGCTTAAAAAAAGCTGATTGATGATGGGGAAGAACTACACTCATCTGTGGGTATAAGCACAAGTCTTCAGAATGCAGTGAGGGATTGCAATGGTTTAGTAAATTGACAGTAGCAGCATCTCCTCTAAGATCCATGACCTCACTAGCCATGCGTGGTTGGTTAGGTCTATAGTACAAGGCATTATTTCCTGTTGAGTGACTTTTAAGTCCAGTTAGGAAACTATTGGCTACCACCAAGATATAAGTGCCACCACTGTACATTTGGAGATACATTGTCATGCTGATTGTTGTAGTTCATCGGTCTCACAAATAGGTATGTGTCTCTGTTAGGGTTACTAGTACTGTGATGAAACACCATGACCATGGAAACTTCTTTGGGAGCTGCTATTCAACTTATACTTCCACATCTCAATTCATCCTCAAAGGAAGTCAGGATAAGAACTCAAGCAGGACTGTGACCTGAAATTAAGAGCTGATACCAAAGCCATAGAGTTGTGCTCACTGGCTTGCTCCTCTTAACTTGCTCAGCCTGATTTCTTATAGAACCCAGGATACTAACCCAGGCATGGCACCATATGTAATGTGCTGGAAACTCCCCAATCAATCACTAACTAAGAAAATGTTCAACAGGCTTGCCCACAACCATATCTTTTAGAGGCATTTTCTCAACTGAGGCTCCCTCCTCTCTGATGACTCTACCTTTTGTAAAATTAATATAAAACCAACCAATACAGTAAAACTATTGGTTGCTTTCCACCCTTGGCAATTCACATGGTTTCTTTCAGAACTAAGAAAGTTAGTCATCAGAGAAAAGGCTTCTGGATCACATAGACCTTTAATCCTCCAAATCCTGTGTCAAAGTGTGAGTTGATTTCAGCAATAATGACTTTCCTTCTAATTCTAAGGGGCAAACAAGGGCAACAGCAATAGCCTTTATTATTTTGGGAGACCCCTGTACTCCCTTTATTAACAACTCAAAAGAAGGTTTCTCATGCCTGTCACTAGAGGTTGTAGTAGACAGTCTGTGGCTTTGGGTTAAGCAATATTGTCCCAAAAAGAATATCTTCATTAATGTGTGTAACCACATGTGTGTTCATATTTATATGTATACACATATACTTAGTAGTACTATATGTAATTTAAGTACATATTGTAGTAAAAGGAGCGGCGGGCTGTATCCCGCCATCCAGCTAGCTTAACCCCCAAAATAACCACATGGAAATTGAATTAATTTAAACACTGCCTGGTCCATTAGTTCTAACCTCTTATTGACTAACTCTTATATATTCATTTAACTCATCTCCATTAACGTGTATCACCACTTGACTGTGGCTTACCGGCATGAGTCTAATCAACGTCTGTCTTGGAGAGGAGAGCCATGGCATCTGCCATAATTCCCTTCTTCCCAGCATTCTGTTCTGTCTACTCCACCCACTTAAGGACTGCCGTATCAAAACACCAAGGCAGTTTTCTTTATTCAGCCAATGAAAGCAACACATAGAAAGAAGACCCTCCTACACCAACATATAAAACCATGTAATTCCCTAAATGATGTTCTTAGTGCTCTTTATCCTTTCTCCCTCTACTTCAATACTATCCTCCCTCCTCCTATCCAACTAAAGCCCCCACACTTCATTTTCCCTCTTCACCGAACTTTATCATTCTATTCCCCTCTCTAGAGCTCCTTTCCACCTCATGGTCCCTCTTTTCCTCCTGGTTTCTGCAGTGACTCCAGGTTGCATAATAACATCTGAAGATTTGGAGCTAAGAACCACAAGTAAAAGAGAGAGCAAGAACATGAGTGTGTCTTCCGAGGTCTGGCTTACCATACTTAATATAATATTTTCTAGTTATTGATTCACTTGCCATTTTTTTAAAAATTTCATCTATAGCACTGTAACAAATCTTGGAATCTGAAAGTTAATCCCTCCAGCATTGGTTTACTCAGGATTCCTCTTGCTATCCGGGGTCTTTTGTGGCTCCTTATAAATTTTAGGATTTTTTTCCTATTTCTGTGAAGAATATTGTGGTGAAGGGGATGTGGTAGCACACATCTGTAATCCCAGTACTCAGGGGGCAGAGGCTGGCAGATCTCTGATAGTTCAGTGCCAGCTTGATCTGCATAGTGACCTTCTAGACAGCCAGAGCTATATAGAAAGATTCTGTCTAAATAAAAAGAAGACATACTGTGGTGGGTGCAGAGACTAAAAAAGTTGCTCTGTGGTTAAAGGCACTTATTACTCTTGTGGAGCACCCAGGTGTAGTTCCCAGCACTCATGCAGTGACTCACAGCCATCTGTAATTCAAGTCCCAGACTCAATATTCTCTTCTGACCTCAATGGATTCCAGGTACAAACTTGATACACATTCATACATTCGGGCAAAAGACACATATATACAGTAGTGCACCACAGCCATCTGAGCTCTATGGGCCACCAAACAGTTAGTGAACCAGGAAAGGGGCTGGAATTATTTTTTAAAACATAACAAACAAACATAGATTCACAGACAGAGACACGGGTCTTCCTTGAGTTTCCCAAGAATGCCCCCTTTATTGTGTCCAGGGGTAGCTTATATAGGGATCTTTCACTGATAGCCACGCCCCTGCCAACCCACCAGAAACCACTTCCCTGCCATTAGGAACTCCTGAGGTCACATGCTCAGAGCAGCTGCAAACATTATAAGTTGTTTACCAGAAATCCAGGAAATCCAGGATCTGGGGATTCACAGCTCCCAACAATATATGAAATAAAATAATCTTTATTAAGAAGGAAAAAAATGTTTCAAAATTTTTAACAGATGCTGTGGGCATTTTGATGGTAATTGCATTGAATCTGTGAATCTCTTTTGGTAAAGCAACATTCTGCCCATATACAAGTATGGGAGTTTCTTCCATTTTCTAGTGTCTTCCTCAATCTGTTCAGTGATATGAAGTTTCACTGTAGAAGTCTTTCACCTCTTAGTTATGCTTATTCCTAAATATTTTATTTTACTTGAGGTTATTGTAATTGAGAAAGTATCCATGATCTCTTTCTCATGTAATTGTTGACAGTTGATAGAAAGTCTACCACGTTTAATTAAATTAATTTTGTTGAAATCTTTTTTTGCTTGCCACTTTGATGCAATTGGTTATCATTTAAGAAAGTATTCTGATAGAAGTCTTTAAATCTCTTATGTATAATGTCATATCATGTGTAAGCAGAGGTAATTTGACTTTTTGAGTTAATCCATCTAATTTTCTTCTCATGCCCTATTGCTTCAGTGAGTGCTTTGAACACTATAATCAAAACAGATGAGAGAGGGCAGGTGCTGGACTAGTGACTCAGCAGTTGAGAGCACCAGCAGTTCTTCCAGAAGACGTGGGTTCAATTCTCAGCACCCACATGGCAGCTCATAACTGTCTGCAAGTCCAGTTCCAAGGGATCTAACAACCTCTTCTGACCTTTGAGGGCACTGTACACACATGGTGTACAAACATCCATCCAGGAAAACACCCATACTCATAGAATAAAACAATAAAATAAAAAATTTAAGGAGTGGGAATAGTAGACAGCCCTATCTCACTCATGATTTTAAATGGATTACTTTGAGGTCTTTCTCCATTTAGGAAACTGTTGGCTGTGTGTTTGTTATATAGAGTATTCATTAAGTTGAGGTTTGGATCTTCTGGTTCTATTTTCTCTACAACTTTTCTCATGAAGGAATTTTGGGTTTTATCAAAGTCTTTCCCTGCATAATTGTTGACAGTTGATAGAAATGCTAATAAATTTCATTAGATTGATTTTGTTAAATTTTTTTTAGTCTGACACTTTGATGCAATTGGTTATCATTTAAGGAAGTATTCTAATAGAATTCTTTAAATCTCCTATGTATAATGTCATATCACGTGTTATAACTCAGATAATCATATAATTTTTTCTTTAAGCCCATTTATATGATTTACTATTTTAATGAGTTTATATTGTCGTAGTGTTTCTATTACTGTGAAGAGACACCATGACCATGGCAACTTCTATAAAGGAAAATATTTAATTAGGGCTAGATTACAGTTTCAGAAGTTTATTCCGCTATCATCATGGAAGAAAATGACCTCATGCAGTCAGACATGGTGCTGAAGAAAGAGATGGAGCTGAGAGTTCTACATCTAGATCTACAGGCAGTAGTAGGAGTCTGTGTCTATATGGACATATCTTGAGCATGGCGGACCTTAAAGCCCACCCCCACAGCAACACACTTCCTTCAATAAGGCCACACTTATTCCAACAAAGCCACACCTCCCAATTGTGCCACTCCCTATTGGGGCATTTTTCTTTCAAGAACCATAGATATGGGTTGAACTAACCTGCTTCTAAGTAGAAAACCAATTTATTATAGTGGATGATCTTTTTTACATGTGATTCTATTCAGGTTATAAGTATTTCATTAAGGATTTTTTTCATCTGTGTTCATCAGTGAAATTGACATGTAGTTTTTGACTGATTTCTGTTTGTTTTATTGTGTGTACCAGTGTGTGTGTGTGTTTATCTGGATTTGGTATTGGAGTTATACTGGCTTCATAGAAGGAGTTTGGAAGTGTTCCTCTTTTTGTGGAAATGGTTTTTTTTTTTGTTTGTTAGATTGGTTAGTTGGTTGGTTGGTTGGTTGATTTTGAATAACTTTAGAAAGATTGTAGATCTTGTTTGGAAATCGGTAGAATTCTGCTGTAAATCCTTCTCTACAAGGCTGATTTTGGTCAGAAGTCATTTTATCACTGTCTCAATCTCCATATTTGTTATTTGTCTGTTTACCTTGTTGATCCCTTCTTGTTTAACTTTGGAGCTTGAATGAATCCAGAATTTTGTGCATTTCTTTTAGATTTTCCAACTCAAAAGAGTAAAGGACTTGTAAACTTTTTCCTTGTACCATTCTGAATCTCTTTGAGTCTGTTGAAATGTTCCCCCTTTCATTTCTGATTCTGTACATTTGGTCCTCTTTCTTTTATCTTTTGGTTAGTCTGGTCAAGTGTCAATCAATCTTCTTTATGATCTCAAAGAATTCAGATGCATTGATTCATGTTTCTTTGTTTCACTGTCTTCTGCCTGGTTTTGTTTGTTTGTTTGTTTTTTATTTCTTGCTGTCTTCTAGGTTTGTCCTTGGTTTGTTTTTGTTGGTCAAATCTTGAGTCTCTTCATTAAGTCATTTATCTGTGTTCTTTCTGATGATTAATGTAGGTACTCTGACCTATAAACTTCTCTTATAGAGTTCCTTTTAACTCATCCTAAGCTTTTGTTCTTTTGTATTGTTGTTATTTTCCTTTTCTTACAGAATTTTTCTTATTTCTTTCTTGATCTCTTATTTGATTTATTCATTATTAAATAATGAGTAATCTCCATGAGTTTGTGCATTTACTATGGATTTGTTTACTGTTGATTTTAACTATTATTTCATAATGGTGAGACAAGATACACTGAAATATTTCAAATTTTATGAATTGGTTAAGATTTGCTTTGTGAATAAGAGGAGAGGAGGGAGTGGGAACTGAGATTGATATGTAAAATCAAAATAAAAACTAGTTTGGCTTCTTTTTTTAAAAAAGAAAAGAAAAGAAATTATTTTAAAAAATGAATGTAATTTATAATTAAGAAATACAGATTAATTGAGAGTTACCTATAGTAATCAAACTTTTAGTCAAGTTAGTTAGGTTTTCTGATTTCCATATTTCAGTTGGATAGATAATCTTCAACCATTCAAAGACAAAAAGAATATTTAAGTGGCCTTTAAAACATTTTAAGAACTTAAACTTTTCTCAATAGTGAGACATGTCTGCTTCTGGCAACACCAATTACTTCAGAGAGGTTGATGGGCATTGAAGAAACTCATTATGGAATATAGCTTTAATGTGACAAGGCTAACCACTTTTGTAAGAAGTTGTTCTTGCCCGGACTCCTTGATAGCATGCTGTACGAATTTGACACACAAAACCCACAGAAAAGTGACTGCTGAATTTTCCGAAAGAGGGGATGGTCCTTAAGGGTTCTTGCTTCCAAAAGAGGGGATGATCCTTAAGGGTTCTAGCTTTACAGAAAGAACTGCCAGACATTTTGCAGGACACAGAGGAAAGCAAGTGACAAACTTTGCCAGTACAAGGCCGAATAGATCTTTGAATTTCCTGCCTCACTAATACATCTGTCAGCTATTATGGGCCTGTACACTGAAGATAAATGACCCAGTGCTACAGAAGAACTTTGATTGACTGTTCAGCCAACAAAATGTCTCTGTCATATCTAGAGTTTGGAAGGTGCTTACAATGCACTTCCTATTTATTTACATAGTATTATATACTTCTGGGGTCTTTGAAGTTGATGACTAGCTAGTTATAATTGTAGTTTTCCTTAGTCATAATAAAAGATAAATTAGATGTAAAAGTTTAGACTCACAAAAATAGAATAGCATAGATGATAGATATGTAAATGGACTAAACATTGTAACAATAATTCTTGCTTGATAACCATTTTGTATATGTAATTTTACTACATTAAAGTCAAACCTTTCTTTTTAAATAGACAGAAAACAGGAGATGATGTGGGCTGGCCTTCTGTATATGTGCTGCTTTTATTGGTTGATGAATAAAGCTGTTTTGGTCAAAGGTTTAACAAAGTACAGCCAGGCATGAAATCTGAACAGAGATATATAGAGAGAGTAGGCAGAGACAAAGAGATACCATCTAGTTGCTGAAGGAGAACGATGCCAGAACATTATCGGTAAGCCACAACCTCGTGGCTATACATAGATTCATAGAAATTGGTTAATTTAAGATGTAAAGAGCTAACTATGAATATGCCTGAGCCATTGACCAAAGAGTGTCATAATTACAAAATAAAAAAAGATTTGCTTTGTGTCTCAGGATATGGGTTTATTTTAGAGAAACTTACTTGGGCTGCTGAGTAGAAAGTATATTCTTTGTTGTTTTGGTAGACTATTCTGTAAATATCTGTCTAGTTCATTTTATGCACAGTGTCATTTGATTATGTTTCTCTATCACTTTTTGTCCAGATGAGCTGTGTGGTAGAGAAAGTGGAATATGAAATCACCTGTTATTCATAGGTTAGTGTCTTTCCTTTTAGCACCACACTTTTTACAAAACTGGAACCACCAGACTTCGTTGTGTACATTTTTAGGATTGTAATGTCTTCTTGGCTAATTGTTTCTTTGATTAGAATAAAGTGTTGTTATTTATCTCTCTTGATTCATTTTAGTTTGCACTCTATTTTGTCAGACAGGAGAGCAGCATCTGCTTAATTCCTGGTCCATTTGCTAGGCTTACTGTTTCCATTCTTTCTCCTTAAGGTGCTGCCTATCTTTAAAGCCAAGATGAGTCATTAGACACATCAGAAAGACAGGTTTCCTTTCTTAGTCCATCTAGTTGACCTTTTATCAGAGAATAGATGTCAGTAAGTCTACTGAAGTTACTTTTGAAAGCTATGTATGTTGATTTAATAAATATGTCTTTGGGCCTCTTATTCACATTGTGTGTTTCAGTAATAATGTTTTCCTTCTACTGTCTCTTAATTATGATTATTATTCTCTTAAGAGAATGATTCCAATATTCTCTGCAGGGATTGGATTGGTGGACGTGAATTATTTTAACCTGTTTGTACTGTGGAAAGTTTCCTTTCTACTTCAACTATGACAGATGATTTGATTGGGAACAGTAAGACAAAGCTGAAATTCATTGCTTTTAAAAAATGGTGTACATTTCTCTAGGACATTCTGGCTTTCAGAGTTTCCATGGAACAATCAGCCATTATTCTGATATGTTTGCCTTTATATTTGACTAGAGTTGTTTGGTTTTTTTTTTTTAAATTTTGTTATAGATTTTAATACCCTCTCTTTGCTCTGACTATTTAGTGTTCTAACAATAATACATCATGGGAATTGTTTCTAGGTCCTTTTTATATGTAATACCTGTGCTTCTTGTGTCTGTACAGGCTTTTCTTCTCTAACTCGGGGGAAGTGTTCTTCTATCATCTTTTTAAGATCTTGTCTGTGCATAGATCTGGGAGTCGTCTCCATCTATGCCTATAAGCCAAACTTCCTACAAGTTCATCCAGTTTTTTACTTCTTTGTTCTAATTTTTAAATATCCTTTGCTTATGTGATCTAATTCCTCTACTTAATTTTGAATGTTTGTATTCTATCTTCTATTTGATTCATTCTACTTGTTAGACTTTTCTGTGAATTTTCTAATTGGGATATCAAGGTTTTCAATTTCATCTACTGTTCACCTTGTGTTGTCATCAACATTTCTACCTGAATTCAGTTTCAAATCCTTAACTATCTTTGTTGTTTCATTTAGCTTTGTGTTTTCTTGCACAACACTCAGGTATTTATTCTCTTTGGGTTCATTCTCTTTAAGTTGATTGATCTAGTTGTTCCTGACTTTTTTAAGCTCATTAATTCTTTGTGATTTATGATTGTTCAACTAAATTCTTGATCCTAGGGTTCATCTAGGTAATTCTCACTGGAGAACACGTCTGTGGGACTACTGAATTGAGTGAAAACAAATATTGTTTTGACCTTTCACATTGTTATTTCAATGATTACTCGCCATATCGGCTTCTTTTATTGGTTCTTTTTCTAGTATGGACACGGAAGGTTGGTATTACCTACAGAATGTGCTGCCCTACCTTAACCTGGAGTTTAGGAAGTGTGCAGGTGGCCCTCATAAGCCTGGACTGGTACCAGGTCTGGGGATTGGGAAAGACACAGTCAGCAAAGGTTCAGGCAGGCTCACCAGGCTAGAACTAAGTACAAGATGTGTGACCAAGATGAGCCTAAAGGATGGATGTGGTGCAAGCAACCATGGTTGATGAGCAGTACTAGGGTGGCTGTCCCAGGGAGCACACAGAACACAGGTACCTTACTTGTGTCTCGGTACCGCATACTTGGGCTAAAGGATTCCTGGTGGAAAAGAGTCTGTGGCTAGTTAGTCCTAAAGGAAGGGAAATGATCCAGGAGGAAGGAGATCATGGTCTCTGGGAACAACTGCAGACCCATCAGGATTGGGAGGTTGTGCTCCAGAGAGTGTAGGTAGAATATCTGTCTCCACTCCACCAGCATAAGTTAAGATGTTTGTGATGATCAGGTGGGTCCCAAGGGCCGGAGTGGGTCTAGGAGGAGATTAGTATCCCTGGGAAGAGGTGTGGAGTGAGCAGAGAGGAGGAGGAGGGGTCTGGGAGTGCAGGTCTAGAATAACTTTTAGTTATTTGTTTCAAATCTTCATATTTTTGTACACTGTAGCTCAATAATCTTCACTTCCAAATCCCCTCTACTTGATCATTGGCTCCCATTTTTATGTCCTCTCTGTTTTTTATTTTATTGCTGTCATTCTTGATTCGTTTTGTTTTTGTTTTCATTATTTTAAAGCCTCTGAATCCAGTCAGTGATACCTGATAGAAGAATGGCTGACCTTGTTCCATTGGTCTTGTGCAAGTCATGCACAAGCAGTTACAGCTGTAGTGAGTTCACAGTACAATAGCCATGTAATGTTCAGAAAAACACATCTTTTTTTTCTCAGTTGTGAAATTTAGATTTTTTGTTTTCATTTGAAAGCATTTTTTTCTCTCATTTTATGTTCCAATCCCAGTTTCCCTTCCCTTCACTTCTCCAGTCTCCTACACCTCCCTCATCCCACCTCATATCCAATCCTCAGAGGGGGTAAACAAAATCTAGCATACCAAGTCAAAGCAGGACCAAGCCCCCCATATCAAGGCTAAGTAAGGTACCCCTTTCTCAGGAATGGGTTTAAAAAAAGCCATTTCATATACCCAGTATAAATCCTGGTCCCACTGCCAGGAGCTCCTCAAACACATCAAGGCATGTAGCTGTCACCCACATTAAGAGGGCCTAGTTCAGCAGCTAGCAGTGCAGAGCTCTTGAGTTCCCACTAACTCTGGTCAGCTGCCTCTGTGGTTTTCTCCATCATGATCTTAACCTCCCTTGCTCATACGACCCCTCCTCCCCCTCTTCAACTAAAGTCCAGAAGCTCAGCCGAATTGTGGATCTCTGCATCTGCTTCCACAAGTTACCAGATGTAGGTTCTGGTATGACAGAATATACACTAATCTGATTACAGGGGAAGGCCAGTTCAGGCACCTTCTCCTCTGTTGCTAGGAGTCTTACCTGGGGTCATCCTTGTGGATTTCTGGGACTTTCCTTACCATCAGGTTTCTCCCCAACCCCATATTGGTTCCCAATACCAAGGTATCTCTTTCATTGCTCTCCTTCTCTGTCTCTCCCCACATTTTGACATCTCAATCCCTCATGTTCCCCCAAACCATCCCCTCACTTCTACCCCTTTCAATTTACTCAGGAGATATCAACCATGTTTCCTTCCTGGAACCCTCTATGAGTGTCCCTCTTGGGGTCCTCTTTGTTATCTAGCTTCTCTGGGGTGGTGAATTGTAGCCTGGTTATCCTCTGCTCTGTATTTAAGAGTGATATTATACCATGTTTGTCTTTCTGGATCTGTGTTAGCTTGCACAGGACGATTTTTTTTCTAGTTCCATCCATTTGCCTACAAATTTTACGATGTCATTTTTGTTTACTGCTGAATAATACTCTATTGTGTAAATGTACCACCTTTTCCTTCTCCACTCTTCGGCTGAGGGGCATCTAGGTTGTTTCCAAGTTCTGGCTATTATGAATAAGGCTGCTATGAATATGGTTGAGCAAACCTTGTGGTATGATTGAGCATCTTTTGGGTGTATGACCAAGGTTGGTATTGATGGATCTTGAGATAGATAGTTTCCCAATTTTCTGAGAAACCGCCAAAATGATTTTCAGAGTGCTTGTGAAAGTTTACACTCCCATGATCAGTAGAGGACTGTTCCCCTTCTCGACATCCCCTCGAGCAGAGCATAAGCTGTCATCAGTGGTTTTGATCTTAGCCATTCTGACAATTATAAGATAGTATCTCTGAATCATTTTGATTTGCATTTTCCTGATAATTAAAGGTGTTGAGCATTTCCTTAAGTGTCTTTCAGCTATTTTAGATTATTCTGTTGAGAATTCTCTGTTTAGCTCTTTGCCACATTTTTAATTGGATTATTTGGTATTTTGATGTCTGGTTTCTTGAGTTCTTTAGGTATTTTGGAGATCAGTCCTCTCTCAGATGTGTGGTTGGTGCAGCTCTTTTCCCATTCTGTAGGCAGCTGCTTTGTATTGTTGATCATGATCTTTGCCTTACAGAAGCTTCTCAGTTTCAGGAGCTTCCATTTCTTTACTGTTGCCCTCAGGGTCTGTACTAGTGGGAATATATTCAGGAAGTGGTCTCCATTGCTAATGCATTCAAGGCTACTTTCTGCCTTCTCTTCTATCAGGTCCAGTGTAGGTAGATTTAAGTTGAGGTCTTTGATCTACTTGGACTTGAGCTTTGTGCCTGGGAATAGATATGGTTCTATTTGCATTCTTGTGTGTATAGACACGCAGTTATGCCAGCACCATTTGGTGAAGAGGCATTCCTTTCAGAAAAACACAGCACCTCTTCCTGTCCTCCAGCTCATTCATTCTTTCTGTCTCGTCTTTTGCAATATTTCAAGAGCCTTGGTGACTCCATTTAGATATCCCACTGAGAGCCAAACACTCAACAGACACTTAACCAGCATTTTAATAGTGAGTCTCTACTTTAATTACTGTCCTCTGCAGAGAGAAGCTTCTCTGGCCAAGGAGGAGTGTAGAGGGAAATCCTGCAGAACATTGCAGCTGCCTTGAGTTCCTGAGTATTAGCACCTGGACTTTGAACTACATTTCCTGACTGTCACCTTTTATTATGGTTGTCTTCTGTCTAAAGTGTTTGAATCTTATCAGAGTTTTTCCTGAATGGTTCAAAGCCTCTGCAAAATTTGGTTGAAAATTTTGTTGGAAAAAAAAATTGGAAAACCAAGATGCCATGTGTCTGAGGATTACTTTGGATTGTTTCTTTAGGGGAACTTCAGATAAGATGTTTTGGTATTCAGAAATGGACTAGCTTTAGGTGTAAATTGTATTAACAATTTAAAAAGGTCTTTTGCGTAGAAATGGTAATCAGTTCACCAGAAACTGGATCCCCTGCTGCTTGTAATCAAAAGGAATCCTAAAGTGACAATATTTTTTCCAGGGACCTGCACAAAACCAAACACCTACATTTGAGAGAAACAGTAACCTATGGATCTAAGCACAAATATTCAGAAGGCAGTTTAAAAATATATCCCTTTAGCAAAATACCAATAGATCTTTCCCTAGGGGCTGTAACATCCTGAACGTGGGATTTAGATCATGGTATCAATTCTTTCCTGTAGAGTTCAAATTTAAGCAGAAATTCTTCAAATCTAATCAGAAAGCAGATGGTTATCCTATAACGTTTGTGTCATTATTGCATCTGTAAGCATATCTCCCCTGGTGGGTAGGTATTATAGCATTCAGAATCACCACGAGATAATATTATTGATGTTTTTCTACTTCATGGCACCTGCTAGTACTATGAAAGTTACTTGGCATAGAAGAAGTTTCATGTCTGTTCCAACTTGGAATCTCTAAGTCCTGTAACAAAAGTTTATTGTGTCTTCAGCAATGGAAACTTAATCTGAGTTCTGGTCGACTATCAAGAGCAACAGCAACAGGCCTTGTTGTTTCAGAGTATGTGCATCCTCCCTGACCAGTAACACTGAGGGAGGTACTTCATGCTCAGCATTAAGGTTTGCCTTTAATAGCTCAGTCTTCTGTGGAAAACACTGTGCACCCATTGCTCACTAGCCTGCATTTATTTAAGTTATGTATCTATAATCTAATTTTTAAATTTTATTTAATTACTTTTTTAAATTTGTTATACACAGATGACAGTTTCCCCTTCTTCCTCTCCACATGTTCCTGCCTCCTAACTCTCCCCCATCCCCTTTCACCTCTACCCTCTTCCCTATCCACTTCTCCTCCCTCTCCATTTAGAGAGGGGCAGGCCTCCCATGGGTTTGAACAAAGTATGGCACATCATGGGACCAACCTAGGCCCTCTGCATGTGTGTGACAGTTGTGTAGTTTGGTCTCTTTGTAAGGCTCCTAGCAGTGAGATCAGAACCTTTCCCTGGTGCTTAGCTGACTTGTGGTAACCTGTTCCCCATGCTGAATTACTTTGCCCAGCCTTGACTCAAGGGGAGGAGCTCAATCCTGCCTCAACTTGATGTGCCATGCTTTGTTTACCTTTCTTTTTGATTAGCTTACAAAGTGGTGAATTGCCATAGGATCTTCCATACACTGTTAGCTTTGGTTTGCCTATCCCCACCCTCTCCTCTCCTCTGTCACCCAATTCCTATCCTCACTTCAACCTTGAACCACTTAAAACCTCAAACATCTTCACATCAAAAGGGTCCTATTCTCTCTTAACCCCTTAAGATCTTTTTACCCTGTCCATCTCTCAAGCTCATCATACTTTTCCTGACTTTTAGAGACACTCCAAATAAGTCTGACATGGTCCCAGCTTTAGATGAAAAGCTACAGGCAATTGATGGCTACTGACAGAGGAAGACTTAGTCTTCTCCAGAGATAAGTCCCTTGTAGTTTTCCAATCCCAAGTGGACAGCATTGTATACATAAAAGCAACATGAAGTAGACTGAGCAGAATGTGTGTGTGCCTGTATATACATATGTATTATGAAGGTATGCAACAAGAATTAAAAAAGAAAATGTGAATTTGAGAGGGAAGGAGGAGACACAAGAGGAGCTAGAAAGGAGACTAAGAAGGTCGAAATGATATAAATATGGTATGGGCATAGAAAATTCTCAAAATTTATTTAAAAGAAACTTTAAAATATAACAAATTAAACACTCATATCTAAACATATCGATCATACAGAACATATAACATATGATGTATGGTATATAGGACAGAGAAAGTATGTCATTTGTATTTCTGAGCATGATTATCTCACTAAGTAAGATATTTCCCATTTCCATTCATTTCCTGTGGATTTTTTATTGGCTTTTTCTTTTTTATGTGTATTGTGATGTGTGTGTGTGTGTGTGTGTGTGTGTGTGTGTGTGTGTGTGTGTATCTTTATGTGTACTGGAGCATACATATATGGGGTTTGCACTGTGTATGTTTGTGAGCACCCTAAATTGAGATCTGGAATCTTGCTCAGTTGTTCTCCCATATTCAGTGAGGCAGAGGCTCTCATTCATGCACAGAGCTTGTCAGTGGACCAAGTCTAGCTAGCCCTCTTACTATGTGGGTCCCTTGAGTCAACTTTCTGAACTGTGAATAACAGGGGCCACAATACAAGTGCAGTGTGCACAGGGATTCTTGGGATCCATATAGAGTTCATAAGTTTTTTCTTCAACCACATTAACTTGCAGCACCAGATAGTCTTAAAGTGAGACTCTTTAAAGAACTAAAGAGGATTTAGATGTGTGCATGGTCACAGATACATCCCAGCTGGAAGGTCTTGGAGAGCATAGCCTAGAAAGAGCTGAGTCCTCTCATGGCACCTCAGGAAGACATGGCCTGAGTCAGGCAGATCTTCGCAACAGACATGAGCCTGCGATGGTAGAAGTCTTCCAACAGAAGACAATGAGATCAGATCAATAGATCCTGGTTTCAGAGGCAAGTCGGCCCCTGAAGCCAGTCTCTAAAGGGTAAATTGTGTGAATTGATGCTGCACTCTGTGCTCTCACCATATATTCAACAGCACCTTGGCAAAGGAAACTGCCTTGTACTTTGAAGATACTGTAATTGCTGAGAGATGAACTTGGACTCTAATCCATGGGTCATTCTCCTGTCTGTCTTGTCTTGAGTTCTTTACAAAGGAGATGCAGATAAGAGATCTGTGGTCAGGTCCATAACTGGAGAGAAGACTCCCCAGATGCACCTGTTGGGGCAAGGAGGGTAGGATAAGATGGAGGAAGCCTGCAAAGTGTGCTGTGCAAATGGTGGAGCAGGTTACATCAAGAGCAAATGTGTCAGTTTGTTTTCCATTGCCAGGAACAGAGACTGGGTAACTTTTGTTATTCTTGTTGTTTATTTGTTTGTGTAATTGATTGAGTGACTGATGGATTATAGGCCAGGATGCTTCCAAACTCACCATATAAAAATGGTGGCCCTGTGCTCCTGATTTTCCTATCGGCGAATCAATCCCACACCAGTTATGTTTTAAGGGGTTATTTATTTTGGGGGGTAAAACTTACATACACCATAAACCGTCAGGAAGGGAGCCTAGTTGCAGGAGCCAGGAGCAGGAGCCAGGAGCAAGCACTGGAACCAAGAGCCGGAACCAAGAGGGCCTGATCCGGATCTGCTTCTCTTTTTAAAAGAGAAATATACCACGCCCCAGTGGGCTGGTATTTCAGCAGCTATTGGCTGACGGAGCGGAAGTCGCTCCCCGCTGCACTGTGGGCTCGTATTTCAACGACTATTGGTTGAGGCAGCGGAAGTTACTCCCACAACACCTCCCCCTTTTGTTTAAGTAAGAGAGTTCTAAGCCTACTACGAAATTATATACAGTAAGTACAAACCTACACAATTATATACAATAAATACAAATATCCTATTCTAACTAGCTTAAGTCTTGTATAAGAAATAATTTGGCCACGTCATGAAAGGAAAGTAACTATGTTTATATAATCTTCAATCCCATCAAAGATCTGAGAAGGGAAATAATGTTACCTGAGTAATTAGGAAGTACAATCAAACTTCCAGAACATGTAACAAATCACATAGACAACTGGCTACCTGGGCAAACATCCAAAATCACGTTTGCAGCGTTGAAGCAACCAACTTTGGCTAAGGCCTAACGTAACTGACATACCATTTTCAAAGGCAAGGAACTTTTCAAAACTATCTTATCCTGTCTTGGCAGGATATGACAGTCCTGTTTTATCCATTTACGGATACTATGTAACTCTGTCAGTAGTTGAGGTATGGGCATTTCTTTACCCAAAGGCCAGTTCTGCCAAGAAGAAAGGCTCCAGGTGGAGTGTCTTTGGTGCTCAACATTCTCTCAGGAATAGATCAGTGTTGCCAGGAGCGATTGTGTCTCCCTACCACAGAACTCTGAGTTAGATTAAAGGCCATTTTCTACAGCTCTTTGAAGAGGTTGAAGATTATCTATCTATACTGAATATAATGTCTATGTATCTAAAGAACCTGATTAGTCTAATTATAAATGACAAACTTAGATGACTATTGATCTATATTATTCTCAATATCTATCTAACTTAAAGATTGAAATAGTAAACAACTGTGCAATAAATGGGGACAATATGACCTCCAAATATAAACAATGTGCAAGTATACATTGCAATATGGTAAATATATATATCAATACATAAACAATATATAAGTATCTTAATCAGAGGTAGAAGTGTACAATGCAATATGGTAAAATATACATATATCAATACAATATATATATGTCAATACATAAAAATGTTTTAAACAGAGGTAGAAGCATGCATGCATAAAATAGTCAACATAATTTAAGTTTGTATCAATATATAAGAATCAATACCAATATATTTGTCTAAAAACAATAACTCACAAGTACAAAGCTATTATCCCATAATCCAATTATCCCTCTTTTTTTTTTTAAGGATTCCTGCGCTTATAAAATTCCTCCCCCAACCCTCAACCCTATACTAATTATAACCAACCCCTAAATGATGTCCCTAAACCCAAGGACAAACTTTATTGGGAGAGGGGACGTAGTTCTCTAGAATTACTTCCAGCTGTCATGGGGGCGACGTTCTTTCTGGGGGATCCTGTGAAAGCAAAATGATGGTTAAATTTCAAGATCAATGTCTTTTAAAATTGCAAATAGTCTCTGAGTATTTTGTGGAGGACTGGCCAGAATGTTGTACAAGATGTGCATCATTTCAGCTAACCACGTTGGAATCGTCTTGTGCAGCTGGTACTCAAAACAGGTCTTGTAGTAGTGCTATCAGTATCATGATGTCATATCAACCAGGTGGAGTTGTTGTTATGGGGCCCCATCTTCTTCCTGGAAACTTCAAATGTCACTGCAGGAAAAACTGATTGTTCTTTGTGGAAAACTTAAACATTAATCATATATATTAATCATATATTAATATCATATATTATATGATTATAATAATATATAATCATATATTAATCATATAGACATATACAGACATACATATATTCAATAAAAGACATGATAGATATATTTAATGAAAGGTATGATAGATATGAAGAAAAGTAAAGATGTTTTATAAACTCATATTCCTTTCTGTCCCATATCATGGCTCTTGACATGAGACAGAAACTCCAGAAACTCTGGGTTTTTCTTTTAACAACAGGCTTGGAATTAGAGAGGGACTGAGCCAGAGTCTAACTCTAAATTAGCTCTATAAATTTAGAAATATGATTTAGTATATTTTACTTACAGAACCTATTCAGTTTTCTTGATAGTCCTTATTGGGCCATTATTTTCCATCTGTCAGTATTCAGATATCCAGGGTCCCTTGAACTTTTCAAAAATCAGTGTTTTCCTGTGGAGATAAGAACAGAACCCTGCCCCCATTCTATGTGTTTTTCTTACCAACTGTATGAATATCATCATTGTGGATGAGCTGTCATTTCTCCTTTCCAAGAGGTTTCTCCTCTTCATATTGAACCTTTATTAATTTTGATGGTATCCACAATTTTTCTTCTCCTGTGGAAACAAGAGCAAAACCCCTTCCCCAACGTAGCACATCTCCTGGCCTCCATTGAGAGGTCAGCACATCTTTGAAATAAACAGGTTGGTTTAGTTCAGAAGTTTTTTCCATTATCCAATGCCTCTCTGCTGCTGTTGTTCCTTTCTCATTAGCATTAAGAAAATTCAAGGTTAATAAAGCATTATGCAATCATTTCTGGGGGTATCTTTCGTCCCTTTCTGTTTGTTTAGCATATCCTTTATAGTACGATTTGATCTTTCTATAACTGCTTGACCTGTAGGATTGTATGGTATACCTGTAACATGCTTAATATTATAATAAGCAAAAAAATCGTTTCATTTTTCTAGATACATAAGCTGGACCATTATCTGTTTTTATTTGTGCAGGTATACCCATTATGGCCATAACTTCTAATAAATGTGTGATTACTGAGTCAGCTTTTTCTGAGCTTAAAGCGGTTGCCCACTGAAAGCCTGAATAAGTGTCAATGGTGTGATGTACATATTTTAATTTGCCAAATTCTAGAAAGTGAAACGCATCCATCTGCCAAATTTCATTCCTTTTAATACCCTTTGGATTAGTCCCTGCAGGCAATGGTGTTTGGTTATAAAAAGAGCAAGTAGGGCATTTCTTTACAATCTCCTTAGCTTGTTGCCATGTAATAGAAAACTCTTTTTTCAAGCCTTTGCTATTGACATGATGTTTTTTATGAAATTCAGATGCCTCCAGCACACTACCAATCAATAATTGATCAATATCTGCATTACCTTGTGCTAGAGGACCTGGCAGACCCGTATGGGATCGGATATGCGTTATATACATAGGGCAGAGCCTGTTTCTGATCATGTCTTGTACCTGGATAAACAATGAGGTCAGTTCTGTATCATCAGGTATAAATTCAGCAGTTTCAATATGCAAAATAACTCTTTCTGCATATTGCGAGTCAATAATTATATTAAGAGGTTCTTTAAAATCCCTAAGCACCATAAGGATGGCATATAATTCTGCCTTCTGGACAGAATCATAAGGACTTTGTTCCACTTTACTCAATTCTTCTGATTTGTAACCTGCTTTCCCTGATTTATTAGCATCGGTATAAAATGTATGGGCTCTGGTTATTGGAGCATCACGGACAATTCGAGGGAGGATCCAAGAAGTTCTCTTTATAAAGTTAAGTCTCTTGCTTTTTGGGTAATTGTTATTGATTTCTCCCAAAAAATTAGCACAAGCTCTTTGCCATGGTTCATTGTCTTCCCACAACTTTTTTTATCTCATCAGCAGTGAAAGGCACTATAATTTCTGCTGGGTCTATACCTGCTAATTGACGAAGTCTCAATTTTCCTTTTATAATCAATTCAGAGACTTTTTCCACATAAGTTTTTAATTTTTTACTTGGTTTGTGTGGTAAAAAGATCCATTCTAAAATAGTATCTTCCTTCTGCATTAAAATTCCTGTAGGAGAAATTCTGGAAGGTAATATAACTAGAATGCAACTAAGATTTGGATCTACCCTATCTACATGTGCCTCCTGTAATTTTTCCTCAACCATCATCAGTTCCTTTTCTGCTTCAGCTGTTAACTCTCTGGGACTATTCAAATCTTTGTCACCATCTAAGGTTTTGTTTAAATGAATTATTAGATCAGGTGTTATCCCAACAGCTGGTCGTAGACTGGAAATGTCTCCCAATAATCTTTGAAAGTCATTAAGAGTTCGTAACCGGTCTCTCCTGATTTGTGCCTTTTGAGTCTTAATTCTTTGTAAGCCTATTTTATAACCTAAATAATTAACAGAATCTCCTCTCTGAATTTTTTTAGGAGCAATTTGCAATCCCCATTTAGATAATACTAGTTTTACTTCTTCAAACAGCCTTTCTAAGGTATCTTTGTTTTGATCAGATATCAGGATATCATCCATATAGTGGTATATTATGGACTTAGGAAATTGTTTGCATATAATTTTCAATGGTTGGCTTACAAAATATTGGCACAGGGTGGGAGAGTTCAACATTCCCTGTGGGAGGACGGTCCACTGGTACCTCCTTGCAGGCTGAGAGTTATTATAGGTAAGCACTGTGAAGGCAAACTTTTCTGTATCTTTTTCTTGTAATGGTATAGTGAAGAAACAATCTTTCAGATCAATAACTATAAGAGGCCATCCCTTTGGTAACAGGGAGGGCAGAGGAATTCCAGATTGCAGAGGGCCCATAGGTTGAATAACCTTGTTGATAGCTCTAAGATCTGTCACCATTCTCCATTTACCAGATTTTTTCTTAACAACAAATACAGGAGAGTTCCAAGGGCTGGTAGATTCTTCTATATGTCCAGCATCTAATTGCTCTTGTACCAGCTCTTCTAAAGCCTGTAACTTTTCCTCAGCTAAAGGCCACTGTTTAGTCCATATTGGTTTCTCAGTCAACCATTGTAGAGGCATGGCTGTTGGTACCTCTGAAGGGCCATCAATTGTGTTGTGTTCTTATATAGCTCTAATGGCTGGTTTCCGCCATCTGTAATATCTTGTAATATTGTCCTCAGAAATATAGGCTCTGGAAGCAGCAGGAATGTTAATTTGGGTATTCCATTGCTGCAATAGGTCATGGCCCCATAAATTCACTGCAATATTTGCTACATATGGCCTTAGTTTTCCTATTTGTCCGTCTGGACCTATACAATTGACCCATCTCGTGCTTTGTCTTACTCGAGATAGGGTTCCAATTCCTAAGAACTGAATATCTACCTCCTGAAGAGGCCAATGCAGATGCCAAGACTCTGGTGTAATGATACTTACATCCGCACCTGTGTCCAGTAAGCCAGTAATAAGTTTGCCATTTACACACACTCTTAGCTGTGGTCTTTGTTCATTGATAGAAGTCTGCCAGAATATTCGTTTACTTTGTCCTCTTAGATTTCTTGATTCATTCACCACATTTAACTCATCCTTCAGGCCGTTATTGCTTTTAACAGCAGGCACGGGGCATTCTAATTTCCCTGAAGAGGCATGTTCTCTGCAGTGATCGGAAATGACTGGACCACATTTGCCATGGTTGCCTTCGAGAGGCCCCCTATTGAGTTTCCCGATGGCAACGGGTTGCCCTGTTTATCTCTTGTTGACCTACACTCATTCGTCCAATGCCTGCCCTTTCCATATCTCCTACATAAACCTGAAGGCTGAGTCCTCCTATTCCTGTTATTCCTAGAAGAGGCATTATTCCTGGAATTCCATTGTCTGCAGTCCCTTTTCATGTGTCCCATTTTGCCACAGTGAAAGCATTTTGTAATCTGATGTCTCCTTTTACCTTTGGAAATTGCTTCTTGTACCCATGTTTCATTGCCATAATCAAATGTATCAACATTCATTGTATGTAAAACCCATTCGTCCAAAGGCGCTGATCTGAGCTTTAAAGGCCCCAGGATCCTTTTGCATTCTACATTGGCATTCTCATATGCCAAAGACTCAATTACTATATTTCTTGCTTCTGGATCAGGTATCCCTATTTGTACAGTCTTAGTTAGTCGTTGCAAAAAGTCACTAAAGGGTTTTCTCTGACCCTGTTTGACCCTGACATACGATTCTACTCTCTTACCTGAGTCTTGAACCCTGTCCCAGGCCCTTAGAGCTGCTGTAGCACATATGGATAAAATGTTTTCATCATAAAGAGCTTGTTCCTGAGGATCAGAGTAAGGTCCTTCCCCTAGAATTTGATCTAGAGAAACCTCAATTCCTTTCGCTGATTCTTGTTGTTGTAAAAGTCTGGCCTCTTGTTTGAATAGGCATTTGAAATGCCATAAAGGTCCGTTCTCGAGGATAGCTGATGTGAGCTGGTTACAATCTTGAGGGGTGGCCCTGTTGCTCAGAGCCCAGGATTTTAACATCTCCCTAACAAAGGATGAATGTAGTCCATAATTCACAATTGCTTGTTTAAATTCTTTCAGATCATTCATACGTATAGGCTCCCATGTATGTTCTTTAATGACCTTAGGGGTTTTGGAGCCAGTTTTCTTTTCTGATGTTATTACTGGAAAGGCAGGTATAACTCTATGTAGACTGAGAGTTTTTTGAGGTGAAGGTTGCCTTTCTACCTTTTGCTCCTGTTCATCAGAGTCTATGATTTCCTCAATCTTATTAAATCTGCTCACCATTGCCTTCTGTAAGTCCTGAATCTCCTGTCCAGTATTATGCTCCAAAGCCTTCATTAACGATTCTAAGGCATGGAGCTTGTCCGTCAGAGACACTATTTCCTCCTTGGACACAATCGCCTTCATTGATAATTCCAAGGCGTGGAGCTTGTCCGTTAGAGATACGATATCCTCCTTGGACATAATCCTCATGGCATGTACTGTGCCTTCTTGTATGGAAATCCTGTCAATTAATCTATCATACCCTTTTGATAAAGTCCGATTTTCACATTCAATGGTTATAATCCTCTCAGCTAATGTTTCAGCACTTACAGTCATGGACTGGAGGTTATGAGTCATTTTGGTTGTCCCCTCCTCCAGAGCAGTGAAGCTCCCTTCTAAAGAAGCAATATCAGACTGTACCTTCTTGATATTTTGGTCAGTCAACCGAGTCATATCAAACAAAGATCTAGTCTCCTCCTTGAGAACTCCAAACTCTGATCTAGTCTCCTGCTTGAAAACTCCAAACTCTGATCTAGTCTCCTGCTTGAAAACTCCAAACTCTGATCTAGTTTCCTCCTTGAAAACTCCAAACTCTGATCTAGTTTCCTCCTTGAAATCTCCAAACTCTGATCTAGTTTCTTCCTTGAAATCTCCAAACTCTTTTTTGAGGAGGTTGGTATCAGTCTGAATTGTTCTTAAGGTTTTAATCTCTGCCCTCAGCATTGTAGATTCAGTCTGTAAGGACTGTATTTTTCTTATAAAATAGCCAAACACCAGAAAAGCAACAGATCCCAGGAATAACAAAGTAAGAGGAATATCTGAGACATCCTTCAGAATATCCTCCATAGCGCAATTGAAAAAACCATTGAACTTTTGGATAGTAATATTTTCTGACATTTTCAATCAAAGGAAATTGTACTTGTATGTATGTATGTATGTATTTATTTTCAACCGAAAAGAAAAATCTTACCTGTAATGACCGTTGCCTGCCAGTAGGAGGTGGGGCGCACCTGAATCCACATGGCAGTGGTGTTGATTGAGGAAGTAAACTCTAGAATATATACACTCAAATCCAGAGGTTAAATCCACAGATCACAAAAGGTCAGAGAGCTTCCAGTGGCCAATAAACAAGGCAATAAACAAGGCCCTGCTGCTCTGTTCAACCGGATGCAGAGGGTCATGACACAGCCACTGGGCTGTTGCTAAAGAGGCCTAGTGCTTTGGGCCCCCTGTCCTTGTGCTGGGATTAAGGGTCAAGCCGCTTGCAGCACTCCTAATCAGTTATGGCGGATGGCAGGGGTTTCAAACAGCTTGCTGGAACTTCAAAGGGAGCTTGCGCTGTGAGCTCTTTGACTCACGTTGCAAGGAAAAATTTAAAAATCCGTGCCGAACAGGGCAAAGTAAGCCAGCAGAGACTGTCTGGACCTGTGTATCCTGGGAGGCCGAGCCAGGGGTGGGGGGGTGGGGTGGTTCTTAAACCAAATGTTGGGCGTCAATTATTGGCGAATCAATCCCACACCAGTTATGTTTTAAGGGGTTATTTATTTTGGGGGGTAAAACTTACATACACCATAAACCGTCAGGAAGGAAGCCTAGTCGCAGGAGCCGGGAGCAGGAGCCAGGAGCAAGCACCGGAACCAAGAGCCGGAACCAAGAGGGTCTGATCCGGATCTGCTTCTCTTTTTAAAAGAGAAATATACCACGTCCCAGTGGGCTGGTATTTCAGCAGCTATTGGCTGACGGAGCGGAAGTCGCTCCCCGCTGCACTGTGGGCTCGTATTTCAACGACTATTGGTTGAGGCAGCGGAAGTTACTCCCACAACATTTTCCTGCCTCTGTCTTCTGAGTGATGAATTAAAGGATTTTTTTCTTTCGAACTTGTATGTCTAACTACACTCTGAAGTCTAGAAGTCCAAGGGTAGAGACTGTGAGTGCCCTGCTTAAAAAAATGGTATACAGGCAACCAGGTGCCTGCAGGAGAGAAAAGGAACCCCTGCTTACAACAGCTTGCCTATTCTTAGATGAAAAGTATTGGTCAACTATTAAGGGGCCTACCGCCATGACTCCAAACACTTACACTGAACCCTTGTCCCTGTACTACTGCACTGGCAAGTGAATTTCAACACTAGTTTCAACATAAATTTCAGTGGGAACTAAAGACATACAACAGTGGTCACAGACAAGTCTTGTTGTTAGCAATATCTGGAATGGAATGAAATATATGCCTGAAGTTGCCAGGCTTAGAGACAGGGGACTAAGTTGATGCCCCAAAACATTTACATTAAGGCATCCTAAGATCATCCCATCAGACCCAAAATCTCAGGACTTACAGAATGATGTTGTGAGTACTAAGCTGAAGAGGGATAATGGGATAATATCAGAAACAGACATTGGCTCTACTGTCTCTAATCTCCCCAGTACTCCATGGCCTCCTGTAGGAGAGACTACAGCCCCCAAATTACAGATGGGAAAGCTGAGCTCAGTGGAGCTACTGGATCCCACAGACAGAATGAGGACAGAGCTGTGTCTGTGAACTCACCCTTTATACTCAGCCCCAAGAGCAGGTCTGGCCCAGAGTAAAACATCAATAAATATATGAAGTATGAATTAACATCATACAGCATTATTATAATTATTATTAAAGGGAAGACATAAGCTATACTCTTGTGCTCTAAAGCTCACATTCTTAGCACCCAAGACCCAAATCCAATATGTTGTACAGCTCAGAGAGATGCCTATATTCTTCAAGTTGTTGAAGGGTTGAAGGAAGAAAGGAAGGAAAGAACAAATTAAAAATAAAACCCTAATATATTCATTTATACTCCATCTTTCTCTCCCTTATTTAGGAATCATTTCAGAAATACATCAGAGCAGAAGAAGAGAAACCCTTTTCCCCATGCAGATCTGGAAAACAAATGATTTGCTGCAAAATTTCGCACAGCTGCTACTTCTACAAAAACCTTGCCCAAGAGGCCGGGAGACCTTGCTCTGCAAAAGCTGGCGTAAATATAAAGGAGAGGAGAGAGGACATCTGATTGAGATCCAAGACTTATTTTGCCCAAGCCAAGATATCCAGAAAGAGCCTCAACTTGTTGTATTAGAGGGGGTTGCTGGGATTGGAAAGTCAATGCTGGCTAGGCAGGTGAGGAAAGCATGGGGGGAAGGCCAGCTCTACAGGGATCGCTTCCAGCATGTCTTCTACTTCAGCTGCAGAGAGCTGGCCCAGTGCAAGCAGCTGAGTCTGGGTGAGCTTATAGCAAAAGACCAGACTCTGTCTGCAGCTCCCATGAGGGAGATCTTGTCTCACCCTGAGAAGCTGCTCTTCATCCTAGATGGCATAGATGAGCCAGCATGGGTCTTGGAAGATAAAAATCCAAATTTCTGCCTGCACTGGAGCCAGCCACAACCTGTGCACACACTGCTGGGCAGTTTGCTTGGGAAATCTGTCCTGCCTCAGGCTTCCTTGCTGCTCACAGCTCGAACCACAGTTCTGAAGAAGCTCATTCCTTCCTTGGGGCAGCCACGTTGGGTGGAGGTCCTGGGCTTCTCTAAGTCTGAACGGAAGAAATACATCTACAAATACTTCACAGAGGAAAGCGAAGCAATGGCAGCTTTTAACTTGGTTAAATCAAACCCAGTGCTCTCAACACTGTGTGAGGTACCCTGGGTGTCCTGGCTGGTCTGCACCTGCCTGAAGCAGCAGATGGATCAAGGACAAGAACTCTCACTGACCTCACGGACCACCACGGAGCTCTGCCTGAAATACCTTTCCCAGACTCTCTCAGGACATGCCCTGGGGTACCAGCTCAGAGCACTCTGCTCACTGGCTGCTGAGGGAATCTGCCAAAAAAAGACCCTGTTCAGTGAGAGAGATTTTCAGATCCAAGAATTGGCAGATGGTGTCATTGCCACTTTCCTGAAGACTGGTATCCTTCAAAAGCATCCTGAATCTCTGAGTTACAGCTTTGCCCACGTGTATCTCCAGGAGTTCTTTGCAGCAATATCCTATGTATTGGAGAATAATGTGCTAAGACTTGGTTATATGAATGTCTACAGAATTGTGGAAGCACTAAAGGAAGTCTATGGAAGACATGACCTGTTTGAAGCACCCACTGTGCGCTTCCTATTTGGTCTTTCAAGTAAAAGAGGAATAAGAAAAATGCAGAAGATCTTTGCCTGCAGTTTGCTTCAGGAGACAGGGTTGTACCTACAACGGCACATCCTAAAGGAAACCCAACACCATCAACCCTATACTCTGGGTTTCCTCCATTGTCTGTATGAGACTCAGGATGGGGACCTCCTGACAGATGTAACGCACATTTTTCAGGGAACAACAGTGCATGCCTCAGTGGATACAATATACCCAGTGTTCCAGACAAACATTAACCACCTGGTGGTTCATACAGATGTGGAACTCATGGTGGTCACTTTCTGCATTAAGTTCTGCCACCATGTGAAAAGGCTTCAGCTGAACGCTTGTGGACAACAGGAACAAACACCGGTGGCCCCCAGTATGGTTCTGTGAGTATCCAGACACAGCCCTCTCTCCAGCTTCCCTGTGGATTGAATGAGCACACGTGTTCTGAGCACCAGTAGTACTCTTAGTTGGTTTCAGGTCATCAGGAAACAGGACACCAGCGAGATGTAACTGCTGAATCTGAGCACCTTTCTCTGCCTCTGTGTGCTTAACTATGCAATTGAGGTATGAACTTGGTAAGGGCCACCCGCCTTCTCTGATTCAAATCCTCTTCGCCCTTCACAAGGTTCAAAGGACCCATAGGTACTGGTCCTCTCACTCGTCATGCTTTCTCTCTGAGAGAAACCTCATCCAACTCCTGCAGGCACCATCTTCCCTCCCCATGACAAGTACCTTGGACCTGAGGCCTTCCCACCCCAGAAGGCTTATTCATTAGAGTTCCTGTATTTTTCCTGATCAGATGCTTTTCTTTTGTGTGTCAATGAAGGCAGATTGAGCCTGACACTCTGCTTGAGGGTGTCCTAATGTCCACCGATCCCAGCAGCAATGTAGACCTTGTATTCCAGGGCCCTCTTTCACTGTGCAGAAGTGGTAAACCGTTTCAGTATGTGTCTCTCCCCTTTCTAGATGATTCATTAAGCACTGATTTTATACCAGGGCCTGCCAATCAATAGCAAGAGAGAAATACAGTTGTTCTCCAAGGATTTAAAACTGGAAGAGAAGAAAGTCAACTACTCTAATTACACAGGGTGGGACTGTTGAAATATTCAGAAACAACAGTTATCTAGTGTTGAGGACTTTGACACCAAGCTGAAAACACAGCAAGAGCCCATGTGAAAAATAAATAACTTAAAAGTAGTGGAGCAAAGGTTAGAGAACAGGAAGAGGATGAGGGGAGGAGGGAAAACTGGTCAAAGAAAACAAATGTCATTAACCGGTATTATATACATGTAGGAAGTTGTCTCAATAACTCTCATTTTATATTCATAGGATGAAATAATAAAAAAAATACTTGCTGTAGAAGACTGAGGATTTATCAGTTATCAAAACAACAGAAAGTTAGTATCCTACAGAATTCCATTTCTTAGAGAGCAGCATTAAATATTGTGTTAACTGAGCTTGATTGGGTACATGTCATCCCTAACTCAGAAGGTTGACACAAGAAGGTCAGAAGTACCAGTCTAGCCTGGGCTACATAGTGTGATGTTGTCTCAAAATGTCATTGACTAAGGATGATACTCATTTGGTAGAGAGATTGCCTACTCTGTTGGATAATTTTCTGTTGCTGTGATAAAGCACCATGGCCAAGGCAACTTATGGGAGAATTTATCTGGGCTTCTGGTCCAGAGGGATCAGGGTCCATCATGGCAGAGGGAAAGGATGATGACTGGAGCAGCAGCTGAGAGCTTATTTCTTGAACCACAAGCAGGAAGCACAAAGAATATACCGGGTGTTGCTCAAGGCATTGAAATCTTAAACCCTATCCCCAGTGATATATTTCCTCCCATAAAGCCATACCTAACCCTTTCCAAAGAGAACCGCCAGTTAAGGATCAAGCATTCAAATTTGCATGTCTAGGTGACCTGTCATTCAAAACACCTCACCTAATAAGCCCAAGACCCTAGGTTTGATCAACAGCATGAAAAAAGGAATATGACACCCCCTTTGTTTTTTTCTGTATATAATTTTCTATGGGATTCCTGAGCCACACAATTTCTGTTATCTTATATTCATGTTTATTTGCTTAATGAATCAAGACTGTCTTCTCTGGTACTAAAGGTTTAGTACTCACCATTCTGAATAGCCGTCTGATATTGCCTAGAGAGAATTTCTTAGTGAATTGGTTTCTTCCTGCTCTTGGCCAGTATAAGTTGTTTCTAAGTGTCTGTGGTTATAAAGAAGTGAGCCTTGAAGGACCTTGATACAGATGATGGAAATAGAGGTGGCCTGGTGTGGAGCTTCAGAAGAATTCCAAGTATGTACAGAGACAGAGACCAGATAGGGCCAGAGAAACAAGGAACACCAGCCTGCTTGCAGGGACAGTAACCTTCAGAGCCTTGGGACAACCCCATGGGATAGGGAGAGGCTTTGACTAATAGTGACATAGAAAAATTGAGGGGGAAATCAGACAAGGCAGGGAGAGAAGTAGGAAGTCATTGCATGTAAGGAAAATGGGTGGACCTTGGTTAAAGTTAAGGAATAAAAGATGGCAGGTGAGTGTCTTAGTTCGGGTTCCTATTGGTTTAAAGAGACATCATGACAAGAAAACCTTTGATTGTGGGGACTCGCTTTCAGTTTAGAGATTCATCCCATTATCATCACAGTGGGATAGGGCAGTTTACAGGTAGAGACAGCACTGGAGAGGTAGCTATTACATGTTGATAAGCAGGAAACTAGAAGTAGACTGTCTCACTGGGTGTGGCTTGAGCGTATATGTGACCTCAAACCCTGCCTCCACAGTGATACACTTACTCCAGCAAGACCATTCCCTCTCCAATAAGACCACAACTTCTAAAATTGAAGCTCGCTTTAGGGGCCATTTTCTTTCAAACTACCATAGTGAGAAACTTATGTATGTGACTCATAGTGATGCCTCTTGTTTCGTGATAGCACATTCTGAAGTTCCACTCTCAGTCAGTGTACATGCTAAACATGCATCCAAACTACCATCCTGTGGGAACTGAGAGTCTGGTTCCACCGTTAAGAGAGCCTGATACTCTTGCAAAGGATGTGGATCCATTCCCAGCACCCACAGCAGGTGGCTCACAACCACTATTATCTATATTTCCAGAGGATCCGATGCCCTGCTTCAAGTCTCTGCAGGTTTCTGCATGCATAGAGTGCACACATACAAGCAGGCATACAAACATACAGTCTTGGGGCTTGTATTGCTATGAAGAGATACCATGACAACGGCAACTCTTTTTAAATTTTTTTATTTATTTTATTTTTCTTATTTGAAACGAAAACAAACTATCTTTTTTTTTTAATTTTACTTACCAATCCTAGTTCCTTCTCCCTCCTATCTTTCCATTACATCCACCTTCCTTCCCACTCCACCCCCATCCATTCTCCAGGGAGGGTAAGGCATATTGCTAGGGGAAAGGTTCAGTGCCCTTTATACTATATCAAGGCTAAGTAAGGTTTCCATCCAAAGAGAATAGGTTCCATAAAAGTCGTTACAAGCAGTAGGAATCAGTCCTGGTGCCACTGCCAGTGGCCCTCTAGTCTGCCCCAACCACACAACTATCACCCACATTCAGAAGGACTAGTTTGGACCTATGCTGGCTTCTTCCTTGTCCAGCTGGAGTTGATGAGCTCCCATTAGCTCAGGTAAGCTGTTTCAATGGGTGTTCCCATCACGGTCTTGACTCCTTTGCTCATATTCTCACTCCTCCCACTCTTTAACTGAACTTGGGGAGCTCAGCTCACTGCTCTGCTTTGGATCTCTGCCTTCCATTTCCATCACTTGCTGGATGAAGGTCTTGTCTTATGAGGGATTTAAAAGGAATCATAATCCTAAACTGCTGGAGAACCCCCCCCAAACAAAACCCCAAAATTGTGTACTTGGGACATATCTGAGTATATTAGCTGCTTCCACCTTCTGCCCTGTATTCTCCCAGGAAGGAAAAAGGCAATTTACACTGACTCACAACTAAGTAAGCATTTTGAACTGATACTTTGTAATAAGAAATTGTAAATTCTGGATTATCTATGACTCACAGAGTCCAGTGTTTCTCTGCATTCTTTGAGTCACCTATAAAGTTTTGTTTGGACTCATTTTTACCATAAATCTAATAATATTAGCTCAAATGGCATTCAACAAGGTAATAGTGATCTAAATCCATTTTAAATATTAAAATGTATTTTCTATACTGGAAAACTTGTAACTCTTTCTTGGGACTATGAAGTCAAATTATTTTCTGAATATAAAAAACAGTTAATTGGCTGAACTTTGAGTCTTCAGGATACATGCCTGAAGAGGACATTTCCACCCGCACCCCAGGTCTGTATCACCACCTATCTGGTATGGAACGCGACTCCATACCTTCCACGAGCTAGGTAAGGTCCTAGGGGTTAAAACACAAGATGCACAACACAGAGATAGAGAGTTCGAGTCATTCTCAAGAGGAGAGAATGCCCGTTTATTTAAGCTTAATCCGGGGTTAAAATTCCCTTTGGCCCCAGTAATGGAAACCCCTCCCAGCCAGAGGGGGATGGGGAAGCTGGCGCTGAGTGAGCTTCTCCACAGGCAGGAGGTTGAAGGGTGTAAGGCAGAGTCAGACAGGTAAGAGGTACCTTGGTGCCTGGGCTTTTCCAGGCAGGTTAAGAAAATTACCATTTTAAAGTAATATAAAGCCCTATGCTATTATACCAGGCTAGAGCAGAACAAGCATGGAACTAGCAGGAAGCTTTAGCTGGTTAGCCAAAACAGTCCTTGATTTGCATCCCAGGGAGCAAGGGAGGGCCCGGGCCTTACACATGCCCATAGAAGAAAACGGAGGTTTGGAACTTGTGAAGAGAGTTAATCGCTGTCCTAGGTTTCCAGTCAGACCTAGCAAAAGATACTGCACGCAGCACTTAGGTTGCTCTGCACTTTCAACCTTAGTTTGACAAATAAAAAAGCTGGCTCTAAGTCCTTGGACACAAAATTGCCTTTCTTGGAATTGTTTATCTCAAAAACCATTAGCAAGGCACATGCTCTAATCTAAAACTACTTTGAAGCTATTGCACAGCTGTTCTGGTAGTTGGGGAAAATTCGGTTATTTTTATAGGCATTGCCTGTGTATCATTTTTACATGCATTTTTATTCATTAAAACTCTGTGTAAGCTAACATTAGACAATACAGCTTAAGGATGAGTATTCTTCTTGACAATCACCAGATAAAAATGCTGAGTAGGTCAGTATGTATTCATCAGATAAACATGCTATGATGCAGGGAAATTTGCAGTAGCACATATGAAGTTACAGACAGAGACAAAAGATATTCCAGAGTCTGTAGCGTGGCCTGGAAAAATGAGGTTTCCCATCAGAGAATGACTTTCTGGTAGGTGGGAACCTTAACTATTAACTATCATCTGCTGCTCCTTTGACAATGGCACCAACACACCTAGACTGATTCAGAAACAGACACACAAAATGGGCACACAGAATGCTATGATAAGGATGTAGATGAGGAACCACTCAGGAAAGGATCCAGATGTTGGAGCAAAGGAGCAGGTAGAAGCTGGTGAATCCTGGGGATGGCATATTGAGGCGTGGTTCTCAAGCAGATAGAAACCTAGTCTGCCTTGTGAGGCTGTGCACATCAGACCATGCACACATGAATCACGTCTACCAAATATCTCTCTCCCTCAGGTCCAGGTGGACTCCGATCACTGATGCCACTTGGCAGATATTCTTCTCCACTCTTGAGTTCACAGGAAGTCTGAAGGAGCTGGACCTAAGTGGAAATGAACTGAGCTACTATGCAGTGCGGAGTCTCTGTAGTACCCTGAGATGTCCTGGATGTCAACTAAGGACATTGTGGTGAGTCTGGTTTGGATTCTTTCCTGAAGCAGAGATGGATGGCAGGAAAACAGAGGCAAAAGCTGGGTCTAGGGTGAGGTTTCATATCCATTGCAGATTCATCAAAGCCTCTGGCTACACCTATGGCAGAGGCCAGAATGTTATGTTAAAGAAATGGAAAAGGGATTCTATTCTTAGAGATCATGGAATACTGATATTCAACAGGGAGGCCCACTAGCTTTTGCTAACAACAGGCCCATTAGGGCTTCAGTGGAGCAAACATCCTGAGGAAGTGGCTGCAGCAGAGCTGAAGAGCACAGAGGAGGAGGCTAAATGAAGCAGAGGGAAGAAAGCTCCAGGCCCAGGGAATGGCATCCCCACTTCCTCCTGCTCTCTCCCTTGTAATCAGCCTTTTGCTCTGTTTCTATGGACTCCATATTTACTAAGATTTCACATAACAAGTGAGTCATGTCCTTATTCTATTGGTGAATGTCACTTTAGATGACTCTTGAAATACACCAGTGAGCTGTCCTGAGTCTCATGGAGGTCTGTCATGGCCAGTCACAGCAGAGCAGTGGGTCTCAACCTGTGCTCCATGATTCTGCAGCTCAGCTGTGGTTAGCATGGAATTGTCTACCCAGACTAGAAAAGGCACTAGAAAAGCTAATCACTGCTAACACCGCATGCCAGGGCTCACAAAGGGAGACCATAGAACAGGTCTCAGGAGCAGTGATCCCTGGAGAATCTGATGGTGAGCATCTCCCATACAGGCTTGTCAACTGTGGCCTCACATTCAGGCACTGTGCGGACCTGGCCCCAGTGCTCAGTGCCAGCTCCAGCCTGACTGAGCTAGACCTGCAGCTGAATGACCTGGGAGACCTTGGTGTGAGACTGCTGTGTCAGTGGCTCAGGAGTCCTGCCTGCAACCTCAGAATCCTGCGGTAAGTAAGGCTCCAGGATGCCATTCTTGAGAGGGGGAAAGAAGGGACATGGGGGTGTAAAATATATGGGATATGGAAAAGAAATGGGACAGATAACACATAGTCAGCATGGCTCCTGACCAGCTGTGCCACTTATACCTGAGACTTGGGCAAGTCACCGTATTCTGTAAAATTCAGTTTCCTCATCTATCAGGTGGAATGCCACACCCACCTCATGGATTCTAATGACATAAAGTGTACATATGTAAAAACAAATACCAGGTAGGTATCTGGGTACTGTCCAGTCATATGTACTAGCAAGGCTATTACCTTACCAGACCCCCAGGTTTGCCTTGCTCCAGAACAGTGATTCAATCATTTATTCATTCATGAATACATATGGCCACGCATTCATATCAAGGACCCTCTGTGCTAAGCACTAGGGATACAATCACAAACACACAAGGTTCTCTTCTGCTAAAGCTGTGTGGGAAGAGACAAATAAAGATCTCCCATCAGCCCATGACACTATTGCCAAACTCTGTTGAAGGCTATGAAGTCAACAGTATTGTGAGAATGATGGTTGTAAGAGGGCATTTACAACAATTTATTTATTGTCTATTGGATGGCTCATGAGTGCTTTCCCTAGGCCTGATAGAGAAATAGGCTTTGGTTTGGCCAACCTGGAGACAACAGTCTAGGCAAAGGAAGAGTTAGAGAAAGCTCTAGAACAGAAAGTGGCTGTAGCCCTGGGGGCTCATGGGGTTTCACTATAGGAGCTTGACATGGTCCTCTGTCCAGAATGTCTATGGGGATATGGCCATGACCTCCATCTACTGGGAATGCTGATAGCAACTCTGTGACTCTTTGTCAATATGAATCCCCTCATCTACGTCCATGTTCCCTTCCCTGGGAGAGTCTATTTTCAATGACTGACATGTGGGGAGGGATATAAAGGGCCAGCCCTCATTTCAGCTCTGGAAAGTTCCAAAGGTCCTCATCCTGGCTTCAGATCTCCCTGCACACTGACCACGTTCCACTAGGACTGACTGTGTCATTGTCACGTCTCTGTCTGCTAAGCCTGATGTTCTCCATTATTTGTCCTGGATTTGGCTTAAGAATGAACTTAATAAAGCCCCTCACTTTTCATCTATAGACAACAGTGTCAAGGATCCTGGACCCTGAGGCTTCATGATTCTGTTGTGGATCCCAGGAAAAATAGCCCCTTCTTGTGTTTGCAGGCTGGACCAGGCCCCTCTCAGTGACCCAGTGATTATGGAGCTCAGGGTCTTAGAGGCAGAGAATCCGCAGCTGCTCATCTACAGCACATGGTAAGGAGTGAACACATAATTACTACTGGTCAACTCAGCCTCTATGTGGCTTTGAGAGCCACTGGTCTAGATTTGAGCAGGAAAGGGTGACATAGGAAGGCCTGGAGGCGGACAGGGGCCACAGCAAGAACTAAGAGCCACCCTAAGAACCTTCTGTTTCTCCCCAGAGGAAATGAGGAAATGAGGAAATGAGAGGCATTTCAGCACCTCGGTCATGAATGGACAGCCTCACCTTTTTTTTTTTTTTTTTTTGATTATACCCGAGAGAGATTTTACTTAAAGGGTTTTGTTTTGTTTTTTTTATAGTTTTTTGTTTGTTTGTTTTGTTTTTCTTAATTTATAAAAATTTCCACTTCCACCCCTCCTCCCAATACCCTCCCACTCCCCCCACTCCCTCTCCTCCTCCCTCTCCATCCAGCCCTAAGAGCAGTCAGGGTTTCCTGCCCTGTGGGAAGTTCAAGTTCCTCCCCCCTCCCTCCAGGTCTAGGAAGGTGAGCATCCAAACAGACTGGATCCCAAAAATCCAGTGTATGCCGAGGAAACAAGTACCAGTGCCATTGTCAATGGCTTCTCACCCTTTTTTATGATCAGCTACTATGTAGAAAATGAACTAGCTGTGAATAAATCAGAAGCAGGGACACCTGCCAGAGGATACCGCAGAGGATAGGAACAATGTTCCCTCTATCCTGGGACAAGGATGGGGTCTTTGGGGGGGGCAGAGTAGTGAACATAAAGAGAGAGGTTTAGAAGGTCCTATCTTGGTGCTTAGCATTCAAGGTAAATGATTATTAGTTTGTTTTGTGCAACTATAACACAATGTCTGACACTGGGCACTTAATATCAAGAATTGAGATTTTTTTCTTGCAGTTATGGATACAGGGAAGAACCAGGGCATGGACCCTGCATCTAGAGAATCCTTCTTCCTGTCCCATCTGATTGTGCAACTGGGAGGTTTGAGAGTAAGAGACCAATGTGGCTTTTGTGACAAGTCCTGTCTGGGCACAGATGTCTACAGCTGTGACGATGTCATTAACCCCTTCATGACAGCAGAGCACTCGTGACCTCATTGTGTCTTATCCTTCACCCTGTCACACTGTGACACTGGGGATTGACTTTCTAATGAGTAAGCACTGGGGAACACACTCAAACTAAAGCAAAGGAGGGGTTGAGATGATCCCTGTTCTAGCAGCATGGATGCCTGGGAGGATGGGGACTTCATAGAGTTCTGGTCCAGAAAAGAATCATGAAACCGAGTTCAAATTCAGATGAGTTGTATTTTATGTCACAATATTGTGTACACAGCTCTGGTTTCTATGGTTTCTCCTGACATCTGAAAAAAATAACATGTCTGTGCATAGGAAGCCACGTGTGTTGGTCCCTAGTAAGGACCCAGGTGGAGAAGGAGTGGATGGCAGCCTGACCTCATTCAAGCAGCAGAGACTACAGTCAGGTACGGGACAGATTCAGTCCCAGACCATTACCATTATAATTGTCAAAAGAAGGGAAATCTATGGGAGGAATTCATCAATTCTTTTCTTTTCTTTTTTTTTTTTGAGGTGGGGGGAGAAAAGTCTTTATTTGGCTTATACTTTCAGGTCATAATCCATCATTAAGACAAGTCAGGGGGAGCTCAAGGAGGAACTAGAAGGCAGAAGCCATGGAAAAAAGCTGCTTACTGACTCCCTCTATTGCTTCATGCTTAGCTGTTTTCTTATACATCCCAGGATTGTATTGCCCACAATGGACTGGGTCCTCACGTATCAATCTTCACTCAAGCCAGTCACTCACAGACACAGATACAGGCCAATCTGATGGAGGCAATTCTTCAGTTTAGATTCCTTGTTCCTAGGTGACTCTATGTTGTATCATGTGAACAAAAAATGACCACACAAAAAGTCCCTTTACAAATTGACTTTGGAAATACTCAGATGGCTTACAGTGCTACCATAAAATCATAGAATTTGGGCTGAAATACATGCCAGATCAAAGATTTTTATCAGGCAGGGTACATGACTTGTTCACCAGAACCACTCTAGTTGTTCTATACAATAACAGCTAAATGCCCCTTTTTCTACAAGGGAGGCAAAATTCTGAATCAGAGATATCTCAAAAACTTTTAAATAAATATACTCTACTTTGCAGGTCAGAAGAGTGATTAGTCAAGAAATGACCATACTTTTGGACAGTGGAAGATACTCTGAACCCAAATTACTTAAATTGACATGATCCAGACTGAGTGGGTATAACCAAATGACACAGGAGTCACATAGAGGAGTAATTGAAAAAATAAAAGAAAGAAGTTCTTCTTTTATTCATTCTTTTATTTTTTTTAGAATTTAATACACAAGTACTACAATTACATCATTTTCAGCCCTCAGTCTGCCTGCTTCAACAATTCCTGTGTCCCACCAACCAACTCTGTCACAAATTCATGAGTTGTTCTTCAATATTATTGCTAAATACATGTATATTTACATACATGTGTGTATGTAAATACAACCTGATGAGTCCATTTACTATTGGTCATATATATGTTTCAAGTTGACCACTTGGGACTGATAGCCTATTAAGAATCTCTTCCTGGATAATACTGATTTTATCCCTCTCCTACAAGCTATTAGTTGCTTGTAAGTTTTCATTTAGGAATGGGTCATTGTGAAATCTCTCACATTCACTTATCAACTAGTGTTATCATTGTGATGAGGAGAAGATATTATTGAGATTTCATTAGCACAACTTCAATGTTTTATACAAAAAAACCATTATTTGCTGCAGATGTTCTTGAAGTGGTCATCATTTCTATCCCCCTGCCTCTGACTTAGAAGGAATACTGTTTCCTTCTCTCCCTGCCTTGGTGGGGACCTGCTGATGACCATTTCTCAAGTCTGTGACTTGCATCCAGCTCTATAAGAGAACTCTGTGTCTCGTTCATAGATGCTGTGGCCTGGGACTCATCTCCCTATCCCTGCTCATCTATAGTTTGAGCTACGTTATCCTCTCTCTCTCTCTCTCTCTCTCTCTCTCTCTCTCTCTCATACCCACTTGAGACATACTAGCAAAATCAATATATATGGATCAATAAGAAAAAAAACACTGCAGCTGGCATGAAGGCAGGTATTATAGTGGGATAGCTGCTTAAGAAGCACAGTGGAAAGACAATAAAACAAAAGGCAGATTATATATATATATAAAATGCAGGAAGGCTCATGAACAGTGATGAAAACTATGGGCACACTTCTTATGAAGACCTAGGCTGAAAAACCTGGAAAGTGTTCAGTCATGGTTCAACACTGGGGAAAGCTGTGGAGATGAGATGGGACAACATGGAGTGATCTCTGTCTGGCATCTTCTAGATAACTAGTGTTCATAATTTGCACCACTAATGACCTTTTACCTATCTTTCCCTTTCCAGATCACAAACACATGGAACCACAAGGTACTGAAGATGACTTCTGGGGCCCTACAGGACCTGTGACTACAGAGGTGATTGACAGAGAAAGGAACCTGTACAGGTGAGTGAGCCCTGCCTGGAAAAGGTGACTTTCCCCAGCACACTTTCCACACATTTTTTTTTACCTAGATTCTACTGTGTCTTCTCCTCCCCTCCCTAATACAGGAGGCAGGGCCAGGATGGGAATAAGAAGTTTGCGCTGTTGTATAAATAGAAGTATTTTTCATAATTTTTTGACATCTGCAAAACAAAAGAGCACAGGAACTTTCCTGTTCAATTACTCAGCTCCAGCAAATATTTTTCCAAGTTTGTTTCAACAACTCACATTCCCCTTTGTCAGCACTGTCACAGTAGTGTGAGTTCAGGATATGAGATTTTACGCACATACATTTCTCTATCCCTATGCCTCCATTTTAGTTAAAACAGAACCTTTTCCTCCATAACCAGCATATCATTACCACACCAACAGAGCTGGCCTGAGTCCTTTATTCCATCTAAACAGTTTATACTCAACTTTGCTCATTATCTGAAATGTGGACTTTCTGCAGATTGTTTTATTCATGGTGTAAGCAGCATCCCTGCCATGATTATATTGGTTTTCTTCTGTCTATTGGATTTCCCTCAAATCCCTGTAGTCTCTGCACTCCTGCTTATTAACAATCACTGTGTGCCAAGAACCCACTAGGAGTTGAGACCATGAGGATGAGTACAGCAGCCCTGACCTCTGAGAATTATAGTCTCATGAGTAATGAGTGACTATACCCACAGTCACAGTATCCGACATAACCTGAATCCTCCTCCTACACTGTCACAGTCACTGTCTCAGCTGAGAAACTGTCACTTTAACTTCGTCCCACAGAAGCTGACTCCTGTCCACCCACCAGTCACCAGGCAGGAAGCCTGGAGAAAATCACTGAAGATCTTGGTAAAGCATTGTTTCAGGGCCAAGGATTTATCACTAATAATTGCATATGGGCTCTTATTTTAGGGAAATATACTACTAAGGAATATAAACACTAAAATCTGAAGGAAGGTGTACCTTAGTGGTAGAGCCCTTGCCTAGTGTGCACATTGAGCCCCAGAACTTCTCTCTCTCTCTCTCTCTCTCTCTCTCTCTCTCTCTCTCTCTCTCTCTCTCACACACACACACACACACACACACACACACACACACCCTTATTTTGTCACTATCACCATCATCATCATCACAGGAATAGAAAACTGCTCCAGGTGTGTGTCACCTGTGGGTTTACTCTAGAACACTCAGTACTCTCAAGTCTAGAAGACAGTGTTGTCATTACCCCTATGGACAGATGAAGAACCAGATTTGGGGGTTAAATGACTCATTTAGTCAGGAATCCACCTACAGACCACAGAGGAAATAGAACTCAGAGCCGTTTGGCTAAAGTCTGTTGCGTCCCCAACCCTGCACCTGTTCTGCATCCAGCAGATGAAAAGAGCTGGTGTTCACTGGTGTCTGCCTCTCCCTATTCTAGAGTTCAGTTCCCTGTGGCTGGTTACTACCACTGTCCCAACATAGGACTCCACTTTGTGGTGACAAGGGCAGTGACCATTGAGATCGGATTCTGTGACTGGAGCCAACACCTGGACAAGACTCCCTTGCAGTGCAGTCACATGGTGGCTGGGCCTCTGTTTGACATCAAGGCTGAGCAGGGAGCTGTGGCTGCTGTGTACCTCCCTCACTTTGTGAATCTCCAAGGTAACCAAGGGAAGGATAGGGAGTAGGGTGGAGGCCAGGAGGTGATGGTGGTGCATGGCTTTAATCTCAGAATTCAGGAGGTAGAAACAGGCAGATCTCTGTGAGGTCAAGGCCAGTTTGGTCTACAAAGTGAGTTCCAGGGCAGCCAGGACTACAGAGAAAAACCCTGTGTCAAAAAAGGAGTTGGGTGGTGGAAATAGAGGAGTTGAGAGGTCATATAGGACAGTGTAGGTGGTGGGAGATGAGGAAAGGTCCATGCCTTTCTTAGCAGAGCAAAGCAGGTTGTGGAGGTGGACACTGAGATGTTTTGTCATCCCTTCTTCTATGATGTATCTTTTTTGAAGCACATGTCTCCAAGCCTTATACTTTATTTCTATTTTAACTAAAAGAGACCCTGAGTGGAAAGCTATCTTCTCAGTAGCTATATTAACAGGTAATTAATAAGTACTTTTTACACAGCATATCTCACAAGAGTCCAGCAGAAAATAGAGAATAAATTGAACAATATGAAGAAATTGTCAGAAAGGGAAACAACTAAGGATCATTTGGTACCCAATGTTTACCAACACTCCACTACATTGCTACAAGCAGGGAGAAAATGATGTCCTCAGATTAAATTTAAGAACTGGAGCCACAGAAGGCAGTGTCCTAAGGAAAGAGGGGGACTCATAAGTTGTACCAACCTCAGTCATCACCAAAGGTTTTCAATAAATATAAGATTTTCTGTGAAATATCTCATGATGGAAGCCATAACAACAGCTCTCTGGAGGCTGAGACAAGAGAATTTTGAATGCAAGAAAAAATTAGACTGTACAGCCAGACTCTGCTTAAGTAAGGAAAACACAGCATCAAGGAACCTGGTGTTGTACAAGGGGTTACTGAGGTCAGTTACTTCTTTGGCTATAAGTCCACCATAGACACCAGGAGAATCCAGCTCAAAGCAGACAACGATGTTCTTGTCATAAAGGTGATGAGCAGCCAAAAGAGGGGAGATCCAACGGCTAAAAAAGAATTGAAAAGTAAAATATAACACAAGCTGCTCCAACCAATAGGAGAACAATGAATAGAAAACACGTTAAGCAACCACAGGTTAAAGATATTCATAGTTCACAGCAAGCCCAAAGAAGAAAAAAAGATGAAGAAATCATTCAGGACTAAGTTGAAAACCTCAAAAACAGATAAAAATAACAGTGACATCCACACACACAGAAGGGGAGCACTGCTACACGGATGAGGCCTCCCTAATGTGTCCGTGGCCAGTTCAGCAGCTCCACACCGAGCTCCTCGTCTCCCCAACACTTGCCCCACTCTACACTCAAGCTTCTTCCCTAAAGGCCACCATTTTTCTGTTTCTTACTCCCACTCTCAGATCAGACAATTTCTTCACTAAATACTGTAAGGAAATGATTCTGTTACAGTGTATGGAAGACACAATACATGTTGGAAGGACAGTCCCAGGGCCATGTGGTGGCACATACCATTAATATCAGAATTTCCAATGCTAAAGCAGGAGAATTATGACCTATATCCACATATATGCAGTAAGTTCCTGTATCTAAAACCCAAAATGAGAAAAGAAATGAAAGAACTTGGTAAGTCAGCTTCTTGGTTAAAAAAACATACAAACAAAAAGAAAACCTTCTGTTATTAGCAATGAAAATTCGAGCACCCCACATTACCTTCAAGTCCTGGCAAAGTCCTGATTAGTATTTACTCTATGAAAAGTCCTAAGTTATTAAATCATTTCAAATGCCATATTTTGAAGGTCTCTAAAAATATGAAGAATATCTTTTTAATTGAAATATATATCTATATATCTAGAAAACCTAATTAACATGACTACAAGCTTGACTATTATAAATGACTCTCTATTAACCTATTTTTAAATTATACATTACATTTTTAAACGAGCTGCACAAACACAATACCTTAATCAAGAGCAGAAATACATATATGTGGTATAATAAAATTATAAATATCCACACCAATGCAAAGTATTCATCTCTATATCATATCCCCCTTTAAATGTAAACAAACATTTATAAACAATATTTGTGAATGTGGACATAGTTTACAACAATCCTAAAGAAGGGAAGTTAAAGAGGTACAGCATCTCCCCAAATTTTGTCAAAATGGCAAAGCACAAAGCCTGAGTAAGTGCCAGACTCTGGTACTGGGACTTAATATGACTTGGGGACAGCCAGGATTTCAAGGCCCCAAACAGGCACACAGGACACATTGTAGTGCTGGCAGCTCCATCTGATACTGCTACCTAGCATCACTGATTAAAATCCAAGCTACACCACTTTCTGTATAACCAAGGTCATTGTCTCATTCTTTGCTGCTTATTGATTCCAAGCAATCACCCAAGAGAAATAGAAATGTTCTCTGCTAAACAATAAACATTGCAATTCTGTTTATCATGTTGCAAGTTGAAGCAAACTCAGTGCTGAAAGGACAGGCAAATGGTGGATTGCAGAGTGGTGCCTCCATTAGCAGGGGTCACAAAAGTTTACAAGTGACATTCAACATTGTGATTCTACCCAGTGACAACTTGACACACAGGCACATCACTTTCAATTCTAACTTTCCACCTCAGGCCTCCAAAATCTTGTTTTCTCTCATAATGCAAAGTACAATCCAGTTACAGGGTCTATGGGTTAAAAAAAAAAGTCTATAAAGACCACCTCTTATCTGAGATTCAAGGCAATGTCTTCACTATGAGCTCCGATAAAATGGAAAAGTATTTACATACACTCAACATACAGTGATACAGAATAGACATCGTCATGCCAAAATAGAAGAAACAGGGCACACCAAGGAATTATCAGTCCACAGCAACAGAAACTCCATCAGCATAAACACCAAATCCAGCAGCTTCATATCCAGCTATGGAGCTCATGATGTCATTTGTTGGTCTATGAACGACATAGGGAGCTCCACCCCTCCAATTCTATCACATGAAGCACACATAGCCTCTCCTTAGACCATCTCTCTACTCCTTCCCTAAAACTTTCTTGAGCAGAAATAATATGTGGTTCTGGCTTCTACAACATCCAAGAATTTCCATTTCACCTTAGGCTTCATTTTCAAAGGTTCATAGAATGAGCTCTCAGGATCCTTGGAGGTTTTTTGACTCAGGCACATTGTCTGGCTTCACTGCTATCTGAAATTATACAGTATTGAAGAAGAACGCTTATGAGAAATCCTACACTAGCTCAGAACTGAGAATAATAGATGGTTATTTAATTAGTGGTAGACTCACAAATCAGAAGGATAACAGGAACCGAATCCTGCATCCAGAAATGAGGCAAGATGCCCGTTTTACATCAGAATAAATACTATAAGAGGCCATGCCCAAGTGAGCTGTATGATTTCCTGAGGCACAGCATGACTCAGTGACCCATCAATCTAGCATCTTTCATGCATAAAAAGTATAGGAAAGACACTGCCAAGTTCTCCTGACAGCTTAAGATGTGGTTACCCTGGCCCATATCTGAATGTTGTGCTGATCATGGGGAAACACTTCCTTGGGCTTTTGCATTTGTGGAATGGGGAATATGATCACTTAATGCTTTCTCCTTTTAAAAGAATTTTGTTTTTCACAAGATGAGCCCATGAAAACTGAGATTTTGCCCTCAGGACACCTTTTCTACTGTCACTGTGCTTTCTCTGCAGTGATGCTGATCTCTAGTATTTGCACTATTATTCCAAATGCCTAAGAACTATTCCAAATCTTAGTGAACTCTTTTTCCAATCAAGCACGGCTCAGTACAAAACTAAATCCATGTCATTGAATCTGTTCTTTCCCAGAGGGACAGGTGGACACCTCCTGGTTCCATGTGGTTCACTTTCAAGATTATGGGGTGGTCCTAGAAGTGCCAGCCAGAGTGGAGCAGTGCTACACAGTCTTGGAAAGCCCAACTTTCTCCCCAGTGGGAGTTCTACTGAAAAGTATGCTTGCTGTCAGACATTTCATCCCCATCTCTTCTGTCACGTTGATCTACTATTACCTCAATCTCAAGGATGTCACCCTTCATCTCTACCTGATCCCCGATGACTGCACCATTCGGAAGGTAACACTGAGGACCAGAAATGTGGGGCTAGGGTGAACTGACAGAATACTTGAAATATAGCCATCCCTTTGGAGAAATTCTCCTATTGGAGTGGGAATACAGTTCTATAAGGGGAGCCCTGGTGATTATGAGTCTGTAATCTTCTTGGACCCCTCACGACAGAAGTTCATCAGCTGCCTTTAACACCGTATTATCTCTACACATCCTTCTATGGCCTCTTTCCACCCATCAGAAGAATGGAAATTCTCCATATCCAACATGTACCCAACTTCCTTCTTCTCTGTGAGGGACACAGTTCCCACAATGAACCTGACAGAGTCCAATAATTAGCAATCTATATGGCAGAATACAAGTCAGAAGGGTTCCCTGGAGGTGACATCACCCCATCACACAAATATGTACTGATCAACCAACTCACCTTATTTAGACCAGTTAGCTGTTGTGGTACTGAAATCTAGTTAAATTGCTGTCTGCAATGTTCCCTAGGCCATTGATGAAGAAGAAATGAGGTTTCAGTTTGTTCGAATACACAAGCCACCCCCAGTAGACTCTCTTTACATTGGCTCACGGTACATAGTGTCTGCTTCCAAGAACCTGGAAATCATTCCAAAGGTAAGCATCTAGGTGTTTGCTACTCTTCAGAATCAAATGCCAGATTTGGGGCAGGTTACAAGGATTTACAGCAAACTGGGATTGGGGATAAATGATTTAGGCTTTGGGATGAGGAAAAAAACTTCCAAGTTAAATGGAAAGCAATTTAAGGGATCACACAGAAGGTCTGGTGAACTGGGGAATTGGTTTTAATATAGCACAGAGAAGGGCACAGCCTAAAGTGCAACAAGTCCTGGGTCAAGGACTTTCAGGATGAGCAGGACCTTCAGGATGAGCTCTCACTCATCATGGTTTGAATCTGAAAGGTCTCCTACAGGTGTAAATGTTAAACACTTGATCCCCAGTTAGAGCTAGTGTTTTGCGGAGTTATGAAACAAACATGTGAGGCCAGACAATCACAAGCAGGCCACTAGTGGAAGGCCTTGAGGGTTATATCCTCAACCTGATCCTCACCACAGACTTGGATTCCTGATCCTGATATAACAAGCTGTGCCAAAAGCTCCTGCCACAAAGATCAGAGCCCCAGTTTACATGTGTTCCCCATCATGAAACTAAACAACAACATAAACCCTCCCTTAAGTCATTTCCTGCCGTGTTTTTGTCAGAGTGATGAGAAAAGGAATATTATGTGAGCTAAGCTGGCCCCATTAGCATTCTCCATATCTTCTGTTGTTACATATTTCTATGTCCCCTTCCACAATGTTCCAGCCTTTGGAATAAAGATATGCATTCAAAAGCTATGGGTTAACGCACTGAAAAAGACACTCAATGTCTAAGCCAGTGTCTACTATGGTGTGCAAGAGTAAGAAAGTACAGGGCTGTGGAAAACGCTTGTTCTCTTGAGTGGAGGCTTCTGAAACAGAATCTGTGTCCTCGCCCCCTTCAGGAACTGGAGCTGTGCTACCGGAGCCCCAGGGAATCCCAGCTCTTCTCTGAGATCTATGTTGGCCACATGGATTCAGGGATTAAACTGCGTATCACAGACAAGAAGAATGGGAATCTCAAGTGGGAAGCCTTGCTGAATCCAGGTAAAATTTGTTTAGGTCCAGATACCCCAAAGGTTGAAGAAGGCATTGAGCGGGGAAAGGTGTGTTGTCATTAATTCTTGGTGTCACAAAATAGCCAGATAAGTTATGTGGCTTTTGCTAGATCCAAAACAGGTGGTTAGGGTTAGAGTGAGAGCAAGGGGGAGAAGAGGAGCAGGAAAAAGGTGATGAGAAGAGGAGATCAGAAGAGGAGGAGGGACAGAGGAGAGGAGGGGGAGAGAGTAGAGAAGGAGGAAAAGGAGATGGGAAGCCCATGCAAGATATTCTACTCCAGGACATGCCTCCAGTGTCCCAGTTCCTCCAACTGTGCATTCTCATGGTTTCCAGTACCATTCTCAGTGTTCATGCAATTATGAGTGCACTAGTGTATGTGTTCGTCCATAACACCATAGTCTTCATGACAATTACTGCTTCAGAACCAGTCTTTCAACATATGATCATGGAACACATTACATCCAAACCACTGCATACCCTAAGCCCCATTTTCTCAGTCCTGCATCATAATTTCTACTCCCAATGCCCTAGAAATGACAGACTTTGAGATGCGCAAAGCATCTAGTAACAGTTCACATTTAAATGTGAACATTGAAAATGAAGGGATTTTTTCCATCATGAGATTCTTAATCTTAAATCCACACATTTTTTAAAATCCCTTTATCTTTTGGCAATTTTTTGCATGCATACAACGCATTCTAGGAATTCCATCCTAAACAACCCTTTTTTCCCTCCTGCTCCTGTCAGCCCCTCTTCTTTTCTACAAATCCCCTCCCCACATTCATTATTGCTTGTGTCTGACAGAGTTTAAGTAGTATTCTCTGCGTGTCTGAGGGTTTTCAACTACCCAGTAGAAAAGCAAGTGAGTTCACCAGTGGGTACAGATGGATTGTATACTCCCTGTTCTCCCATAATCTATTATTTGTCAATAGTAAAACAGTAAGTAGTACTGTCCCTGCGAGCTGCTTCCCCACATCTAGGGCCCTCCTTGTGTGGGTCCAGAGGCAGTAGGTGCAGGTGCTAAGAGTTCATGACGGCCATGGTCATGTCATGCTTAGAAGATGGCACAACCTCTTATCCATATATTCTCCATATGTTCTCCATATCTTCACAACCCTTCCCCATATCTTCTGTGCCTGCATTCTTTCCAATTTCTCTTCTACAATGTTCCAAGAGCCTCCAGGGGCAATATAATTATCTACTTATAGGGATGAGTTCTCAATCATCCCTTATTCTCAGTATCCTGCACAGCTGTAGGTATCTGCAGTCACCTCCATTCACAGCAAAGAGAGGCTTTTCTGGTGAAGACTGAAAGTAGCCTTTGTCTGTGTTATAAATATTGATATTTGTCTATTTCCTACCTCCTGGTGGATAGCTAAATAATCTTCATCAGGTTCATCTTCTTATTTAGCTTCTCTAGGATCACGAATAATAGGCTCAAAGACCTTTAATTATGGTTAGAATCCACATATGAGTGAATACATACCGTGTTCCTCTTTTTGGGTCTGGCTTACCTCACTCAGTAAAGCGTTTTCTATTTCCATCCATTTGCATGCAAAATTCAAGATGTCATTGTTTTTAACCGCCGAGTAAAACTCTAATGTATATATGTTCCACACCTTTTTTAACCATTCTTCTATTGAGGGGCACCTAGGTTGTTTCCATGTTCTGGCTATTAGAAATAGTGCAGCTATGAACATAGTTGAACAAATGCTTTTGTAGTATGTTAGGGAATCTTTAGGGTATATTCCCAAGAGTGGTATTGGAAATCCTATGTCTCTAGTGGTTCCACATGAATTTCAGCATTTTCCCCACTCTATTTGTGAAGATGTCCCTGTCATATTAATCAGGACTGCATTGAGTATGTAGTGTGCTTTCAATAGGGTAGCTATTATCACAATATTGATTCTTCTAAACAATGAGTATGGGGGGAGGATGTCTTTTTATCTTCTAAAGCCTTCTTCAATTCTTCCTTTCATATGTATATATAAATTATATATTAATTTAATTTAAAATATATATTTATATAATTTGTATATAAATATATATACCTCAAAATTTTCCTTATAGATTGCTTTAATTTATATTTCTAGGTTTCTGCCCCACAAGTGTGTATTTTTATTTATTTACTTGTTGGCCAGTAATTTTTTCATATTTTCAATCTCCCATGGACAAGTGGAAACAAAATTGTTAGATTTTCTTTAGTGAAATAATAGTGCAGTCTTAGTTCAGCATCCACAATGCCAAAACCAATTCCCATTATCAGCACCTCTGGGAATGCCCAGCCCTTGACAGTTATCAAACAGTCATGCTTCCTGCTCCTGAGCTGCTAGAAACAGGCTACACATGTGGGCAGAGAACAGGCATTGCTCAGCCTCACCACGAGTGAGTCACAGGACAACTGACCTGCCCCAGCATCAGCCACTGTTTGAATCTCACTCCAGCATTTACTCTTCGGATGATCTTGGGAAATGACTTAACTCATTGAGTCTGACCTTCCTCATCTGTAAACCAAGGTCAGAAGGAGTAACTCATAGGATGTGTGGAAAGTGTAAACACTGCACATACACATGTCACAGTGTGATCCTTAGCTGATGGGAGAAATGTTGCTATTTTTCTTTATTAAGCCAACATCTTCCTCATGATTTTTTAAATTCTCTTCTTTGAGATTAATTAATATCTATTCTCTTCCATGAGGGAAAGTATTCAAATAATGAAAGATTATAATCATGCTTCACTTGTTTCCCCAATCTCACATTTGGGTTTTTAAATTCACTGTCATTCAAATCATTTTCTCCACTAGATGCTCCAGTTTCTCTACAAGTCAGGATGCACCAAGATGGTCCAGATAGCATGGAGTGTAAGCAATATCATCCTTCTTTCATACAAATGGATTCAGGGCTTCCAATACTAAAAACTGGGTCCTTGGGCTGACTTCCCTAAACTGTTAGAGCACAGCGAAATTAGAATCTTCTCAAACACTAGGGATTATTCATGAGCTGAAATTTACGAACCCCCTTCACTGAGTGTAAAAATTCACTCACTATTTCCTGGTGTGCAGTCTCACATAATCTTGAATCTGCCATCTAATCAGGAACACGAAATGGGAACATGTGAGTGGACAAGGTCAAACAAGGACAAGAGAATAGTTTTCTATCCAGAAACAAATGTCAAATGTTTTAAACCAGTAAGGGGCTTCATAAATTCTCACAGGAAATATAATCTAGGATAAAACTGAGGCTGTGATCCTGTGGGAGAAATATCTGTTGTCATTCACATGTCTTCTCTCTCAATCATGATAGGTCTGGTTCCATGAGTCCTTGTGTAAGGAAATGTTCACCTTCCAGATTATGTCAGAATTTCTTTAGTTGACTCTCAAAATCCCAGGCATTGTTGGGAGTTGCACAGGCTTCACTGACTGTTGGTGAAAGGCATCGTTACAGATGATCATCTCTCCTTTCTTCCAGGAGACCTCAGGCCTGCACAACCCTCGATTTCTACAGCCCACAAAGGTTAGTAACACTTATACAACAAGGCCAAAGAAGCCAATAATAATATACCTCAGGTAGAACATCTGACCTTTGAGAAAGGGTCAGTGAGAAAGGAGGGAGTCTCACTTTGCAAACCTTACCAGGACAGGTAGGTTATGTACTTGCCTCAGGGCAGAGTTCCTCTCATGCCTCTTGGCTTCCCTTGTTGAAAATAACCCCACCCTATAGCACGAACAATAAATACCCAGACAGATGTTGGGGTTCAGCCTGAAAATCAGAAAAGCAAAGTGGCATATTACTGGCTCTTATCTCTACCTCAGACTGAAATGGGGTGAGATCCTATATCCACAAACTCCCAAACCCCACAACCCATACTCCACACTACACTGAGTTCCTGTCTCTTCCCCCTTATATTCCTCTCTCTACCCAGCCATATTACTCCTATCTCCACCTCCCTAGTGCTGAGATTAAAAAATGTTTTCCCAATTGCTGGGATCACCTTAGTGTGTGCTCTATTTCTCTTTTAGACAGATTTAATCTTGTGTAGCCCAGGCTAGCATTGAACTAACAGATCCCTCTGCCTCTGTCGCCCGAGTCCTAGGATTAAAGGTGTGCCACCATTCTCTGCCCTGTATGGCTGACTAGTATGACTGCTTTGCTCTCTGATCTTCAGGCAAGTTTTATTTATTAAGAAACAAATAACACACCACTATACTACCCACTCCAAACAAGAACACCTTACCATAAAACCTTCCTTCTAGTTAGGCAGAGTGTCAGACTAATAACTGACCTCAGGAAGGGTACAGATTTTTTCTCATAACTTCCCAGAGGAGAAAGGGGACCAGAGGTGCACAGTGCAGATAAAATATGTTTTAAAAAATAAAACAAGAACTGAGCAGACAGTGGAAGAGTTCATGGAGGACCCTTTCTATGCTCAGTGTCAGTCTTCACCCTTAGATGCTCCTGCCTTGTCACACTTTGTGGACCAGCATCGGGAGCAGCTGGTGGCCCGAGTGACATCAGTGGACCCTCTCTTGGACAAGCTGCTTGGTCCGGTGCTGAGGGAAGAGCAGTATGAGAAAGTGCGGGCTAAAGCCACCACCCAAGACAAGATGCGGAAGCTCTTCAGCTTCAGCCGGTCCTGGAGCAGGGCCGACAAAGAACAGGTCTACGAAGCTCTAAAGAAAACACATCCTCACCTGATCATGGACCTCCTTGAGAGGTCAGGTGGTGTCTCTGTGGGATCCTGACATCTTAGTGGCTGAGGGGTGAGCACTCTTCTTTGAGTCCTGGCTCTGCCTGACCTTCCTTTGGCCTCCAGGTTCTCCATCTATAAACCAGTGGCCATCTGAGTTGCCCTTCAAATGGCAATGTTCCTAGGACATCTCTTGGGGACCCAGATGTTCCCTCTTGGCTATCCCCATCCTGTTCATGTGGGATGTGCATCTCAGGAAACTTCCAGTGGAACCAGCAAGTCTATTCAGCCTTATCCAGCTGGACTTCATGGCCTGAGTAGCCAGTTTCAAAACCACCTGACCAACCATGACACAAGCAGAACTGGGAGCATGGGGATGGAGACAATGAGATGGTGCTTTCCCTGGAAAGTGAATTCTTATGAATAAGAAAGGAAGGGGGCTTCTTAAATTTTACCACCCTCAGTTTTTGTTGTCTTTATTGATTCTATTTCTATTTTCAGGTCTTGAACAACTTATTCATTTACTTCCTTTGCTCTTTGTGTTTTTTAAATGTTTTAAGGGATTTGTTTATTTCCTCACACTGTTTGGGTTCTCCTGGATTTCCTTAGGGAATTTATTAATTTAATTTCTGAGGACCTCTATCACCTTCATATAAACTTTTAGGATCTTTTTCATGTCCTTTAGCTATGTTGAAATAGTCAAGACCTGCTGTGGTAGATAGAGGGGCTCGAATGGAGGTATTTTTGCCCGGATATTATTGACTGTATTTTTATACGATCATCTAGGCATCTGGAATTGGAATGATTAAAGGTCTAAGTACTGATATCTGAATTTGCTTTGTTTTGGTTAGGTGTTTGTACCTTGGTTGCTATTCTTTCTGATTACAGGGGAGTGTGGTGGCTGTTTGTTGCCTGGTAGGAAATTTTATGCACCTAATACGTGTGATCAGTGAGGTTTCCCAGGAAAATATATTTCTTATCATTGACAGCTGACTCTTAGGAATGAGGCTAGACTAAGAGTCTGAAGGAGTTCACAGGAGAGAGGAGATCAGAGTGTTCAATGAGGACCTGCTTCTTTAGTCTCCTATGAGACTAAATGAGAGGAGGGACAGTGAAAAGAGGTCACTCACAGGTCGGCTATAGCACTGGGGGTAAGACTGGATTGGATCTAGAGGGACAGAAGGAGAAAGGAAAATCTATACACAGCCTAACTGCTTCCCTGGCAGGAGTAGCCTGTGGGTTAACAGGAGGTGTCTGCTGGAATTGGAGGAAGGGATAAAGCAACAAGTGGGGTAGGGAGGCTGGGAGGGGAAGGTCTGTGGGAACTACAGGAGAAGTTGGCAGAGGAGGAAAGAAGGTTGAAAAACAGGTGCTCTGTTGCAGAGATAGTGATGAGACTTGGGTATTGGGTTTGGGGTAGAGGAGGGAGTGGTGAAGGTCCTCTGTTAGTTTACCTGTTTCCCTGACTGCAAAGCTGATGTGATCACAGGAATGAAGTCACCTGGTTTGGAGGCTGAGCTCCTGGGATGAGTTGGGGGAAGGAAGGTTGGAGCAGAGGATCTTTGAGATTTGAAGAGAGTGGCATCAGAGGGGAAAGGAGACCACAGCAGGTGTTCTTTTTAGTTAGGAATGAGCCTTGGGTTACTGGGAGCTGAAGAGAAGGAGAGGAGACCTGCAGTCAGCCTAGCACAAAGAGATATGCCTTCTTCTCTAAGCCTCATGAAATTTTTCCAAAATTGATAATATACTCAAAACAAAAAGCAAGTCTCAACAGATATAAGAAAATTGAAATAACATCTTGCATCCTGTCAGATCAGCTGAATTATAGCTGGATCAACAACCATAGAAAGCATACAAACTCATGGAAGCTGAAAGACTATCTTCTCAATAAAAAAAAGGATCAAGACAGAAATAAAGAAAGAAATTAAAGACTTTCTAGAACTCGATGAAAACAAATACATGATAATGATATACCCAAACTTATGGGACACAAGGAAAGCAGCGCTAAGAAGCAAGTTCATAGTGCTAATGAATACATTAAAAAACTACAGAGATCTAATTATAAAATGTAGACAGATTTTTCGTTGGGCTGCAAGTTCACAAAAAATGACGCAGAAGTTTATTATTAATTATGAAAGCTTTGCCCTAGCTTAGGCTTGTCGTTCTAGCTCTCATAACTTAAATTAACCCATGTTTTTAAATATACATTCTTTTACGGAGCCTGCTTACCTTTACTCTGTATTGCCTGGCCTGCTTCCTCCACATCTGCCTGGTGACTCTGCCTTTCCTCTTCCCAGAGCTCTCTGCCCGGAGAAGTCCTGCCTTACCTCTCCCTGCCTAGCTAATGGCCATTCAGCTTTCCTTTTGTAAACTAATCCCAGTGACACATCTTCATACAGTGAAAAGGAATATTCCACAACAATGAAACAAATAGTTGTTTTTTGAGGAAATCAACAAAATTTCTAAATCCTTATCCAAATTAACTAAGAGGCAGAAAGAGACTATTCAAATTAAAAATATAAGAAACAAAAGGAAGACATAACAAGAGACACCAAAGAAATCGAGAGATCATAAAGACACACTTTAAAAACCAGTGCTCCAACAAATTGAAAAATCTAAAAGAAATGGATAATTTTCTCAATACACACCATTTATGAAAGTTAAATCAAGGTCAGATAAGCTATTTGCACAGACATATACCCCCTAGTGAATTATAGGTAGCCACTAAGTTTTCCAAACAAAAATAGACCAGAACCAGAAAGTTTAGTGCACATTTCTACCAGTCTTTCAAAGACCACCTAATTCTCTTCAAATTATTGCACAAAATAGGAACAGAATTAGCACTGCCAAATTCAAGGTAAGAGACCACAGTCATCATGATACTCAAATGCAAAGAAAAATTCAACAAAGAAAGAATTGCAGTCCAATTTCCTTAATGAACATAAATGCAAAAATACTTGTAAAATACTTGCAGTTTAGGCCTGTTGGACCCCAGAGGTCAAGCACGAGTCCAACCCAGATCTCTAGACTTGGGGCAGGAAAAATTTCACTGCCCTCTGGTACTAGGTATTCAGGCACCATTATGATTTTGGCACCAGAGTCCTGCCCAGCACCATGACAGATTATGTCAGACAACAAGACCCAGAAGCAGGCCAAAGGGGGACTGCCCCGGGCTCTGAGGAGGAAAGATGGTCCTGTCCTGAGCCAAGATGGCTGAGTGGGAAGAGACCCATAGATGGCATGTGGCAAACAGGCACGATTATGGTATACAAATGTATGGTATGAAATGGGAGAGAGAAAAGACAGAAAGGTTCATGTCCTGTGGACAGAGGCAAATCTGAAGAGGAGAAAGTGGTGAGGAGCAGGCAAATGAGGGAGGCTTGATTGCCACCCATCACCATGGTGATGTCTGTGCCTGGGCTGCTGCTGGGGCTCAGGTCTGGGTTCATGACCCTGATGCATTCAAGGTCTGTATTGATGTCTATGACTCCTGATACCAGCAAAGGTCCAGAAGGTAGAGTTGGCCCCACACATTACTGAGTGTCACTCTGGAGAGAACTGATCCTGCCCCTCACCCACTGAAGCACTCGTGAGAGTGAACCCTACACCTCCCCTGGGTAGCACAATAGAGCTGTCCCTGATGGGGTAGGTGTGGGAGAGCTGACCCTAAAAGCAGGAAAGTAGGAGAACTGGCCCCACACCTTGCTCATCTCTGCAAAGGATGAGCTAGTCAGGTCAATGCAAGAAAGCTCTCCCTGGTGGGAAGGATAAGAAGCAAGAGCTGCCTGGTAGATTGACTAATCCTGCAACTACCCAGGTCCAGAACCAGGGTTATGGGTTGGTCAATAACATGTAATCCTTCTATGGTCTGTTGGAGCAAGTGAAGGGGCTGGTATTGCAGACCCAAGGCTGCAGAATATCCTTAACACAAGGCAACAACAGGCTGTTCAAGAGGAGTCCAGTGAGGGCCCAACATCAAGAGTTTTCCACAAACCAGAAGCCCAGAACCAGATCAATGACTCTTTGCAATGAACACTTGTAAGTAAAGATAAATGAAAAATGATTTACTGCATGACTCACTGTGTCACACTAATGCTTTCATGACAAGATTGATTATTTTCCTTTTTTTTCTAAATTATATGTTATTGGGGGGGGGAGGCTGCAAGGACAGAAAGCAGATACAAAGGGATGAGGAAATAAATGGAATTGAGATGCCTGATGTGAAAGACACAAAGAATAAATTTAAAAAAACTTGGTATATTAGAAGAATCATTAAAAATGAATTTAAAGAATACTTGCATTTCAAATGCAAGACCGCATCGAAAAGATCATTGGTGATTATCCAATATTCTTCATTTCAGAGATGCAGGGATGGTTCAATATATAAAAATGAACAAATATAATCTGCCATATAAACAACCTTAAAGATAGTAAAGGAAAACACATGATAAGCTCATCATTTCATCAGATACAGAAAACGCCTTTAACAAAATCCAACACCCCTCCATGATGAACGTTCTTGAGACAATGGATACAAAGAACATATGGAAACATAATAATGGCAGTTCACAGAAAGTCTATAGCCAACGTCAATTTAAATGAAGAGAAAGTCAAAGCAATTCCACTAAAACCAGGAGCAAGAGAATGTTATTTACTCTCTCCATACTTAGTCAAAATAGTATTTAAAGGCTTAGTTTGAGCAATAAACTAAGTCTTATTGCCTACAAGATTTATAAGCTGAAGGAGATTAAGGGGATATAAATTGGAAAGGAAATACTTAAAATATCTTTATTTGTAGATGATATGATAATATACATAATTGACCCTTAAAATTCCACTGGGAAACTCCTCCAGCTGATAAAAACACTTTTATGAAAGTTGCCGGGTACCAAGTTAACTCCTGACCATCACTAGCCCTCATATCTTCAAGGGAAAAATAGACTGAAAAACAAATTAAGAAAACAACATTTTAGCCTCAAATAAAATAAAATATCTTGAGGTAAATCTAACCAAACAAAGGAAAGACTTGTATGATGAAACTTTAAGTCTTTGAAGGAAGTAATTGAAGAAGATATCAGAAGATGGAAAGATCTCCCATGCTCATGGATCAGTAAAATGAACCTATGTAAAGCTGGCCACTCTACCACAATCTACAGATTCAATGCAATCCCCATCAAAATTCCAACATAATTCTTTACAGACCTTGAAAGGGTAAGTCTCAACTGTATATGAAAATATTAAAGTACTAATACAATAGTATTAAAATACTAATACAATAAACAATCCTGAAAAATAAAAGAACTGCTGAAGGTTGTCATTCCTGATTTCAAGTTAAACTACAGAGCTACAGCAATAAAATGCAACATGGTATTGTATAAAAGCCTTGTTGATCACTGAAACCAAAGTAAAGACCCAGACATAAATCTGCACACCTACAGACACCTAGTTTTTAAGAAAAAGCCAAAAATACATACTGGAAAAAGGACAGCATTTTGGAAAAAAATAGTGCTCGTCAAACTGGATAGCTGCAAAGAGAAGAATACTAATAGATTTATATCTATCACCCTGCAAAAACTCAGTCAAAAGAGATCAAAGATCTCAATATAAAACCAGATATATTTAACCTGATATAAAGTGGGGAATAACCTTGAACACATTGGCACAGGAGACCACTTTCTGAACAGAATACCAGTAGTGTAGACATTAAGATATGTGTGTGTGTAATATATATATATATATACACACATATATATATAAAACATACATACATATACATATATGTGTGTATGTATATATATGTATATAACATATATACATATATGTGTGTATAGATACATATACATACACACACACACACACACAGAGGGAGGGGGGGATCTTGTAATACAGAGCTATAAATGAGGTGTCTCCAAAAGTCCCTCCAGTAGGTTTTCAGGAAACCCTGCAGAAGCTGAGGTGGATGAGTGTAAGAGCCAGAGGGAATGAATGACATTATGAGAAGAGGCCCGCTGAATCAACTGAGCAAGGCTCACATGAACTCACAGAGACTAAAGCAGCAGGCACAGGGCCAGTGTAGGTCTGCACCAGCTCCTCTGCATATATTACATACCTTTAAGGTTCGTATGTTTATGAGGCTTCTGCGTGTGTGGACCAGTTGGTGCCTGCTTCTTATGTCTTCCCTCAGCCCTCTTTTCTTTCTGTTGTTTTGCCTTGTCCAGTGACAATGTAACATATATTTTTTTGCTTTATCTTATTATGGTTTTTGCTATGTTTGAAAGTTATCTCTTAAAAGGTTTTTCTTTTCTAATGAAAAACAGAAAGGGATTGGAGCTAGAGGTGAGGGCGGAGAAGAACAGAGAAAAGTAAGGGAGGGGAAATCATACTCAGGATACATTATAAGAGAAAGTAATCTATTTTTAATAAAAAGAAAAATATTCAAACACTTAAAAATCATTTCTCCATCTCAACCCTCTTTTCCCAATTTTTAACATAATTCTGTGCATGTATCTGTATTAAATAGTGTAAAATTCATTTATTTTTTACTAAAAATAAATCTTAAATATATCTTAACTAAGGGAGTCATTTTAGGGTTGGCTAGAGTCTTGGCTCTAGAGGGGTTCCCAGGTGTCCAAGGGAATTTTCCCAACTAGGTCCATGGGCAGCAGAGGGGAGGGTGCCTGAACTGGCCTTCCCCCATAGACACACTGATATGATCTTGCATACCACCATAGAACCTTCATCTGGCGAGGGATGAGATAGTGACAGAGACCCACATCGGAGCACTGGACTGAGTTCCCAAAGCCCAGATGAAGAGCAGAAAGAGGGAGAATATAAGAAAGAAAGGCAGGACCGCGAGGGGTGCGTCCACCCACGGAGACTGTGGAACTGATCTAGTGGGAGCTCATCAAGGCCAGCTGAACTGGGTGTGAATGAGCATGTGATCAAACCGGACTCTCTGAATGTGACTGACAATGAGGGAGGTCTGAGAAGTCAATGATAATGACACTGGATTTTGATTCTACTGCATGTACTGGCTTTTTGGGGGCCTAGTCTATTTGGATGCACACCTTCCTAGAATTGGGGGGGGGCTTGGACTTCCCACAAGGCAGGGCACCCTGACTTCTCTTAGGAATGGAGAGTGAGAGGGAGGGGCAGTGGGAGGAAAATGGGAGGATGGGAGGAGATGGAAATTTTAAATAAATAAATAAATTTTTTAAAAAAGAAGAAAAAAATTTATTTTAAACAACTCTTTGTTGTAATATAATTTTACCAAAAGATATGTAATGTTAGCAAAGAATGAAAGAAAATTTGCAAACTAATGAGATAGATGCACTGAAATTTTTGCATGAGGCATTAAATCCAGGTTGAATATTTGTTAATATGCTGTACTCATAAGGAAGCTGCAGTGTCTCTCAGAGTCGGTAGGTATTTTCATTTCTTTTGCTTTTCCCAGATGTACAGTGCACATTCCAAAAGTGAGTGGAAATTCTCTCCTAATCCCAAGACAAAATTTCACTTAATGTAGCATCTCTTTATGTAACTCAAGTCAGTAACTCAAAACAAAAACATGTAAACTCAAATGTTCTCCCATAACACAATGCAAACATGAAGCATAGTTAATAAAATATTAGAAACAGATATTGAAGTTCAGCTTGAAGACCAGAAAACCAAAGCAGCCAACCACTGGCTCTTACTTGACCTCAGTCTGAAAATAATGATCCTGTATCCAGGAAATCTCAGAATGAGACTGAACCTGAAGACGGTCTCCTCCCATTTTATAATCCTTCTAGTTCTCAGATTAAAGGTGTGTACCATTGGGATTAAAGGCATGCACCGCCCAGTTTCTATAGCAACTAGTGTGGCTACTGGGATTAAAGGTGTGTGTTAACACAGCCTGGTCTGTAAGGCTGACCAGTGGGGTTGTTTTCCTCTCTTATCTTCAGACAAGTTTTATTTATTAAAATATAAATGAAATACCACTACATACATTCATATTAACTTGTGACTTACATGCTAAAATTCAAAAATAGAAAAATATTTAAATCTTTACCGTCCATAATGAAGTTATGTTTCTATAAGAGCAGAAGGTCTTTCATGTACAGGGAAATGCTGTAATCACAGCTAACAATAACCTCAACTATGAGCCAAGGTGTTTCAGAAGCATCATAGGGGTTGTGTGATGTGTGAGTTCATGCAGTAGAAAGCACTCAGGATGGGTGCTCAGAACCAAAGGAGTGAGGAAGTCACATGATGCAACACGGTTCATACTGCAGAAACACCTTATATTCAGTGCACATTTGAACTAAGCTTGGCCATTTCATATGCACAAAACATTTTTCTTGTCAACTGCCACAGTTACATCATCCCATACAGAGCCATGATTCACAGCTTAAGAAACTGAGGTACAGCTGGGGCAGTGGATGTGCATGCCTTAAATCTGGTAGTTGGATCTCTGTGAGTTCAATGCCAACCTCATCTACAAAGCGACTACTGGGACAGCTAGAACTGCTACACAAAGAAAGCCTGTTCAAGAAAAGTAAGAAGGAAGGAAGGAAGGATTGAAAGTAGGAAGGAAAGAAGGAAGAAAGGAAGAAAGAAATGATTGAAGGAAGGAGGGATGGATGGATAGAATGAAGAGGGGACTGAAGGCACACATTTAAAATAGAGGGCAGACATAAGACTGTGATTAAGAGCCTTGCTGCTATTGCACAGGCTCAGAGTTCTACTCCCATAATCAGACTGATGCACATTCAAACGCACACACACACACACAGAAAAACACACAAACATTTTTTAATTTGTATAAAAGAATGACAAATTGGAATTCCTCTTCACTGCTCACCCATCTACAAAGTAGGACTCAAGGCTCATGAGGGAGTGTTTGTTGCAAGGGTAGGCCTAACAGTCTCTTTGCCCATGCTGTCTGGATACCCTCTAGATCAAGTTTCTGGGCTCCTACTTGCCAGACTCAAAACCAAAGCTGTTATCCTGGCCTCTCAGTGCCTCCCATCTTCTCCTTTGAACTCCGCAGGTGTCCTAGCTCAGCCTGTGTGTATCCCTGAAGCTCTCCCACTCTTTCTTTCTCAAGGCACAGTATTTTCCTTATTCTTGTGCCTACCCTTCACAGGGACACAGGCAGGCAGTTTCTACTCATAATCCTCTAGGGTTTTTATTAAACAAGAGATAATTCCATGTTTGACCTCCCTTGCTTATACACTGACTTCATTGGGAGTTTGGAAATAAAACTCTTCAGCTGAGTATTACAAGGGAAGTCAAGGCTCTTAAATGTGTACAACAGATATAAAACCTTGGGTTTCTTTGTAAACAAGAGAAAATGCTAAAATATCATGCTGTAGAATATTAGTGGAGGTTGTGTTACATTTATTTATGCTATGGAATATTTGTTTTAATGATTCAAAGATGTGCTGTATTCTTTTATGTTACATTTGTTTAACTCTGTGAAGCAGTGCTACTTTGCCTGTCTAAAACACCTGGTTTGTCTAATAAGGAGCTAAATGGCCAACAGCAAGGCAGGAGAAAGGATAGGCATGGCTGGCAGGCAGAAAGAATAACCAGGAGGAGAATTCTGGGAAGAAACGATCAAAGATCTAGGTGGAAAAAAAGAAGGAGAGGAGAATTCCAGGTGCCAGCCACCCAGCTACATAGCAAGTCATAGAGTAAGAAGTAAAGGAAGATATACAGAAATAGAAAAAGGTAAAACCCAGAGGCAGAAGGTAGACGGAATAACTTAGTAAAGAAAAGCTGGTTAGAAACAAGGCAAGATAAGGCAGGGCATTTAGAAGTAAGAATAAACCTTTTCCAAATGCTACAGAGAAACCCTGTCTTGAAAAGCAAAACAAAACAAAACAAAAAGTATAAGCCTCATGTGGTATATTTGGAAGCTAGCTGGTGGACCTCTTAAAGAACCATAAGAACTAAGAGTAAACATGACCAACATCAATATCGGTTTGTAAATATAAATTTCAGAGTGAGTTTCTTAAAAGTTTCATAAAAATGAAATATATTTAGGTTTACTAATTTCATTTCATGAATTATTGATATATAAAAAAGAAGTTCACATCCCTTTCTTCTGGCTGCTTGCTGCAACACAAGGTCACTGAGTGCTCTAGGTAACCCATGCCTTCTGCTGATGTGGTTAGGATGCTTTGAGGAACAAGCTGTGACAGGACAGACTCTGTGTCCAGCAGTAAATCCACACTGACACAGTCCCCATACCTGAGGTTCTCAACTTGGCTCCTCAAAGGGCATGTCACCTGGACAGTGGTCAAGTGTTTGGTTGCTTCAACCACATACTGGAACACTCACAGGGAAAATAGTTAGAGAATAGAATATCTCAGTACTAATTTTTCTTCCAAGAAATGTTATGATGCCTTTTCTGTGCTGGGGTCTCAAAACATGATCTGTGCAGCCCACACAGCCTTTGTCACTTTAGTACACGCACAGTATGGTGTCACCAAGAGACTCCTGATTCTGCAGTTAGTCTCAGATCCTTTAATAAGTCCCAAAGGGACAGTAAGTATTTAGAAATTGAGACTTTGAAATAGGCTTTTGTAGGGGCCAGCTATAATAATCTAAGTCTGGGCAGGTCACCCAAAGGAAGTTCTTTATTTCCAACCATCATCACCTGAGACTCTGGCCATCGATAAGTTTAAATAAGAGGTCCAAGTCTCAGTAGTTTACCCTGAAGTAATACAAGGTAGCAGGAAAACACCACAAGCTGAGATTACCCAACCCCCATCCAAGAGCAGACCATTCAAAGGTAATGCCTGACATTCCACCTGCCATAGATAGGATCACCTGCCAGTGCACCTCACCAGGACACCTCCAGACAAATGTCAGCCAATCAGGGGTCCTGAACCTCAGAAATCCCTCATCCCCACTTTTACCTCTATAAAATCCCAATTCTAATTGAGCTCAAGGGTCTCCGGATATTCCAATACATTGGACATGAGGAGAGACCGAGTTTGCAAACTTGATTAACATAAAGGCTCTTTGCATATGGGACTCGGTCTCCTTTGTTGGCTTTTGTGGGGACCCTGCAGATTTGGGCATAACACTTTCATCCAACATGAGTCAGTGGTTTGGGAGAGATATGTTTTATCAGCGAAAAATGATATTTACTCACAAGTTTACTCCTTTTGTGTTAATGATAATTAAACACAATTATAACAGTAAACCTTTTAAAAATTAAACTTTAAGATGATTAAAGATTCATTGTTTGTAAATGTCCTAAAGTCAGTCTCTTTCATAAGGGAACCTTATTTGATATTAGGCTGTAAATTGCAAACTATCTACTTTAGTGGCTCTCTGTGATAAATAGGCTTTTTTTTTAACTGTAAAAATGCATTAGTGACAATTTTTTTGTGTGTGTCAAGTTTCCAGCTGTGGCTTCCCTGACAATAAAATGTCTTTGGCTATTTGACCTGACACCAATAGTCACAAAAGAGAACAAAAGGAACCTGCTTCCTCCTTGTGGGGTGGACTGCTGGCTGCATTCTCCTGCCTGTCCTTTCTTACATTGTAAATTTTTATTTAACATTTTGTGTCTTCCAGGAGAAACACAGCAAAATTAAAAGCCACAATCTTTGGCTTTTGACTCCTCAACTAAGGTTTTTTTTTTTTCCAACATAATATTCGTATCGATTATTTGAAAATTTCCATAATGCAACCCAAGCACACCGACTTCCTGGTCCCTCCATGATCATCCCCATCCTTGTAACCTATTCCAACAAAAAAGGAGGGGGGAGAAAAGAAAGAAGAAAAAAATAAGGAAAGGAAAAAATTTGAGTCCATTTTCTGTTGCCAATGTACTCACTGGAGGATGGTCAAACTCCCAGTGGTCATCCCCTTAAAGGACACTGGGACCTTTTCCACCTGCCCCCCACCAGATGTCATCAGTTTTGGAGAGCTACACGTTTTTATTCTTTTTTACTTTGCTGTTACTTTTTGGGGGTCACAGAGTGGTGGTAGGGGTTGGCACAGAAACCTCTGTGTCCCTGTTTCAAAACTGTGAATGTGCAGTAATCAGTATCACTGTAAAATTAGCTTCCTTGCCCTTTACAGTCAGTGGGATCATGATTCATGGACTTCTACTTGGTTTCTGGCAATAGCACTGACTACGAACATCCACCTGGTCTATGGACTCAGCACTTTCCAGGAACTTCCTTCTGATCTCCTGTGGGAGTGCAGACAACAGGATGGCCCTCTGCTGAAGCACAGATCACAGATGCCACCACAGTCTTTATCAGCAGCACAGGCCTAAGTTGTCAACAAGGCCTCTGGGGTAACATGGGTCATGAACACCACTATGGACCGCAGTGACAGCCAGGCCCATGAACATCAACATGGCCTCTGGTACCGGCACAGACCACAGATATCCACATGTACCCATGAGACTCAAAGGCCACCCACGTCAAAATGGCCCTCCAGAGCAGCACAGTCCACAGAAATCAATATCTCTAACATGTCTAGGCAATGGCACTAACCATTGATATCCCTGACGGTCTTAGGTGGTGACATGGCCTACATTCATCAGGACAGCCCCAGTCACATCACGGCCATGACCCAGACATAGCCCTCAGTAACAGCATGAACCACAGATATCGACATGGCCTCAGGTGAACGCACAGGACACCAACATCAACATGGCCCTCAGAGGGCTCAGGGACCATGGATGTCAACAGACAGTGCTTCAGACAGTGGCATAGACAATGCACATCCACATGGCCCTGAGCAGTAACACAGGCCTCAGACATCAACACAACCCCTGGTTGCTGTAGGATCAGTGACCCAAACATGGCCTGCATCCACAGCATGAACCACAGACATCAAAATGGCTTCAGGTGGCAGTACAGCTGGGGAGTTGAGAATGCACAAACTCCAGGCTTCTGAACACCATCCTGCCGACCCTATTGGGCATCTACAGGTTCCCCGTCAATCACAGGCATCTCTCATACTTGTCGCAGCTGTGGTGTCCCTGCTTCTGTCTCCCACGAACACCCACCACATTGTTCCTTCATCTTTCCCACTTCTGCATCATATACCAATTTATCATAGTGTCATTGGAAACTAGTGTCACAAAGAAAACTTTTTGCTCAAGCAGCTATACATGCAACTATTCATTGCAATAAGTTGTTAGTCTGGTTCTACGTTTCTGGCTTCTTACACATCGTAGAGACTGACTCATCACTGAGATTCCTCCTGGATATCCTGCTGTTGACAAGAGTCATGGTCTTCCTGTGGCCCTTTGTCTGTAGTACTAGTTCCTTTCTGTGATCCAGAAGCTCTTAGATGAAGTAGATGTTGGAGTGGAACAACTCAAAGCACTGAATCTGGGACCAGATTGTTGTCAAGTTGGTCATTCTTGGCCACTTGTTTGGCCACCTGTCTTGGCAGGGCCTGTCTTCTACCCTCCTTTTTTCTTTTCTTTATTTTTTAACCACACTTTTTTTAGCTTGTCTTAGAAACTAGGCAGTAGTGTCACATCCCAGAACTAAAGAGGACTATAAAACTAAAGGAGACAGCTCTCAGGCTCAGTGTCATTCCAAGGTTTCCTATAGGCAGGATCATCATTTGTGAACTGAGATCGAGATAAGAGCCAGTGGCTGGCTTCTTTGCTTTTCTGGTCTTCCGGTTGAAACCCAACATCTATCTCTGAGTTTTTATTAATCTTGCTTCAGAAAACCAAAAGAGGAAGATGAAGGAGAGAGCAAAATGAAAGTGTATGGCCAAAAAGGCAGGGCTGTTCAGGAATGAGGAGCTGGGGAAGGGAAGCCCAATCCTGGAGAAGTTTAGTCTAGGGTAAGGGTGAGATGACCTGAGAAGAGTCAAGGGTACTGGATGAGCCTGGGTCCAGCATGTGCCTAGGTATGCCAATAGACACCACAGATAGCCTTCTGTCCCTAGGAGGTTGATGAGGAATGGCCCGTATGAGAGGAAAATGTTCATTAGAAATTGGGGACTGGAGTTTCCTTTGGACCTGACATATCTTCAAAGTACTTCCCTTCATGGAATCTAAATATTAACAGTTTGGTAGAAACCATGGTCTAAGGAAATCCATTGTTCCTTCAGGCTCTACTTCTCCAGAAACCAGCAATGTTACATAATTTCCATTTAGTAATTGCTCTTTAAGAGACAAGCCATGCCCACTCCCTTCTTCCTTGCAGCCTCTGCCCCACTCTCCTTCCTTCCTGTCCCCTCTCTGGGAGAGACATCTTCTGCCTGCCTTCCTCCCCACTTCTCTGTTTCCCCCTTTTTTGTCTTGCTTCCCTTTTTCTTTTCTCTCTCTTTTTTTTCTCTCTCTCTTGTTCTCTCTCTCTCTCATCCCTGCTCTCACCTTTTTCCTTCCCCTCCATAACCCAACTAATAAATATCCAATTCTTTTCTGTATGATGTGCCTTTCACTGTGCCTCCCTGCTCACACCACTCACCAGGCTCACCGGGGACCAGCCCGTCACCACATAGCTGGGTTTTGTACCTTAGTTTGTACACCTGCTGCCACTGGGATCCCGCAGCCAGCTGCTGGAGACCCGCAGCAAATCCATAACAGTAATATCAGGTCTAATTTTGTACCCTTCTTCTTCTGGTGTAATTTAAACTGTGACACCTTAAAACACAATGTTGTCAAAATCATCAAATCCTAGAAGTTCAGCAACGATTTCTTTATCACTCTTCGTCACAGTGGGAGCTCTTAATCCTATACTCTTGTCCATAGCTCTAGTGGCAGGATCTGCCATAGGTTCATGGTCGCATTACAAGCCATGGCTATGCAGGAAGTATGTTTTACTTTAACAAGTGCACAGTGGTTCCTTCCAGTTACGGCACCCATGCTTGGTCTGGACACAGTTGATAAATGACACAGATCTCTGAATCCTCATCGCCTCCATCTTGCAGCAAGACTGACTGAGGCTCCCAACTGCATGACTGCAGTGAATCAAGTGAACGTTTCCAATATGGACAGTGCTTGCCAGACAGCAGAGCCCCTGACAAAGGCATGGGCAGACTAAACGTGAACATATAGTTAGCCTGGGGTCTCCTCTGCTGCTTTCACACTAAGTTGCACTAGGAACCAAAGTTTTCATCACTTAAAGGGTAGATAGAGTCCAAGTTTAAAAGGAGCTGGGTAAGAGAGGATGTGGAATCTTCAGGGGTGGGGTATGGGTCATCCATGCAAATGCCTGTGGTCTCCCATTGCTCGATGAGTAATCCCTAATAAATTCATTTCTATTCATTGAGATGAACTTAATGAGTCAGTCTTTGGGCAGTGGAAAGGTCAGAAGTTAGGATAAATGTTAATTTTACATCTCCCCAGAAAAGTCACACCACAGTTGGTCAACAAATATTTCAGTATATGCAAATGAGACTATATACTAGATGTATATTCAAACTAAGTGTGAAAATAAATACAATAAACTGCTATTTCAAACATATTTTCAGATTATTTAAACTCAAGGAATTTATTTGATTTGCTGTTTATTTTCTTTTCTTAAGTTATAAACAGTTCAGGAGAAATTAAAAATGTAGCAAGGGCAAAGTTGTCAAACTCCTGAAATCACACCTTATTAAAACAGACAAAGATTTATAAATCCAGCTGTGCTGTTTTAAGGTAATCATGTGTTCTGGCAGGGTTTTAATCCTAAAATAACACCACCTGAAATTATTTTAATGTATGTTTTAAATAACTTGCCACATATGTCCTAGTTTAAAACAATCTATTGAATAACAATGTTTTGGATGAAAAAAGTTTCAGATGATAAAAATAAGGGGATTTTTGTTGTTGTTGTTTTAAAGTGCAATGACGAGCAAAAAACCCTCATTGGTGACTAAAGTATTTATTCACTGACAAAGAGAAAGCCTTGCTGAAAAGTGGTGCTGATAAACTGGATGTCTGCAGGTAAAGAACCTTTCTCTGTTCACACCCTGTAGCGCACTCAGCTCCAAATGTACCAAAGACATCAACACAAGACTTCAGGAGTCAAAAAAAAAAAAAACCCACTGGGTTTGTGCCTAAGAATCACTTCCTGAAATGAAGAGCCTGTGGGCTGGACAGGCTACAGGGAGGAGAGAGAGTCCAGAGATCCAGAGGACAGATATGCAAGATCCAGGAGATGCTGCTGAACTGGAACCTGTTGGCAAACCTGGGATACCCTGCTTTACTGGCTGAAAGAAGGGAGGCTCAGACCTGAGTCCTGCACTCAGCAGGCAGGGCCTCTGCAGGCCTGACTGAAGCTCTCAAGCCTGACTCCTCCTCCAGCCAAGGCTTCTGCAGAGAATTCATAAGAGGAACCCATCTGAACATTGCCCAACCTCCACTCACAGGGTCCAGAGGAAGACCATCTGCCATCTGCACAGACTCTGATGCCTGCCTGGCTTCCTGGAGGAGCTGGGTCTCTTTCACTTTCAAAAACACTTTTACTAACTGAGAAGCCTTGGCCAGGGAAGCACGCATCAGAGAGCCCCCTAAAAGAGCAGGGTGAGTAGTGGGACCAACAGAGTCCACCGAACTGTTTGAGTTATGGGAAGATAAGTGTGTCAAGGCATACTGTGGCAGACATGGGGGATCTTTTCCTGAGAGCCAGGGCCCAGGCTCCACCCCTGCTTGGAGAATCTGCAGGCCAGCTCTAGTGGGTGGAAGGTCACTGGATTTCCCTGTATGCTTCATGTGTCTGCTCCTGTCATAGCCTATCCTGCACCCTTCTCTCTCCTGTCTGTCGTGAACCTGCAGGATTAAGGGTCCTGAGTGGGGAGGTGTTAGAGGGAAGCCTGAGGATGAGAAATAAAGAAGAAAGAAACAGTCCATGGGACCAGCAGGGCTTGACTAAGATGATAACTTATCCCATGCAATTTGTTTAAAAGTACAATCTCATATAAACTATTTCCAGGGGAAAGTGGCTAATGTCAAAAGAGAGCTATATCCATCACTTTCTATGGCTAGTCTGGGCCAAGTCTTCACTGCTGTGGTTCTTCAAAGTTAGAGACCTAGATTTCCTGTCTGCTGCTGGTGGTGGGAGCTGTGCCCTCCTCCGGGAACAGTACGGATTCTGCACCAACAAACACAAGCTGGTCGAGAGGGCCCAAGACTTAATTAAGGACCAGACAAAGATTCAGTGACTGTCATCTTCCTAAGGGTGGGCTTTTGTTCCCTCCTACTCTGGCTCCACCCCTTGATCTCTCCATTCCTCCTCCTCCATTTTCCCTGTCCTTTAAAAGTTTCACACAAGTTCCTCCTGGATCAAGTCACTGCCATCACTAGGTCCACGTTAGGACAATGGGTACTTTGACTAGGATCTTACTGGGTCTCCTTTCTTGAGTCTCATCTTACTCACTGTAGCCCCAACTATTAATGGTTTTTAAAGGTTCCTCTGGGAATGAATGACAGCAATCACAAGAACCCACTGCAGCAGATTAAGTTAAAACTGCTTTCCTGGTTCATGAAGTCCTCCAAATCTATATCCCTTTAAGCCCTAGGAATAGAGCCTAGCTCCACCTCTGCCTTCTCCTCCTGCCAGAAGCAGGCAATGAGAAAATATACCCCCTTCTTTTAATGGGTCCACAGTGTTAGATAAATGACCTTAATGACCCAAGAGAAGAAACCTTAGAAAAGTTGGGAAACGCCTTCTCGATAAAAACTTCCCTGACTGGAAAGCCAATGTAGTACCAAACACATCTCCCAACACCATTAAAGAAACCATAAATAACACCCCCACTGATTAACCTTCTTTCCAGAGCCCCCTCTTCTGCCCTATAATGTCCAAACGCCTGCACCTGGGCACACAGTCTCCATCCCCAGGAGAGACTGGAGTCATTCAGTGGTTCTGATCAGAGGACCATCTCCCTGTTAATGGTTGCTCTGCTCTTTCTTTTATTTTCCGATCTTCTCCATGGGTTCTGATCAAACGCCCTTTCCCAGAGCTGAAAAGGTCATCAGAGACCAGGATTCACAGGCCTGTTTTGAGCAACAACAAAAAGGAAAAGCAAAGCTCTGCCAACAAGAGCTGCACAGCCAAGCATCATCACCATGGAAGAAGTTCAGTCCAAGAAAGCGAGTGGCACAGAGGAGGCTCAGCAAACGGACCAAGAGGTCACGGATTCCACCCAGAAGTTGGGGGAGCAGTGGGATCTGGTGCCTCAGCAGACCAAAGCCCCAGCAGAGAAGGACTTGAAAAAAAGTAAGTACAATAAGGACCCCAACCCACTGCTACTGTGACCCCTTCATCACCACTGAGCCCTCCTGCCAGGGTTTCCATGGGCAGACTAACCACCTGTCAGAAGGATTCACAGGCCCAGGACAACCTGGAACCAAAAGGCATGCAGAAAGAACTAAGTGAACCTTAAAGCCCCACACCCTCAGCTACAGGAGTGCATTCTCAGGCCCCTGAGAAGGAGCACTCTGTAACTTCATGAATGGGGAGAGGCTGACATTCAGGATGACTCTGAAAGGGAGGAGCACAGGGTTCAAGTCAGTCCCCAAAAGGAAAGCTTGGTGACACTTAAGTTCCAAGCTCAAACTGAAGCTTGGCAGAGGCAGACTCCAGTCATGACTCTAGCACCCCGGGCCAAGTCACTTTACAGCCCTCAGCCTCCATGTCTCCATTTAGGAAACAGGAGGGAGGTAAAAACCTGTTTCCTTGGGCTGTGGGAGTAAAGTGATAATCCATGTTACTAATTAGACAGTACAGTATTCAGTTAATGTTCAGGTATTATAAGTACAAGTCAATACAATTGCAGCTGCTGTAATTATAGTCTGCAACCACGTGGGACAGAACCTCAAAGTCCCACACTGAGAAGCTGAGGCTCTCAGAGAAGACTAAAGACTCACACAGAGGACTACTATAGAACCAGGACAGATGTGTGAACTTCATGGTCCCAGAGAAGGATCTTTCTTCATCAGGAACTCAGATAGCATCTTGTGACAGTGAAGAAGGCTATAGCGGTGGGAAGTAAGGTCCCCAGGTTTGTTCCCCAGGCTGTTATCTCTGTCTTTCTGACAGACACACAGCTGTCTCCTTTCCAGTGCCCATACTTCCTTATTTCAGGCTCTAGGGCAGATCTCAACATGGAGTCCCTTAGCCAGGCATCTCATGAGAACCACTGTGTTAGGCCACCAGGCTCTGTAACACTCACAGTGTGGAAAGGAAAAAAAAATCTTGTTAGATGGGAACATGATCATTCTGTGTGCAGAAATGAAGACAAACTAAACTTGGATCTTTCAAAGGACCTTAAAGATCACATAGGTAGTGATTCCTCACAAGTGACCATACACCTGTATGGGGACATGAACAAGTGACTTAAATACAGAGAAGCCATGGTGGAGGGCTAAGGGTCACAGACTCGAGAGGCTCCACTGTAATATACAATGCCGAAGTTGCATTTGACACACGAAAAATCTGGAAACTATGAGGGTCAGCAGCTAGAATTCAGCTGAAAATATGAGTGTGCACGGAAGATCCAAGGGAGTCATGGAGGTTCTAATGACCCAAGAAGGTTTCTGCTCCTTGAGATGGAACCTGAGAAGAGGGCAGGCTCCTGTCTCAGCTTTGGTCATTTTCATCTACTGACCTCATTCTCTTTACCCAGGCTACACTTGTAGGCAGATTTTCCTTTGACCACCAGCTCACCAAAAACAACACGGAGACTTGTTATTAATTATAAACCTCAATGTATAGCTTGGGCTTACACTATTAGACCTTATAACTTAAATTAATCAATTTATATTCATCTTTGTTTCGCCTCATACCTTTTTACCTCTCTTCCACCTTGAACCTCCTGCTTGGTTCCCTTGTCCTCTGGCATGCATCTTTCGTGCACCTAGATTCATCTGCTCTTCTTCCTTTCTGCCTGAAATTCCCACCTAACCTCTTCCAGCCTAACTATTGGCCAATCAGCTTTATTTATTTTATTTTTATTGATTGAACAAATTTTATTAAACCAATTAGAAAATGACTTGGCAACAAAACATATCTTCACTGTGTACAAAAAGATTGGCCACAACACACACCCTTGCTGCTTCCTTTTCTCAAGCATGAATGTAGCCACCTTTCTCCAGTGCAAAAGGTCTAGAGAAAAAGTTTAACTTGTCCTAGCTCACAGTACACAGAGACAGACACAGGGCTGCAATCCAAAACTCTCACTACCTGGGAAATTGGAGACACCTCTTTCAACCTACTGCTACAGTGTGAACGTCCTGCCTAACCCTCGTCCTTTGATGGTCACAGATTTTATTTACTGTGTGATAGGAATAAAGTCATTATATCTAAGGACATTTTGAAAGAGATTAGACATGCCTCAGAGAACTTCCCTTTTGTTCCATTTCAAATAATTTCCCTCCATCCTGACCTTCCTAATTGCATTTAATTGTGAATCAAAACTGTGTTTTAGAGACTCTCATTTTCCTCCCAAGGATGCCACTTACTAAGTAACAATGAGTAAGTATGTAGAAGAAATGGCAGGAGTCTTCCAGCAGCCCGCCTCCCGGCTAGCTTTAACCGAAATAATTACACGAAAATTGTATTCATTTAAATACTGTTTGGCCCATTAGTTTTAGCCTCTTATTGGCTAACTCTCACATCTTGATTAACCCATTTCTAATAATCTGTGTAGCCCCATGAGGTGGTGGCTTACTGGGAAGGATCTTAACCTGTGTCCATCTTGGAGAGGAGAGCTATAGCGTCTGCCTCACTGCCTTCTTCCTCCCAGCATTCTGTTCTGTCTTCCCTGCCTACCTATATTCTGACCTATCAGGTCAAGAAGTTTTCTTTATTAATTAACCAATGAGAGTAACACATAGACCAATGACCCTCCTCCATCATAAGTACTTGAAATGTGTGCTTCAGCCCCCTTGAACTTTGTTGAGAATCTGTGATATAGGTTGTTTCGTTATTCTTTAGCTCTTTGGCAGGACTGATACCCAGTTCCCATAAATCTGCCATCTTTTTCTGACTTATGAATGGCTGACCTTAGCATTTTTGTTTCTAGGCAGCTTTTCTTAAATTATCCAGTCTATCTATTGCCTTTGGGAGTTTACCATTCTTTACTAATTACTTTGTAGGCTGCTGTGTAGCTGAGTGTCTCTCTGCAATGAGTCTTCCTCAAGTTCATGTCTCTTCTTTCCTCGTTTATCCTCACTATTCCCAGCTTTCAAGTTATTCTATTCAAATAATTCCTTTCCATCACTAACTTCCATGCTCAAGTTTCATTGTGTATCAAAACTGTGTTTTAAACATTCTGACCTTACTCCCTAGAATGCCACATAGTAACTGTCAGACATTATTTGAAATATATACCTGGGCCCCCCAAAATTTTCTCAGAATCACTGTTTCTAATACAGTATGCTCAACTTTTAAGTTTTACATCAAACAATAAGGAATAATAAGGCATCAAAAATGATGTTACTATTTATGAACACATTGCTATAATCTTAGAACTTGTGAAATTAATGGAAGAAGAATCTGAGCTTGAGGCAAGCCTGAACTACACGATAAGATGTTACCTATCCTGGCAGGACATAAAATCAGAGAGCCACATGAGGGAGCTGAGGCTTAGAGAGGAACATGGAAAGTTAACGAAATGCAGAGAAGAATGGCATCAGTATGTGAACTTCACAGTCCCTGTGAAGGAATGTGACCCTGCATGAGGTGTAAGAGCATCATTCTCTCCATGAGAGAGTGGAGAAGGGTATGAGGGTAAGGAGGTAGGACCCCAGCCTCATTGCTCTGACTCGTATTGCTGCTTCTCTGACAATCACACAACCACTGCCCCTTCCCATGGCACTTTCTTCATCATTTTCAGGCTCAAGAATCTCACACTCCATGGATCGAACTACCCTCCAAGCCACCTTACAACATCTGAGCTCAAGCCTTAGTAACCTGATACAAATTCTGATGTCAGGTAAGGGTCTTGTTAAAGGGGAACCTGTAACACAAATAATGAAACTCAAGGGACAGATACAAGGGTTCAACCTGAAGATCAGAAAAGCAAAGCAATTAGCACTAGCTTTTACCTCACCCCAGACTGAAATGGGCAAGATCCAGTATCCACGAATCCTGAAGACTTCACAGTCCACTGAGGTCCTGTCTCTTCCCCTTCATATTCTTCTCTCTGTCTTGCCATATCGCTCCTGCCTCGACCTTCTTAGTGCTGGGATCACTTTTGTGTGTGTTCTGATTCTCATTTAGACAGATTCTATCTTGTGTAGCCCAGGATGGCTGTGAACTAACAGAGATCCATCTGCCTCTGTCTCCCAAGTCCTGGGATTAAAGGTGTATGCCACCATTCCCTTACTTGTATATCTGACTAGTATGGCTGCTTGCCCTCTGATCTTCAGGAAAACTTTATTTTTTAAAGCACAAATAGTATACCATTATAGGAGCATGAAAAGTCTGGATTCAGAACCAAATGTATCTGAGCTGGCAGCTATGCTGGGACTTCTAGTCCACATAGATGGAGGTTCTTCACAGGTGAGCCTCCACCTGTGTGGGACCTGCAACTAAAATGAACACTCAGAAGACTGATGGAGGAATATGAAGAGTCACCGGTTAGAAATGATGTCTCTGGGCTCTGCAGTGCTGAAGCTGCATTTGACACATGAAGAAACAGGAACCCATGGGGGTCAGCAGTGAGCCTTGCCCAAATGTGACCCAGAACTCAGGTCAACATATGAGTGGGTTTTGAAATATTGGGAGTAATACAGCTCTGGAAGTTCTAAGAAGGTTTCTTCCTTTAGATGGAACCAAGAAGAGGATAGGTTTCTGCCTTGGCTTCAGCCTGACTTCCCATATTTCACTTATACAGGCCACACCCTTGTCTCTTCCTCTTTTCAAACATGAAAAGGCCATCACTTTCCAGTGAACTAGGTCTGGAGAGAGATGTTAACTTGTCCTGGCTCACAGCACATACAGATGCATGCAGGAAAAGAATCTAGAGCAATAAAAGCCTTGGAGGATTTCCTTCACACTTATCCTGCTACTACTCTGTGAAAGTCTTGTCCATACCTAACCTTTGTCTCTCCCTTCAAAGTCCATTCTTCCTTCCCCACAATAAGCTTTGAAGACTACATTGTCAAACGCCATCACCCCTTCCATCTCACACATGTACTAATGACAATGATGGAAAACATAGGCTGGAGAGGATGTGGGGTCAAGGGAACACTCCTGCATTGCTGGTGGGAGGGCAAGATGGTACAGCCTCTTTGGATAGCAGTAGGATGACTTCTTAGAAAATTAGGAAACAACCTTTCTCAAGACCCAGCAATACCACTTTTGGGTATATACTCAAGGGAACATCAATCATACCAAAAGTACACATGCTCAACTATGTTCATAACATAGCCAGAACCTGGAAACAACCTAAATTCCCCTCTACTGAAGAATGGATAAGGAAAATGTGGCACATTTGCATAATGGAGTACTACGTACCTGGAAAAAAATGACATCTTGAAATTGCGGGCAAATGGATGGATCTAGAAAACATCATATTGAGTGAGGTAACCCAGACCCAGATAGACAAATATCATATGTACTCATTCATAATTAACTTTTAGACATAAAGCAAAGAAAAACACCACACAATTCACAATCCCAGAGAACCTAGAGCACAAAGAGGACCCTAAGTAAGACATTCATAAATCTAATCTACATGAGAAGTAGAAAATGACAAGATCTCCTGAGTAAATTGGGAGCATGGAGACCATGGGAAAGAGGGGAAAGAGTGGGGAGAGGAAGAGAGGAGAGTGAAGAGAATTATAAAGCTCTATAAAGACATTTTTTTGAAAAAAAAAGTCATCACCGCTAGTTGTCACTGGCATCATTTAATGTTGGTCTTATAAAAAGCCATTCCAGAAACTATCTCAGTTTCATTATCTGAGCATTGATGTTGCTTACCCTTTGTTCCACTACTACCTCTTCAACAGGTGCAGGTTTACATCTTCCAGCTGCGCACAAGAAGGCTCTTGCACATGGGGCTTAGGGAAGATCCCACTGGTCATATTGCATCACATTAGACTGTTCATGTCTCTCTTGTCACAAAGCTTCCTCCTATGCTAACAACAGCTCACTTCTCTCCTTCACTATTCCCACCTTCCTACTTGTTTCATTAAAACAGTTCCACGACTTCCCTGACACCCATGCTCATTCTCATTGTGTATCAAAACAGTGTTTTGAAGACTCTCACCTTCCTCCCTAAGATGCAACTTAGTAACTGTCAGTTATTATTTGAAATATGTACCTGAGTCCCCATGAATTCTCTCAGAGTTGCTCTGTCTTATGGAACGTACACCAGCCTTGAAGTTTTAGATCAAACATAAGGGAATTACAGGCATCAAAATAAGATTACTAACTGGCCCTGAACATATTCCTATAATCCAAGAATGTATGAAATTAATGCAAGTGGAATCTGAGCTTGAGGTAAGCCTGAACTACGCAGTAAGATACTATATATTTCTGTACAACATAAAGTCAAAGATCCACATAAGGAAGCTGAAGCTCAGAGAGGAATGAAGATTCACACAAAGTAACAGAGTAGACTGCCGTGCCAGCACAGCAACTGTCGTTCTTCTGAACGAGGGACGTCGGGATTAACACACAACACAACTTCATGTTCAGCAGACAAGCCTTTATTCCACTTTCTCACACAGTATATATAGTCCTCAGCAGGCGAGGCCAAGACTGCAAAAGCAGGAAGCTCATCACCATAACTCAATGGCTTAAGGGTAAACATCCTTAGAAACATTGCTGAAAACAACAGGTTGTTCCTGTTTTTGTTCCTGTTTTCAACCAAGTGCAATAGTGCAAAACAGATCAAGTGGGGGTGTGAGGGCCTGTCCTCTAGGGACCAAACAATTCCCCCCTTTTTATTTTAAAAGCATGAGAGCCCCTGTCTTAGGACTCCCCCAGATAGAGACTCTTACCCATCTACGGGAGGCCTTAATCCCTGTCTTAAGCGAGCTCACTATACCAGGAGAGTTGCCCGTCGTAGGGATCCCTCATGACTTCTGCAATATCTGCAGCCAGAGTTGGGGCACTTCCCGATTACTGGAAGACAGTCCAAGCAACACTTGTTGAGTGACAGTGTGCTGTATGTGGGATTCCCACATAAAGTGACAGAGAATCTAAAAACAGATAACCCCAATAGCAATATGAGTACAAGTGAGCATTTCAGACAATCACTGGACCCAGCCCCCAAGCTGGGTCATGGTGTTCTACTGACTGAATGCAGAAACAGCAGGGACCCATGTGTTATTAATACTAACAATATGATAAGCTGTCTGCAGGGTGAAATTCAAAAAGAAATTCCAAGGGCCATCCAAACATGCATTCAACTGTTCAATCACATCAGAAGCATTTATAACATTAGCAGGTGTAATGTACAAGACATTTGTTGCAGGAGTCAAAGGGAATCTACCTGTTCTTGCAAGAGCACAGCTTGTTGATTTAAATTTTAAAGTCCAAGTCCAATATGAGTGTCCAGAGCACTCCGTGTCTGCAGAGACTTGCTAACCCTTCCAGACAGTTGATTCACAGTCTCTATAGTCACAGTTGTCTGCAAAATGGCAACTCCAGCAACCGTAGTTGCAGTGGCAGTGACAGCAATAGCAGCAACAATTGCAGCTGTTCGCCCGCTGTCGGCAAATGATGATCTCCTGATGTTCTTGACACACCAGCACCCGCAGAGCAATCACAGCAGGCACTCGAACGATCAAAGCTCCATCAGAACCATTCCAGCAATTACTCAGCTTTCAGATCCTGGAAGAACAATTAAGAATATCGCCCCCCCCAAAGTGCCATTCCACAATACAAAGAAAAATGGGGAAGGAACACAAGCAGAGGATCAAATAGTCATATTGTGTCCAAAAGTATAACAAATCAGACTCTTGAGTGATACATTCTCCCCACATAACTGTCGGGTGGAGATTAAAATCCCCATCAGCATCCCAACACCAAGGAGCAGGTTTGGGACCATAGGTATTATGCAATACTAACTGGCATTAAAAGTGGGGGGTTTCTCAGCAGATTCCCCATCACTCATAATTCTGTTGTTGTTACCAGAGTCATCACCTGAAGCAGAAGGAGCAGAAGTTTCCCTGCAGCAGGCAGGTGTGTAACGTCCATCTGCCATAACTGATTTGGTCGTAACCCTCATGGGTTAACTCCTAAATTGGTGCTGCTTAGGAAAGGAGCACACTGAGGACAAGAAGAAGTAATGGCTTGTGCTACTTCTGGGGTACATCGAGTATGATTACGAAGGGAGCGCGTATTAAGGTGAAATTTATCATGTATTTCTTGGGCACGGTCAGAAGTAAAGCAAACGTGTATATTTATCAGCTAAATCATTACTTGCTGACAATGGCACAGGCAGCCGAGTATGACTGCGGATATATCTAACAAACAAAGGCTCAGTCCGTTGCCATACCAAATGCTGAACGCAGCTGAGCAAATGATGGACCTTAGGGGTAGGTGATATATATGCAGATGTCTCCAATGGCTTAAAAGTGTGGGCCATATACACACTATCAGTATACAAATTTACAGGATCCCCAGGGAAGAGCTGGAGTGCAATGAGGCAGGCTGCTACCTCTGCAGTTTGGGTTGATACATCCCCCACAGGACTTTTCCATAGTTTTCCTCCAGAGATCACTACTGCATTACCTTTAGAGGAAGCATCTGTAAAGACAGCATGAGCTGAGGGTATGGGAGATCCTCTAATTACTTAGGGGAATATAATGGGATGATTTTTTTTATTAAATTATAAAAGTTTCCATTTCAGCCCCTCCTCCCAACACCCTCCCACTCCCCCCACTCCCTCTCCTCCTCCCTCTCTATCCCCTAGAGCAGTCAGGGTTTCCTGCCCTGTGGGAAGTTCAAGTTCCTCCCCCCTCCCTCCAGGTCCAGGAAAGGTGAGAGTCCAAACAGACTGGAGCGCCAAAATCCAGTATATGCAGAGGAAGCAAGTCCCAGTGTCATTGTCAATGGCTTTTCAAAAAGGCTCCGGGCCAGCCACATTCAGAGAATCTGGTTGGATCACGTCCTCGTTCAGTCCCAGTCCAACAGGCCTTGGTGAACTCTCATTATATCAGTTCTAATGGGATGATTTTTGAACAGGACCATTAATGGATGCTGAGGATAATGAGAATCAAAACTTCCAGAAAAGGAGATGAGAAAAAGTGTCCACTCATCATGGTACTGCTGTAATTGTACTAGCTGGTCTTTAGTATAAGGTGTTATAATCTTGTCAGGGTACTTCCCAAATGTCTGGGCAGCAACCTTCTTAGCTTTCCAAAGTAACTGTAATAGAGCTTCATAGTATGGGGTGACTACCCTTGCTTGAGAGGCAGGCATGTGTACCCATAAAATAGGTCCATCCTGCCAAAAGACTCCCGTAGGGGCAAAATTGAAAGCAAGAACTACAAAATTTAATGATTGATCATAATCAATCTGCTGGAGATGGACCCTTTCAATGTTGTCCTGAAGAAGCCTTAAGGCCTGCCTGGCCGCAGGCGTCAATATTCAGGGAGAGGTTGGGTCAGGATCTCCCAAGAGCATATCATACAATGGACTTAAGTCACCTGTTTTGATTGCTAGGGAGGGGCATATCCACTATATGTCTCCCAGTAACTGCTGCCAATCATGTAAGGTTTTAATATGAGAGGTGTTAATAGTTAATTTTATTGGTTTAATTCCATCCACGGCCAATTGGTACCCAAGGTAGGAATATGGGACTTGCATTTGGACCTTCTCAGGAGCTATGATCAGCCCCACCTTCTCTAAATCCTGTTGCATTTGAGTATAGAACTTTTGACAGCTGATCCCCCATGGCCTTGGTTGGCAGGTCTTTCCAAGCTTTGGTAGCCACGGTCTCCCTCTGGAGATATACGGCAGGATCGAGCACAATTTGATTGGCCAAGTCAACATAAGCTCCTGCTCCAGTTAGCATGTCTAGATTGCGCTGTGCCTGTCCTGCTTGTGCATTTAACTTAGCCGTTTGTATACAATTTTTTTGTGGATCCCATTTTACCCCAATCCATCCTTACCGGTCTAGGATGACCCCATCCGCTAACCCTTCTTTCTCAGATCTCGGTGGGAACCTCCACTTTGCCGCGCCAGCACGGCAACTGTCGTCCTTCTGAGCGAGGGACATCGGGATTAACACGCAGCACAACTTTAGGTTAGGCAGACAAGCCTTTATTCCACTTTCTCACACAGTATATATAGTCCTCAGCAGGAGAGGCCAAGACAGCAAAAGCAGGAAGCTCATCACCATAACTCAATGGCTTAGGGGTAAACATCCTTAGAAACGTTGCTGAAGGCAACAGGTTGTTCCTGTTTTTGTTCCTGTTTTCAACCAAGTGCAAGAGTGCAAACCAGATCAAGTGAGGGTGCGAAGGCCTGTCCTCTAGGGACCCAAAAGTAGACGATCATTGGTGTATGAACTTCATGGTCTCCGTGTAGGAACATGTCCCTGAAGCAGGTGTACGAGCATCATTCTCTCCATTAGAGAATGGAAAAGGTGTGAGGGTAAGCAGGTAGGATCCCAGTGCTGCTACCCTGACTCCAGCTGCTGGTTCTTTGACTATCACACAAATGCTGTATCTTTTTATGTCTCTTTCTTCATCTTTCAGGCGCAACCACAGCATTCAACGTGGATCCCACTGCCCTCCCGGACTCCTTACAACTACTGAGCTCAAACCTTGGAAATCTGAGACAAATTCTGATGTCAGGCAAGGGACGTGTTAATTGAGAATCTGATGACTCTGGATTTAGAACCAAAATAAGCTGAGCTGTCATCTGGGAATGCGACTTATAGTCTGCATAGATGGTGGTTCTTCAAAGGCTAGCTTCTACCTGTATGGGGACATGGGAAGTCAACAGTCAAAGGAGCTATGGTAAAATGTTAAGCATCCCAGACTAGAAATGATGTCTCTGGGATCTGCAGTGCAGAATTTTTATTTGGCACATGAAGAAACTGGAACCCATGGGGCTCATCACTGAGCATAGCCCAGCTGTCACCCAGAGTTCAGCTCAAAGTATGAGTGGCTTCTAAAATCCCAGGGGTACTGCAACTCCAGAAGTTCTAAGAGAGTCTCTTCCTGTAGATGGCATTAAGAAGAAGGTCGGCTGCTGTCTCAGCTCTAGCCTGACTTCCCTTATTCAGCCTATGCAGGCAACACCCTTGCCTCTTTCTGTTCTCAAACATCAAAGTAGCCACTTCCTTCCAGTGCAAAAGTTCTAGAGATAGAGGGTAACGTGTACAAGTTTACGGCCTATAATGACAAACAGAAGAATGGAATCTAGACCAATGTGAGCCTGGGGAATGAGTTACTCTTTCTCTATCCTACCACTACTCTGTGAAAGTCCTGCCCACATCAAAACCTTTCCTTCCATTCAAAGTCCATTCTTACCCAAGCTTACATTAAGACTTTAGAATGAAGACTACAGAGTCAAAACCCATCACACCTAGTTGTTAGCTAGGGATCCTTTAATGTGCATCCTGGTAAAGGCCATTCCAGAGACAGTATCTCTATTTTACTATCTGACCACTCACACTGTTCACCCTTCATTTAGATGCCACCTCTCCAGCATGTGCAGATCTCACATCTTCAAGCGGCACACAAGAAGATCCTTGCACACATAGGGAAGACTCCATTGATGATATTGTAGCAGAGATTAGACTGTTCAAGTATCTCTCTCTTCTCAAGAAGTTTCTTCCTATGCTACCAAAAGATTCCTTCTCTCATTTCTTTTCCTCACTATTCTCAGCTTCCATGTTGTCCCATTAAAACAATTTCACTCCATCCAGAACTTCCATGTTCAAATTTCATTGTGTAATAAAAATGTGTTTTAAACACTCTCAACTTCATCCCAAGGATGCCACTTAAAAATTGTCAGCTATTGCTTGAAATATGTACACAAGTCCCTAAGAAGGTTTTCAGAATCACTCTGTCTGATGGATGCTAATTTCTATCTTGAAATTTTAGAACAAAAGCTAAGGAAAATTATAAGGTTTCAAAAATATGATTATGGACTGGTAGTGAACATATTCCTATGAATCCTGAACATGTGAAATTAATGTAGGAAGAATATAAACTTGAGACAAGTTTGAACTACACAGTAAGATGCTACCTGTCTCTGTTGCACACAAGCTTAGAGACCCCATGAAGGAACTGAGGCTCAGAGAGGAATGGAGACTCACTCATAGGGCTAGAGTAGACCAACATAGGTGTGTGCACTTCATGGTCCCAGTGTGAGAACCTGTCACTGAAGCAGGTGCAAGAGCATCATTCTCTCCATGAGACTGGAGAAGGGTATGAGGGTGAGCTTGAAGGACCCAAGTACTGCTGCTCTGAATCCTAGCACTGATTTTCTAACAATCACACACCAATTGCCCCCTTGTTTGACACTTTATTCATTGTTTCCAGGCTCAGTATTCACATGCTACATGAATCCCATTACCATCAAAGACTCGTTACAAATACTGAACTCAAGCCTTGAAAAGTTGAGACAAATTCTGATGTCAGGTAAGGGGTTTGTTAAATGGGGACCTGACTAATTTGTATTCAGAACTAAATGTAAGCTGAGCTGGAAGCTGAGAATGAGAATTCTAGGTCACATAGATGGTGGTTCTTCACAGGTGAGCCTCCACCTGTATGGAGGTTTGGGACAGGCAGCTAAAATGAAAGGTCAAAGGAGACAGGGAGCCATGCTAAGAATCACGGGCTAGCAATATTCTCTTGGGACCAGCAGTGCTGAAGTTTCATTTGACACATGAAGAAACTGGAACCTGTGATTGTCAACAGTGAGACTGGCCCAAATAGAACCCAGGGATCAATTCAAAATTTGAGTGGGTTCTGGAATCTCAGAGTCATGCAGCTCTTCATCCACCTTAGGGAGGACTCCACTGACTGTATGGCAGCACATTAGCCTGTTCATGGCTGTTCTGCCACAAAGCTCTTATGCTAACAACAGGTTCCTTCTCTAGTTTTTTTACTCACTGTTCCCATCTTTCAACTTATTCCATTAAAATAATTCCATTACATCCCGATCATCCATGCTCATTTTCATTGTGTATCAAAACTGTGTTTTAAAGACGCTCACCTTTCACCCTAAGATGCCACTCAGGAACTGTCAGCTATTTTTGGAAACAGGTACCTCAGTTCCCAAGAAGATTCTCAGAACCCTTCTGCCTGGTGGATGTTATACATACCTTGAAGTTTCAGATCGAACACTAAGAACTAATCATAAGACTTCAAAACTAACATTAGTAACCAGTCCTGAGCATATTCCTAAAGTATTAGAATCAATGAAATTAATGCAGAAAAAAATCTGAGCTTCAGGCAAATCTAAAGTAGACAGTAAGTGGCTACTTTCCCCTGTGTGACATGAAGTTAGGGACCCACATGAGGGAGTTAAGGCTCAGAGAGGAGTGGATATTTACACAATGGACTAGAGTAGACTAGCATTGGTGTGTGAGCTTCATGGTTGCATACAGTACAGAACCATGTCCCTGCAGCACCTAAAAGATCATCATTCTTTCTATGAAACTGGAGAAGGTATGAGGGTCAGCTTGTAAGAACTTCAGTTTTATTTCCCTGAAGACTATTGTTGGTGCTCTGACAATCACACAACCACTGTCTCTTCCAATGGCCCTTTCTTCATCATTTCCAGGTTCAACAATAACACCCTACATGGATCCAACTACCCTCCAAGACTCCTTACAACTACTGAACTCAATGCTTGAAAATCTGAGACAAATTCTGATGTCAGGTAAGGGGCTTATTTAATGGGAACTAAGGAGTCTGAATTCAGAATTAAACTTAAACTGAGCTGGCATCTCCGAATGGAATTCTAGTTCACATAGAGGGTGGCTCTTCACAGGTAGCCTCTACCTGTATAGGGATCTGGGAGACAAAACTAAAATGGAAGATCAGAGGAGACACGGAGGAATGTTAAAAGTCACACACTAGAAAACAGGCTAGAAATGACCAGACTGGGCCCAGCAGTTCTATAGTTACATATGACCCATGAGGAACCTAGAATCCATGGGGGACAGAAGTAAGCATGGCCCAAAGGAAACCCAGAGTTCAGCTCAGAGTATGAGTGGGATCTGAAATGTCAGGGATCAGGCAGGTTCTGAAGTTCTAAGAAGATCTGTTTCCTGGAGATGGACCCCAGGGAGAAGGAAGGTTCCTGTCTCCAGCAGCTTCAGTCTGACTTCCATTATTTCAATGTACCCAGGCCACACATGGCCTCTTCCTCAAGCATCAGAGTCTCCACCTTTCTCAAGTGCACAAGGTCTAGAGAGAGAGAGGTTAACTTCTCCAAGCTAACAGCACACAGAGATACATGCAGGGCAGGAATCTAGAACAGTGGGAGTCTGAGGAAAGATTTTTCTCAGCCTTCATCCTGCTGCTGCTCTCTGAGAGTCCTTCCCACATCTTGTATTAATTTCAAAATTAATTCTAAATCATCTTGCACAGCAAGGCTTAAGTATGAAGACTACAGATTCAAAAGCCATCACCCCTAGTTGTCATCTTGGCTTCATTTAGTGTGTATCTTAGAAAAGGCCATTCCAGAGATAGTACCTCTACTTCATTATCTGAGCATTCACACTGCTCAGCCTTTGTTCTGATGCCACCTCTCCAGCATGTGCAGATCTCACATCTTCAAGCTGCACACAAGAAAGGCCCTTGAACTTGGGGCTTAGGGAAGACTCCAGGGATGATACTGTGGTGTAGATTAGATTGTTTGTGTCTCTTTTCCCACAAAAACTTGCTCCTATACTATCAAAAAGTTCCTTCTCTCATTTTTTCACTATTTTTATCATTCACATTCTTCTATTAAAACAATTCCACTCCTTCCCAAAGTTCCATGCTCAAATTTCACTGTGTGATGAAACTGTTTTAAACACTCTCACCTTCCTCCCTAAGATACCACTTAGTAACTATGAGCTATTGCTTAAAATGTGTACCTGAGTCCCCAAGAAGTTTCTCAGAATCTTTCTGTCTAATGGGCATAAGTCCATACAAATAAGAAAGCTATTGGTCCTGGACATATTCTTAATGTATCAGAACCAATGAAATTAATGCACCAAGAATATGACCTCAAGGCAATCCTGAACTATACAGTAAGATGCTCCCTACCCCTGTGGGACCCACATGAGGAAGCCAAGGCTCAGAGAATAATGGCGACTCAACACAAAGTACTAGAATATTAGCATAGGTGTGTTAATGACAGGGTCCCAGTACAGGACTGTGTCCCTGCCGTACCTGTAAGAGCATCATTCCCTCCTTGACGCTGAGGAGAAGAATATGAAGGTAAGCATACTCTTACCTTCCCTGCCTTGACCCTGATTCCCGCTGTTGCCCCTCTGACAATCACAAAACCACTGTTTCTTCCCATGACCCTTTCTTCATCATTTCCAGGCTCATCAATCACATCCTTCGTGGATTGGACTACCCTCCAGCGCTCCTTACAACTACTGTACTCAAACTTAAGAAGTCTGAGAAAAACTCTGATGTCAGGTAAGGGACTTGATAAATGAGAACCTGACATCTCTGGATTCCTAACCTAATATAAGCAGAGCTAGCAGCTGGGAATGGGACTTTTAGTACACATTACATAGATGAGGGTCTTCACAGGTGAGCCTGCCCCTGTATGGGGACCCGGGACATGCAACTCAAATGTAAAGTCAGAGGAGACAAGGAGGAATGCTAAGAGTCACAGGCTAGAGATGATCCCTCTGGGCTCTGTAGTACGGAAGTTGCATTTCAACCTTGAAGAAACTGGAAATCCATGGTTTTCCACAGTAAACCTAGTCCAAATATCACCCATAGTTCAATCAAAATATGAGTGGGTTCTGAAATCATGCAGCTCCTAGAGTTCCAAGATGGTCTCTTCCCTTGAGATAACCATAAAGATGGGGAAAGCTCTTGCCTCATCTCTAGTCTAACTTCCCTTATTTCAACTTATGCAGGCATCCTTGCTTCTTCTTCTTCACAAGCACCAAAATAGCTACCTCTCTTCAGTGCTCAAGGACTAGTGGGAGAGGTTAACTTTTCCAAGCTCATAGCACATAGGGACAGGTGCAGGGACATGGGAAATTACTCCCTACTTTTTCATCCTGGTGTTACTCTGTGAAAGTCCTGTCCACACATAACCCTTGTCTCTCCCTTCAAAGTGCATACTTCCCTCACTACAATAAGCCTTCAGAATAAAACTACAAAGCCAAAAGCCTTCACCACTAGATATCACCTTGGCATCATTTATTTTGAGACATGTAAAAAAGTCATTCTACAGAGTATGTCTCATTTTCATTATCAGAGCACTGCTCACCCTTTCTCCCACTGCCACCTCTCCAACAGGTGCAGTTCTTATGAAATCAAGCTGCCCACAGGAAGGCCCTTGCACCCAGGCCTTATGGAGGACTCCACTGATGATATTATAGCAGATATTCTCCTGATCATATCTCTCTCCCTAAAAATGTTCCTCCTAGGCTACCAGCATATGGTTCTCCCAGTTCTTGTCATCAATATTCCCAGTTTCCAAGTTGTTCCATTGAAACAATTCCACTCAGTTTCAAGCTTCCATGCTCATATTTCATTGTGTATCAAAATTGTATTTTAAATATTCTCACCTTCCTCCCTAGTTCACAGTTGCCACTTAGATACTGTTAGCTATTATTTGAAATATGTACCTCAGCCCCCAAGAAGTTTTTCAGAATCTCTATGTCTGTTAAACACTATACCCATCTTAATGCCTTAGATCCAACAATATGAAAATCTTAAGTCTTCAAAAATAAGATTATTAACTGGTTGTGCACAGAGTCCTATAATACCAGAACAGGTGAATTTAATCAGGAAGAAGCCGAGCTTGAGACCCGCCTGAACTACACTGTAGGATGCTACCTATCCCTGTGGGACATAAGATCGGGGACCTATATGAAGGAGCTACACCTCAAAAGAAATGGAGACTCACACAACAGAGTAGAGTACACCAGCATAGATGTGTGAACTTCATGGTCCCAGAGCACGACCCTTTCCCTGCGGCACTGCAAGAGCATCATTCTCTTCATGAGACTGGAGAAGGGTATCAGGGTTAGTAGGTACAACCCCAGTTAAGAAGCTCCTGGAACAAGGGGCCCTCAGCTGAAAGTCTTAATTCACTGTTCAGGTGAGATGAGCTTTTTAAGGTGAAGCAAAGACATGTATAATGTCACATCATGTGTACATAGAGAGAATTTGACTTCTTTTCTTATTTGTTTCCATTTAATTTCCTTCTCTTATTAATCCAGCTAGTGCTTTGAGCACTATATTGAAAAGAAATTTGGGAGTGCTGGAGAAGTAGCTCAGTATTTGAGACCACCAGCTGTTTTTCCAGAAAACCTGGATTTAATTCCCAGCACACACATGACAGCTCACAATTGTCTATAAGTTCGGTTCCAGGGAGATCTGACACCCTCTTCTGACCTTTGAGGGCACTGCACCCACATGGTGCACAGACATGTATACAGGCAAAACATCTTTACACATAGAATAAAAAATAAAATGAGAAAACATATTTTAAAGAAAACAAAGGAGTGAGACTAGTGGACAGCCATATCTTATTCATGATTTTAATAGGATAACTTTGAGGTCTTTCTCCATTTAGAAAAGTGTTGACTGTGTGTTTGTTATAAAGAACATTCATTGTGTTTAAGTATGGGCCCTCTGATATTGTTCTCTGGACAACTTTTCTCATGAAAGAATTTTGAGTTTTGTCAAAGACTTTTTCTGCATCTACTGAGATGATCATGTAATTTTTCTTTAGGCCCATTTATATGATTTATTATCTTAATTAGTTTATATAGTGTCTTAGGGTTTCTGTTGCTGTAAAGAGACAATATGACCATGGCAACTCTTATACATGATCATTTAATTCGGGCTGCCTTAAAATTGTCAGAGGCTCAGTTCATTATCATCATGGTGGAAGATGGTGGCATGGAGAAGAAGTTGAGAATTCTACATCTTGATCTGCAGGCAGTAGGAGCCTGTATTCACAAGGACATGGCTTGAGCATAAGAGACCTCAAAGCTCACCTCCACAGTGACACACTTCCTCCAAAATAAACCAAACCTCCTTATTGTGCCACTCTCTATGCTGGTCACTTTCTTCCAAATAACCGGTATTTACATTTATGTAGCACAATTTTTAAAAATACAGAGACAGATAATAGGGTTCAACCTGAAAGTCAGAAAAGCAAAATGGTCAGCCACTGTCTCTTACTGTTAGGAAAAAATCCTAAGGCCGGTGCAAAGAAATCCAATTAGGTCAAAACAAACTGGATTAAAATGCCCATGTTTTATTAAGTGCAGCACTCTTGGTTGGCCGAGAGCATGGCAGGGAAGACAGAAAACCCTGGGGGGCACATGCAAAACCTGGGACCTCGTGTTCCTCTTCTGGGAGCCCACTTAAATACCCTGTGGGAGTGGTCCTGTAAGGATGACCAGGGGTTTAACTCTCTGATGTTCAGGCTAGCTTTATTTATTAATGTACAAGTGAAATATCACTACATGTTTCTTAAGAATTTTTTTCATCTATGTTCATCAGGGAAATTGGCATGTAGTTTTTGATAGATTTTTGTTTGTTTTGTCATGTGGTTCATGTGTTTGTGGGTGTGCGTGCGTGTGTGTGTGTGTGTGTGAGTGTGTGTGTGTGTGTGTTTATTAGTTTACATTTTAGAGTTGTACTGGCTTCTTAGAAGGAGTTTTGAAGTGCTCCTCTTTCTATGGTCATGGGTTTTTTTGTTTATTTGTTTATTTGATATGGTTTTTCTGGCTTTGTTTTGAATAAGTTTAGAAGGATTCTTGTAGAACTTTCTTTTCAATAAAATAAACTACTTTATTAGGAAAAATGTTAAAATGGTGGAAAATTTGTCTGAGATAGTTCGCTGAAAGCCCTTCTACAAGGAACACATAAGCTCCTAAGGCAATGAATTTCAACCTTCCTTGTTTTTATTGTGTTATTAATTTTCCTTAAATTTCCCTTCTTTAAGAAGGAAGAAACTTCCCTTCTTTCCTCCCCTCTCCCCTTCTACACTCTCCTGTGACCCACATGCTTCCAATTTACTTAGAAGATCTTGTATTTATCTATGTTCCATGTATATTAGATCCCTGTATGCCTCCTTTAGGGTCCTCTTTGTAGTCTACGTTCTCTGTGCTGGTAGACTCTGGGCTAGATTTTCTTTGTTTTATGTATAAAAGCCCCTTATGAGTGAGTACATATTATATTTGTTTTTCTGAGTCTGGGTTGCCTCACTCAATATGGATTTTTCTAGATCCATCCATTTGCCTGCAAATTTAAAAATATCATTTTTTTTTAGTCACTGAGTAGTACACCATTGTGTATCTGTACCACATTTTCTTTATCTATTTATTGGTTGAGGGGCATCTAGGTTGTTTCCAGATTCTGGCTATTATGAATAATGCTTTTATGAACATAGTTGAGCATATGTATTTTAGGTATTATTGAGGTGCCTTTGGGTATATGCCCCAAAGTGGTATTGCTGGGAATTGAGGTAGATTGTTTTCTAAATGCTCAAGAAATCTACATACTGATTTCCAAAGTCGCTGTATCAATTTGCACTCCCATCAGTAATGATGTAAGTCACAAAATAATCCCACACTAGTTTAGAATTATGATTAATAAAATGGCTATTTATTTAAGGGGAAAACTTACAGATCACTGTTCTAGATAACAGTCCTCTGCACAACCAGGAACAGAGTCTAGCAGCCAGAAGTGGGAGCCAGAAGCAAAACAGTGGGTACACAGCTACTGCTGCTTTTTAAAGCAAAAGAGACCATACCCAAGTGGGTTGGCATCTTAAAGGATATTGGCTGAAGGAGCAGAATGCGCTCCCACAGAACCTCCCCCTTTTGTTTAAAGAAGAGAGTTCCAAACCCAATACAAAACTATATACACTAGGAACAGATATCAAGTATAATTAGAATTATAACCTGCATAAAAATTATTAAGCAAGGAACATATGCAAAATGTTTTAATAAACATTCTGTTCTATAGAGTCTAAGTATTGTATAGGAAATGCCTTGTCTAGATCATAAGAGTACAGTAACTACAACTATCCAATCTTCAACCCCAACGAAGGCCTGAGAAAGGAGATAATATTATGAATAGTACTACAATCAAGTAGCTTCCAAAGTGATTAATATATGACAGAGACAATTAGCTACCTGAGCAATCACCCAAAGTCTCATTTTGCAACCTTGAAGAAACCAACTATGGCCAAGGCCTAGCGTAACTGACAGACCATTTTCAGAGGAAGGAAAATTTTCAAAACCATCTTACCCTGTCTTGTCACGATTTGACAATCCCGCTTATCCATTTCTGGATATCAGGTAACTTGTCAGTAGTTAAGGCATCATCAGTTCCTTGCCCAAAGGCAAGTTTTGCCAAGAAGAAAACAAGCTCCAAGTGGAGTGTCTTTGGTACCCAGCATTCTCTCAGGAATAGATTGTTGCTGTCAGAAACAGTCATATCTCATGTCAGCAGAACCCCAAGTTATTTAAATCCATGTTGTACAGATACTTGAAGTGGTTGAAGATTATCTATCTAGACAGTATACAGTCTCCATGTATCTGAAGAACCTAACTGATCTGACTGTATGTAAAACAAACATGAACAACTATTGGCCTATAATAATTAATACCTGTATAACTTAAAGACTAGGGGGAGGGAGGAGGGTGAGTAGGGGAGCAGGAGGGGAATGGAAGGAGGGAGGGTAGGAAGTGTAAATTTTTGAATGGAAAAATAAAAAAGAGATAGAAATGCAGATCAATGCACAATAGGTAAAAAATGAAACAGTTGGAACCCAAAAAAAGACTAAAACTTCATGTCAGAATATTAAATAATATGTAAACAAATGTGCAACAAATGAAGACAATGACTTCAAAATGTAAACAATCTGTAAGTATCTTGATCAGAGGTAGGAGTAATATAAAATGCAATATGAAAATATATCCTAAAGTTGTATCAATAAACAAAATTCCCTAAACAGAGATAAGAACATACATATACACAATCTGACAGAATAACTTCATAGGTGTACAAATAATGTAAACAAAAATAACAAATATAATTTGAACTTGTATCAATATACAAAACTTTACCAATGTAAATTATCCATGAATAATAACTCACAAGTATTCACTCACTATTACTATCTTCCCTTGCTTTGAACAAACATAGTTATCACCCCAACCCTCTTTTTAATATAAGTAATAATCAACAACCCCTAAACAGTGTTCCCAACTCTATGGACAAACTTTTTTGGGATGAGGCATCATCTTCTAGAATTGCGTCCTGCTGTCATGGGGGTGATGTTCTCTTAATGGGATTCTGCAAAATTAAAGGGATGGTTAAGTTTCAAAATTACTGTCTAATGTAGTTACAAATAATTTCTGAGCAGTAGATAGATAGGGTTTTTTTTCAGAGTTCTTATTTGGAGTTCTGGCCAGGATGTCATGAAAAGGTGCACCATTTCAGCAGCTGTTACCCCAAAAGGCAGTTGTATAGTAGCACTGTCTGTATCATGATGTCATCTCAACTAGATGGAATTGTTGCTGTGTTGCCCCATCTTCTTCCTGAAAAGTTCAAAGATTACTACAGGAAACAGATCTATAGGAAAATCTATTGTTCGTCATGGAAAACTTAAATATCATTCATATGAACATACATTCAATGACGAACGTGATATATATGAAATAGGCATGGGGAAAGTAAATTTTTTCCTAAAGTCTTTCTTCTGTCCCATACCAGATGGCTTGCAATATGAGACAGAAACTCTGAATGTTCCCTTTAACAACATGCTTAGATTTAGAGAAGAACAGAGCCATTGTCCAGCTCCAAAACCAACTGAATATATTAATGTGTGTGTGTGTGTGTGTGTACATGTAATTATAACCCATACCTGGATTCATAAAATATATTCTGTTTTTTAGATGCTCCTTAGTGAATAGTTAATTTTTCTTCTGTCAGCATTCAAATATCCAGGGTCTCTTAAATTCTTGATGATGTGTATTTTCCTGTAAAGATAAGAGCAGAACCCTTCCCTAACCCTTGTGAGCTTTTCTTACTACCTGTATGATTGTCACCATTGTGGATGAGCTGTCATTTACCTTTTTCAAGAGGTTTATCCTTTTCAAAGTGAATCTTTATTAATTTTGATGGTATCCATAATTTGTCTTCTCCTGTGGAAACGAGCAAAACCCCTTCCCCAATGTAGTACATCTCCTGGTTTCCATTGTGAGGTCAACACATTCTTGAAATATACTGGTTGATTCAATTCAGAAGTTATTTTCCCATTATCCAATGCCTCTCTGCTGCTATTGTTTCTTTCTCATTAGCATTAAAAAAGTTCAAGGTTAATAAAGCATTATGAAATCTATTTCTGGGGATATTTTCCATCCCTTTCTGTTTGTTCAGTATATCCTTTATAGTAAGATTTTTCAATAACTTTCTATAACTGCCTGACCTGTAGGATTATTTGGTATACCTGTAATGTGCTTTATATTATAATAAGCAAAAATGCTTCATTTTCTTAGATATATATGTTGGATAATTACTGTCTTTATTTGTGCAGGTATACCCATGATGGCCATAACTTCTGATAAACATGTGATTACTGAATCAGCCTTTTCTGAGCTCAAGTCAGTTGTCCATTGAAAACCTGAATATGTGTCTATGTTGTGGTATACAAATTTTAATTTACCAAATCCCATAAAGTGGAACATATCCATCTACCAAATGTCATTCCTCTGAGTACCTTTTGGGTTACTCCCTGCAGGCAATGGTGTTTGATTATAGAAAGAGCAAGTAGGACACCTATTTATAATCTCCTTAGCTTGTAGCCATGTAATAGAAAACTCTTTCTTTAAACCTTCGCTCTTTTTTTTTATTAAAAATTTCCACCTCCTCCCCACCTCCCATTTTCCTCCTACTCCCCCTCCCCTCCCCCTCCCTCTCCAGTCCTAAGAGCAGTCAGGGTTCCCTGCCCCGTGGGAAGTCCAAGGTCCTCCCCTCTCCATCCAGGTCTAGGAAGGTGAGCATCCAAACAAATCAGGCTCCCACAAAGCCAGAACATACAATAGAATCAAAACCCAGTGCCATTGTCCTTGGCTTCTCAGCCAGCCCTCATTGACAGCCACATTCAGAGAGTCTGGTTTGATCACATACTCCATCAGTCCCAGTCCAGCTGGCCTTGATGAGCTTCGCTCCTAACATGATGTTTTTTTAATGAAATTCAGAGACCTGCAACACACTTCCAATCAATAACTGATCAATTTCTTCATAACCTTGTGCTACAGGATGTGGCAGACCTGTATAGGCTCGGATGTGTGTTATGTATATAGGACAAAGCCTATTCCAGATTATGTCTTGCACCTGGATGAATAATGAAGTCAATTCTGTATCATCTGGTATAAATTCAGAAGTTTCAATATGCAAGACAACTTGTTCTGCATATTGTGAATCAGTAATTATATTGAGAGGTTCTTTAAAGTCCCTTAGTACCATAAGAATAGCATATAATTCTGTCTTCTGGACAGAATTATAAGGGCTTTTTTCCACTTTATTTAATCTTCTGATTTGTAACCTGCCTTCCCTGATTTATTTGCATCATTATAAAATGTATGGGCGCCAGTTATTGATGCATCACATACAATTTGAGGAATAATCCAAGAATTTCTCTTTATAAGATTAAGTCTATCACTTTTGAAATAATTGTTATTAATTTCTCCCCCAAAATTAGCACAATCCCTTTGCCAGGGTTCATTGTCTTCCCATGACTTTTTTAATTCTTCATCAGTAAAAGGCATTATAATCTCTGCTGGGTCTATACCTGCAAATTGACAAAGTCTAAATTTACCTTTTATAATTAATTCAGAGACTTTTTCCACATAAGTTTTTAATTTTTTACTTTGATTATGTGGTAAAAATATCTATACTAAGATAACATCATCCCCCTGCATTAAAATGTGCAAAAAAAATATGTAGGATCGAAATATATGTAGGATGTATGGCAAAGGCTGACATTGGACCAATGAATTTAGGTCAGTGAAAGATAGACAAGGCAACCCGATACTATAGGTGTGGAGGACATGTGGTCCAGTCATTCCCAGTTACTGTGGAGAATGTGTCTTGCCAAGAACAGAGTATAGCTGCCAGAAGTGGGAGCCAGAAGCAAGAGAACAGGCCCATGGCTACTACTGCTTTTTAAAGAAAATAAGACCGTGCCCAAGTTGACTGGTATGATAAAGGCTATTAGCTGAAGGAGAAGAATGTGCTCCCACAGCACACCAGTAGTGGAGGAGTGTTCCCTTTACCTTACATCCTCTCCAGCATAAGCTGTCATCAATGTTTTTGATCTTGGCCTTTCTGACAGGTTTAAGATGGAATCTCAGAGTTGTTTTGATTTGCATTTCTCTGATGGCTAAGGATATTGAGCATTTTTTAAGTGTTTCAGCCATTTTAGATTCATCTGTTCAAAGTTCTCTGTTTAGGTCTGTACCCCATTTCTTATTGGATTATTTGGTATTTTCATGTCTAGTTTTTTGAGTTCTTTGTTTCTTTTGGTAATCAGTCCTCTGCCAGATCTAGGGCTGGTGAAGTTCTTTGCCCATTCTATAGGCTGTCGTTTTGTCTTGTTGACAAAACATTTTCTTTGCTTTACAGAAGCTTCTCAGTTTCAGGATGTTCCATTTAGTAACTGTTGCTCTCAGTGTATGTGCTTCTAGGGTTGTATTTAGAAAGTGGTCACCTCTACCAACATAATTTTCACTTTCTCTTCTATGAGGTTCAGTGTGATTGGTTTTAGGTTGAAGTCTTTGATCCACTTGGACTTGAATTTGTGCATGGTGATCAATATGAATATATTTTCATTCTTCTACATGTTGATATCCAGTACCATTTGTTCAATATGATTTCTTTCTTTTTTCATTCAATATTTTTTACTTCATTGTCAAAAATTGGGTGTTTGTAGAAGTGTGGATTGATATCCAGGTCTTGGATTCAGTTCCATTGGTTCTCCTGTCTGTTTTTATGCCGATACCAGGCTGTGTTAATTACTGTAACTCTATAGTAGAGTTTGAAGTCAGGGATGGTGATGTCTCCAGATGTTCCTTTATTGTACAGGATTACTTTGGCTACCCTGTGGTTTTTGCTTTTCTATGTGAAATTAGATTTGTTCTTTTGAGGTCTGTGAAGAATTTTTATGGGATTTTGATTGGCAATGCTTGAATCTGTAGATTGCTTTTGGTAAGGTTGCATTTTTTTTTTTACCATTTCTGTTACCTACCCAGGAACATGAGAGATATTTCCATTTTCTGGTGTCTTCTTCAATTTCTTTCCTCAAATTCTTAAAGTTTTTTGTCATACAAGACTTCCACTTGTTTGATAGAGTTACTCCAAGGTATTTTATATTATTTGTAGCTACTGGGAAGAGTGATGTTTCTCTAATTTATTTCTCAGACTGTTTATCATCTGTATAAAAGAAGGCTAATGATTCTTATTATTTAATCTTATGTCCTGCTACATTACTGAAGGTGTTTATGAGTTGTAGGATTTTCCTAGTAGAATTTTTGTGATCAATTATGTATACTATGATATTATCAGCAAATAGTGAGAATTTGGCTTCTTCTTTTTTGATTTATATCCTCTTGATTTACTTTTATTGTCTTATTGCTCTAGATAGATCTCCAAGTACTATATTGAATAGATATGGAGAGAATGGGCAACCTTGTCTTGTTCCTGATTTCAATGGGATTGCATTGAGTTTCTCTCAATTTAGTTTGATACTGGCCATTGACTTGCTGTATATTGCCTTTATTATGTTTAGGCATGTTCCTTGTATCCCTTCTCTCTCCATGACTTTTATAACAAAGGGGTATTGAATTTTGTCTAAAGCAGTTTCAGCATGCAATAAAATGATCATGTGGATTTTTTCTTTCATTTTGTTTATATTGTGGATTACACTGACAGATTTTTGTGGTTGAACCATCCTGCATCTCTGGGATGAAGCATTTTGTTTGAGAATTTGGTTCAATATTGCTGTAAATCCCCATCTTCCTGATTTTAGTCAGAAGAATTTTTATTACTATCTCAATCTCCCTTTTTGTTATTTTTATGTTTAGCTTGTTGACCTCTTTTTGGTTTAACTTTGGGAATTTGGATGAACCCAGAATTTTGTGCATTTCTTTATATTTTCCAAGTCAATAGAGTATTGTAGAGTACAGGACTTTAAAGTATTCCATGTATCATTCGGAAATTTTTAGCATCTGTTTTAATGTTTCCCTTTTAATTTCTCGTTCTGTACATTTGGGTCCTCTCTCCTTTTTGCTTTTGGTTAGTTCGATCAAGTTTCTTGTCAATCTTTCTTGGCATCTCAAAGAACCAGCTCTCAGTTTCTTGAGTCTATGTATTGTATTCCTTTTCTTGTTTAATTAATTTCTGACTGTTCTTTTATTAGTTATTGGTGTCAACTGGATTTGGGGTTGGTTTGGTCCTGTAACAATCTCTTGAGTCTCTTCACTAAGTCACATATCTGTTCTTTTTCTGATATTTAATGTAGGTATTTGGACCTATAATTTCTTTTATGGGATTGTTATACCACATCCCAGAGGTTTTGATTTATTGAGTTTTTTCTTCTCATTTACTTACAAATATTCTTCTTTCTTTTGTACTTACATCTTTGATTTATTCATTATTCAGTTATGAGTAGTTTCATCTCCATGAGTTTGTATGTTTACTATAGATTTGATTTCTATTTTCTTAAGTTTTATTTCATAATGGTCAGACAGGATACACCAAGCATTTAAGTTTTTCTAAATTGGTTGAGATTTTCTTTGCATCTTAGGGTGTGGTTTATTTTAGAGAAACTTCCTTGGGCTGCTGAGTAGAAAGTATATTCTTTGTGGTTTTGGTGTAATATTCTGTAGATATCTGTCAAGTTCATTTGATGTACAATGCCATTTCATTCTGTTATTTCTCTGTTATTTTTTTGTTCAGATAAGCCATGTGTTAAGTTGATGCTAGTCTGTGTTTTGATTCCAGTACTACACTTTCTACTAAATTGGGTGCACCAGAGTTGGGTGCACCAGAGGATTGTAATGTCTTCTTGGCTAATTATTTCCTTGATGAGAATGAACTGTCCTTACTTATCTCTCTTGATTAATCTTAGTTTGAAGTGTGTTTCATCAGGTATTAGGATAGCAAGATCTTCTGACTTCCTGGTCTCATTTACTAAGAATACTGTTTCCATACTTTCTCTTTAAGGTGCTGCCTATCTTTAAAACCAAGAAAAATTACAGGCATCATCAGAAAGACTGGTTTTCTTTCTTAATTCATCTAGCTGGACTTTTATTAGAAAACAGATGTCATTAATATGAGTTAATACTTAAAGGTGTGTATATTGATTGTAAAAACACGATTTTCTTTGCTGTTGGTGCTCTTAGTAACACTTTCTTTTTCAGTAATTATGTTTTCCTTCTTATGTCTCTTAGCTGGGCTTATTCCTTTCTTTATAGAAGAATGGCTTTCAGTATTCTCTGCAGGACTGGCTTGGTGGACATGAATTATTTTAGCCTGTTTGTAACATGGAAAGCTTTTCTTTCTCCTTCAGCTATTACAGATGACTTTGTTCGGTATAGAGGTCAAGTTTGTCGTTCATTGCTTTTAAAATATAGAGTACAGTGTTCCCGGACCTCTGGGTATCAAAGTATTTATGAAAATCAGCTATTATTCTGATGTGTTTGACTTTGCATTTGACTTGATTGGTTTTTTTCTCATAACTTTCAATACCCTCTCTTTGTTCTGCATATTTAGTATTCTAAGTATATCATGAGAAATTTATTCTAATCCTCTCTACAAGTAATATCTGTGCTTCTTGTATTTTTAGGTGTTTGCCTTTCATGATTTGGGGTAGTTTTTTTTCTATTATCTTGTTAAAGATCTGGTCTGTGCATTGACCTGGGAGTCTTGTCCTTAAATATGCCTTTAAACTGAATATTTGGACTTTTCTTGGTCCCCACACTTCCTACAAGTTCATCCAGTTTTTTTTTTGTTTCCTTGCTTGTTTGTTTTAGTTTTTAAAATATTCTTTGTATAAGTACTCTGATTCACCTTCTTAACTTTGGGTTTTTATATTCTGTCTTCTTCTTGATCCATTCTAGTTTAAAGCTCTCCTTTAAATTTTTTTTTTAGTTTATTTATTTATTTATTAAAAATTTCCACCTCTTCCCCGCCTCTCTTTTCCCTCCCCCTCCCCATCTACCCCTCCCTCTCTAGTCTTAAGAGCAGTCAGGGTTCCCTGCCCCGTGGGAACTCCAAGGTCATCCCCTCTCCATACAGGTCTATAAAGGTGAGCATCCAAACAAACCAGGCTCCCACAAAGTCAGTCCATGCAGTAGAATAAAAACCCAGTGCCATTGTCCTTGGCTTCTCAGTCAGCCTTCATTGACAGCTAGGTTCAGAGTGTTCATTTTAATCACATGCTCCATCACTCCCAGTCCAGCTGGCCTTGGTGAGCTCCCATTAGATCAGTCCCACCATATCAGTGGATGGACGCACCCTTCGTGATCCTGACTTCCTTGTTCACGTTCTCCCTCCTTCTGCTCCTCATTTGGACCTAGGGAGCTAAGTCCAATGCTCCATTGTGGGTCTCTGTCTCTTATCTCCATCCTTCGCCAGATGAAGGTTCTATGGTGATATGCAAAATATTCATCAGTATGGCTATGGGACAAGGCCAGTTCAGGCACCCTCTCTTCTGCTGCCCAAGGATCAATCTGAGGACCTCTCCTTGGACCTGGGAACCCCTCTAGAATCAAGTCTCTTGCAAACCCTAAAATGACTCCCTTAATTAAGATATTTACTTCCCTGCTCCCATATCCATCCTTTCTCCATCCTACCCATCCCATTCCCCCAAACTTTCCCGAATCCTCCCCTTCTCCCTTCTCATTACCCAACTCCCCTTACATACACCCCCCATGCACCCAAATTTGCCTGGCAATCTTGTCTACTTCCAATATCCAGGAGGATAACTATATGATTTTCTTCAGGTTCACCTTCTTATTTAGCTTCTCTAGGATCATGAATTATAGGCTCTGAGACCTTTAATATGGCTAGAATCCACTTGTGAGTGAGCACATACCATATTCCTCTTTTTGGGTCTGGGTTACCTCACTCAGTAAAGCGTTTTCTATTTCCATCCATTTGCATGCAAAATTCAAGATGTCATTGTTTTTTACTGCTGAATAAAACTCTAATGTGTATATGTTCCACACCTTCTTTAATCATTCTTCTATTGAGGTGCACCTAGGATGTTTCCAGGTTCTGGCTATTACAAATAGTGCTGCTATGAACATAGTTGAACAAATGCTTATGTAGTATGATAGGGCATCTCTTGGGTATTATCCCAAGAGTGGAATTGCTGGGTCCTGAGGTAGGCTGACTCCCAGTTTCTTGAGAAACTGCCACACTGATTTCCACAGTGGCTGCACAAGTTTGCATTCCCACCAAAAATGGATGAGTGTTCCCCTCACCCCACATCCTCTCCAGCATAGGCTATCATTGGTGTTTTTGAGTTTAGCTATTCTGACAGGTGTAAGATGATATCTCAAAGTTGTTTTGATTTGCATTTCCATGATCGCTAAGGAGGTTGAGCATGACCTTAAGTACCTTTTGGCCATTCGAACTTCTTCTGTTGAGAATTCTCTGTTCAGTTCAGTACCCCATTTTTTACTTGGGTTGATTAGAGTTTTAGTGTCTAGTTTCTTGAGTTCTTTGTATATTTTGGAGATCAGACTTTTGTCTGATGAGGGGTTGGTGAAGATCTTCTCCCAAGCAGTAGGTTGCCTTTTTGTCTTAATGACAGTGTCCTTTGCTTTACAGAAGCTTCTCAGTTTCAGGTGGTCCCATTTATTCATTGTTGCTCTTATTGTCTATGCTACTAGGGTTCTACTTAGGAAGTGCTCTCCTGTGCCCATGTCTTGTAGACTACTTCCCACTTTCTCTTCTATCAGGTTCAATGTGGTCATATTAATTTTGAGGTCTTTAATCCATTTGGACTTGAGTTTTGTGCATGGTGAAAGATATGGATCTACTTTCATTCTTCTACAGGTTGACATCCAGTTATGCCAGCACCATTTGTTAAAGATGCTTTCCTTCTTCCATTGTATACCTTTAGCTCCCTTGTCAAAATCAGGTGTTCATAGGTTTGTGGGTTAATATCTGGGTCTTATATTCGATTCCATATGTCAACATCTCTGTTTTTGTGCCAAAAACCAAGCAGTTTACATTACTGTAGCTCTGTAATAGAGTTTGAAGTCAGGGATGGTAATGCCTCCAGAAGTACTTTTATTGTATAGCATTGTTTTGGCTATCCGGGATTTTTATTTTTCCATATAAACTTGATTATTGTTCTCTCAAGGTCTGTGAAGAATTTTGAAGCAAAAAGTTGGTTATTGGAGAAAATCAACAAGATTGACAAACCCCTATCCAAACTAATCAAACGGCAGAGAAAGAACACGCAAATCAATAAGATCAGAAATGAAAAGGAGGACATAACCACAGACACAGAGGAAATTCAGAGAATCATTAGATCTTACTACAAAAGCCTATATGCCATAAAATTGGAGAATGTAAAAGAAATGGACATTTTTAGATACGTACCATATACTAAAGTTGAACCAAGACCAGGTGAACAATTTAAATATACCTGTTAGTCGTGAAGAATTAGAAGCTGTTATCAAAAACCTCCCTACCAAATAAAAGCCCAGAACCAGATGGTTTCAATGCAGAATTCTACCAGAACTTCCAAGAAGAGCTAATACCTATACTCCTTAATGTATTTCACAATATAGAAACAGAAAGGTCATTGCCAAACTCTTTTTATGAAGCTACAGTTACCCTGATACCAAAACCACACAAAGACACAACCAAGAAAGAGAGTTACAGGCCAATCTAACTCATGAACATCGACACAAAAATTCTCAACAAAATACTGGCAAATCGAATCCAAAAACACATTAGAAAAATTATTTTTATGATCAAGTAGGCTTCATCCCAGAGATGCAGGCCTGGTTCAACATACGCAAATCTATCAATGTAATCCATCATATAAATAAACTGAAAGAAAAAAAAACATATGATCATTTCATTAGATACCAAAAAAGCATTTGACAAAATTCAACACCCCTTTATGATAAAGGTATTGGAGAGATTGGGGATACAAGGATCATACCTAAATATAATAAAAAGCTATTTACAGCAAGCCGACAGCTAACATCAAATTGAATGGAGAGAGACTCAAAGTCAATCCACTAAAATCAGGAACACAACAAGGCTGTCCACTCTCCCCATACCTCTTCAATATAGTGCTTGAAGTTCTAGCAATAGCAATAAGACAACATAAGGGGGTCAAGAGGATTCGAATTGGAAAGGAAGAAGTTAAACTTTCGTTATTTGCAGATGATATGATAGTGTACATAAGCGACCCCAAAAACTCTACCAAAGAACTCCTACAGCTGATAAACACCTTTAGTAATGTGGCAGGGTACAAGATCAACTCCAAAAAATCGGTTGCCCTCCTATACACAAAGGACAAAGAAGCAGAGAGGAAAGCAGAGAAACATCACTTTTCATGATAGCCACAAATAGCATAAAATATCTTGGAATAACTCTAACCAAGGAAGTGAAAGACCTATTGGACAAGAACTTTAAGTCTTTGAGGAAGGAAATTGAGGAGGATACCAGAAAATGGAAGGATCTCCCTTGCTCTTGGATTGGGAGGATCAACATAGTAAAAATGGCAATTCTACCAAAAGCAATCTATAGATTCAATGCAATCCCCATCAAAATCCTTTGAATTTTTTAATTGGGCTATCAAGATTTTCATTTTTATATTCATTTCAACTTTAGTTCTCTTCAATATTTCTATATCTTAGTTCAATGCCATTTCAAATCCTGAATTGCCTTTGTTGTTTCATTTAACCTTGTATTTGTGATTTCTTGCAAAATACTTGAGCATTTATTCTGTTTGAGTTCATTCTCTTTACTTTCATCGATCTAGTTTCTTCTGACTTCTTTAAACTACTCAATTCTTTCAGGATTATGATTATTCATCTAAATTCTTAGTCCTAGGATTCATTTAGGCAAATCTCACTGGAAAACAATTTTGTGAGAATATTGAATTTAGAGGGATCAAATACTGTCTGGACATGTCATCTCATTATTGCAATGACACCTGGGCATATGCGCTTGTTTCATGGTTCTGTTTCCAATATGGAAGTAGCAGATTGGGCTTACACACATTATGTTCCACCCTGCCTCAATTTGGGATTAGAAAGGGTACCAGTGGCCCTCACCAGCCTGAAATGGGGTCAGGTCTGGGGATTGGGGAGGGTACAGTGGAGGCAGGGTTAGACAAACTCATCAGACTAGACATAAGAACAGAATGTGTAGGCCAAGATGTGCCTGAAGGGTGGAAGCAGTGTAAGTAGCCATGAGTTGATGAGAGTTGCAGGGATGGCTGTTCTGCGGAAAGAACAATGCACATGTTGTGGTTGGGTTTTTTGTTTTGTTTTCTTTTTTTCCTCTTTGGCTCTTTGGGGGGCCCACCACACAGCTCCCAAGTAAATCACGCACATTACTCTTTCTTATGAATGCCTAGCTTTACCTTGGCTTGTTTCTTGTTAACTTTCTTAATTTAAATTATCCCATCTATCTTTTTACTCTGGGCTTTTAACCTTTTCTATTTTTGTATATCTTTCTTTCTTACCATATTGTTGGCTGTGTAGCTATGTGGCTGGTCTTTTGAGTCCTCTTCCTTCTTTTGCTCCCCAGGCCTTTTCTCCCATATTTTAATTCCTATTTATTCTCCCTTCCTGTCAGGCCTACCTGTTGTTTCTCCTGCCTCACTATTGGCCATTGAGCTCTTTATCAGACCATTTAAATGTTTAAGAAAGTCAAATAAACACAGCTTCACAAAGTTAAACAAATGCAGCATAAAAGAATGCAAACATTTTTGGATCATTAAAACAAGTGTTCCACAGCACAAACAACATAACACATCTTTAAATAATATTCCATAACAACATGTAGTATATATGTTTCTCTGTGCTACATAACTGGCTAGAGGGTTCCTGGTGGAGAAGGATCTGTGATCTAGTGAGTCCCAAAGGAAGAAAGAGTCCCTACTAGGAGGAGGTCATGGTCCCTGGGAAGAAACCCAACTGCATGCCTATTAGGTTGGGGAGGTGGTGCTCCAGAGAGTACAGGTAGAAAATCTACATTTCCACACCATCAGCATAAGTTAAGTTGTTTGCGGGGATCAAATGGGTCCCATGAAGAGGGAGAGGGTCTAGAAGGAGATCAGCATCCCTGGTAAGAGGTGTGGAGTTAGCAGAGTGGAGGGGTGCTGTGCAGGTCTAAAAAAACATTTTTATTTATTTGTTTGAAAAGTTTATACCTTTAAACACAGTAGCTTGATCATATAATTCCCAAATCCCTTCTTCTCAGACCTCCAGGGCACACTCCCAACCACTGACCCCCATTTTCATACTCTCTCTGTTTGTTTTGTTGTCAAATCTGTTTGATTTGTTTGGGTTTTGTTGTTGTATTTAAAATCTCTCAGTCAAATGGGTGCTGCCTCATAGAATATTGACTGGACTTGTTGGGTTGATCTTGTACAAGTTATGCACAAGCACCTATGACAGTAGTGAGTTCACGAGCACATCAGTCATATAACATTCAGAAATACACATCTCACAGCACTCCTTCCAGTCCTCCAGCTCTTTCATTCTGTCCATCACCTCTTTTGTGATGTTCCCTGAGCCTTGGTGACTCCACTTAGGTATCCCACTTAGAGCTCAGCACTCAGCAGATGCTTAATCAGCATTTTGGCTTTGAGTCTTTACATTACTTGCTACCCACCGCAAAGAGAAACTTCTCTGGATTAGGTTGACTATAGGAGGAAAACCCTCAGAGCATCACAACTGACTTGAATTCCAGAATGTTAGTACATTGGCTTTGAACTGCCTTTTGTGACTGTAAACTTCTTAATGGATACCTTCTGTTTGAAGGGTTTGAATCGTATCTGATTTCTTTGTAAAGGGTTCAAAGTCTCTTTAAAACTTGGTTGTGAGGGAGCTTAGAAAACCAAGATGCCATGTGACTGAGAATTGTTTTGATTTGTTTTCTTAGGGGACCTTCTGATAAGAGGTTTTGGTATGTGGAAATTGACTTGCTAAGGTTTAAATTGTATAATAAATTTGAATAGATCTTATGCAATGGTAGTCAATTCATCATAAGCTTGATCCCATGCTGCTACTAAAACAAAATTCATTCTGAAGTGAATCTGTTTCTTCCACAGATCTTCATAAGAGCAACAGCAACAGACTTTGTTATTTTGGAGTCTCTGAATTCTTCTGACCAATTACTCTTAGTGAGGTACTCGACAGTTGGTATTGGGATTTTCCTTTAACAACTCATGTCTTTGGAGGAAAGCACTGTACATCTCTTGCATAGTAACCAACATTTATTTAATTTATATTTTAGTTAGCTTAGTGTGGTGTGTTTCCATAGGACCTATCATACATATTTTGGTTTGGTCTCACCATCCTTCTCCCATGTAACACAGTCCCTGTCTCCACTTCATTCTTGAACCACTTACACCTCACTTAAACAATTTACAGCTCAAGGTGTCTACTCTGCCTGCACCTCTTAAGGCCTTACCATCCCCCTCTCTTGGGTTCATTATAGTTTCTTGACCTCTTGGAACCTTCCAAATAAAACTGACATGGTCCTACCTCTAGATGAAAATCTACAGATAATTAATATCTACTGAGAAACGGAGACTCACCCTTCTCCAGAGATGAGTCCCTCTTAAGTTATCAGATGCCAAGTAGTCAGTATTAAATATATAAGAGCAACATTAAATAGACTCAGCAGAATGTGTATGCATCCATGTATGTATGTATATATACATACATATATGTATGTATCTATAATACATATATATTTGTATGTATGTCTGTATTGTGTATGACTGGAACAATCATTAGAGAAGAAAAGGAGCATTTTAGAGGGAATGAGGGGACACAGGAGGAGTTACGGGGAGACAAAGAAGGGTGGAAATGATGTAAATATGGAATAGACATAGAAAATTCCCAAAATTTAGCTTAAAAGAAACTTTTAAAATAACAAATTAAGCATACTAGTCTATATGGATCATATACATAATATATAATCATATGTCATATGATCCACATATGACAAAAACATGACATTTCTCCCCCTGGCAATGATTACCTGACTTAGTTGGATATTTTCCATTTCTATCTATTTTCTGTGGATTTTTTATTGAACTTCTTTTCTTTCTGCATGCATGCGTATAATGTGCATACATCTGTGTGTGCCTCTTTGTATGTATTGGGACAAACATATATGGAGCTTATACTGTATGTGTCTGTGTGCACCCTAAATTGATATCTAGAATCTTCCTCAGTTGTTTTTACATACTCATTGAGGCAGAGGCTCTCAGCCATGACTCATGTATGTGCTTGTCAGTGGAGCAAGTCTAGCTAGCCATATTTTCTGTGGATCCCTTGACTCAACTTTCTGAACCTGGAATAACAGGGGTCACAATGCAAGTGCAACATGTACAGGGATTCTTGGGACCCAAATTCTAGTCAACATGCTTTTTCTTCAACCTCGCTAACTTGCTGCCCCAAGTGATTTTAAAGTGTGACAAAACTGAAGAGGACTTAGATATGTGCAGAGTAACAGATAAGTCCCAGCTGGGAGGTCTTCGATCGCATGGCCTAGGAAGAACTGAACCTTCCCTTTGCACCTGGAGCAAACATGGCCTGAGCCAGGCAGACCTTGGCCACAGACCTGAGTGGGCAGCCTGCTGCACTCAAGAGATGGTAGAAGTCTTCCTACAGAAGACAATGGGAGCACATCTATAGATCCTGGTTTCAGAGACAAGTTGGCCCCAAAACCCAGTCTCTCAAGGGCTGATTGTGTGAATTGATGCTTCACTCTGTGCTCTCACCATTTTTTCTTCAGCACCTTGACCAAGACAGGAAAGGAAGATGCCTTGTGCTTTGAAAAACCTGCAGTTGTTGAGGGACAAACTTGAATTCTGGTCCATGGGGCATATTCTTGTCTTTCTTGTCTTGAGTTCCTTCCAAAGAAGATGCAGATAAGAGATTTGTGGTCAGGTCCAAACTGGAGAGAGGATCCCAAGATGCACTGGTTAGAGCAAAGGGGGTAGGGCAAGATGGGGGAAGCCTGCAAAGTGTACTGTGCAAATGGTGGAGCAGGTTACATCAAGAGCAAATGTGTCAGTTTGTTTTCCATTGCCAGGACAGAAAACAGAGACTAAGTAACTTTTGTTATTCTTGTTGTTTGTTTGTGTAATTGGTTGACTGACTGATTGATGGTAGGCCAGTATTCTTCCAAATTCACACATATAAAATGTTGGGCCTGTGCTCCTGATTCTCCTGCATCTGTCTTCTGAATGATGAATTAAAGGGTTTTTTTTCTTTATAACTTGTATATCTAACTATACTCTGGAATCTAGAAGTCCAAGAGTAGAGACTGTGAGTGCTCTGTTGAAAAAAAAAGTATACAGGCAACCAGGTGTCTGCAGGACAAAAAAAGGAACCCCTGTCTATAACAGCTTGCCTATTCTTAGAAGAAAAGTATTGGTCAACTATTAAGGGGCTTACCGCCACGACTTCAAACACTTATACTAGACACTTATCCTTGTACTACTACGCTGGCAAGTGAATTTCAACATTAGTTTTGACATAAATTTCAGTGGGATCTAAAGACATCCAAACAGTAGTCACAAACAAGGCTTGTTGTTACCAATATCTGGAAGGCAATACAAAATATGCCGGGAGTTTCCAGGCCTAGAGATGGGGACAATTCGATGTCCTGAAACATATATACTCTAAGGCATCGTAAGACCATCCCATCAGACCCAAAATGTCAGTACTTACAGAATGATGCTGTCAGTACTAAAATGATGGGAGCCAACGAGATAATATCAGAAATACACATTGACTCCATGGTCTATAATCTCCCCAAACTCTACGGCCTTCTACAGGAGAGACCACAGTCCCCAAATTAAAGATGGGAAAGCTGAGCTCAGTGGAGCTACTGGATCCCATAGACAGAATGAGGACAGAGTTGTGTATGTGAACTCATCCTTTATACTCAGCCCCAAGAGCAGGTCTGACACAGAGTAAGACATCAATAAATATCTGAAGTATGAATGAACATCATACAGAATTATTATTATTATTATTATTATTATTATTAATCATTATTCAAGGGAAGACTTGAGCTATATTCTTCTGCTCTAAAGCTCAGATTCTTAGCACCCAGGACCCATATCCAGTATGTTGTACAGCTTCGAGAGATACTGAAATTCATCCCGTTGTTGAAAGGTAGAAGGAAGAAAGGAAGGAAAGAACGAATCAAAGAATAAACAACTCTAATGTGTTCATTTATGCTCCATATATCTCTCCTTTATTTAGGAATCAATTCAGAAATGAGTCAAAGTGGAGAAAGAGAAAATCTTTACCCCACACAGACCTGGAAAACAAATGATTTGCTGCAAAATTTCACACAGCTCCTACTTCTACAAAAACTTTCCCCAAGAGGCTGGAAGACCTTGGACTGGAAAAGTCAGCATAAATATACAGGAGAGCAGAGAGGACATCTGATTGAGATCCAAGACTTATTTTGCCCAAGCCAAGATATCCAGAAAGAGCCTCAACTTGTTGTATTAGAGGGGGCAGCTGGGACTGGGAAGTCAACACTGGCCAGGCAGGTGAGGAGAGCATGGGCGGAAGGCCAGCTCTACAGAGATCGCTTCCAGCATGTCTTCTACTTCAGCTGCAGAGAGCTGGCCCAGTGCAAGCAACTGAGCCTGGCTGAGTTCATAGCAAAAGACCAAGCTGTGCCCACAACTCCCATCAGGGAGATCCTGTCTCACCATGAGAACCTGCTCTTCATCCTGGATGGCATAGATGAGCCAGCATGGGTCTTGGAAGATAAGAATCCCAAGTTCTGCCTGCACTGGAGCCAGCCACAACCTGTGCACACACTGCTGGGCAGTTTGCTGGGGAAATCTGTCCTGCCTCAGGCTTCCTTGCTGCTCACAGCTCGGACCACAAATCTGAAGAAGTTCATTCCTTCCTTGAGGCAGCCACGTTGGGTGGAAGTCCTGGGCTTCTCTAAGTCTGGACAGAAGAAATACATCTACAAGTATTTCACAGTGAAAAAAGAAGCAATGTCAGCTTTTAACTTGGTTAAATCAAACCCAGTGCTCTCAACACTGTGTGAGGTACCCTGGGTGTCCTGGCTGGTCTGCACCTGCCTGAAGCAGCAGATGGATCAAGGACAAGACCTCTCACTGACCTCACGGACCACCACGGAGCTCTGCCTGAAATACCTTTCCCAGACTCTCTCAGGTCATGCCCTGGGGACCCAACTCAGAGCACTCTGCTCAATGGCTGAAGACGGTATCTGCCGAAGAAGGACCCTGTTCAGTGAGAGAGATTTTTGGATCCAAGGATTGGATGATAATGACATTGCCACTTTCCTGAAGATTGGTATCCTTCAAAAGCATCCTGAATCTCTGAGTTACAGCTTTACCCACTTGTATCTCCAGGATTTCTTTGCAGCAATGTTCTACGTCTTAGAGAATAATGTGCTAATATATGACCATAGGGATGTCTACAGAATTGTGGAAGCACTAAAGGATGTCTATGGAAGACAAGACCTGCTTGAGTCACCCACTGTGCGCTTCCTTTTTGGTCTTTCAAATATAAGAGGAATAAGAGAAATGCAGAAGATCTTTGCCTGCAGTTTGCTTCAGAAGACAAGTTGGTATCTGTCATGGAACATCATACAGGAAGCTGAATATGATAAACAATATCCTCTGGGTTTACTCCATTGTCTGTATGAGACTCAAAATAGGGAGTTACTGACAAATATAATACACACTTTTCCGGAAACAAGTGTACATGATTCACCTGATACACTACAACCAATGTTCCTGATAAACATTAACCACCTGGTAGTCCAGACAGATGTGGAGCTCATGGTGTTCACTTTCTGTATTAAGTTCTGCAGGCATTTGAAGACACTTCAGCTGGATGGTGATGGACAGCAGAGACCAAAACTGGTGGCTTCCCGGATGATGTTGTGAGTATCTAGACACAGCCCTCTCTCCAGTTTCCCTGAGGATTCCATGCACACACATGTTCTGAGTACCAGCAGCACTCTTAGCTGGATCCAGGGTAGCAGGATACAGTTCATCTGTGACATCTGAGTGCTGAATCTGACCACCTTTTTCTCTTTGACTCTTTGTGCCTTACTTTGTGATTAAACTATGAGCTTTTATCTCTCCCTGTGTCTGAGTCAGGTCCACCCACCTTCTCTGATTCAAATCCTCTTCGCCCTTCACAAATGACCCAAGTTACTGGTCCTCTCACTTGTCAGGCTTTCTCTCTGAGAGAAACCTCATCCAACTCCTGCAGGCACCATCTTCCCTCCCCATGACAAGCACCTTGGACCTGAGGTCTTCTGACAACAGAAGGCATATGTATTAGAGTCCCTACATTTCTCCTACCCAGATGCCTTCCTTGTATGTGTCAATGAAAGCAGCCTGAGCCTGACACTCATATTGAAGGCTTCCTAACTTCTGTCAATCTCAGGAGCAATGTAGACCTTGTATTCCAGGGTCCCCTATCACTGTGCAGAAGTGGTGATTCAGTATCAGGAGGTCTCTCTCCTCTGTAGATGATTCATTAAGCACTGATTTTATACCAGGCCCTGCCAATCAATGCAAGAGTAGAAATATAGTTTCTGCCTGAGTACTTCAAAACTGGGGGACAAAACAATCACCTACTCTAATTACATAGGGTGTGACTGTTGAAATAATCAGAAACAACAGTTATCTAGTGTGGAATACTTTGACAATAATCTGAATAACACAGCAAGTGTTCATGTGAAAATAAATAGCTTAAAAGTAGTGGGGCAAAGGTTAGAGAACAGGAAGAGGATGAGGAGAGGAGGGAAAACTGGTCAAAGAAAATAAACGTAATTAAACTGTGTTATATACTTGTAGGACTGTGTCTCAATGACACTTATTTTCTATTAATAGGATGGAATAATAAAAACATACTTGCTATAGAAGAGTGAGGACTTATCAATTATCAAAACAACAGAAAATTAATATCCTACAGTATTTTTTTAAGGGAGGACAGCATTAAATATTGGGCTAACTGAGCTTGAGTGTGCACACATCATCCCAAACTCTGAAGTTGACACAAGGAGATCAGAAGCCCCATCCTGCATGGCCTACATGGTGTGATGCTATCTCAAAATATCATTGACTAGGGATGCTAGTCACTTGGTAGAGAGATTACCTGGTGTGTTGGTTAATTTTCTGTTGCTGGCCATGGCCAAGACAGCTTATAGAAGAGTTCATCTGGGATTATTGTCCAGAGGGATCAGGGTCCATCGTGGCAGACGGAAAGGATGGTGACTGGAGCAGCAGCTGAGAGCTCCTGTCTTGAACCACAAGGAGGGAGCAAAAAGAGTGCAGTGGGAGTGGCTCAAGCCCTTGAAATCTTAAACCCTACCCCCAGTGATTCTTTTACTGCCACAAAGCCACACCTCCAAAGCCTCCCCAAAGATAACCACCAGTTAAGGGTCAAGCATTCAAATGCACATGACTAGGTGACATGTCATTCAAAACACCTCATCTAATAAGTCCATGAACTTAGGCTTGATCCACAGCATGAAAGAAGAAATGTGACACCCCCTTTAATCTTTTCTGTATATATTTTTTCTATGGGATTCCTGAGCCACACAATATCTGTTATCTTATATTCACATTTATTTTATTAATGAATCAAGACTATCTTCTCTGGCACTGAAAGTCTAGTACAATACCATTCTGAATAGCCTTCTGATATTGCCTAGAGAGAATATCTTAGTGAATTGAGTTTTTCCTGCACTTGGCCAGTATACATTATTTCTAAGGGTCTATGGTTATAAAGAAGTGAGCCTAAAAGGACCTTGATACAGATGATTGAAGTAAGTAGAAGTGGCCTGATGTGGAGCTTCAAAGGAATTCGGAGTATGTACAGAGACAGAGACCAGATAGGGCCAGATAAGGAACACCAGCCTGCTTTCAGGGACAGTGGTCTTCAGAGCCTGGGGACAACCCCGTGGAATAGGAAGAGGATTTGGCTGTTAGTGAGAAAGTAAAATTTGTAGAAAGGAGCAGCAGGCTGCATTCCCGCCCGGTTCATGCATGGCTAGCTTTATACCCCAAATAACAACACACAAATTGCATTCTTTTAAACACTGCTTGGCCCATTGTCTTCAGCCCCTTATTGGCTAGCTCTTACATATTGATTCAACCCATTTCTATTAATGCATATTGCCACTTGAGTGTGGCTTACCACGACGAGTTTAATTGACATCCATCTCAGAGAGGAGAGCTATGGCATCTCCCTCACTGCCTTCTTCCTCCCAGCATTCTGTTCTGTTTACTCCGCCTACCTAATTTTCTGTCCTATCAAAGGGCCAAGGCAGTTTCTTTATTAACCAATGAAAGTAACACATAGACCATCTTCCATCATTTTCCCTTTTTCTGTTTAAACAAAAAAGAAAGGCTTTAACTTTAACATAGTAAAATTATGTATAACAAAAGAGTTATCAAAAAAGAATTACAGTTACAATATTTATATGTATTATATATTTGAGGGGGAAAGTCAGAACAAGCTGCGTGACAAGGGGGAAGCCATTACACATAAGGAAAATGGGTGGACCTTGGTTAAAGTCAAGGAATTAGAGATGGCAAATGAGTGTCTTAATTAGGGTTCCCATTGGTGTAGAGACATCATGACAAGAAAACATTTGATTGTGGGGGCTCGCTTTCAATATAGAGATTCATCCCATTATCATCACGATTGAATAGGGCAGTTTGCAGGTAGACACAGTGCTGGAGAGGTAGCTGCTACATGTTGATAAGCAGGGAACTAGAAGTACACTGTCTCACTGGGCATGACTTGAGCATATATATGACCTCAAAGCCCACCTCCACAGTGATACACCTCTTCCAGCAAGCCCATACCTTCTCTACAAGACCACAACATCTAAAACTGAAGATTTCTTTAGGGGCCATTTTCTTTCAAACTGCCATAGTGAACAACTTCTTTGTATGGCTCATAATGATGCCTCTTGTTTTGTGATAGCACATTCTGAAGTTCCACTTTTAGTCACTGTACATACTAAACATGCATCAAAACTACCATCCTGTGGGGACTGAGAGTCTGTGGGTTCCACGATTAAGAGAGCCTGATACTCTCACAAAAGGTGTGGATCCATTCCCACCACCCACAGCAGGTGGCTCACAACCATTGCTATCTACACTTTCAGAGGATCCAATGCCCTGTTTCAAGTCTCTGCAGGTTTCTGCATGCATACAGTGCACACAGACAAGCAGTCATATAAACATACACTGTCTTAGAGTTTGTATTGCTATGAAGAGACATTATGACAATGACAATGCTTTTTAATTTTGTTTTACTTTATTGTACTTTATTTTTATTTTTTATCAAGAAGAAAAATTATCTTTTTGATTTTACATACCAATCCTAGTTCCCTCTCCCTCCCCATCTCCCATTCCCTCTATCTTCCCTCCCTACCCCCACATCCATGCCTCAGAGAAGGTAAGGCACATTGCTAAGGGAAGGTTCAATGCCCTCCCTACTATATCTAGACTGAGCATGGTATCCATCCAAAGAGAATAGGTTCCCCTAAAAGACAATACAAGCAGAAGAGATAAGTCCTGGTGCCACTGCCAGTGGCCCCACAGTCTGCCCCAACCAAGCAACTGTCACCCACATTAAGACGAACTAGTTTGGTCCTATGCTGATTCCTTCCTTGTCCAGCTGGAGTTGGATGAAGTGTCTATGAAACATTTAAGATATTTGTTGTAAGGAGCCCTTTTGTTCATTTCTTGGCCACCCAGATTCCCAAAATAATCACATAGAAACTATATTATTTAAAACACCCAGTGGCCAATAACTCTAGCTTCTTTTTTTTTGAGTTTTAAATTTTTTTTTAAAGTAATTTTATTAAATTATAAAAAGTTTCCATTTACGCCCCTCCTCCCAATGCCCTCCCACTCCCCCCCTCCCTCTCCTCCTCCCTCTTTGTCCCCAAGGGCAGTCAGGGTCTCCTGCCCTGTGGGAAGTCCAAGTTCCTCCCCCCTCACTCCAGGTCCAGGAAGGTGAGCATCCAAACAGACTGGATCCCAAAAATCCAGTATATGCAGAGGAAACCAGTCCCAGTGTCATTGTCAATGGCTTCTCATAAAGACTGCAGGCCAGCCACATTCAGAAAATCCGGCCACATTCAGAGAATCTGGTTGGATCACATGCTCGTTCAGTCACGGTCCATCTGGTCTTGGTAAACTCTCATTAGATCCGACCCCTTGTATCAGTGGGTGATAGTATCCCTCGCAGTCCTTCGTCATTTTCCTCCTCCTTCTGCTCCTCATTTGGATCTTGGGGGGCTCAGTTCGGTGCTCCAATGCGGGCCTCCATCTGTATCGTCATCCAACGCCAGATGAAGGATCTATGGTGATAAGCAAAATATTCATCAGTATGGTCACGGGCCAAGGCCGGTTCAGGCACCCCCTCCTCTGTCCAGAGAACAATCTGGGGATCTCTCCTTGGACCAGGGATCCCATATATAATCAAGTTTCCTGTAAACTCTAATATGACTCCCTTAGTTGAAATATATTCTTCCCTGATCCCACATTCATCCTTCCTCCCTTCCCCCCCATCCCGGTCAACCGAGCTTTCTCCATTCCTCCCCTACTCCCTTCTCTCTAATCCTTTCCCCTTCCAACAACCCTCCCACCCCCCCCCATGCACCCAAGGTTACCTGGGACTCTTGACTATTTCCTACCTCCTGGCGGATAGCTAAATAATCTTCATCAGGTTCATCTTCTTATTTAGCTTCTCTAGGATCACGAATAATAGGCTCAAAGACCTTTAATTATGGTTAGAAACCACTTATGAGTGAATACATACCGTGTTCCTCTTTTTGGGTCTGGCTTACCTCACTCAGTAAAGCGTTTTCTATGTCCATCCATTTGCATGCAAAATTCAAGATGTCATTATTTTTTACCGCTGAGTAAAACTCTAATGTGTATATGTTCCACACCTTTTTTAACCATTCTTCTATTGAGGGGCACCTAGGTTGTTTCCATGTTCTGACCATTACAAATAGTGCTGCTATGAACATAGTTGAACAAATGCTTTTGTAGTATGATAGGACATCTCTTGGGTATATTCCCAAGAGTGAAATTGCTGGGTCCTGAGGGAGGTTGACTCCCAGTTTCCTGAGAAACCGCCACACTGATTTCCACAGTGGCTGCACAAGTTTGCATTCCCACCAACAATGGATGAGTGTTCCCCTCACTCCACATCCTTTCCAGCACAGGCTATCATTGGTGTTTTTGAGTTTGGCTATTCCACCCAGATCCCAAAATGATCACATAGAAACAATATTATTTAAAACACTCAGTGGCCAATAACTCTAGCTTCTTATTGGCTCATTCATTTCTATTATCTGTGTATTGCCACATGGCAGTTGCATACCAGAAAAGTTTCAGCAAGTCTTTTTCTGCTGGAGCCTCCATGGCTTCTCTCTGACTCTGTTTTTTTTTTCTCCCAGCATTCAGTTTTGCTTTCCCTGCCTACTTCCGTTCTGTGCAGGCCCAAGACAGTTTCTTTATTAATTAATGGTACTCAAAGTATACAGAGGGCAATCCCACATCAGACATTCATCAATCTGACTATACAGCGCAAAGCCAGTTCAGGCACCCTGTCCTCTATTGCTTGGGGTCTTAGCTGGGGTTATCCTCGTGGATTCCTGGGAATTTTTCTAGTGTCAAGTTTCTTGCTAGTAGCATAATGTCTTCTTTGATAAAATATCTCTATCCTTGCTCTCATCTCTGTACTTCCTACATCTCAACTATCCCGTTTCCTCAAGCTCTCCTCCTCCATCACCTTCTCCCCTCCGTTTCCCTTTTCTACTTCCTTTCTTCCCCTACTCTCATGCTTTCAGTTTTGTCAGGAGATCTTGACTATTTCCCCTTTTCAGGTGAATGTATATGTTTTTCTTAGGGTTCACCTTGTTACTTAGCATCTCTAGCATCATGAACTTTAAGCTCAATATCCTTTCCTTTACAACTAATATTCACTTATCAGTAAGTACTCACCATGTTCACCTTTCTGGGTCTGGTTTACCTCATTCAGGATTTTTTTTTCCAACCATTCGCATGAAAATTTCTAGAGGTCATAATTTTTGTTTTGTTTTGTTATTTTAGTAATTTTAATTGAGCTCTAAATTTTTCTCTGCTCTGCCTTACCTCTCCCCTCCCCACTTCAACCCTTCCACAAGATCCCCATGCTCCCAATTTGTACAGAAGATCTTGTCTTTTCCTACTTCCCATGTAGATTAGATCTATTTAAGTCTCTATTAGTGTCAGCATTGTTCTCTAATTTCACTGGAATTGTGGGTTTTAGACTAGTTTTCTTTGCTCTATGTTTAATAACCACCTATGAGTGAGTACATGTGATAATTGTCTTTCTCTGTCTGGGTAACCTCACTCAAAGTGATGTTTTCTAGTGTCATCCCCTTTCCTGCAAAATTCAAAATGCCAGTATTTTTTCTGCTGTGTAGTACTCCATTGTGTAAATGTACCACATTTTCCTTATCCATTCTTTGGTTGAGGGGCATTTAGGTTATTTCCAGGTTCTGTCTAAGACAAACAATTCTTCTGTGAACATAGTTGAACACATGTCCTTGTGGCATGATTGAGCATTTTAGGATATATACCCAAAAGTGGTATTACTGGTTCTTGAGGTAGGTTGTTTCCGAATTTTCTAAGAAATCACCACACTGACATCCAAAGGGACCATACCAGTTTGCATTCCCACCAGCAATGCTGGAATGTTCCCTTTACCCCACAAGAGAGATCATTATTTTTTATGTCTGGGTAGCACTCCATGTTGCAAGTGTACCACATTTTTGTTATGCATTCTTCAGTTGAGGGGCACCCAGGTTTTTTCCAGGTTCTGGTGGTTGCAAATAATGCTGCTATGAACATAGATGAACATATGTCCTTGGAGTATGATTGAACATCTTTTGGATGTATAGCCAAGAGTGGTATTGCTGGCTATATAAGAGTGGTAGGTTGATGCTCATTTTTTTCTGAGAAACCGCCATACTGATTTCCAAGCGTGGTTGTACAAGTTTGCATTCCCATCAGTAATGAAAGAGTGTTCCTCTTACTATACACCCTCCCCAGCATAAGCTATCATTGGTGTTTTTGACCTTGGCCATTCTGACTGGTGTAAGATGGTATCTCAGAGTAATTTTGATCTGCATTTCCCTCATGGCTAAAGATGTTGAACTTTTCCTTAAGTGTCTTTTGGTGGCTTGAGATTCTTCTGCTGAGAATTCTGTTTCGTTCTGTACCCCATTTTTAAATTGAATTATTTGGCATTTTAATGTGTAATTTTTTGAGTTCTTTATTTATTTTGGAGCTCAGTCCTATTTCTGATGTGGTGTTGGTGAAGATCTTTTCCCATTCGATAGGCTGTCATTTTCTCTTATTGACTATGTCCTCTGCTTTGCAAAAGCTTCTCAGTTTCAGGAGGTCCCATTTATATATTGTAGCTCTCAATGTCTGTCCTGCTGCAGTTATATTTAGGAAGTGGTCTCCTGTGTCCATTCATTGAAGGCTACTTTCCACATTTTCTTCTACCAGGTTCAGTGTGGTTGGATTTTTATTGACGTCTTTAATCCATTTGGATTGAGTTTTGTGCACGAGGATAGATATGGATTTATTTTCATTCTTCTACATGTTGACATCCAGTTATACCAGCACCATTTGTTGAAGAGTAATTCCTTTTAACATTGTATAATTTTAGCTTATTTGTCAAAAATCAGGTGTTCATAAGTGTGTGACTTAATATCAGGATCTTCAAATTGATTCCATGGTCAACCTGTTTGTTTTTATGCCAATACCAAGCAGTTTTAATTATTGTAACTCTATAATAGAGCTTGGAATCAGAAATTGTAATGCCTCTTAAAGTTCCTTTGTTGCAAATGATTGTTTAGGCTTTCCTGGTTTGTTTGTTTGTTTGTTTTTCCATATGAACTTGATTATTGTTCTTTTGAGATCTGTGAAGAATTGTGTTGAAATTTTGATGGGGATTACATTGAATCTAAAGATTGCTGTTGGTAGTATTGTTATTTTTATTGTTTTGGTCCTACCTATCCAAGAGCATAGGAGATCTCTTTATTTTCTGATATTTTCTTCAATTTCGTTCTTCAAAAAATTAATGTTCTTGTCAACAAATCCTTCACTTCTTTGGTTAGTGTTACCTCAAGATATTTTATGTTATTTGTGGCTATTGGAAAGGATGATGCTTCTCTGATTTCTTTCTGAACTTCTTTTTCATTTGTATATAGGATGGATATATACATTTTTGTGTGTTTCTCTTGTATCCTGCCACATCACTAAAGGTATTTATCAGCTGTAGGAGTTCCCTGGTAGAGTTTTTATGGTCAGTTATGTATTCTGTCATATCATTTGCAAATAGCAAATGTTTGACTTCTTCCTTTCCAGTTTGAATTCCCTTGATCTTGTTTTGTTGCCTTGTTGTTCTAGCCAGAACTCCAAAACCTTTGTTGAATAGATATGGAGAAAGTAGACAGCCTTGTCTTATTCCTATAGTAATGGAAGCGCTTTGAGTTTCTTTCCTTTTAATTTGATGTTGGCTGTTGGCTTGCTGTATATTGCTTTTATTATGGTTTAATATGTTTCTTGTCTTCCTGATCTCTCCAATGCCTTTATCATGAAGGGTGTTGGATTTTGTCAAATGCTTTTTCAGCATCTATTGAGATTACCATATTTTTTTCTTTCAGTTTATTTATATGGTGGATTACATTGATAGATTTTCATATGTTGAACCATCCCTGTATCTCTGGGATGAAGCTGACATGATCATGGTGGATGGCTTTTTGATGTGTTCTTGAATTCGGGTTGCCAGTATTTTGTTGAGTAATTTTGCATCTATGTTCATAAGTGAGACTGGTCTATAATTCTCTTTCTTGAATGAGTCTTTGTGCGGTTTTGGTATCAGGGTAACTGTAGTCTCATAAAAAGAGTTTGGCAATGTTCTCTCTGTTTCTATTCCATGAAACACTTTGAGGAGTATTGTTACTAGCTCTTCTTTGAAGTTCTGGTAGAATTCTGCCTTGAAACCATCTAGCCCTGGGTTTTATTTTTTATTGCTAGGCTTTTGATGACTACTTCTATTTCCTTGCAGATTATAGGTCTATTTAAATTGTTCACCTGATCTTGATTTAATTTTGGTATGTGGTAATTTTCAGGAAAATTGCCCATTTCGTTTACATTTTCCAATTTTGTGAAGTATAGATTTTTGTAGTATGATCTAATGATTCTCTGGATTTCCTCAGTGTCTGTTGTTATGTCCCCTTTTCCTTTCTGATTTTGTAAATTTGGATGTTTTCTCTCTGCTTTTTGATTAATCTGGATAAGGGTTTGTCAAACTTGTTGATTTTTCTCAAAGAACTAGCTCCTTGTTTCACTGATTCTTTGAATTGTTTTTTTGTTTCTATTTTATTGATTTCAGCCCTCAATTTGATTATTTCCTGTTGTCTACTCCTCCTGGGTGAGTCTGCTTTGCTTTGTTCTAGAGCTTTCAGGTGTGCTCTTAAGTTATTAGTGTGAGCTTCTCCACTTTCTTTATGTAAGCACTTAGTGCTACGGATTTTTCTCTTAGCCCTGCTTTCATAGTGTCCCATGGTTTTGTGTATGTTTTTCCTTCATTTTCATTGAATTCTAGGAAGTCTTTCATTTCTTTATTTATTTCTCCTTTGACTGTTCAATTTCCCTGAGTTTGTAGGCTTTCTGCCATTAGTGTTGTTGTTAAATTCTGACTTTAAACCATGGTGATCCTATAAGATACAGGGTGTTACTACATTTTTTTCCTCTGCTAAGGTTTGTTTTTTTACCGAATATGTGTTTAATTTCAGAGAAGGTTTGTGGGGTGCTGAGAAGCAGGTATATTCTCCTGTGTTTGGGTGGAATGTTCTGCAGATGTCTGTTAAATCCATTTAGTTCATAACATATGTCAGTTCTCTATTTCTCTGTAAAGTTTCTGTCTGGTTGGCCTGTCCATTGAGTTGAGTGGTGTGTTGAAGTCTCCTACAATTAGTGTGTGGGGTTTGATGTGTAACTTATGCTTTAGTAATGTTTCTTGTACATATGTGCGTGCTCTTGTATTTGGAGCATAGATGTTCAGGATTAAGACTTCATTTTGATGGATTTTTCCTGTTATGAGTATAAAGCGTCCTTTTCCATCTCTTCTAATTGATTTTAGTTTGTTAGATATTATGGTAGTTATACCTGATGTTTATTTGGTCCATTTGATTGGAAAATCTTTTTTCAACCCTTTACTCTGAGGTAATGTCTGTCTTTGGGTTTGAAGTGTGTTTCTTGTATACAGCAGAAGAATGGATTCTGCTTTTGTGTCCATTCTCTCAACCTGTGTCTTTTTTTATAGGTGAGTCCTTTGATACTAAGAGATATTAATGATCAGTGATTTCAATTCCTGTTAATTTTCAGTGGTAGTGTTTGTGTGTTTACCTTCTTTTGAGCTGGCTGGTGTGAGGTTATGTTGCCTGTGTTTTTGTGTGTGAAGTTAGCTTCCTAGGGTTGGGGTTTTTCTTCTAGTTCTTTCCGTAGGGCTGGATTTGTGGATAGGTATTGTTTAAATCTAGTTTTCGCATGAAATACCTTGTTTTCTCCACTGATGGTAATTGAAAGCTTTGCTGGTCATAGTACTCTGGGCTTGCATCCAGACCATGGCAACTCTAATAAGGAAAACATTTAATACAAAAGGCTCGCTAACAATTTTAGAGGTTCAGTTCATTATTTTCATGGTGGGGATGGAGTGTGCAGGCAGATGTGGTACTGGCTATATCTTTATATGTTGGTCACAGCAAGTTGACTGATGCCTTCAGGGGTATCCTGAGCCAAGGACTCATTTTACTATAAATCTGCTAATATTAACTCAATTTGCATTCAACAACGTGATAATGATCTAAATCCATTTAAATCTTAAAATGTATTTTTCTGTACTGTGTGTGGCATTAAACCAAGAAAATGGAAACTTGTAACTCATTCTCGGTACTCTGAAGTCAAATTATTTTCTGTATATAAAAGACAGTTAGTTTGCTGAATTTTGAGCCTTCAGAATACATGCGCATGTAAGAAAACTGAGGTTTGGAACTTGTGAAGAGAGTTAATCACTGTCCTAGATTACCAGTCTGACCTAACAAAAGATATTTCATGCAGCACTTAGGTTGTTCTGCATTTTTAACCTTAGTTCAACAAATCAGAAAGCTGGCTATATATCCTTGGACAGAAAATTGCCTCTCTGGGAATTGTTTATCTTAAAAACCATTAGCAAAACACCTGATCTAATCTAAAACTACTTATAAGCTATTGCACAGCTGTTCTGGTAGTGGAGAAACTTCAGCTATTTTTATAGGCATTGACTGTGTATCATTTATACTTGAATTTTTATTCATTAGAACTCTTTATAAGCTAACATTATTGATATCAATTACACAATACAGCATAATCAGGAGTATTCTTCTTGACAATCACCAGATAAAAATGCCCAGGAGGTCAGTATGTATTCATGAGATAAACATGCTATGATGCAGGGAAATTTGTACTAGCACATGTGAAGTTACAGATAGAGGCAAAAAATATTCTGGAGTCTGTAGCCTCGGGGCTTGGGGCTTGGGTTAATGAGGTTTCCCATCAGAGAATGTCTTTCTGGTTGGTTGACACCTTAACTATTGTCAACTATTGCTCCTTTGACAATGGCACCCACACATTCAGACTGAGTCAGAAACAGACACAAAATGGACACACATAATGCTATGTTAAGGATATAGATGAGAAACCACCCAGGAAAGGATCCAGATGTTGGAGCAAAGGAGCAGGTAGAAGCTGGTGAATCCTGGGGATGGCATATTGAGGGCTGGTGCTCAGGCACCTACTCTACCTTGTGGGTCTGTGCATGTCAGACCATGCACACATGAATCACGTCTCTCATTGCCTCCTCTACCAAATCTCTCTCTCTCTCTCTCTCTCTCTCTCTCTCTCTCTCTCTCTCTCTCATAGGTCCAGGTGGACTCCAATAACTAATGCCACTTGGCAGGTTCTCTTCTCCACTCTTGAGTTCACAGGAAGTCTGAAGGAGCTGGACCTAAGTGGAAACCCACTGAGCCACTATGCAGTACAGAGTCTCTGTAGGACACTGAGATGCCCTGGATGTCAACTAAGGACATTGTGGTGAGTCTGGTTTGGATACTTTCCTGAAGCAGAGATGGATGGCAGGAGAACAGTGGCAAAAGCTGGGTCTAGGATGAGGTTTCATATTCATTGCAGACTCACCAAAGCCTCTGACCATACCTGTAACTGTAACCGAGGCCAGAATGCTATGTTAAAGAAATGAAAAATGGATTCTATTCTTAGAGTTCTTAGTGATACTGACATTCAGCAAGGAGCCCCACTAGCTATTGCTAACAATAGGACCATGAGGGCACCGGAGGAACAAACATTCTTAGGGAGCAGCAACAGGAGATCTGAAGAGCACAGAGGAGGAGGCTAAATGAAGCACAGGGAAGAAAGCTCCAGGCCAGGGAATGTCATCCCCACTTCCTCCTGCTCTCTCCCTTGTAATCAGCCTTCTGCTCTGTTTCTATGGACTGCATCTGTACTAAGATTCCACATAACAAGTGAGTCATGTCCTTATTCTATGGGTGGTGGATCTCACTTCAGATGACTCTTGAAATACATCAGTGAGCTGTCCTGGGTCTCATGGAGGTCTGTCATGACCAGTCACATCAGAGCAGTGGGTCTCAACCTGTGCTCCATGGTTCTGCAGCTCAGTCCTGGGAAGCATGGAATTATCCACCCAGACTAGAAAAGGCACTAGAAAAGCTAAGCACTGCTAACACAACATGCCAGAGTTCACAAAGGGAGACCTTAGTGTAGTTCCCAAGAGCAGTGAGCCCTGGAGAATCTGATGGTGAGCATCTCCCATGCAGGCTTGTCAACTGTGGCCTCACATCCAGCCACTGTGCGAACCTGGGCTCAGTGCTCATTGCCAGCTCCAACCTGACTGACCTACACCTGCAGCTGAATGACCTGGGCGACCATGGTGTGAGGCTGCTGTGTGAGGGCCTCAGGAATCCTGCCTGCAACATCAGAATTCTGTGGTAAGTAAGACCCTTGGAATGTATTCTGTGCAGGGGTTAAAGAAGGGACATGAAGATGTGAAGAATTTGGGATATGGAAAAGAACTGGGACAGATAACGTATAGTCAGCGTGGCTCCTGACCAACTGTGCCACTTATACCTGAGATTTGGGCAAGTCACCATATTCTTTGATATTCAGTTTCCTCATCTATTACATAGAATGTTATACCCACCTCATGGATTCTAATGACATAAAGTATACAAGTGTAAAAACAAAGAAAATGCCAGGTAGATAGCTGGTCACTGTGCAGTCATATGTATCAGCAAGGCTATTACCTTACCAGACTCCCAGATTTTCCTTACTCCAGGACAGTAATTCAATCCTTTATTCATTCATGAATACATATGGACAAGCATTCATATCAAGGATTCTCTGTGCTAAGCACATGTCCAGGACCTAGGGCTATAATCACAAACACACAAGGCTCTATCCTGCTAAAGCTGTGTGGGAAGAGACAGACAGAGGTCACCCATCAGACCATGACTCTATTGACAAACTCTGCTGAACGCTATGGAGTCAACAGTATTGTAAGAATGTAATGGTGTGAGAGGTCCTGCTTTATTGGATGGCCTGATAGAGAAATAGGCCTTGGTTGGGTAACCTGGAGACAGAAGTCTAAGAAAAATAGGAGTTGGAGCAATCTCTGCAACAGAAAATGGTTGAAGCCCTGGAGGGTCATGGGGTTTCACTACAGGAATCTGATATGGTCCTCTGTCCAGAATGCCTATGGGGATATGGCCATGACCTCTATCTATTGGGAATGCTGATAGCAACTCTGTGACCCATTGTCAATATGAGTCCCCTCATCTACGTCCATGTTCCCTTCCCTGGGAGAGGCTACTTCCAATGACTGACCAGTGGGAAGGGGTATAAAGGGCCACTCTCTCATTTCAGCTATGGAAAGTTCCAAAGGTCCTCATCCTGGCTTTCAATCTCCCTGCACACTGACCAGGTTCCACTAGGACTGTGTCATGGACACATCTCTGTCTGCTAAGCCTGCTGTTCTCTATCCTTTGTCCTGGATTTGGCTCAAGAATAAAACTTAATAAGCTCCTCACGTTCCATCTATAGACAACAGAGTCCAGGATCCTATACCCTGGGGCTTCATGATACTTTTATGGATCCCAGGAGAAATAGCCCCCTTTTGTGCTTGCAGGCTGGACCTGGCCCCTCTCAGTGACCCAGTGATTATGGAGCTCAGGGCCCTGCAGGCAGAGAATCCACAGCTGCTAATCCACGGCACATGGTAAGGAGTGAACACATAATTCCTACTGGTCAACTCAGCCTCTATGTGGCTGGTCCAGAGCTGAGGTGGGAAAGGTGTCCTGAGGTGATGGGAAAGAGAAACAGAGCCAGGAAGAAAGCAGGAACCCCATAAATCAATGGGAGGAAGGGTTCTCTGTTGGGGAGGTTTCATTTATTTTTTAGCAAAAATAGAATCATATACCATGCCTACATAAATTCTTTGATCAGAAAAAAAGAATGTGAAAGGTGAGTTAGTGGTGAGTCTTCTGGGTACAGCAAGTATTACAATGGTAGGTACTAGTAGACCTAAACACTGGAACAAGGAAAGCTGAAACCACATTTTAAAAAGATACAGAGAACAAAAGCCACCTGTTGGCAGATGTTTCTGTCCTGCCCAGTTCCCACAATCGTTAAGTCCCAAAGAAATCACACAGAGGTCTACATTAGTTATAAACTGATTGGCCCATTAGCTCAGGCTTCTTATTAACTCTTATAACTTATATTAGCCCATTATTCTTGTCTATGCCAGCCACGTGGCTCAGTACCTTATTCGGCAAGGCAGTTACATCTTGCTTCTTCTGTGGCTGGGTCAGGACTGCAGACTAGGATTTACTTCTTGCCAGAATTCTTCTGTTCTCTTGACCCAACTCTACTTCCGATCTGGTTTTCCTGCCTATACTTCCTGCCTGACTACTGGCCAATGAGCATTCATTTAAAATATAATTGGATGAATACAGACCATTGTCACATACCAGTCACCATGGGTATCACTGTCCTAATCCTAAAAGTCAGACACACATAAATACAAGAGCATGTGAATGTCACACACATGCACACACACAACACACACACACACACATACACACACTCACACACATACATTGCACTATGGGATATAGAACCTCAGAACTAGAAAGTCATTTTCCATCCCCAGGGGCTGTGTTGGAGCCCCATGCTCTCCCAGTTTAGTCAGATTCAGTTCATGACCATGAATTTCATCTGTGCTCAAGATCCCAGCTGCCATGCCACATGTGATTGGTAAGTCTCTACATAGGATGTAATCTACTTATTGAACAAACGTTGTGCAAGACTCACTGTGCATCATACACTGTTTTGGGATCTGAGGGCACATCAGTGAACAATGCAGACATACCCACCATTCATTATCTCAGTCTAGCATTGAGGGGACACTTGTTCCCCACAGTCCACAGAATTGTAACTGGAAACCTATAAGTACAGAAGTTGTTTGTCTGACTTCATCCAAAGCTGAGGTGAGATGAGGTGAGCTCTGAAAGATGAGAGTCATGGGGTTGATAGGAGAAGAAGGAAATCCCAGAAAGAAGTAGAGGATAGGGAAGCAGAGAAAGAAACGTTCCACTGAACGTTCCCCACCACCATCTGAGCCCTCCACAGAAATGCAGGTTCTCAGGCCACATTCTGTCCCTACTGACTCAGAATCTCAGGAGGGGCAGCTTCCTTCAGTGAGCTTTCTGATTTAGCAGCCTGTTCAGATGACATTTTAACACAGTGATTTGAGAGTCACTGGTCTAGATTTGAGCAGGAAAGGGTGACATAAGAAGGTCTGAAGGGGAACAGGTACCACAGCAAGAACTATGAACCACCTATGAACCTTCTGAAACTACCCAGAGGAAACGAGAGGCATTTCAGCACCTCGGTCATGAAGGGACAGCCTCACCCTTTTTTATGGTCAGCTACTATGTAGAAAATGAACTAGCAGTGAACAAATCAGAAGCAGGGACACCTGCCAGAGGATGCTGCAGAGGATAAGAACAATGTTCCCTCTATCCTGGGACAAGGATGGGGTCTGTGGTGGGGGCAGAAGGTCCTATCTAGGTGCTTAGCATTCAAGGTAAATGATTATTAGTTTGTTTTGTGCAACTATAACACAATGTCTGACACTGGACACCTATCATAAAGAATTGAGATTGTTTCTTGCAGTTCTGTATATGAAAAAGGACAAGAGTATGGACTCTACATCTAGAGAATCCTTCTTCCTGTTCCACCGGATTGAACAGATGGGAACTGGGAGGGCTGAGAGTGAGAGACCAAGGTGGTTTTAGATGAGTCCTGTCAGAGCACAGGAATCTACACCTGTGATGATGTCATTAACCCCTTCCTGACAGCAGAGCACTCGTGACCTTGTTGTGTCTTATCCTTCATCCTGTCACACTGTGACACTGGGGATTGACTTTCTAATGAGTAAGCACTGGGGAACACACTCAAGCTAAAGCAAAGGAGAGGTTGAGATGATCCCTGTTCTAGCAGCATGGATGTCTGGGAGGATGGGGACTTCATAGAGTTCTGGCCCAGAGAAGAATCATGGGACTGAGTTCAAATTCATATGAGTTGGATTTTATGTTGGAATATTGTATACATAGCCCTGTTTTCCCTGATGTCTCCTGACATCTGAGAGAAATAACATCTCTGTGTGTAGGAAGTCACATGTGATGGTCCCTACTAAGAACCCGAATGGAGAAGTAATGGGTGACAGCCTGACCACATTCAAGCAGCAGAGACTACAGTCAGGTACGTGATAGGTTCAGTCCCAGACCATCATGGTTGTCAATGAAAGGGCATCTGTGGGAGGAAGTGATCACTTCTTTGTTTATTTATATATCTTTTTTAGAATTTAATACACAAGTACTATATTTACATCATTGCCAGTCCTCAGTCTGCCTGCTTCAACAATTCCTGTGTCCCACCAACGAACTCTGTCTCAAATTCATGAGCTGTTCTTCAATATTATTGTTAAATACATGTATATTTACACACATGTGTGTATGTAAATACAACCCCACTAATCCATTTACTGTTGGTTATATATATGGTTCAGGTTGACCACTGGGGACTGATCACCTATTAGGAATGCTTTCCTGGAGAATACTGATTTTATCCCTCTCCTGCCAGTTATTAATTGCTTATGAGTTTTCATTTAGGAGTGGGGCATTGTGAAATCTCTGCCATCCAAATTCACTTATCAACTAGTGTTGTCATTGTGAAGATCTTGCTGAGGAAAAGATATTGTTGAGATTTCATTGGTGCAACATCCCTGTTTTACACACAAAAAATTATCTGCTACAGATTTCTTGAAATGGTCATCATTTCTATTCCCCTGTCTCTGACATGGAACCATACAGGCTCTCCAATAGAACACCACCACAGATAAGACATTCCACACCTAGAACTTAGAAGGAATACTGCTTGCTTCTCTCCGTGCCTTGATTGGGTACTGCTGATGACCCTTTCTCAAGTTCATGAATTGCATCCAGCTCTATCCCAGGACTCTGTGTCTCATTCCTAGATGCTGTGGCTTGGGGCTCATCTCCCTATCCCTGCTCATCTATATTTTGAGCAACGTTCTTTTATTTTTTTAACATACCCACTTGAGACACGCTAGGAAAATCAATACATATGAACCAGTAAGAAAGAAAACACTGCAGCTGGCATGGAAGCAGATGTTATGGTGGGATGGTTGCTTAAGAAGCACAGTGGAAAGACAATAAAACAAAATGCATATGTATTAAAAGTATGCAGGAAGGTTCATGAACAGTGCTGAAAACTATAGGCACACTTCTTACTAAGACCTAGGCTGGAAAACCTGGAAAGTGCTCAACCATGGACCAACACTGGGGAAAATGTGGAGATGAGCCTGGACAACATGGAGTGACCTCTGACTTCCATCTCTTAGAGAACTGGTGTTCATAATTTGCACCACTAATGAGCTACCATCCACATTCTACTGCCTCTCCAGATCACAGACACATAGGGACACTGGGGACTGAAGATGACTTCTGGGGACTTATAGGACCTGTGACTACAGAGGTGGTTGACAGAGAGAAGAACCTGTACAGGTGAGTGAGCTCTCCCTGGAAAAGGTGACTTTCCCCAGCAAACTCTCCACACTTTTTTTTACCAAGTTTCTACTGTGTCCTCTCCTCCCCTCACTAATGCAGGACTCAGGGCCAGGATGGGAAAGAGGATTTTGACCTGTTGTATAAATAGGGATCTTTTTCATAAATTTTTTTCTGACATGTGCAAAAGGAGAGAGCTCAAGAAGTTCTCTGTCCAATTACTCAGCTCCAGCAACCATTTTTCCAAGTTTGTTTCAACTTCTCACATTCCCCTTTGTCATCACTGTCACAGTAGTGTGAGTCCAGGACATGAGATTTCACCCACAAACATTTCCCTATCCCTATGCCTCCATTTTAGTTAAATCAGGACCTCATTAAAAATAAAGGCCTGAATTCTTCATTTCATCCAAACATCTATGCTTAACTGGGCTCATGATCTGAAATGTGGACTTTCTGCTGGTTATTTTATTCATGCTGTAAGCAGCATCCCTGCCCTGATTATATTTGGTTTCTTCTGTGTCTTAGATTTCCCTAAAATCCCTGTAGTCTCTGCACTTTGGCTTACTAACAACCACTGTGTGCCAAGAACCCAGTAGGAGCTGAGAACATGAGGATGCGTACTGCAGCCCTGACCTCTGAGAATTAGTCTCATGAGTGATGAGTGACTATACCCACAGTCACAGTGTCCGACATAACCTGGATCTTCCTCCAACACTGTCACAGTCACTGTCTCAGCTGGAGAAATTGTCACTTTAACTTCCTCACACAGAAGTTGACACCAGTCCACCCACCTGTCACCAGGTAGGAAGCCTGGAGAAAATCTCTGAAGATCCTGGTAAAGCATTGTTTCAGGGCTAAGGATTTATCACTAATAATTGCAGATAGACTCTTATTTTAGGGAAATATATTCTTAAAGAATATAAACACTAAAATCTGAAGAAAGGTGTACATTAGTGGTAGAGCCCTTGCCTAGTGTGCACAAGGTCCCAGTTTGAGCACCAGAACTCTACATATATACACACAAACACATACACACACACAGACACACACATCTCTATTTCATCACCACCATCATCATCAAAGGTATAACTAACTTCTCCAGGTGTGTTCACGTGTAGGTTTACACTAGAATACTCAATACTCTCAGGTCTAAAAGATGGTGTTGTCATTACCCTTGCGTGCAGATGAAGAAACAGATTTGGGAGTTAAATGACTTACTTAATCAGGGATCCACCTAAGTACAACAGAGGAAACAGAACTCAGAGCCATATGGCTGAAGCCTGTTGTGTTCCCAATTCTGCACCTGGTCTGCATCCAACAGATGAACAGAGCTGGTGTTCACTGGTGTCTGCCTTTCCCTCTTCTAGAGTTCAGTTCCCTGTGGCTGGTTACTACCACTGTCCCAACATAGGACTCTCCTTTGCGGTGACAAGGGCAGTGACCATCGAGATTGGATTCTGTGCCTGGAGCCAACACCTGGACAAGGATCCCTTTCAAGACAGTCACATGGTGGCTGGGCCTCTGTTTGACATCAATGCTGAGCGGGGAGCTGTGGCTGCTGTGTACCTCCCTCACTTTGTGGATCTCCAAGGTAACCAAGGGTAGGATAAGGAATAGGGTGGAGACCAGGCAGTGATGGTCCATGCCTTTAGTCTCAGCATTTAGGAGGTAGAAACAGGCCGATCTCTGTGAGGTCGAAGCTAGTCTGGTCTAAATAGTGAGTTCTAGGACAGCCAGGGTACAGAGAAAAACCCTGTGTCAAAAAAGGAGTTGGGTGGTGGAAATAGAGGAGTTGAGAGGTCATATAGGACAGTGTAGGTGGTGGGTGATGAGGAAAGGTCTGTGCCTTCCTTAGCAGGACAGAGTAGGTTGTGAAGGTGGACACTGAGATGCTTTCATCCCTTCTTCTATGATGTATCTTCTTTGAAGCATATGTCTCCCAGCCTTATACATTATTTCTGTGTTAAAAGAGACCTTGAGTAGAAAGTGATGTTCTCAGTAGCTCTATTAACTGGTGGTTAATAAGTACCCCTTACACAGCATATCTCACAGGACTACAGCAGTAAACAGAGAATAAATTGAGCAATGTGAAGAGATTGTTAGAGAGGAAAATAACAAGGATCATTTGGTACCCAAGGTTTACCAACACTCCACTACATTGCTACAAGCAGGGCGAAAATGATGTCTTCAGATTAAATTTAAGAACTGGAGCCATAGAATGGTGGTATCCCAAGGAAAGAGGGGGACTCATAAATTATCCCAACCTCAGTCATCACCAAAGATTCCTTCAGATGATATTTCAATAAGTCTAAGATTTCCTGTGAAAAATCTCATGATAAAAGCCATTACTACAGCTCTTTAGAGGCTGAGACAAAGGAATTTGGAATGCAAGTGCAGGTTAGTCTACACAGTCAGACTCTGCTTGAGAAAGAAAAAAAATGTACAAGTGGAACCTGGCATTGTACAAGTGGCTACTGGGGTCATTTAATTCTTTGGATACAAGGAGCCCAGGAATAAACACACCATAGACACCAGGAGAATCCAGCTCACAGAAGAAGATGTTCTTGTTATAAAAGTGATGAGCAGCCACAAGACGGGAGACCCAACAGCTAAAGAAGGCTTGAAAAGTAGGACAGAAACACAGACTGCTCTAGCCAATAGAGCAATGGATGAAAATAAGTTAAGCATTCCCATGTTAAAGATATTCATAGTAAACAGCAATCCCACAAGAAGAAAAAAGCAGATGAAGAAATCAAGCAAGAATAAGTTGAAAACCTCAAAAAACAAATAAAATTGATATTGACATGCACACACACAGAGGGTCCTGAGCTCCTGAACGTGATGGAGAGCACTGCTACACAGATGGGGGCCTTGCTAATGTGTCCGTGGCCAGTCTAGAAGCTCCACACCGAGCTCCTCGTCTCCCTAACACTTGCCCCACCTTCCACTCAAGCTTCTTCCCTAGAGGCCACCATCTTTCCTGTTTCTTACTCCCTCTCTCAGATCAGAAAATTTCCCCACTGGACACTGTAAGAAAATGAATCTGTTACAGTGTATGGAAGCCACAATCCATGTGGGAAGGACAGTCCCAGGGCCATGTGGTGGCACATACTATTAATATCAGAATTTCCAAGGCTGAGGCACGAGAATTATGACTTATATCTACAAATATGCAGTAAGTCCCTGTATCTAAAATCCAAAATGAGAAAAGAAATAAAAGAACTTGGTAAGTCAGCTTCTTGGGAAAAAAAAAACTTCTGGTATTAGCAATGAAAATTCCAGCACCCCACATTACCCTCAAGTGTTGGGAAGGTCCTGATTAGCATTGACTCCATGAAAAGTTCTAAGATATTAAAACATTTCAAATGCCATATTTTGAAGGTCTCTGAAAGATTTGAAAATATCCGTTTAACTGAAATATATCTCTATATATCTAGAAAACCTAACTAACATGACTACAAGCTTGACTATTATAGATGACTCTCTATTAACCTATTTTTAATTATACATTACATGTTTAAATAAGCTGCAAAAACACATTACCTTAATCAAGAGCAGAAATACATATACACAGTATAACAAAATCGACCAAGATCCATATGAATGCAAAGTATTCATCTCTATACCATACCCCCTTTAAATGTAAGCAAACATTTATAAACAATATTTGTGAATATGGACTTAGTTTGCAACAACCCTAAGAAGGAAAGTTGGAGAGGTACAGCATCTCCCCAAAATTTGTCAAAATGGCAAAGTACAAAGCCTGAGTAAGTGCCAGACTCTGGTACTGGAACTCAATATGACTTGGGGACAGCCAGGATTTCAAGGCCCCACACAGGCACACACAGGAGACATTGCAGTGCTGGCGGCTCCATCTGATACTGCTACCTAGCATCACTGATTAAATTCCAAGCTATACCACTTCCTGGATAACCAAGGTCATTGTCTCATTCTTAGCTGCTTATTGATTCCAAGCAATCACTCAAGAAAAATAGAAATGTTCTCTCCTAAACAATAAACATTGCAATACTGCTTGTCATGGTGCAAGTTGAAGCAAACTCAGTGCTGAAAGGACAGGCAAATGGTGGATTGCAGAGTGGTGCCTCCATTAGGAGGAGTCACAAAAGTTTACAAGTGACATTCAACATTGTGATTCTACCCAGTGACAACTTGGCATACAGGCACATCACTTTAAATCCTAACTTTCTGCCTCAGGCCTCTGAAAATCTGGTTTTCTCTCATAATGCAAAGAACAATCCAATTACAAGGATCCACAGGTAAAAACTAATCCATAAAGACCACCTCTTATTTGATATTCAAGGCAATGTCTTCACTATGAGCTCCAATAAAATACAAAAGAATTTGCATACGCCCAACATAAAATGACACAGAATAGACATCGTCATGCCAAATAGAAGAAACAGGGCACACCAAGGAATTATCAGACCACAGCATCATAAACTCTTCAGCATAAACACAAAATCGTGCAACTCCATATCCAACTGTGGAGCTCATGATGTCATTCACTGGTCTCCAAAGAAAAAGGTAGCTCCACCCCTTCAGTTCTATTACACAAAGCACACATAGCCTCTCCTTAGACCATCTCTCTACTTCTTGCCTAAAACTTTCTTTAGCAGAAATAATATGTGGTTCTGGATTCTACAATATCCAAGGATTTCCATTCACCTTAGTCTTCATTTTCAAAGGTCTTTTATAGAATGAACTCTCAGGATCCTTGGAGGTTCTTTCACTTGGGCACATTGTCTGGCCTCACTGCTATCTGAAACTGTGCAGAATTGAAGAAGGACACTTAGAAGAAATCCCACACTAGCTCAGAACTGAGAATAATAGATGGTTATTTACTTAGGGATAGAATCACAAATCAGAATCCTCTGCTGGAAGGAGGAACAGAAACTGAATCCTTCATCCAGAAAAGAGGCCAGATGCATGTTTTACATGGAAATAAATGGTGTAAGAGGCTGTGCACAAGTGGGCAGGTAACATAAAGGGAACTGGCTGTAGGATTTCCTGAAGCACAGCATGACTCAGTGACCCATCACTCTAGCATCTTTCATGCCTAAACTATAGGGAAGACACTGCCAAGTTCTGCTGGCAGCTTGAGGTGTGGTTACCCTGGCCCATAGCTGAATAATGTGCTGACCATGGGGAAACAAATCCTTGGAATTTTCATTTGTGGAACAGGGAACACCATCACTTAAGGCTTTCTGTCTTTAAATTAATTTTGTTCTTCACAAGATGAGCAATGAAGAGTGAGATTTTGCCTTCAGGACACCTTTCCTATTGTCACTGTGCTTTCCCTGCAGTGATGCTGATCTCTAATATTTACAACTGATTTTTTTTTAAATTGGGGTGAATATTTCCTGACTTGAAATTTTTCCTGACAATTTGGTCTATTGTATTTAAATTGAACTTCACTCACATCCAGAGTATTTAAACACTAAAACTAGATTCTTGGCCAAAGTATCGCATGAATGGCAACTTTTACAGTTCTCAACAGAAACCTTCCATATCTCTGAAAGTATCATGGACTGGCTTCCACTCCCTCTCTCAGCATTCTTGTCTTCCCCGCTTCCAAAAGAATGTACCCATAAGCTCTGCTTTCAGCATAGTAGGACTTTCCTAGTCCTAAGGACCAAACTTTCACATTCCAGCCCCAAAACACTTTCAAAAGCCTAAGAACCATGTGACCAGGTTCATTATAGCAATGACCCAAATCCTGGCATCAATTTTCTATCCAAGTTTACAAGTTATCAACGTCTTGTCGCTGAAACAAAATACCTAACTAAAGAAACTTAGAGGATAGGTTTATTTGGCACGCACTTTAAAGAATAGTTCATCGTGGCATGGAGATCTGAGAACATTGAGCCTGCAGTGTCTGCTAAATTGTGTCAACAGAGGGAAGAGAAACCACTAAATGCTTGTACTCATATGACCTTCTCCATTTTACACAACGCTGGATCCTAGTCCCTGGATCCCACAGTGTTTAGGTCCTCCCAAATCTTTAACTCAACCAATATAATTTCTTTCTATCATGCCTTGAGACCTGTATCCAAGGTGATTCTAGATTTCATCAAGCTCACATTTGACACTAATGTTTCCATGGATGCATTCACTTGTCTTCAGTGAACAAAGTTAGGGACTCCTGGTCTCTTTCATAGCAGCAAACTCCATCCTGCAACAAGCACATTAGTGGACACTACTACTCCAAAGACACTGAGGTTGGTGATGGCAGCGCCTCAGAGAACCTAATGGGTGTGCAGTCTCTAACAATGTTTTCTGAGGCTGTATTCTTTGTAGTATCCAAGGATGCGACCATCAAGAATTTCTACTGTATTGTGAAAGCTCCCCCAGCAGCAAGACAGGTCAAAGCCAAGGGTACTCCAATGAGTGGTAAACTGCAGCAGTCACTCCTGGTAGCACATCACAGTCACCTCACAGGATGGTGAACAAATGTATGGAAATGTTTTATTAATCTGCTATGTTCTCAGTGGAAATTAATTAATAAAACTAAAGATTTTCTTGTTCATGGCTTTTGAATTAAACAAAAAGTAACTAATATCGGCGAATCAATTCCACACCAGTTATGTTTTAAAGGGGTATTTATTTTGGGGGGTAGACCTTACATACACCATAAACCATCAGGAAGAGAGCCTAGTCGCTGGAGCAGGAGCCAGGAGCAGGAGCCGGAACCAAGCGCCGGAACCAAGAGGCCAAGCCGAGCTTGCTGCTCTTCTTTTAAAGAGAAATATACCATGCCCCAATGGGCTGGTATTTCAGTGGCTATTGGCTGATGGAGCAGAAGGCGCTCCCACAGCACTGTGGGCTCCTGCTTCAGTGACTATTGGCTGAAGCAGCAGAAGGTACTCCCGCAGCAAACTAAAAGCTCAAAATACTTCATGACCAAAGCAACTTATAGAAAATTTGGGAATGGTTAGAGATTCAAGGTTAAGAGTCCATAACCATCATGGCAGAGAGCATGGAAGCAGCAGGCAGGCATAGCACTGGAGCAGACCTGAGAGCTGACATCCTTATTGACAAGGAAGAGAGAGAGAAATAAAACTGGAAACAATGATTTTTAGGAGAAGAAGGAGGAGGAGGAGGAGGAGGAGGAGGAGGAGGAGGAGGAGGAGAAGAAGAAGAAGAAGAAGAAGAAGAAGAAGAAGAAGAAGAAGAAGAAGAAGAAGAAGAAGAAGAGACCTCAAATACAATTCCAATGTCACACTTCCCATTCCTTCTCAAGCAGTTCCACCAAATACAGCCCCCCACCCCGTTCTCATTCTAAGCCATTCTAAATCTTAGTGGGATCTTTTTACAGCTAAGCACGGTTCAGTAGAAACACTAAATCCATGTCATTGAATCTGTTCTTTCACAGAGGGACAGGTGGACATCTCCAGGTTCTATGTGGCCCACTTTCAAGAACATGGCATGGTCCTAGAAGTGCCAGCGAAAGTGGAGCAGTGCTACACAGTCTTGGAAAACCCAAGCTTCTCCCCAATGGGAGTTCTACTGAGAATTATGCCAGCTGTCAGACATTTCATCCCCATCACTTCTGTCACATTGATCTACTATTACCTCAATCTCAAGGAAGTCACCCTTCATCTCTACCTGATCCCCAATGACTGGACCATTCAGAAGGTAACAATGAGGACCAGAAATGTGGGGCTAGGGTGAACTGACAAAATACTTGAAATATAGCTATCCCTTTGGAGAAATTATCCACTTGGAGTGGGGATACAGTTCTATAAGGGGAGCCCTGGTGATTATGAGTCTGCAATCTATTGGCCCCCTCACAAGAGAGGTTCATCAACTGCTTTTAACACCCTATTATCTCTACACATCCTTCTGTGACTTCTTTCAACCCATCAGAAGAATGGAAATTCTCCATATCCAACATGGAGCCAACCCCCTTCTTCTCTGTCAGGGACACAGGTCCCACAATGAACCTGACAGAGTCCAATAATTAGCAATCTATATGGCAGAATACAAGTCAGAAGGGTTCCCTGGAGGTGACATCACCCCATCACAAAAAAATGTATTGATCGACCAACTCACCTTATTCAGTAGTTAGCTACTGTAGTACTGAAATCTACTTAAATCACTGTCTGAAATGTTCCCTAGGCCGTTGATGAACAAGAAATGAGGTTTCAGTTTGTTCGAATACACAAGCCACCCCCAGTAGACTCTCTTTACATTGGCTCACGGTACATAGTGTCTGCTTCCAAGAACCTGGAAATCATTCCAAAGGTAAGCATCCAAGTGTTTGCTATTCTAAAGGATCAGATGCCAGATTTGGGGCAGATTACAAGGATTTACAGCAAACTGAGATTGGGGAGAAATGATTTGGGCCTTAGGATGAGCAAGAAAACTTCCAAGTTAAGTGGAAAGCAATTTAAGGGATTACACAGAAGGTCTGGTGAACTGAGGAATTGGTTTTAATATAGCACAGAGAAGGGTCAAGTCCTGGGTCAAGAACCTTCAGGATGAGCTCTCACTCATCGTGATTTGAATCTGAAAGTTGTCCTACAGGTGTAAATGTTAAACACTTGATCCCCAGGTAATGCCAGTGATTGGGGAGTTGTGAAACAAACATGTGAGGCCAGACAATCACAAGCAGGCCAATAGTGGAAGGCTGTGAGGGTTATAGCCTCAACCTGATCCTCACCACAGACTAAGATTCCTGATCCTGATATAACAAGCTGTGCCACATGCTCCTGCCACAAAGAACAGAGCCCCAGTTCACATGTGTTTCCCATCATGAAACTAAACAACAACATAAGCCCTCCTTTAAGTTGTTTCCTGTCGTATTTTTGTCAGAGTGATGAGAAAAGGAATAGTATGTGAGCTAAGCTGGGTCCATTAGCATTCTCCATGTGTTCTCTTGCTACATTCCTTCTATATCCTCTGCCACAATGTTCCAGTCTTCTGAGTAAAGATGTGCATTCAAAAGCTATGGGTTAACTCATTGCAAAAGACACTCAATGTCTAAGCCAGTGTCTACTAAGGTGTGCAAGAATAAGAAAGTACAGCGCTGTGGAAAATGCATGTTCTCTTGAATAGAGGCTTCTGAAAGAAACAGAATCTGTCCTCGCCCTCTTCAGGAACTGGAGCTGTGCTACCGGAGCCCCAGGGAATCCCAGCTCTTCTCTGAGATCTATGTTGGCCACATGGATTCAGGGATTAAACTGAAAATCATAGACAAAAAGAATAAGAATGTCAAATGGGAAGCATTGCTGAATCCAGGTAAAATTCGTTTAAGTCCAGATACCCCAAAGATTGAAGAAGGCATTGAGTGGGAAAAGGTATGTTGTCATTAATTCTTGGTGTCATGAAATAGCCAGATTAGTTATGTGGCTTTTGCTAGATCTAAAACAGGTGGTTAGAGTTAGAGTGAGAGCAAGGGGGAGAAGAGGAGCAGGAAAAGGTGAAGAGAAGGAGAACAGAAGAGGAGGAGAGACAGAGGAGAGGAGGGGGAGAGAGTAGAGAAGGAGGAGAAGGAGGTGGGAAGCCCATGAAAGATATTCTACTCCAGGACATGCCTCCAGTGTCCCACTTCCTACAACTGTGCATTCTCATGGTTTCCAGTACCATTCTCAGTGTCCATGCAATTATGAGTGCACTAGTGTATGTGTTCGTCCATAACACCATAGTCTTCATGACAATTACTGCTGCAGAACCAGTCTTTCAACATATGATCATGGAACACATTACATCCAAACCACCGCATTCCCTATTCCCCATTTTCTCAGTCCTGCATCATGATTTCTACTCCCAAAGCCCTAGAAATGACAGACTTTGAGATGCACAAAGCATCTAGTAACAGTTCACATTTAAATGTGAACAGTGAAAATGAAGGGATTTTTTTCCATCATGAAATTCTTAATCTTAAATCCACACATATTTTTTTTAAATTCCTTTATCTTTTGGCGATTTTTACATGCATACAACTCATTCTAGGAATTCCATCCTAAATAAACCTTATCTCCCTCCTGCTCCTGTCAGCCCCTCTTCTTTTCTACAAATCTCCTCCCCACATTCATTATTGCTTGTGTCTGACAGAGTTTAAGTAGGATCCTCTGTATGCCTGAGGGTTTTCAACTACCCAGTAGAAAAGCAAGTGAGTTCACCAGTGGGTACAGATGGATAGTATACACCCTGATCTCCCATAATCTATTATTTGTCAATAGTAAAACAGTAAGTAGTACTGTCCCTGTGAGCTGCTTCCCCATATCTAGGGCCCTACTTGTGTAGGTCCAGAGGCAGTAGGTGCAGGTGCTATGAGTTCATGACGGCCATGGTCATGTCATGCTAAGAAGAGACCACAATCTCTTATCCATATATTCTCCATATGTTCTCCATGTCTTCACAGCCCTTTCCCATATCTTCTGTGCCTGCATTCTTTCCAAATTCTCTTCTACAATGTTCCAAGAGCCTCCAGGTGCGATATAATTATCTACTTATAGGGATGAGTACTCAACCATTCCTTATTCTCAGTATCCTGTACAGCTGTAGGTATCTGCAGTCATATTTCCATTCACAGCAAAGAGAGGCTTTTCTGGTGAAGACTGAAAGTAGCCTTTGTCTGTGGTATAAATATTGATATTTACAAGGGAATTGACACTATGTTCCTTGATGTAGGCAGTAAATGTAGTTTTTCCTCAAGGGCCTACGACATTCAAAGACCTAGGTTTATTTGTTTGTTTTATCAATTTAAAATGCTAGGGGAGGATTCTATCCTGTGGAGTGGGCCTGATGTGTAATCAGGCAGCTACTGGGAGCTCACACCACAGTAATGCTACAATTGCAGCAAGGGATCATCTGACCTGGCAGCATGGTTTTCCACCAAGTGACATTCTGCCCTGCCAAGGACCAAAACGGCTTTTTTATTAAGCAAGGGTAATAAAACATATTCATACCATACAGAGGGGAAGCCCACTTCAGTTTATAAGTGTCCCTCTGTCCCCAGTGAACTCTAGCATTTGTTAACATTTGTATCCTGGATACTGGACTTTCTCAGGGATAGAGGGAATCATAACATATTTAACCTGTATTTCCCTACTTTCTAAGTGTTTCCTAGACATGTGTGCTTCCTCTTTTGAGAATTCTGCTGCTACTCCTATAGCAAACTTCAGAATTGTGCCATTTCCTTGTTATTTAGGTTTCCTGATCCACATCTATTCTTAATATTAATCTTCTGTTGGATGTTACCTGGGAATAGTTCCTCCGATTCTTAACTGCATCTTCACTCATATTTTTCCTTTGCTATACAGAACTTTTTGAGTGTCCTGACACTCAATTAACAAAAGTTTGGTTTTACTTCCTGTGCTACCGGAACCTTATTCACACAACTGCGATGTATGCTGCTGTGTTGAAATGTTCTGCCTCTGTTTGCTCTATAAGTTTCAGGTTGTTGGGGCCTACATTAAAGTCTTTGATCATTTAGAGTTAATTTTTTAAAGGTGTGGTCCAGGCATCTAGTTTAATTCTTCCAGAAAGTGTTAGGTAGTTTTCCAGGACCACTTGTTTAACAGGCTGTCTTTTATACAAAGTACATTTTGAGTTCTTTGTCAAAGTCCAGGTAGCTATGGTTGTATGAACTTTTATCTAGGTTTCTAGTCTATTCTACTGATCTGCACATCTTTTTGTGCCAATACCATGCTGTTTTTACTACTAGGTCTCTGGTATTGATTTGAAAGAATGTGTGATGAAGATTACTACAAAATCATTTTTGTTCAGAATTACCTTGGAAATTCTATGTCTCTAGTGGTTCCACATGAATATCAACATTTCCCCCACTTTATTTGTGAAGATGTCCCTGCCATATTAATCAGGACTGCATTGAGTATGTAGTGTGCTGTCAATAGGGTGGCTATTATCACAATATTGATTCTTCTAAACAATGAGTATGGGGGGAGGATGTATTTTTGTATTCTAAAGCCTTCTTCAATTCTTCTTTTCATATGTATATATAAATTATATATTAATTTAATTTAAATTAAATAAATATATATACATATATATACATCAAAATTTTCCTTATAGATCACTTTCATTTATATTGGTAGGTTTCTGCCCCATAAGTGTGTATTTTTATTTATTTACTTGTTGGCCAGTAATTTTTTCATATTTTCATCTCACATGGACAAGTGGAAACAAAATTGTTAAATTTTCTTTAGTGAAATAACAGTGCAGTCTCAGTTCAGCATCCACAATGCCAAAATCAATTCCCAATATCAGTACGTCTGGGGATGCCCAGCCCTTGACATCTGTCACACAGTCATGGCTCCTGCTCCTGAGCTGCTAGAAACAGGCTACACATGTGGGCAGAGAACAGGCTTTGCTCAGCCTTACCACGAGTGAGTCACAGGACAACTGACCTGCCCCAGCATCAGTTGATTAGAATCATCAACCTGTTCTAATCTCATTGCAGCATTTACTCTTCGGATGATCTTGGGAAATGATTTAATTCATTGAGTTTGACCTTCCTCACCTGTAAACCAAGGTCAGAAGGAGTAACTCGTAGGATGTGTGGAAAGTGTAAACACTGCACATACACATGTAAAAGTGTGATCCTTAGCTGATGGGAGCAATGTTGTGATTTTTTATTATTAAGCCAACATTTTCCTCATGATTTTGCTAATTCTCTTCTTTGAGATTAATTAAAATCTATTCTCGTCCATGAGGGAAAGTATTCAAATACTGGAAGATTATAATCATGCTTCACTTGTTTCCCCAATCTCACATTTGGGTTTTTAAATTCATTGTCTCTCAAATCACCTTCTTCATTAGATGCTCCAGTTTCTCTACAAGTCAGGATGCACCAAGATGGTCCAGATAGCATGGAGTGTAAGCAGTATCATCCTTCTTTCATACAAATGTATCCAGGGATTCCAATACTACAAACTGTGTCCTTGGGATGACTCCCCTAAACTGTTAGAGCACAGTGAAGTCAGAATCTATCAAACACTTGGGATTATTCATGAACTGAAATTTACAAACCCCCTTCACTGAGTGTGAAAATTCACTCACTATTTCCTGGTGTGCAGTCTCAAATCATCTTGAATCTGCCATCTAATCAGGAACACATAATGGGAGCATGTGAGTGGACAAGGTCAAACAAGGACAAGAAAATAGTTTTCTACCCAGAAACAAATGTCAAATGTTTCAAACCAGTAAGGGACATCGTAAATTCTCCACAAGAAATATAATCTGGGATATAATTGAGGCTGTGATCCTGTGGGAGAACGGTCTATTGCCATTCACATGTCTTCCCTCTCAATCATGATAGGTCTAGTTCCTCAATTCATTGTGTAAGGAAATGTTCACCTTCCAGATTATGCCAGAATTTCTTTAGCTCATTCTCAAAATCCCAGGCATAGTCGGGAGTTGCACAAGCTGCACTGACTGTTGGTGACAGGCATCGTTACAGATGATATCTCTCCTCTCTTCCAGGAGACCTCAGGCCTGCACAGCCCACGATCCCTACAACCCACAAAGGTCAGTAACACTTATACAAGGCCAGAGGAGCCAAGAATATTCCACAGGTAGATCATGTGACCCTTGCGAGAAGGTCAGTGAGAAAGGAGGGAGCCTCACTTTGCAAACCTTACCAGGACAGGTAGGCCATGTACCTGCCCCAGTGCAGAGTTTCTCTCCTGCCTCTTGGCTTCCCTTGTTGAAAATAACCCCACCCTATAGCACGAATAATAAATACCCAGAGACAGATATTGGGGTTCAACCTGAAGATCAGAAAAGCAAAGTGGCCAGTTACTGGCTCTTATCTCTACCTCAGACTGAAATGGGGTGAGATCCTGTATCCACAAACTCCCAAACTCCACAGCCCACACTCCACACTACACTGAGTTCCTGTCTCTTCCCCCTTATATTCCTCTCTCTACACAGCCATATTACTCTTGTCTCCTCCCTAGTGCTGGGATTAAAAAATGTTATCCCAAGTGCTGGGATCTCCTTAGTGTGAACTCTATAGACAGATTTCTCTTTTAGATAGTTTTAATCTTCTGTAGCCCAGGCTGGCCTTGAACTACCAGAGACCCCTCTGCCTCTGTCTCACAAGTCCTGGAATTAAAGGTGTGTGCTATCATTCCCTGGCCTGTATGGCTGACTAGTATGACTGCTTTACTCTCTGATCTTCAGACAATATTTGTTTATTAAAACACAAATAATACATTACTATACTACCCATTCACAAACTGAACACTTTACCATAAACCCTTCCTCCTAGCTAGGCAGAGTGTTAGACTAATAACTGGCCTCAGGAAGGGTACAGATATTTTTTCTCTTGTCTTCCCAGAGGAGGAAGGGAACCAGGGGTGCACAATACAGATGAGATACATTAAAAAAAAATTAAACCAAATCGGAGTAGACAGTGGAAGAGTCTGTGGAGGACCCTTTCTATGCTCAGTATCAGTCTTCACTCCTAGATGCTCCTACCTCACTACACTTCCTGGACCAGCATCGGGAACAGCTGGTGGTCCGAGTGACATCAGTGAACCCGCTCTTGGACAAGCTGCATGGTCTGGTGCTGAGTGAAGAGGAATATGAGGCAGTGCGGGCTGAAGCCACCACTCAAGACAAGATGAGGAAGCTCTTCGGCACTAGCCGGTCCTGGACCAGGGCCTGTAAAGACCAAGTCTACCGAGCTCTGAAGGAGACCCATCCTCACTTGATTATGGAACTCCTTGAGCAGCCATGTGGCGTCTCTGTTCAATCCTGACATCTTAGTGGCTGAGGAATGAGCACTCTCCTTTAATCCCTGGCTCTGCCTGATCTTCCTTTGGCCCCTGGTTTCTCCATCTATAAACCAGTGGCCATCTGAGTTGCCATTCAAATGGTAATGTTTCCAGGACTTCTCTTGGGGACCCAGATGTCCCCTCTTGGCCTTCCTCATCCTGTTCATGTGGGATGTGCATCTCAGGAAACTTCCAGTGGAGCCAGCAAGTCTATTCAGCCTTATCCAGCTGGCTTTCACGACCTGAGTGGCCAGTCCCAAAATCACCTGCCCAACCATGACACAAGCAGAACTGGGAGCATGAGGATGGAGACAATGAGATGGTGCTTTCCCTAGAAAGTAAATTCTTATGAAAAGGGAAGGAAGGGGGATTCTTAAATTTTCCCACCCTCAGCTTTTGTTGTCTTTATTGATTCTATTTCTATTTTTAGGTCTTGAACATCTTTATAATTTTTTTCCTCTGTTTCTTTGTATTTTTAATTTTTTCTCCTTTTATTGATTTTTATTATTGAGCTCTATATTTTTCTCTACTCCCTTCCCTGCCTCTCCTCTCTCCCCTTCAACCCTCCCACAAGGTCCCCATGCTCCCAATTTACTCAGGAGTTCCTGTCTTTCTCTACTTTCTAAATCTCATGTAGATTAGATCTATGGAAGTCACTTTTAGTGTCCTCATTGTTGTCTAAGTTCTCTGGGATTGTGTTTTGTAGGCTGGTTTTCTTTGCTTTATGTTTAAAAACCACCTATGAGTGAGTACATGTGGTAATTGTCTTTCTGTGTCCCGGTTACCTCACTCAAAATTATGTTTTCTAGCTCCGTCCATTTTTCTGCAAAATTCAAAATGTCATTTTTTTCTGCTGTGTAGTACTCCATTATGTAAATATACCATGTTTTCCTTATCCATTCTTTGATTGAGAGACATTTAGGTTGTTTCCAGGTTCTGTTTAAGACGAACAATGCTACTATAAACATACTTGAGCACATGTCCTTGTGGCACGATTGAGCATCCTTTGGCTATTTACCCAGAAGTGATATTACTGGGTCTTGAGGATGGTTTCCAAGATGAAAAACACTGATGAGAACTTATGTTGGAGAGGTTGTGGGGAAAAGAGAACACTTCTGCATTGCTGGTGGGAATGCAAGCTGGTACAACCCCTTTGGATGTCAGTGTGGCAATTTCTCAGAAAATTAGGAAACAACCTTCCTCAAGACCCAGTGTTTTTAAATTTTTTAAAGGATTTGTTCATTTCCTCATATTGTTTGTGTTCTCCTGAATTTCTTTAAGAGATTGATTAATTCAATCTTTGAAGACCTCTATCATCTCCATACATGTTTTTGAGATCTTTTTTCTTGTGCTTTAACTGTGTTGGAATATTCAGGGCATTCTGGGCTCTAGTGGAGACCTATTGACATGGATGTTATTAATTGTGTTTTTATACTGGCATCTAGGCATCTGGATTTGAAATGATTAAAGGTCTAAGTACTGATATTTGGTTTGGTTTGGGTGGGTGTTTTGTACCTTGGTTGCTGTTTCTTCTGATTTTAGGTGAGTGTGGTGGCTGTTTGCTGCCTGGTAGGAAATTTTATGCACCTAATATGTGTGGTCAGTGAGGTTTCCCAGTAAAACTTATTTCTTATCATTGACAGCTGACTCTTAGGAATGAGGCTAGACTAAGAGTCTGAAGGAGTTCACAGGAGAGAGAAGTTCAGAGTGTTCAACAAGGACCTGCTTCTTTAGTCTCCTATGAGACTAAATGAGAGGAGAGACAGTGAAAAGAGGTCACTCACAAGTCGGCTATAGCACTGGGGGTGAGACAGGATTGGATCTAGACGGACAGAAGGAGAAAGGAAAATCTTTACACAGCCTACCTGCTTCCCTGGCAGGAGTAGCCTGTGGGTTATCAGCGGGTGTCTGCTGGAATTGGGGGCTGGGATAAAGCAACAAGTGGGGTAGGGAGGCTGGGAGGGAAAGGTCTGTGAGATCCACAGGAGATGTTGGCAGAGGAGGAAGGAAGACTGAAAAATGGGCGTTCTGTTGCAGAGATAGTGATGAGACTTGGGTATTGGGTTTGGGGGAGAGGAAGGAGTGGTGAAGGTCCTCAATTAGCTTACCTGTTTCCCTGACTACACAGCTAGTGTGATCACAGGAATGAATGTCAGCTGGTTTGAAGGCTGAGCTGGGGGAAGAAAGGTTGGAGCAGAGGATCTTTGCAATTTGAAGGGAGTGACATCAGAAGGGAAAAAAGACCACAGCAAGTGTTCTGTTTAGCTGGGGATGAGTTTGGGGTACTGGGAGCTGAGGAGAAGGAGAGGAGACCTGCAGTCAGCCTAGCACAAAGGGATATACCTACTTCTCTAAGCTTTCTAGAACTCAGTGAAATATACACAATATACACAAAAAAAATGGGATACAATGAAAGCAATTCTAAGCACTAAGTGAATACATTAAAAAACTACAGAGATCTAATACTAGCAACTTCACAACATACCCGAAAGCTCTAGAACAACAAAGGAATTCGTCACACTCCAGAGGAGTAGATTGCAAGAAATAATCAAACTCAGGGTTGAAATCAGTAAAGATAAACAAAGAGAAAAATTTAAATAATCAATACAATATAGAGAGATTTTTCTTTGGGCTGCCAGCTCTCAAAAATGATACAGAAATTTACTATTAATATTATGAAATATTGACCTTAGCTTACGCTTATAGTACTAGCTCTTATAACTTAAATTAACCCATATTTTTAAATGTACATTCTTTTACGGAGCTTGTTTACCTTTATTCTGCATTGCCTGTCCTGTTCTTCCACATCTGACTGGTGACTCTGCCTTTACTCTTCCCAGAGCTCTCTGCCCCCAGAAGTCCTGCCTTACCTCTTCCTGCCTAGCTAATGGCCATTCAGCTTTCCTTTTGTAAACTAATCCCAATGACACATCTTCATACAGTGAAAAGGAATATTCCACAACAATGAAACAAATAGTTGATTTTTGAGTAAATCAATAAAATTTCTAAATCCTTATCCAAATTAACTAAGAGGCAGAAAGAATATTCAAATTAATAATGTCAGAAACAAAGGGGGGACATAACAACAGACACCAAAGAAATCTGGAGAATCAAAAAGACATACTTTAAAAACCAGTGCTCCAACAAATTGAAAAATCTAAAAGAAATGGATAATTTTCTCAATGAACATCACTTATCAAAGTTAAATCAAGGTCAGATAAGCAATTTACACAGACATATACCCCTAGTGAAATACAGGTAGTAACTAAGTTTTCCAAACAAAACATAGACCGGGACCAGACAGTTTAGTGAAGATTTCTACCAACCTTTCCAAGAAGACCTAATATTCCTCAAATTATTGCACAAAATAGGAGCAGAATTAGTATTGCCATATTCATTTTATGAGACTACAGTCACCATGATACTCAAATGCAAAAAAGATTCAACAAAGAAAGAATTGCAGACCAATTTCCCTAATGAACATAAATGCAAAAATACTTGTAAAATACTTGCAGTTTAGGCCTGGTGGACCCCAGAGGTCAAGCACGGGTCCACCCCAGGTCTCTAGACTCGGGGCAGGAAGAATTTCACTCTCCTCTGGTACTAGGTAGTCAGGCACCATTATGATTTTTAGCAGCAGAGTCCTGCCCAGCACCATGACAGACTGTGCCAGACAACAAGACCCAGAAGCAGGCCAAAGGGGGACTGCCCAGGGCTCTGAGGAGGAAAGATGGTCCTGTCCTGAGCCAAGATGGTTGAGTTGGAAGAGACCCATAGATGGCATGGGACAAACAGGCACGATTATGGTATACAAATGTATGGTATGAAATGGGAGAGAGAATAGACAGAACGGTTCATGTCCTGTGAACTAAGGCAGATCTGAAGAGGTGAAAGCAGTGAGGAGCAGGCAGATTAGGGTGGCTTGATTGCCACTTAGTGCCATGGTGATGTCTGTGCCTGGGCTGCTGCTTGATCCCAGGTCGGGGTTCATGACCCTGATACATTCTAGGTTGATATTGATGTCTATGACTCCTGATACCACCAAAGGTCCAGAAGGTAGAGTTGGTACCACCCATTTCTGACTGTACCTCAGGGGAGAACTGGTTCTGCCCCTCACCCACTTAAGCACTCAGGAGAGAGTTTCTACACCTCCCCTGGGTAACACAATAGAGCTTTCCCTGATGGGGTAGGTGTGGGAGAGCTGACCCTAAAAGCAGGAAAGTAGGAGAACTGGCCCCACCCCATGCTCATCTCTGCAAAGGATGAGCTAGCCAGGTCAATGCAAGAGAGCTCTCCCTGGTGGGGAGGATAAGAAGCAAGAGCTGGCTGGTGGATTGACTAATCCTGCAACTACCCAGGCCCAGAAGCAGGGTTATGGGTTGGCCAATAACATCTAACCCATCTATGATCTGCTGGAGCAGTGAAGGGGCTGGTATTGCAGACCCAAGGCTACAGAATTTCCATAACACAAGGCAACAACAGACTGTCAAAGAGGAGTCCAGTGAGGGCCCAACATCAAGAGTAGCAAAAACCAGAAGCCCAGAACCAGATCAATGAACCTTTGCATTGAACACGTGTAAATAATGATATATGAATTAACAGTTTACGGCATGAATCATGTGTCACACTACTGTTTTCATGTCAAGATTGATTTTTTTTTCTTTTTTTTCCTTTAAATTTCATGTTATTTTGGGTAGGAGAGGTTGCAAGGACAGAAAGCAGATACAAAAGGATGAGGAGATAAATGGAACTGAGATGCCTGATGTGAAAGACACAAAGAATTTAAAAAAAAAGAAAAAATACTTAATATGTTAGAAGAGTCATTAAAAATGAATTTAAAGAATACTTGCATTTCAAATGCAAGACCGCATCAAAAAGATTATCAGTGATTATCCAGTAGGCTTCATTCCAGAGATGCAGGGGTGGTTCAATATATGAAAATCAACAAAAATAACCTGCCATATAAACAACCTTAAATGTATTAAAGGAAAACACATGATAAGCTCATCATTTCATCAGATACAGAAAAGACCTTTAACAAAATCCAACACCCCTTCATGATGAAAGTTCTCGGGACATTATAGATACAAACAACATATGTAAACATAGTAATGGCAGTTCACAGAAAGTCCTTAGCCAATGTCAATTTAAATTGAGAGAAAGTCAAAGCAATTCCACTAAAACCAGGAACAAGAGGTTATTTACTCTCTCCATACTTAGTCAAAATAGTATTTAAAGTCTTAGTTTGAGCAATAATCTAAGGCTTGTTGTTTGTAAAATGTATAAGCTGAATTAGATCAAGAGAATATAAATTGGAAAGGATGTACTCAAAATATCTTTATTTGTAGATGATATGATAATATTCATAATAGACCCTAAAAATTCTACTGGGAAACTCCTACATCTGATAAAACAATTTTATCAAAGTAGCTGGATACTAAGTCAATTCATAACTGTCACTACAAGTGACAAATGGACAGAAAAACAAATTAAGGAAACAACATCTTAGCCTCAAATAAAATAAAATATCTTGATGTAACTCTAACCAAGCAAAGGAAACAATTGTATGATGAAACTTCAAGTCTTTGAAGGAAGTAATTGAAGAAGATATCAGAAGATGGAAAGATCTCCCATGCTCATGGATGAGTAGGATGAACATAGTAACACATGTAAACTCAAATGTTCTCCCATAATACAATGCAAACATGAAACACAGTTAATAAAATCTCAGGAACAGATATTGGGGTTCAGCTTGAAGACCAGAAAAGCAAAGCAGCCAGCCACTAACTCTTACTGAACCTCAGTCTGAAAATGGTGATCCTGTCTCCAGGAAACCTCAGAATGAGACTGAGCCTGAAAATGGTCTCCTTCCATTTAATAACCCTCTCTAGTTCTCGAATTAAAGGTGTGCATCACTGGGATTAAAGGCATGTACTGCCCGGTTTCTATTTCAACTAGTGTGGCTACTGGGATTAAAGGTGTGTGTTAACACTGCCTGGTTTCTATTTCAACTAGTGTGGCTACTGGGATTAAAGGTGTGTGTTAACACTGCCTGGTCTGTAAGGCTGACAAATAGGGCTGTTTTCGTCTCTGATCTTCAGGCAAGCTTTATTTATTAAAAATATAAATGAAATGCCACTACACAAATACATGTTAACCTGTTACTTACGTGTTAAAAAACAAAAACAGAAAAATATTTAAAACTTTACAATTCATAATGAAGTTATCGTGTTTCTATAAGAGCAGAAGTTCTTTCATGTACAGGAAAATGCTATATTCACAGCAAACGATAACCCAACTATGAGCCAAGGTATTTCAGAAGCTTCATAGGGGTTGTGTGGTGTGTGGGTTCATGCAGTAGAAAGCACTCAGGCTGGGCGCTCAGAACCAGAGGTGTGAGGAAATCACATGATGCAACATGGCACACACTGCAGAAACGCCTCAGATTCAGTGCACTTTGAATTAAGCTTGGCCATTTCATGTACATAAATTGATTTTCTTGTCAAAATTTTGCAATTGTCACAGTGACATTATCCTATACAGAGATGTGATTCACAGCTTAAGAACCTGATGTACATCCTGGCAGTGGAGGTGCATGCTTAAATCCAGTACTTGGGAGGTAAAAGCAGGTGAATCTCTGTGAGTTCAAGGCCAACCTCATCTACAAAGCAACTTCTAGGACAGCTAGAACTGTTACACAAGGAAAGCCTGTCGAAAGGAAGGAAGGAAGGAAGGAAGGAAGGAAGGAAGGAAGGAAGGAAGGAAGGAAGGAAGGAAGGAAGGGTGAGGGAGGAAAGAAGGAAAGAAGGAAGGAAAGAAAGGAAGGAAGGAAGGAAGGAAGGAAGGAAGGAAGGAAGGAAGGAAGGAAGGAAGGAAGGAAGGAAGAAGGGAAAGGGGAACTGATGGTACAATTTTAAAATGAAGGGCAGACATAAGACTGTGATGAACTGTCTTGCTGCTATTGCATAGGCTCAGAATTATACTCCTAGCACCATAATCAGTCAGATACACATTCAAAGACACACACACACACACACACAAATGTACACACATTCACACACAAAGATAAACATATAAAAGAATGACAAATTGGGATTCCTCTTTATTGCTCACCCATCTACCAAAGTAGGACACAATGTTCATGACGGTGTGTTTGCTGCAAGGGTAGGCCTACCAGTTTCTTTGCCCAGGCTGTCTAGAAACCCTCTGAATCAAGTTTCTGGGCCCCTACCCAGACTCATAACCAAAGCTGTTATCCTGTTATCCTGTCTTCTCAGTGCCAAGCCAGCACGGCAACTGTCGTTCTTCTGAGCAAGGGACATCGGATTAACACGCAACACAACTTCAGGTTCTGCAGACAAGCCTCTATTTCACTTTCTCACATAGTGTATATAGCCCTCAGCAGGGGAGGCTAAGACAGCAAACGCAGGAAGCTCATCACCATAACTCAATGGCTTAGAAACATTGCTGAAAACAACAGATTGTTCCTGTTTTTTTTCCTGTTTTCAACCAACTGCAAGATTGCAAAACAGATAAGTGGGGGTGCGAAGGCCTGTCCTCTAGGGACCCAACACTCAGTGCCTCCCATCTTCTACTCTGGACTCCACAGGTATCCTGTGTGTATCTCTGAAGCTCTCCCTCTCTTTCTCTCTCAGGGCACAGTATTTTCCTTATTCTCATGCCTATACTACACGGGGTCACAGGCAGGCAGTTTCTACCCATAATCCTCTTGGGTTTTTATTAGACAAGAGATAATTTCATGTTTTGACCTCCCTTGCTTCTACATTGGCTTCATTGGGAGTTTGGAAATAAAACTAAACAGCTGAGTATTACAAGGGAAGTCAAGGCTCTTAAATGTGTACAACAGATATAAAACCTTGGGTTTCTTTGTGAATAAGAGAAAATGCTAAAATATCATGCTGTAGAATATTAGTTGAAGTTGTGTTACATTTATTTATTCTATGGAATATTTGTTTTAATGATTCAAAGATGTGCTGCATTCTTTTACGTTACATTTGTTTAACTCTGTGAAGCTGTGCTGTTTTGCCTGTCTAAAACACCTGATTTGTCTAATAAAGAGCTAAATGGCCAATAGTAAGGCAGGAGAAAGGATAGGCATGGCTGGCAGGCAGAAAGAATAACTAGGAGGAGAATTCTGGGAAGAAAGGGTCAAAGATCTAGGTGGAAAAAAAGGAGAGGAGAATTCCAGGTGCCAGCCACCCAGCTACATAGCAAGTCATAGAGTAAGAAGTAAAGGAAGATATACAGAAATAGAAAAAGGTAAAACTCAGAGGCAGAAGGTAGACAGAATAACTTAGTAAAGAAAAGCTGGTTAGAAACAAGGCAAGATAAGGCAGGGCATTTAGAAGTAAGAATAAGCCTTTTCCAAATGCTACAGAGAAACCCTGTCTTGAGAGGCAAAACAGAACAAAACAAAAAGAATAAGCCTCCATGTGGTATATTTGGAAGCTAGCTGGTGGGCCTCTTAAAGAACCATAAGAACTAAGAGTAAACATGACCAATATCAATATCAATTTGTAAATAAAAATTTAAGAGGAGTTTCTCCAAAGATTCATAAAAGTGAAATATATTTAGGTTTACTAATTTCATTTAATTAATTATTGGTATATAAAAAAGAAGTTCACATCCCTTTCTTCTGGCTGCTTGCTGGAACGCAAGGTTACTGAGTGCTCTAGGTAACCCATGCGTTCTGCTGATGTGGTTAGGATGCTCTGAGGAACAAGCTGTGACAGGACAGACTCTGTGTCCAGCAGCAAATCCGCACTGACACAGTCCCCATACCTGAGGTTCTCAACTTGGGTCCTCCAAAGGACATGTCACCTGGACAGTGGTCAAGTGTTTGGTTGCTTCAACCACATACTGGAACACTCACAGGGAAACTAGTTAGAGAATAGAATATCTCAGTACTAATTTTTCTTCCAAGAAATGTTATGATCCTTTTTTGTGCTGGGGTCTCAAAACGTGATCTGTGCAGCCCACATAGCCTTTGTCACTTTAGTACACGCACAGTGTGGTGTCACCAAGGGACTCCTGATTCTGCAGTTAGTCTCAGATCCTTTAATAAGTCCCAAAGGGACAGGAAGTATTTAGAAATTGAGACTTTGAAATAGGCTTTTGTAGGGGCCAGCTATAATAATCTAAGTCTGGGCAGGTCACCCAAAGGAAGTTCTTTATTTCCAACCATCATCACCTGAGATTCTGGCCATCGATAAATTTAAATAAGAGGCCCAAGTCTCAGTAGTTGACCCTGAAGTAATACAAGGTAGCAGGGAAACACCACAAGCTGAGATTACCCAACCCCCATCCAAGAGCAGACCATTCAGAGGTAATGCATTACATTCCACCTGCCATAGATAGGATCACCTGCCAGTGCACCTCACCAGGACACCCCCAGACAAATGTCAGCCAATCAGGGGTCCTGAACCTCAGAAATCCCTCAACCCCACCTTTACCACTATAAAATCCCAATTCTCATTGAGCTCAGGGGTCTCCGGGTATTCCAATACGTTGGACATGCAGAGAGACCGAGTTTGCAAACTTGATTAACATAAAGGCTCTTTGCATATGGGACTCAGTCTCCTTTGTTGGCTTTTGCGGGGACCCTGCAGATTTGTGCATAACACTTTCATCCAACATGTGTCAGTGGTTTGGGAGAGATATGTTTTATCAGTGAAAAATGATATTTACTCACAAGTTTACTCCTTTTGTGTTAATGATAATTAAACACAATTATAACAGTAAGACTTTTGAAAATTAAACTTTAAGATGATCAAAGATTCATTGATTGTAAGTGTCCTAAAGTCAGTCTCTTTCATAAGGGAAACTTATTTATATTAGGCTGTAAATTGCAAACTATCTACTTTAGTGGCTCTCTGTGATAAACAGACTTTTTTTTATAACTGTAAAAATACATTAGTGACAATTTTGTGTGTGTGTGTGTCAAGTTTCCAGCTGAGGCTTCCCTGACAATAAAATCTCTTGGCAATTTACCTGGTACCAATAGTGACAACAGAGAGCAGAGGGCACCTGCTTCTTCCTTGTGTAGTGGAGGGCTGGCTGCATTCTCCTGCCTGTCCTTTCTTACATTATAAATTTTTATTTAACATTTTGTGTCCAGGAGAAACACAGCAAAATTAAAAACCGCAATCTTTGCCTTTTGACTCCTCAAATAAATTTCTTTTTTTCCACCAACATAATATTTGTATCGATTTTTCGAAAATTTCCATAATGCAACCCAAGAACACCGACTTCCTGGTCCCTCCATGATCATCCTCATCCTTGTAACCTATTCCACCAAAAAAGGAGGGGGGAAGGAAAGAAGAAAAAAATAAGGAAAGGAAAAAATATGAGTCCATTTTCTGTTGCCCATGTACTCACAGGAGGATGGTCAAACTCCCAGTGGTCATCCCCTTAAAGGACACTGGGACCTTCTCCACCTGCACCCCCACCAGATGACATCAATTTTGGAGAACTACACTTTACTATTTTTTTTTCTTTGCTGTTAATTTTGGGGGTGGCAAAGTGGTGGTAGGGGTTGTCACAGAAACCTCTGTGTCCCTGTTTCAAAACCGTGAATCTGCAGTAATCAATATCACTGTAAAAGTAGCTTACTTGACCTTTACTGTCAGTGGGATCATGAATCATGGGCTTCTACTTGGTTTCTGGCAATAGCACTGACTACGAACATCCACCTGGTCTATGGACTCAGCACTTTCAAGGAACTTCCTTCTGATCTCCTGTGGGAGTGCAGACAACAGACAACTGAAACACAGAGCACAGACGCCATCACACTCTTTATCAGCAGCACAGGCCTAAGTTGTCAACAAGGCCTCTGAGGTAACATGGGTCATGAACACCACTATGGACCGCAGTGACAGCCAGGCCCATGAACATCAACATGGCCTCTGGTAACGGCACAGACCACAGATATCCACATGTACCCATGAGCCTCGTCAAAATGGCCCTCCAGAGCAGCACAGTCCACAGAAATCAACATCTCTAACATGTCTAGGCAATGGCACTAGCCATTGATATCCCTGAAGGTCTTAGGTGGTGACATGGCCTACGTTCATCAGGACAGCCCCAGTCACATCACGGCCATGACCCAGACATAGCCCTCAACAACAGCATGAACCACGGATATCGACATGGCCTCAGGTGAACGCACAGGACAACAACATCAACATGGCCCTCAGAGGGCTCAGGGACCATGGAGGTCAATAGACAGTGATTCAGACAGTGGCATAGACAATGCACATCCACATGGCCCTGAGCGGTAACACAGACCTCAGACGTCAACACAACCCCTGGTTGCTGTAGGATCAGTGACCCAAACATGGCCTGCATCCACAGCATGAACCAAAGACATCAAAATGGCTTCAGGTGGCAGCACAGCTGGGGAATTGAGACTGCACAAACTCCAGGCTTCTGAACACCATCCTGCCGACCCTATTGATCATCTACAGGTTCCCTGTCAATCACAGGCATCTCTCACACCTGTCACAGCTGTGGTGTCCCTGCTTCTGCTTCCACTGAACACCCACCATGTTGTTCCTTCATCTTTCCCACTTCTGCATCATATACCAATTTATCATAGTGTCATTGGAAACTGTAGTGTCACAAAGAATACTTTTTGCTCAAGCAGCTATACATGCAACTATTCATTGCAATAAGTTGTTAGTCTGGTTCTACATTTTTTGCTTCTTACACATCATAGAGACTGACTCATCACTGAGATTCCTCCTGCATATCCTGCTGTTGACAAGAGTCATGGTCTTCCTGTGGCCCTTGGTCTGCAGTACTAGCTCCTTTGTGTGATCCAGAAGCTCTTAGATGAAGTAGATGTTGGGATGGAACAACTCAAAGCACTGGATCTGGGACCAGATTGTTGTCACGTTGGTCATTCTTGGCCACTTGTTTGGCCACCTGTCTTGGCAGGGCCTTTCTTCTACCCTCCTTTTTTCTTTTCTTTATCTTTTCCCCACACTTTTTTTTTAGCTTGCCTTAGAAACCAGGCAGTAGTGTTACAGGCCCTTCATCCCAGAACTAAAGAGGATTATAAAACTAAAGGAGATAGCTCTCAGGCTCAGTCTCATGCTGAGGTTTCCTATAGGCAGGATCATCATTTTTGAACTGAGATTGAGATAAGAGCCAGTGGCTGGCTTCTTTGCTTTTCTGGTCTTCCAGTTGAAGCCCAACATCTATATCTGAGTTTTTATTAATCTTGCTTCAGAAAACCAAAAGAGGAAGGCGAAGGAGAGAGCAAAATGAAAGTGTATGGCCAAAAAGGCGGGGCTGTACAGGAATGAGGAGCTGGGGAAGGGAAGCCCAATCCTGGAGAAGTTTAGTCTAGGGGAAGGGTGAGAAGACCTGAGAAGAGTCACAGGTCCTTGGGTGAGCCTTGGTCCAGTATGTGCCTAGGTATGCCAATAGACACCACAGATAGTCTTCTGTCCCTAGAGGTTGATGAGGAATGGCCCGTATGAGAGGAAAATGTTCATTAGGAATTGGGGACTGGAGTTTCCTTTGGACCTGACATATCTTCAAAGTACTTCCCTTCATGGAATCTAAATATTAACAGTTTAGTAGAAACCACGGTCTAAGGAAATCCATTGTTCCTTCAGGCTCTACTTCTCCAGAAACCAGCAATGTTACATAATTTCCATTTAGTAATTGCTCTTTAAGGGACAAGCAATGCCCACCCCCTTCTTCCTTGCAGCCTCTGCCCCACACTCCTCCCTTCCTGTCCCCTCTCTGGGAGAGGCATCTTCTGCCTGCCTCTCTCCCCACTTCTCTGCTTCCCCCTTTTTTGTCTTGTTTCCCTTTTTCTCTTCTCTCTCTCTCTCTCTCTCTTTCTCTCTTCTTCTTCTTCTTCTTCTTCTTCTTCTTCTTCTTCTTCTTCTTCTTCTTCTTCTTCTTCTTCTTCTTCTTCTTCTTCTCTCTCTCTCTCATCCCCGCTCTGGACTTTTTCCTTCCCCTCCATAACCCAACTAATAAATATCCAATTCTGTTCTGTATGATGTGACTATCACTGTGCCTCCCACCTGCCACCTGCTCACATCACTCACCAAGATCACCGGGGACCAGCCCGTCACCACATAGCTGGGGACCAGCCACCTTAGTTTGTACACCTGCTGCCACTGGGATCCCGCAGCCAGCTGCTGGGGACCCGCAGCAAATCCATAACAGTAATATCAGGTCTAATTTTGTACCCTTCTTCTTCTGGTGTAATTTAAACTGTGACACCTTAAAACACAATGTTGTCAAAATCATCAAATCCTAGAAGTTCAGCAACGATTTCTTTATCACTCTTCGTCACAGTGGGAGCTCTTAATCCTATACTCTTGTCCATAGCTCTAGTGGCAGGATCTGCCATAGGTTCATGGTCGCATTACAAGCCATGGCTATGCAGGAAGTATGTTTTACTTTAACAAGTGCACAGTGGTTCCTTCCAGTTACGGCACCCATGCTTGGTCTGGACACAGTTGATAAATGACACAGATCTCTGAATCCTCATCGCCTCCATCTTGCAGCAAGACTGACTGAGGCTCCCAACTGCATGACTGCAGTGAATCAAGTGAACGTTTCCAATATGGACAGTGCTTGCCAGACAGCAGAGCCCCTGACAAAGGCATGGGCAGACTAAACGTGAACATATAGTTAGCCTGGGGTCTCCTCTGCTGCTTTCACACTAAGTTGCACTAGGAACCAAAGTTTTCATCACTTAAAGGGTAGATAGAGTCCAAGTTTAAAAGGAGCTGGGTAAGAGAGGATGTGGAATCTTCAGGGGTGGGGTATGGGTCATCCATGCAAATGCCTGTGGTCTCCCATTGCTCGATGAGTAATCCCTAATAAATTCATTTCTATTCATTGAGATGAACTTAATGAGTCAGTCTTTGGGCAGTGGAAAGGTCAGAAGTTAGGATAAATGTTAATTTTACATCTCCCCAGAAAAGTCACACCACAGTTGGTCAACAAATATTTCAGTATATGCAAATGAGACTATACACTAGATGCAGATTCAAACTAAGTGTGAAAATATATACAATAAAGTGCTATTTCAAACATATTTTCAGATTATTTAAACTCAAGAAATTTAATTTACTTGCTGTTTATTTTCTTTCCTTAAGTTATAAACAGTGCAAGAGAAATAAGAAATGATTCTACAAAGAACATGTAGCAAGGGTGCAGTTTTCAAACTTCTGAAATCACACCTTATCAAAACAGACTAAGATTTAGAAATCCAGCAGTGATGTTTTAAGGTAATCATGTGTTCTGGCAGGGTTTTCATCCGATAATAACACCACTTGAAATTATTTTAATGTGTGTCTTAAATAACTTACCACATATGCCCTAGCTTAAAACAATCTATTGAATAACAATGTTTTGAATGGGAAAAGTTTCAGATGATAAAAATAAGGGAATTTTTGTTGTTGTTTTAAAGTAAACTGACTAGCAAAACCTCTCATTGGTGACCAAAGTATTTATTCACTGGCAAAGAGAAAGTCTTGCTGACAAGTGGTGCTGATAAGCCAGATGTCTGCAGGTAAAGAACCTTCCTCTGCTCTCACCCTGTAGTGCACTCAGCTCCAAATGCACCAAAGACATCAACACAAGACTTCAGGAGTCAAAAAAAATACATAAAGTTTGTGCCTAAGAATCATTTCCTGAAATGATTAGGCTGTGGGCTGGACCGGCTACAGGGAGGAGAGAGAGTCCAGAGATCCAGAGGACAAACCTGGAAGATCCAGGAGATTCTGCTGAACTGGAACCTGTTGGCAAACCTGGGATACCCTGCTTTACTGGCTGAAAGAAGTAGTGAGGCTCAGACCTGAGTCCTGCACTCAGCAGGCAGGGCCTCTGCAGGCCTGGCTGAAGCTCTCAAGCCTGACTCCTCCTCCAGCCCAGGCTTCTGCAG